>NC_060120.1:603938350-604569777 GCF_021461395.2 Schistocerca americana
CATGTTGTTGTTGTTGTCGTCTTCAGTCCTGAGACTGGTTTGATGCAGCTCTCCATGCTACTCTATCCTGTGCAAGCTTCTTCATCTCCCAGTACCTACTGCAATCTACATCCTTCTGAATCTGCTTAGTGTATTCATCTCTTGGTCTCCCTCTACGATTTTTACCTTCCACGCTGCCCTCCAATACTAAATTGGTGATCCCTTGATGCCTCAGAACATGTCCTACCAACCGATCCCGTCTTCTGGTCAAGTTGTGCCACAAACTTCTCTTCGCCCCAATCCTGTTCAATACTTCCTCATTAGTTATGTGATCTACCCATCTAATCTTCAGCATTCTTCTGTAGCACCACATTTCGAATGCTTCTATTCTCTTCTTGTCCAAACTATTTATCGTCCATGTTTCACTTCCATACATGGCTACACTCCATACAAATACTTTCAGAAATGACTTCCTGACACTTAAATCTATACTCGATGTTAACAAATTTCTCTTCTTCAGAAAAGCTTTCCTTGCCATTGCCAGTCTACATTTTATATCCTCTCTACTTCGACCATCATCAGTTATTTTGCTCCCCAAATAGCAAAACTCCTTTACTACTTTAAGTGTCTCATTTCCTAATCTAATTCCCTCAGCATCACCCGACTTAATTCGACTACATTCCATTATCCTCATTTTGCTTTTGTTGATGTTCATCTTACATCCTCCTTTCAAGACACTGTCCATTCCGTTCAACTGCTCTTTCAAGTCCTTTGCTGTCTCTGACAGAATTACAATGTCATCGGCGAACCTCAAAGTTTTTATTTCTTCTCCATGGATTTTAATACCTACTCCGAATTTTTCTTTTGTTTCCTTTACTGCTTGCCCAATATACAGATTGAACAACATCGGGGAGAGGCTACAACCCTGTCTTACTCCCTTCCCAACCACTGCTTCCCTTTCATGTCCCTCGACTCTTATAACTGCCATCTGGTTTCTGTACAACTTGTAAATAGCCTTTCGCTCCCTGTATTTTACCCCTGCCACCTTTAGAATTTGAAAGAGAGTATTCCAGTCAACATTGTCAAAAGCTTTCTCTAAGTCTACAAATGCTAGAAACGTAGGTTTGCCTTTCCTTAATCTTTCTTCTAAGATAAGTCGTAAGGTCAGTATTGCCTCACGTGTTCCAGTGTTTCTACGGAATCCAATCTGATCTTCCCCGAGGTTGGCTTCTACTAGTTTTTTCCATTCGTCTGTAAAATCCCACATACATCACCGCAAATTGCAAAGCTCCACTTGTTTAATGTCTATCATACACTGGGTGCAAATTATGCCTCATAACAGAACGTAGTAGAATCAAAAACAACATTTAGTGATATATTACACGTCATGGTCACCGAATCATCGTCAGTGCGATCCCTCACACGTTAATCAAGTCAACAAATACAACAGTGGAAGAATATAAAGTAATTTAAGCTTTAGGATAAATATTCGTGCTATGAAATCGTGGCACCTATGAAAACGCAACGAATCAGAACACTAGCAACGGAAAGAATTTGTTGCACTCTAATATACTTATATAGTTATTTATCTCAAACTTTGTAATATGAAATCTACCAATACGTAAGTAGAAGAGGAATTATCAAGAGCGATCACAACAGATGACAGAAGTGATCACCTATTTCTGAATGTTTCGACCAGGAGAACAGTCTGACCAAGTGGTGTAAAATTTCTAGGACGCAAAAAAGACATTACAGCTACACAATTTTTATACGTTGTTGACTGTAACTTTATTGTTTTATATTCTTGTGTTCTAGTTTTTGATTCGATGCATTAAAAATGTCTTCTGCTATCGCCGATTCAGTGTGCAGACTAATCCACACACACTGAGGGGGCAAAAGTCATGGGATACCTCCTAAAATTGTGTAGGACATCATTTTGCCCGGATTACTGCAGAAACTCGATGTCGCTACGAATCAACTTGTTGGAAGTCCCCTGCAGAAATACAGAGCCAGAGGTATCTACAGCCGTCCATTATTGACAAAGCGTTGCCGGTGCAGGATTTTGTGCATGAACTGATCTCTGATTATGTATCTTATATATTCGATGGGATTCGTGTCGGGTGATCTGCGTGGCCAAATCATTCGCTCGAATTGTTCAGAATGTTCTTCAAACCATTCGTGAACGATTGTGGCCCGGTGAGATGTCTGATAACATGAAGTCCATGAATGGCTGCAAATGGCCTCCAACAGCCGAACATAACCATTTACAGTTCAGTTGGACCAGAGAACCCAATCTACTTCATATAAAGAGGGCCCACGCTGTTATGGATCCACCACCAGCTTGCACAGTGCCTTATTCGCTCTGCTCTGTACACGAACCCTACCATGGTGTCAACAGAAATCGGGACTCATCTGACCTGACCACGGTTTCCCATTCGCCTAGGGGCAATCGATACGGTCACGAGCCCGGGAGAGGCACTGCAGGCGATGTCATGCCGTTAGCAAAGGCACTCGCGTCGGTCATTAACGCTAAATTTAGCCGCAGTGTTCTAACGGATACGTTTGTCGTACGTCTCACAGTGATTTCTGCGATTATTTCACACAGTATTGCTTGTCTGTTAGCACTGACAACTCTACGAAAACGCCGCTTCAGTCGGTTGTTAAGTGAAGTCCGTCCGCCACAACGTTGTCCGTCGTGAAAGGTTATGTTTGATACTCGGTGTTCTCGGAACCCTCTTGACACTGTTGATCTCGGAATTTGTAATCTCTCACAATTTCTGAAATAGAATGTCTCATGCATCTAGCTCCAACTACCATTCCACGTTCAAAGTCTTAATTCCCATTGTGCGGCCATAGTCACGTCGGAACCTTTTCACATGAATCACCCGAGTCCAAATGACAGTTCTGTCAATGTATTGCCCTGTCGTACCTTGTTTACGCAATACTACCGTCATTTACGTATGTCATATCGCTATCCCATGATTTTTGTCACTCAAATGTATTTCACTGTGTACCAGGACTGCAGTCATGTATCTCCAAACGAACAAAAAAGTCGATTAGTGGGTGTTTACAATTTAAGTACAACTACTCACGAAGGTCCAGTATGGACTGTAATTATTGTACGGCAGCGAAAGGTGGTAGATATGCTAATGCGTTATCGCGGAAATGATTTACGCTGGAAAAACATTAGTTCCGTTGTGGCACTGTGCACTGTTTGTACGACGGTATGACATTTTCCCAGTCATTTGCTTCAAATGGTTCAAATGGCTCTGAGCACTATGGGACTTAACATCTGAGGTCATCAGTCCCCTAGAACTTAGAACTACTTAAACCTAACTAACCTAAGAATATCACACACATCCATGCCCGAGACAGGATTCGAACCTGCGACCGTAACGGTCGCGTGGTTCTAGACTGTAGCGTCTAGAACCGCTCGGCCACAAAGGCCGGCGGCATATTTTACACTACAAGATGCAGTGAATACACAGAACTATTAAACGGCGTTTCGTGCACTAAGAGCCATTGCAGTCGCCGTGTGTGGCTCCACACACACCATTACTCTCGGTTCGTTGTTCTTTGAAGAGAATACAGTCAGAGGGCCTGTCAGATGCATCGTGACACCTGCGCGTTTTCGAGAACTCCTTGCACAGCACGTGATTACTGTTTTGGAATAGCGCAAATGTGTGGTAATCACTGTTTTCATGCAAGATGGGGCAATACCTCTTGTCGCTAGCCCAGTGAAAGGTGTGCTTAATGCAACCTTCTAGGAAAGTGTTGTCCCCATAGGTTTTTCAAAAGCGTGGCCTGAAAAATCACGTGATCTGTATTCATGTGACTTTTAGTTCAAGGGGTATATAAAAGAACCTGAAGGCCAGTGTACAGGAAGACGTTGCTCAGATTCCAGTGGAAGTGCTTCGAGTAACTGTTGATCCCGTCGTTTTACGGCTGCAGTATCTCGTCGACATTTCCAGTGCTCATACTCAACAAACTGTGTAAGCAGCGGTTAGTAATAAAATCAACATTATACCCTTCTCACTTGTTTGTCCCTTCCTGCCCAAATCCCATTCCTAATCCATTATATATGCATTCACAGAGCCACGTTTGCACCTGCTGGTCAAAAATGAAAAAGAAAAAAAAATTCTGGAGTAAATAGATCCGCGTTAACGCATTAGAATATCTACTAAGTTCCGCTTCCATACGATAATTACAGCCCATATTGGAGCTGTGGGAGTTGCTGCACTTCAATTATAACCACCCGCTACTTAATTTTATTTAGTTATTTGTCTATTTATTTATTTATTTTGCAATTTCAAGCTTTAAATTAACTTTGGAAAATAAACAAAGCGAATTCGCTGTACTGGAAATAAATGTATACAACACATCCAAAGCAAGGAACAAGTGAGACACGGAATAAAACTGTGGACTAAGCAAATCTTGCAGAGAGGAAAAGATGGAACGAAAAGAAATCTGCTACCAGTATCAGACCTTGATCTACGACGGAGTAAGTTGCTCTCAGCTGTACGTACGTAATACAAAGAAACGTCGTCAGTCGGGAAGCGGGACAACGAGAAACTGAAAGCCAGTGAATCTACCTGAGTAACAGAGAGGATGTGTGTACCTGACCAGAGCACAGACTGTGAGCAGCCCCCGGTGTGAGAGCATGACGCCCTTGGGCGGCCCCGTGGTGCCGGAGGAGCAGAGGATGGCGGCGCACGAGTCGAGCCAGCCGGCCGCGTCTGGCGGGGACAGCGCCTGCAGCGCCCGCTCCGGGTCTGCGTCTCGCTGCAGCCAGCCGTCCACCTGGGACAGCGGCAGCGCGGCGCACCCAGCCGCCTCCCCCACTGCCGACAGCGCCGGCTCCTGGCTCACCAACAGCTTCGGTCTCATCATCTGCTGCACCACCAACGTCAACTCGTCTGCAGCAATGCCAATGAATTCCACTTATGGGCATACTTGTTCGGTTTTACATTTATTAGACAATGTTCATTGTTATGCTCACTTATGCAACTAAGATGTTTCGATTCAGTTCAGTTTGTTTATTTTACTTTAGCAGGTGTTTTCTATTATCAGCAGTTGCCTCTTCTCAGATGCTACGAATTTCTATCCCGCCAACCTTCTTCCAATAGACATCTCATTTCCACGGCTTTGGCTACGAAGGGCGTTTGAAAAGTCCGTGCAAAGTCTGGAAGGTGGCACCACCGGCGTCTATCGATGTCATGCTTAGTTAGTAGCATCTTTGGAAAGAACACACACCAAGTTTCAGCAGTATTGGTCTATTTCTTTGTGTTTGACATTCGTGTGAATCAAGGAAGTCGAGTGATTGTCAAAAAATGGACGAAAAAGAATTTCATGTGGTAATTAAACACTACTTTATGAAAGGCAAAACACCTCAGGAGACTAAAGAGAAGCTTGGTAAACATTATGGTGACTCTGCACCTTCGATTAGAACAGTTTATAAGTGGTTTCAAAATTTTCGGAGTGGCCATATGGGCACATGTGATGCTGAACGTTCTGGACGCGCTGTGGAGGTTAAGACTCCAGAAATCATTGATAAAATCCATGATATGGTGATGGATGACAGAAGAGTTAAGGTACGTGAGATTGCTAGTGCTGTGGGCATTTCGAATGAACTGGTACATAATAATTTGCTTAAACATTTGGACATGAGAAAGCTATCCGCAAGATGGGTTCCGCGATTGCTCACGCTTGACCAAAAACGGAATCTTGTGAAGTGTTGCAAGGATGGTTTGCAGCTGTTCAGGAAGAATCTACAGGACTTTAAGTCTCGTTTCGTCACTGTAGATGAAACATCAATACGTTACTTTACTCCTGAGACCAAAGAACAATGTAAACAATGCACCAAAAAGGGCGAAGACCATTCCTTCGGCCGGAAAGGTTATGGTGACTGTCTTTTGGGATTCGCAAGGGATAATCCTTATCGACTATCTGGAAAAGGGTAAAACTATTACAGTTGCATAGTATTCATCATTGCTGGACCGTTTGAAAACCAGGTTGTAAGAGAAACGCCGGCGATTGGACCGCAAATAAGTCCTTTTCCATCACGACACTGCACCAGCAAACACCTCAGCAGTTGTGGTCGCAAAACTAATGGAAATAGGATTCCAACTCGTTTCACATCCCCCCTATTCTCCGGACTTGATTTCCTCGGGCTACCATTTGTTCCCCAATTTGGAGTAATGGTTGGCGGGACAAAGATTTTATTCAAACGAGGAGGTGATTGCAGCAAGTAATAGCTATTTTGCAGACTTGGACAATTCCTATTATTCGTAAGGAATCAACAAATCAGAACAGCGTTGGACGAAGTGTATAAGTCTAAAAGGAGACTATGTTAAAAAATGAAAAAGGATACACCAAACACGTATGTAGTTTTTTATTTTTGCACAGACTTTTCAAACGCCCCTCGTACAGTTTCTCTCCATGTTGTCCACGGCCTCCCTCGGCATCTTCTCTCTGGCGGACACCAGATGAGCTAACACTGCTACCATCGTTGTTCTTCCCCGTACCACATCACAAGAAACCCCTTGACAGCGAGGTCGCAAGTTCAGTCATTAGTAAGGATCGTTTGAAACCGTTCTGTTAACATCTATGACAGGACAAATATTAGCTGCTAATGACTCACCATATCAATCAGGAGGGTAAGAGAAAATGAGTGTCAGGGAAGTGCAGAGATCAACTTTCTATGGGATGTATGTATTACACTTCGCCAAACGGACATCGTCGACATTCAAGAAATGTTCAAAACAAACCATTAACAGGAGCCATCAACACCGAATGAAAAATGGATCGCCACAGTGATCACATACGTCGGCACAATCAAGATCGAAGGGGAACTCCTTCGGAGTTACAAACCGTGCAGGATGATGAGAACTGATGGAATGTGATGGCATGCAGCCCAGTGCAAAACAGTCTCTTGTGCAGATGATCGTGAAACTGTCTATCTTTTACGTCGTAGCTGCAGATGGTGTGATAATATGTTTTATAGGCACGGAAAAAAAACATCCAGAGGCTGTTTGTCCAGTGGCTGTTGGTGGTATGAACTGCAATGTGATTCTTCAACTTCTCCAGGCGTATTTTATGACGAAATAAATCTCGGGTGAATAGCCTGGTATGAGTGTGCGTAGGACACTAGTGTCCTACGCACACTCATACCAGGCTGTTCACCCGAGATTTATTTCGTCATGAATTGCAATGTCACACACTTTTCAGGAGGGATAGTTTGCTCTAAACAGAGACCAGAAATCAAGCAAAAAAGTTATTTTTACCACAAATTAGCCATAAGCAGTGCTCATACCATAGTTGTAGTTCCCTTACGCCCATTTCCACACTCTGGCTTCCTGTGACGTACATATTCCCTACTTCCATTGCAAGATCATTCACACGAGAAAGAAACGTCGGGGGCAGAGCACCTCCAACTTCTAGCAGCACAATAAATAACTTTCCATCCGATTTACCATCCAGATTAACAGTCGGCATAATTGTATACAAATACGTTAAGGCATTGATGATAGCTGATCTTGATACGACTCTCTTCGTACCTCAGATTTCCAGGTCTCTTTTGATATGTATTTCCTCTTAAAATACCGATTGGTCTGACTTGAAAACAAATTCCTTACTGAACGATGGGATAAGTTTGTTTATTTAATTTTAAAATTTTCGGGCCGATTCCGCACTTTGCTGTGCATCGTCAAGTTGACACTTTGTTTGAAATTTCGCTATCTTACGCCTTCAAATTCTGTAACATTGTTTGAAATTATGCAAGCATCCACTTCTTCCTTTTAAATCACTGTAATCTATGTCATGCGCAATTTGATGTGGATGACGCAGTAGGTCACTATCATGCACATCCTTGAAATGTACGTAAACACCAGTTTTTGCAGCAAGTGAGCCTTGTCCTCCCTAAGTATGTGTAGTTATGCACTACACGGTCATATTGCTGCCGACATATTGGAAATCGGTTCAGATTTTATATACACTCCTGGAAATGGAAAAAAGAACACATTGACACCGGTGTGCCAGACCCACCATACTTGCTCCGGACACTGCGAGAGGGCTGTACAAGCAATGATCACACGCACGGCACAGCGGACACACCAGGAACCGCGGTGTTGGCCGTCGAATGGCGCTAGCTGCGCAGCATTTGTGCACCGCCGCCGTCAGTGTCAGCCAGTTTGCCGTGGCATACGGAGCTCCATCGCAGTCTTTAACACTGGTAGCATGCCGCGACAGCGTGGACGTGAACCGTATGTGCAGTTGACGGACTTTGAGCGAGGGCGTATAGTGGGCATGCGGGAGGCCGGGTGGACGTACCGCCGAATTGCTCAACACGTGGGGCGTGAGGTCTCCACAGTACATCGATGTTGTCGCCAGTGGTCGGCGGAAGGTGCACGTGCCCGTCGACCTGGGACCGGACCGCAGCGACGCACGGTGTACGCCAAGACCGTAGGATCCTACGCAGTGCCGTAGGGGACCGCACCCCCACTTCCCAGCAAATTAGGGACACTGTTGCTCCTGGGGTATCGGCGAGGACCATTCGCAACTGTCTTCATGAAGCTGGGCTACGGTCCCGCACACCGTTAGGCCGTCTTCCGCTCACGCCTCAACATCGTGCAGCCCGCCTCCAGTGGTGTCGCGACAGGCGTGAATGGAGGGACGAATGGAGACGTGTCGTCTTCAGCGATGAGAGTCGCTTCTGCCTTGGTGCCAATGATGGTCGTATGCGTGTTTGGCGCCGTGCAGGTGAGCGCCACAATCAGGACTGCATACGACCGAGGCACACAGGGCCAACACCCGGCATCATGGTGTGGGGAGCGATCTCCTACACTGGCCGTACACCACTGGTGATCGTCGAGGGGACACTGAATAGTGCACGGTACATCCAAACCGTCATCGAACCCATCGTTCTACCATTCCTAGACCGGCAAGGTAACTTGCTGTTCCAACAGGACAATGCACGTCCGCATGTATCCCGTGCCACCCAACGTGCTCTAGAAGGTGTAAGTCAACTACCCTGGCCAGCAAGATCTCCGGATCTGTCCCCCATTGAGCATGTTTGGGACTGGATGAATCGTCGTCTCACGCGGTCTGCACGTCCAGCACGAACGCTGGTCCAACTGAGGCGCCAGGTGGAAATGACATGGCAAGCCGTTCCACAGGACTACATCCAGCATCTCTACGATCGTCTCCATGGGAGAATAGCAGCCTGCATTGCTGCGAAAGGTGGATATACACTGTACTAGTGCCGACATTGTGCATGCTCTGTTGCCTGTGTCTATGTGCCTGTGGTTCTGTCAGTGTGATCATGTGATGTATCTGATCCCAGGAATGTGTCCATAAAATTTCCCCTTCCTGGGACAATGAATTCACGGTGTTCTTATTTCAATTTCCAGGAGTGTATATGCTGCGTACGATCTTCCACGTACGTAATTATGTTTAGTATCCGCTCCTTTGACAACTACTGTCCATTAGTACGTTTCACTGGAAAGGAGTTTGTGGCTCGCTGTCCGTCAAGGATGATGAACTAAATGGCTCGACACCTGTTTCAGTACCACTTTCACTTGTTAAGCACTTATCGTCATCATTGCAGTCCTCATACACATTGTCTGCACAGTCGATCCTATGCGAAACCACGCATTCAACTGCCTCATCTTGCAGAAACGCTAGTATCTCATCTGTCACTTCTCTCTCACACTGCGAAATTCCTTGGGTTCCTTTCTGACGAAATGCCAACTATGGCCATTGTTGTTGTAGATACAGTGCAATGTTTGCTTTGTTTATCGTTGCCATTGCTCTCCTTTGTATCAGCACCACCAGCACTGCAGCAGTGTCGTGAGTTACTCGTTGGCTAAGCAGTTCAGCTACACTCCGTAGCCTCATGCCGTGTTCAGCACGGGATACCTCCAGTCCTGCCGCTTGTTGCCATTATCAGCCAATATTGTAGCTCCGTAGATGACAACATGTAGGTAGTCGAGTGCAGTAAACATCATTAGCCTTGCATTCAAGGGGTTCCCTGTCAGTGATCGAGCATCGGTCCTATCTGTGACTGGTTGCATGGCATCCACCTCCATTCTTATATATTTATTCCTTATTCGATCGAAGTGGGTTGCTTTCTGCTCCGTAGTAACACAGTCATTTCAGCAGCATTAATTCTTCCCCCTTTGTCTCTCGTTGAACGTCAGATACATTGAGCCGTATATCAGAATGCTTCCAACCACAGCACAGAGCCCTACTTTTTTTGTTCGTACGGAAATGTGCCGGCTACAAAACAGATCATTTGATGAGCTAGTAGGTACCTTCGCTCGACTTATGCTATGTGTTATATCGTCGTCACACAGTCCAGTCTTATCGATTAGTTGACCGAGATATTTGAATATTTCCACATTGCTTACCGTATCAAACTCAAAATCCAAATTCTCATCTTTCCCACTTTCAACAAGAAGATATTCTTTTTTACCCATGTTGACTGGTAGTCAAATATCCTTTTACTTTCTCATTTGACACATGGCATCACTTTTCTTCAGAGCCATGAGTAATTGATCGTCGGCAGACAGTAATGAATGTAAACTTTGATGCTATACTGTTACCCCTCAACTTTTGTACTTTATCTGTTTTCATAAATTTTGGATCTGTTTTCTGCAAACTATTACATAGGTCGCACATGTCCAGTAATCATAACGTGCAATACTTTATATTACGTACATAGTGGTAAGGAATGGTAATAGAAACTGTTGTTAATACAGAGGGTGTTGGGGGTATAAGTGCAGAGCAATATTACGTAAGTATTTACGTCATTTTCAGATTCATAATTATAGCTATTAGGAATACTATGGTTTTAGTTTGTTTAGTACCTCCAAGCACACATCGTACAAGCAAGCCAATGATGTTTATTTTCCCTTTGCCAGTAGGAAAGGTACTGAAGCGTGGCCACCTAGCTGCAATACGGATAGTGCATACTGACAATTCATACTTCATGGCGCAGTTACGATCACGCAGAAAACATCAAGTACAAAATATGTGATGTGTTTGTGGGAAGACTGATAGAAGCAGAAAAAAAGCAATTAACACATTGAAGTGGGTACCAATTATCACAATTTCTGTACATGAACCCTTATCGCTCTGCGCAATGAAGAATCGATACGGAATGTTTAAAATATATACAAATAAAACCAATTGAAATAGAAGGAATGCAATTAAAGTCATAAGGGACTAACTTTCAGCTTGATTGATAACAGTTACCGGTGAAATTTAAAGCTGCCTGTTATATTCGTCGACGTCGATTTTTCATGTTTTATGCGTCTGCTAACTCGCAAGCAGTTTTGCTACGACAGTCTGTGCCCACTAATCGATATCGTTGCTGTAGTCAATCCTGGATCAGCCGTGATGGTTTGCCTTAACGCCTTTCTTCAGATGAGCGGTTGGTCGGCCAATAGGAATTCGAGGTGGCCAGTGCTGGTAGCACGGTCTGTTGTGTTCTGTGGTCGTATAGTATGTTGCTTGTAAGGAGAAACCGCTCCTCCTCACTGATATATCTAGTGAGAAAGAGATTGGTTGGTGATTACAACCAGGGTTTGCATGCGAGAATATATATCAAGAATTGCGACCTGCATTCCTCCGTGCACAAATCAAGAGATGTGAGGTTGCTTGGCGTGCCGTATTGATGCATCTCTTCACGTCTGTACTGAGAAATTATAAATGACATTGTGGGACAACCAGTTTCGATTGGTATTGGCCAGAATTTGTCTTATCAATGCTAGGCAATTGTTTCCTCAGTGAACTGTGTAAAGCTGTTATTCATTCATTTAATGATACCCTGCATTTTCATTGGTTTCACGAATCTTTCCTGAGCGAAGTTGTTTCAAGCTGTGATACAGATCCCACGTGGTTCATGTAACTTTAACTACGACCTTCACGTAAATGAATTTATCTTTGGGTTGCAATAATCAACCGTGTTAACAAATCTTCCTATATTCATTCACACACGTTCCCATCATTAAAATGAAAGTAAATAATTATACAGCGTTTCTTTTCACAAAGTCACCTGGTCATGGACTTAAATATTATTCAGCAGTGACTATCCAACTGTGATTATTTGCCTTCAGTAAGAGAATCTACTGAGAACAGTTTTCCACATGTTGAACTTATTTAGTCAGCATAAGAGTGGTAGCACTATTTTTCGTGCGATTCTTACAGATGACAGAAAGAAATTTTCCGCGAGATCTATAGAGCAGCAGATGCTGTGTCCTAATCCACATAATTTTCTCCTATACTCCTTAAAAGAATTAGGGGAACATGTGTGTCAACGTCCTGTAAATTAAACGTGTTTTGATACAGGCAGTACTTGGGCTATTATTGAATAGCTTCGGACCTTCGGCCTCAATGCATGCAACAACTGAGGTAATTCGCCATCTATCGGCTGTGTTACGCATTACAGTGTGACGTGACCGCTCAGAAGGAAGTGCGTACTGGAGTCCCAGTGTTCTCTTCTGAGGCACACAGCTGGCAGTCGTTATTTGTGGATGATGTTTTCAACCAAGCACGTGAAATGTGACATCTAAATGCAGTGAAAGTTTCATTGTCAACCTGTTTGATCCAAAAAAGATGGACTTTCCGTCGTGTTGCAGCAAATGCGAGTATCACTCCATCTGTCATCCATAGGATGTGGACACGCAATAGGGACACACGTCAGTACACAATGCGAGCTGGACAAGATCAGTGACACATTACAGCCCAAGAGGACACCGATATCTGTCAATCGCTGCGTTGAGACGTCGTACGGCTATCGTCAGAGCACTGCAGACGATCACAGAAGGGCCACTGGAGTCGCTGTGTCCAATCAGACTGTAAGGAACAGGTTACGAAAAACGACCTTATGACCCAGACGTCCCGTTCGTTTACTTGACACTAGAAGATCTCGCAGCTCGCCTTCTCTTCTGCTATTCCGATGTCAACTGGCAACTTCGTCACTGGCGAAACATGTTATCCACAGAGTAGTCCACATTTTCTCTGGGACAAGGCCGTGTTAGTGTGTGGAGACGCCATGGTGAGCGGTACCTGCAGAATGCTATCCAGGAAAGCGCAGATTCCGCCAAGGTTCAGTGATGGTATGAGGAGGCATCAGTGTTGACAGCCGTACGGATCTTGTCGTTGTTCATGGCCGCCTCACCGCCAGACAGTACATCGAACATATCCTGTTGGACCATCTGGTGGCTGCTGCATACGGTGGTCGTCCTGAACTCGTTCTCATGCACGATTTTGCCTGAGCCCATGTGGTGGGCGTATTTGGACATTGAAATCTACATCTACATCTACATCCATACTCCGCAAGTCACCTGACGGTGTGTGGTGGAGGGTACACTGAGTACCTCTATCGGTTCTCCCTTCTATTCCAGTCTAGTATTGTTCGTGGAAAGAAGGATTGTCGGTATGCTTCTGAGTGGGCTCTAATCTCTCCGATTTTATCCTCATGGTCTCTTCGCGAGATATACGTAGGAGGGAGCAATATACTGCTCGACTCTTCGGTGAAGGTATGTTCTCGAAACTTTAACAAAAGCCCGTACCGAGCTACTGAGCGTCTCTCCTGCAGAGTCTTCCACTGGAGTTTATCTATCATCTCCGTAACGCTTTCGCGATTACTAAATGATCCTGTAACGAAGCGCGCTGCTCTCCGTTGTATCTTCTCTATCTCTTCTATCAACCCTATCTGGTACGGATCCCACACTGCTGAGCAGTATTCAAGCAGTAGGCGAACAAGCGTACTGTAACCTACTTCCTTTGTTTTCGGATTGCATTCTTCCAATGAATCTCAGTCTGGCATCTGCTTTACCGACGATCAACTTTATATGATCATTCCATTTTAAATCACTCCTAAAGCGTACTCCCAGATAATTTATGAATTAACTGCTTCCAGTTGCTCACCTGCTGTTTTGTAGCTAAATGATAAGGGATCTATCTTTCTATGTATTCGCAGCACGTTACACTTGTCTACATTGGGATTCAATTGCCATTCCCTGCACCATGTGTCAATCCGCTGCAGATCCTCCTGCATTTCAGTACAATTTTCCATTGTTACAACCTCTCGATACATCACAGCATCATCTGCAAAAAGCCCCAGTGAACTTCCGACGTCATCCACCAGGTCCTTTATGTATATTGTTAATAACAACGGTCCTATGACACTCCCCTCGGCACACCTGAAATCACTCTTAGTTCAGAAGACTTCTCTCCATTGAGAATGACATGCTGCGTTCTGTTATCTAGGAACTCCTCAATCCAATCACACAATTGGTCTGATAGTCCATATGCTCTTACTTTGTTCATTAAACGACTGTGGGGAACTGTATCGAGCGCCTTGAGGAAGTCAAGAAACACGGCATCTACCTGTGAACCCGTGTCTATGGCCCTCTGAGCCTCGTGGACGAATAGCGCGAGCTGGGTTTCACACGACCGTCTTTTTCGAAACCCATGCTGATTCCTACAGAGTAGATTTCTATTCTCCAGAAAAGTCATTATACTCGAACATAATACGTGTTCCAAAATTCTACAACTGATCGACGTTAGAGATATAGGTCTATAGTTCTGCACATCTGTTCGACGTCCCTTCTTGAAAACGGGGATGACCTGTGCCCTTTTCCAATCCTTTGGAACGCTACGCTCTTCTAGAGACCTACGGTACACCGCTGCAAGAAGGGGGGCAAGTTCCTTCGCGTACTCTGTGTAAAATCGAACTGGTATCCCATCAGGTCCAGCGGCCTTTCCTCTTTTGAGCGATTTTAATTGTTTCTCTATCCCTCTGTCGTCTATTTCGATATCTACCATTTTGTCATCTGTGCGACAATCTAGAGAAGGAACTACAGTGCAGTCTTCCTCTGTGAAACAGCTTTGGAAAAAGACATTTAGTATTTCGGCCTTTAGTCTGTCATCCTCTGTTTCAGTACCATTTTGGTCACAGAGTGTATGGACATTTTGTTTTGATCCACCTACCGCTTTCACATAAGACCAAAATTTCTTAGGATTTTCTGCCAAGTCAGTACATAGAACTTTACTTTCGAATTCATTGAACGCCTCTCGCATAGCTCTCCTCACACTACATTCCACTTCGCGCAATTTTTGTTTGTCTGCAAGGCTTTGGCTATGTTTATGTTTGCTGTGAAGTTCCCTTTGCTTCTGCAGCAGTTTTCTATCTCGGTTGTTGTACCACGGTGGCTCTTTTCCATCTCTTACGATCTTGCTTGGCACATACTCATCTAACGGAAAGGGCAGCGGTGGGTCCCGACCTAAGCCCCATTGCATATACATGAGACGTGTTTGACAGACGTGTTCGTGGTCGTCCTGTTCCACCAAAGCTCTCCGAGAACTCTCAAAGGCTCTCATCGAAGAATGGGAACGGATGCCACAGGGTGACCTCCACAGACATACAGAGCATGTGACGTACGCATAGGTGGTGATAAACGCTCACAGAGTGTACACACTTTACTGAAGCTCTCAAATTCTAAAGAAAAGCATCCAGGACGACACGATGAGTGATTGTTTCCACCTTGTTTTCGACACCTGTCGGACATTTAAATTATCGTTATGTAAATGAACGAGGATGTAATGATGTTTTGCTGTGTGCTTATTTTGTGAAGCGAAAAGGTATAATTTGGTAACACACCCAGTTCTCAGTTATTACTGAATGGATTATGGTAGACACATAGGGTCAAGTTCCCATAATTCTTTCGAGAGGTGTATTATTAAATATTTTCAGTTCTTTTGTAGACAAGTGTTTAAATTACAGTTACGACCCAAGCATCCTCACTGTACATAATTACTTGTAATATGGAGATTTTTAAACATTTCAGAGTATAAATAATAGTTCTTTTGGTAGGAAACTTGATCATTAATGTGGATTTAGGCATTATTTGCTCCGTATTTAACAGTTGCTCTGAGTGCTTCCTGTGATAACTTATTCATGAAATAAAGTCAGATAGCGTTACAATAGCACCTGCACAGATCAATATTCATCGACACAAGGGGCATTAAATTCACGGCCATTTCCTGCACGTATTTCTATATGCACTCAGATTCTACACTACATACACAGGCCGCTTAGGAGATGTCAGTGTCGATGTTTAGTACTCACACTCATTTGTGACTACGCTAAGTGCTACTGTTTCGGTATAACCTGCCGTTTTGCCTATAACTCTAAATATCGGCCAACCTCATTCGGCTCCTAAAACATAGTGACACAGACAAGTCCATTGATCGTTTAAAGGGCTACATTTTACACTTTAGAAGGGTTATGTAGCCGAAACAATAAACTGACGTGAGAAAAGTTATGGGATAGCGAAATGTACATATGGAGAAGGTGGTCGTATTGCACACAAAGTATAAAAGAGCTGTGCAATGACGGACCTGTCATCTGTACTCAAGTAATTCATGTGAAAGAGTTGCCGAAGCGATTATGCACCCAAGGCGGGAATTTACAGACTATGAATGCGGAATCGTAGTTCCAGCTAGATGCATGGGTCATTCCATTTCGAAAATCGTTAGTAAATTCAGTATTCCGAAATCCAAAGTGTCAACAGTGTGCCGACAATATCAGATTTCAGGCATTATCTCTCACCACGAACAACACAGTGACCGACGGCTTCACTTAATGACCGATAGCAGCAGCGTTTTCGTAGCGTGTTGTCAGTGCTAACAGGCAAACACCACTGCGTGAAATAACCGCAGAAACCAATGCGACACTTACGGAAACGTATCCGTTAGGACAGTGCGGCGAAATCTGGCTTTAATAGGCTGTGTCAGCAGACGACCAACGCAAGTGCCTTTGCTAACAGCACGTCATCGCCTGCACAGCCTCCCCCGATCTCGTGACAATATCGGTGGGACCCTAGACGACTGGAAAACCTTGGACTGGTCACATCAGACCTGATTTCAGTTGGTAATAGTTGATGTTAAGGCTGGAATGGACCGCAGACGCCATGAAGCCATGAACCCAGGTTCTCAACAAGGCACCGTGCAAGCTGGTCATGGCTGCATAAAGGTGTGGGCTGTTTCTAAGTGGAATAGACTGGGTCCTCTGATCTAATTGAGCCCATAGTTGACTGTAAATGCTTAAGTTCGGATACTTTCGATAGAATTTTTATGATGTGATTCAAAAAGAGACAGACAGAGCTGCAACTAAAACAGATGTTTATTTAGTCGGTGACCGGTTGCAGACAACGCCCATACTCGAACCAACCAATGTTTGCTAAGTAAATAACAGATTGGACGGTCATTTTACTTGCCGAACATTGGTTAGTTTGAGAGTGGGCGTAACCCGAAACCGGTCATCGACTAAATAAACTTCCATTTTAGTTGCAACTCCGGCTGACTCTTTTTGCATCATAGTCTGAGAAATGAATTGCTGTCCGCCTATACTCAGCATGCTAGAGTTATGGGATTTTTATGGATGATAATGCGCTACGTCATCGAGCCACAGTTGTTAGGGATTGGTTTGGAGATTATTCTTGTCAGATCGAACAAATGATTTGGCCAGCCAAATCGCCCAACATGAATCCCATCGAAGATTTATTGCACGTAACAGAGATATCAGTTCGTGCACAAGATTCTGCACCGGAAACAGCTTCTCAGTCATGGACGACTGTAGAGGTAGGAAGGCTCCATATTTGTGCAGAGGACTTCCAACGACTTTTTGAGCCCCTATCACGTCGAATTGCTCCACTACGCCAGGCAAAAGTATGTTCGACAAGATATTAGAAGGTACCCTAAGACTTTTCTGAGCTTAGTAATGAACAATGTAGCGGAAAAGGCTGGTGAAATCCTGACACTAATAGTCATTGTGACAAACTGATATCATTCAAGAAATTGTTTGGGATGTGGGCCATGACCAATTAGTATTTGAACCACGCCTCGAGTTTGGTCAGTGTTGCGCGAACTGAGCATGTTTCTAAAGCTTGGGGATATGTTGCATACGCCCTCTGCAGTGTTTCAAGTGTCCCAGTCCGATTGCCATTCGTCTAATCTTCAGGCTAGTAGGCTTCTTTTATTAGATATGTGATCTCGTTTACTCGATCATATTGTTCAAGCAGCAACGAACGCTGCCCTGTAACGTACAAAGATATCCAACGGAAATAGCCCGAAAATTACCAGTAAAACCTCTACAGGTGTACTGCGAAGGCATCGGTGAGATTTCTGTTTACTACTTCGCTACATTCGTTGCAGTTATGTTGTATAGCTCTCCATTCTAAGGTCTAATATGAGGTATCGTGAAAGAAAGCTGCTAGAGGAGCGACCATTTGTAGGAAGTAAGATTATGTTATACACTAATTTTCAGTTTGTCGATCGCTGTTTTACTGTCTCCCGGTTAAGGGTTTCAGGCACTGTCGCACATATGTGAGGCAGAGTGTTGTACCTGGACGATGGTGTACTAGGAACACATAATGTTTTTTGGTCGATGTGTTGAATCTAGGTACCGAGTTTTGATTCAAATGAAGCAATACGTGTTAGGCTGCCATAACCGGATTCAGGGGGTAAGGGAGGGGGGGGGGGGGGGAGACGACGACACGAGGTTGTGCATTGTGCAGCATTTGCAAATATTTTGAGTATTACACGTTTAAGTGCTGTATATTATATTAAAGCTATTTAGAATGTAATATTAATTCTACGTATTTTTTAAACTATTTGCATAACGTGTTAGCTATGCACAATATTTTTACCTTGGAACGGAGTAAGATCTAATATTTGCAAATGAACTGAGTTTCTTTAACCTCTTAACAGTTTTATGCGCCTCGTAAATGAAAAATGTGTTGGTTTCCAACTATTAAAAAAAAAAAAAAATAAATAAATAAAAATAAAAACACTTCAATATCAACTTTTAACTAGTTTATGATAATATTTTTACTTAATTTGACAGCGCTTACTGATTGCTAGTGTGTATTAAACAAGGTAACAGAAAGACTATTAAATAGAGTATTGACGAGATTTTCTAGGTAGCAACTCTGTTAAATTGCAGTAGAATATTTGTTCCTAGACAAAAAATCATGTTGTGCTTTGGAATATTTCTTTATGTTTCAAAAAAACCTTACTTTTCCGGAGTAATTTTCGTAATTTCAGAAAAAGTCTGCAGCAACAAAAAGTAAATGCCATCAAACTTCCTGGAACATTAAAACTGTTTTAATCAACCAGGAAGCTTCATATGAGCGCACACTCCGATGCAGAGTGAAAATTCATTGCAGTGGCTATCGTCATTTAAAAAGAAAATATATTAAACTTCTATTACATGGCTGCTAGAAACGAAAATCTGTTAAAATATCCAAGGTACAACAGTCTCCCCTATATGTGACTGTTTAACTGTCTGTATTTATGTAACTCGGGTTACTGGTTATCAGGACATAATAACACAGAAAAATGAGGCCTTCCGTTGTGGCTGAGCGGTTCTAGGCGCTTCTGTCCGGAACCGAGCTGCTGCTGTGGTCGCAGGTCCGAATCCTGCCTCGGGCATGGATGTGTGTGATGTCCTTAGGTTAGTTTTAAGTAGTTCTAAGTCTAGGGGACTGATGACCTCTGATGTTAAGTACCATAGTCCTTAGAGACATTTTTGGAAGGAAAATGAGTGTATTTTCCATAAATAAGGATCTGGATCACTCCTCACTGACAAATACAACCAGTTTTGAAAAAAGAAGTTAGGAATTAAGGTCCGTCGACGGCGAGGTCATTAAACATCAGTTCCACACAAATGGGGAGTTTGGCAGACACCAGTATATAACGTGGACGGATGACAATGTTTTAAAATCATTTTTTTTTCGTTTTTAACTGCCTGAGACTGGGTACTTGTCAGCAATATATACACTTTTGCCAAAACTAATCACAACTGTGCTCTAACCATCACTACTTTGGCTTTTTTCAGTACGCCCTTTATGGTGCGGAGGTTTAAGAGGAAGCCTAACCCATACAGGTAGCCCATCCCTTCGCACGCAGCTCCCCAGGCCCGCAACTTACACTGAGCGCTTGAAACGTTAGTTCTAATTTGTTCTGTTCGCATAATGCATGACGCGAGAATCGCATCTTCGTAGCACCACTGACGTTACCACGGCTATGCAACTGACTCACGATGCGCAAGAGTTGGCAAGAAAGCATACGACCAACGGGTCACAGATTTTGCTCATTTTTCGGACGGTCCTAGTGCAATTTTTTTTTTTTTTTCATGCTTACCTTCTGACTAGATGAAAGTTTCGTGTGTTTATTCTTAATTTCCGATTGATAATTAACCAAGCACGGAAACAGTTGCCCCTACATTTTTCTTTTATTACAAAATCATAATAAATATTCTACGTTTACCTGCCTTTTCTCTATTTGTCTTTCACCTCGTAAAGTGCTATACATTTATATGGTCAAGATTTTTAAACTGGAAGTGAAAAATACAACTTTTATGTTCAAGGGCCTCCTTGGCCTGGGTTCATAATTTACATTGTGCCTACATTTCATTTGGCATGCAGTAACTGGCGTAATTCATTCAGAAAACTGCTGTTTCTTCAATCATATTTATGATTACTTTTTTATTACATTTATGTAATATCTCCATTCGTTTATTCATAGGCCTATTCACAAATTCCTTCGGGTGTGGTGTTTGTAGCCATCTGTGTAAGAATAATCCAGAATCAATCCTTTTGTGGGCAGAGGCTAAATTTCATCTTTATATGACAATATTCTCTCTATATAGAGAGTATTTCTTGAAAGGATCAATACATCATAATCCATATATGTGCATGTCTTTTTATTTCTGTTTTTGGAACTGTTCGTCGACAGAGATGCGTTATTCAGTTTTTAGCTCAAAGAGTGAATGGAAATTTTAGACAGCCTTTACATTCAAGTACGGACTTGATGTTTCTAGTTTATACACTCCTTCATTGTCCAAGATTTGACCATTGCTGCTTGTTATCCCTTTTATCAGGAAAAAATAGTATAACAAATTATACATTTGCGGACACCCTACACCTTCCAAACATTAGGGTTTTAATTATGTCACTGGGCACTTTTAAACTGACTCACATTGGAAACACAATCACTTAAAAAATTTATATATTACAAGATTTATAGCGTATTGTAACAGGGTCAAATTTTGCCCTTGGTTGGTACTTCATGCAACGTAAAATTTGCTCCCGATTAAGAACCCATGGTACTGAAATTAGGCCCTAATGGGTGAGGCCCATAAATTACGTGCATTAGCTATCCATAATACCAATAATTCTGAAGTTAATGAGTACGACTAGTCGATAACTTGCGTAACGGAATTTCTCGGTGGGCCGGGCCTGTATGTCCTGGACTCATAAACCAAAAAGTTTACGTCATACGCTTAAATAGAAAAAGGCAAACGATGGCAATGGAGGCGATTGTGCAGAGGGTGTGCGACATCAGTAACAACAGTTTTGATTAAATCTGTATTGAGTCCAAAATAGCGAAAAATTATATAGAGCAATGTAATACACGTGTCCCCAAAGGGTTTTTTGCTTCGTGGATATAGATACTGTCAGGGCATTCCTAAAACGTTAATCACAATATTAAATTCTCTATGACTTTAGAAATATATCTGTCCCGTAAAATCGAAGACGAGTTTTGGAATCACTACGAGGATTTCTTTAAGATAAGATTCTTTGCATATCACTGAAAACTTATTCTCATGGCAGTTCCTACTTTATTATAAGTGGCGGGAGGTTGGACGCCGAAAAATAAAGATTTGTGAAAAGCGAAAGCATCAGAAATTACATTTGTAAGATCTTTGAAAGGCTGCACTGGGAAGACGAAATCAAAAACGAAATGAGTATGGAAGAATTAGGGATTGAACCAATAATTCAGAAAGGCAATCAAACACAAAGAAGTAAAGTTGGCCGGGTGAGAGTAGGACTGACGTACTGAGGGTTCCCTTCATCCATTTTGGGAATCGAGGACCTCGACGAGTTTTGCCCGTCATCTGCTTTGATAGTGATAAGGTATTGGTTTCACGGATTCCAAGATTTTCGAGGACGTTTTAATTTGAAATCGAATAAAAATTGACAAAATACATATTTTTTTCGTTAGACATAATTAAGAATCAACCATTTTATGATTTTTTCGCTTTACTTGTGCTATGAAACCTTTCTTCTTGCTAGATTTCATAAATCTTCGTCAAGGCGAAGCACCTATAGGTTTCGATGAGTGAGTTTGAGAGCAACAAAAAGTGTCACATAAACTTCCTTATCTTTTGCTTGCATTGACTTAGCAGCTTACGTATATTATACCGCCAAAGGACCACAGAAGTGACAAATTTCAAGCTGCTACGCCTTACCGTTCCTGAGAAAAAGGGTTTTGAATAGTCGGACGGACAGGCAGACAGACTGTCAGATAGCCGAGTGATGCTACAAGGGTTCCGTTTTTACCAACTGACATACCCGGAACACTAAAAAAAATTCGAGGGACCGTGTACTTCGTATGCTGCCACAAAGACGTCCCAAACGAGCAATGAATTATAAGCCATGTGGCAAGAGAAATGTAGGAAGACCGTGGAAGAGATGGTGAGGCCGGAACAGGCTCTAGATCTAAACCTGGAGTGGTTGAAGAAGAAGAAGACCTACGAGTAACAGCGCCAAATTTCAGTAATACATACGTTCTATTAAGATGTAACATACCGTATTTTATCGCATAATTTCCCTCTTTTTTCCTCGAAAATTTTTCTTGTAAACACTGGGGAGAGAATTACGGGCGTAGTAGAGTGATGCTTCTACGAAGGGAAACTATGTGTATTAGGTAGGTAAAAGTTATTTTACGGTAATTTGAGAAAAAAGTGGTACCTACGTACCGGTATTTACTTTTAATTAGCAGAAAGGGACTGGGTTCATACCACGGTTTCATTAGCTAACAATAAAGAGCGGAGAAGCATTGATTTATTGTTTCGTTTCTCTCAGTATTCTGCAGCCTGCTTTTGTTACTATCATCACTATTTTCAGGCTCAGACAACACATCTCCACTTTCACTATTCCACGTGTCCTACTCGGAACCGTCAATGGCACAAGAAATTCCAGTTCTTTTGAAACTCTTAACAATATCGACACTAATTCTCTCTTATACGGATTATCCACTCGCACATCGTCGTATTCTTAGTTTCTCCGCTCGAGTCGGCTTCACAAGACACTTTTTGAGCCAGTTGGAACAACGAGAGTGTTATGTAGCATATCAGGAAACACTGGCGTCCAGTCAGCGTTACCAACCTGGGAGAGCAAATAGTCATATTGCTGTCGTACTTGTACATATTACGTAACGATGGAACTCTTTTATCATATCCGTGTAGTCTAGAGGTGAACGCTGGTACGAAGATGTTCTCCTTCGTAGACTGAGATTTTGACGTCTCATAACACGAACCACCCAACCAATGCTTGCTTTAAAATCCTTTATGTCAATGGTGAGCGTGGCACCTATCTCGCAGGCTGAAACATTTCATAAGACACAGCACAACCACCATTCCGAAGTTTATTGACATAAGCAGTTACACCATTATCAATGCCGCGCGGGACTAGGCGTGCGGGGTAAGGCGCTGCAGTCGTGGACTGTGCGGCTGGTCCCGGCGGAGGTTCGAGTCCTCCATCGGGCATGGTTGTGTGTGTTTATCCTTAGGATAATTTAGGTTAAGTAGTGTGTAAGCTTAGGGACTGATGACCTTAGCAGTTAAGTCCCATAAGATTTCACACACATTTGAACATTTGAACCATTATCAATTTCGGGATATTTCCCCGTTTTAGGCCAATGGGAAAATTTGTAGCTTGCCTTTCCAGCCATGAGTTAATCTTTTTCTCTCCGACATACCTTATGGAAATTAAAATGTCTTCCTTCATTTGTATTAGCATAACTCATTTAATTCAAATTTTGCAGTGTAGTTTTATACTTCGACACTATGATGAATTACAACAAACTGACCAAGAAATGTGTCTGTAAGTTCACATTTCAGATTTACGGTATGTTGTGACAATGGAAATGTTTTTATTCCACGTATCACTGCGTCCACTGTTGTCCATTGTCAAGTCATTTGAAGGCCGCTCCAGTAAGAACGAACCAGGAGAGGCAATTATGGACGATATAATAATTTTTAACGATGGGAACTCGTAGGGAAGAAGGAAACTTTTTTTTTTTTTACATCCTCAGAAACTTCTTCCTCAAATTAAGGACGCTATTTGATATTAGTAGACTTCTCTTGGCCAGAAATGCCTTTTTTGCCATAGCGAGTCTGCTTTTGATGTCCTCCTTGCTCCGTCCGTCATTGGTTATTTTACTGCCTAGGTAGCAGAATTCCTTAACTTCATTGACTTCGTGACCATCAATCCTGATGTTAAGTTTCTCGCTGTTCTCATTTCTACTACTTCTCATTACCTTCGTCTTTCTCCGATTTACTCTCAAACAATACTGTGTACTCATTAGACTGTTCATTCCGTTCAGCAGATCATTTAATTCTTCTTCACTTTCACTCAGGATAGCAATGTCATCAGCGAATCGTATCATTGATATCCTTTCACCTTGTATTTTTATTCCGCTCCTGAACCTTTCTTTTATTCCCATCATTGCTTCCTCGATGTACAGATTGAAGAGTAGGGGCGAGAGGCTACAGCCTTGTCTTACTCCCTTCTTAATACGAGCACTTCGTTCTTGATCGTCCACTCTTATTCTTCCCTCTTGGTTGTTGTACATATTGTATATGACCCGTCCCTCCCTATAGCTTACCCCAACTTTTTTCAGAATCTCGAACAGCTTGCACCATTTTATATTGTAGAACGCTTTTTCCAGGTCGACAAATCCTATGAAAGTGTCTTGATTTTTCTTTAGCCTTGCTTCCATTATTAGCCGTAACGTCAGAATTGCCTCTCTCATCCCTTTACTTTTCCTAAAGCCAAACTGATCGTCACCTAGCGCATTCTCAATTTTCTTTTCCATTCTTCTGTATATTATTCTTGTAAGCAGCTTCGATGTATGAGCTGTTAAGCTGATTGTGCGATAATTCTCGCACTTGTCAGCTCTTGCCGTCTTCGGAATTGTGTGGATGATGCTTTTCCGAAAGTCAGATGGTATATCGCCAGACTCATATATTCTACACACCAGCGTGAATAGTCGTTTTGTTGCCACTTCCCCCAATGATTTTAGAAATTCTGATGGAATGTTATCTATCCCTTCTGCCTTATTTGACCGTAAGTCCTCCAAAGCTCTTTTAAATTCCGATTCTAATACTGGATCCCCTATCTCTTCTAAATCGACTCCTGTTTCTTCTTCTATCACATCAAAGAAATCTTCACCCTCATAGAGGCTTTCAACGTATTCTTTCCACCTATCTGCTCTCTCTCCTCTGCATTTAACAGTGGAATTCCCGTTACACTCTTAATGTTACCACCGTTGCTTTTAATGTCACCAAAGGTTGTTTTGACTTTCCTGTGTGCTGAGTCTGTCCTTCCGCCGATCATATCTTTTTCGATGTCTTCACATTTTTCCTGCAGCCATTTCGTGGTAGCTTCCTTGCACTTCCTATTTATTTCATTCCTCAGCGGCTTGTATTTCTGTATTCCTGATTTTCCTGGAACGTGTTTGTACTTCCTCCTTTCATCAATCAACTGAAGTATTTCCTCTGTTACCCATGGTTTCTTCGCAGCTACCTTCTTTGTACCCATGTTTTCCTTCCCAACTTCTGTGATGGCCCTTTTTAGAGATGTCCATTCCTCTTCAACTGTACTGCCTACTGCGCTATTCCTTATTGCTGTATCTATAGCGTTAGAGAACTTCAAACGTATCTCGTCATTCCTTAGTACTCCGTATCCCACTTCTCTGCGTATTGATTCTTCCTGACTAATGTCTTGAACTTCAGCCTACTCTTCATCACTACTATATTGTGATCTGAGTCTATATCTGTTCCTGGGTACGCCTTACAATCCAGTATCTGATTTCGGAATCTCTGTCTGACCATGATGTAATCTAATTGAAATCTTCCCGTATCTCCCGGCCTTTTCCAAGTATACCTCCTCCTCTTGTGATTCTTGAACAGGGGATTCGCTATTACTAGTCGTCCATGACTATTAGATTTTCGTCCCCCTTTACGTACTGCATTACCCTTTCAATATCCTCATACATTTTCTCTATCTGTTCATCTTCAGCTTGCGACGTCGGCATGTATACCTGAACTATCGTTGTCGGTGTTGGTCTGCTGTCGATTCTGATTAGAACAACCCGGTCACTGAACTGTTTACAGTAACATACCCTCTGCCCTACCTTCCTATTCATAACGAATCCTACACCTTTTATACCATTTTCTGCTGCTGTTGATATTACCCGATACTCATCTGACCAGAAATCCTTGTCTTCCTTCCACTTCACTTCACTGACCCCTACTATATCTAGATTGAGCCTTTGCATTTCCCTTTTCAGATTTTCTAGTTTCCCTACCACGTTCAAGCTTCTGACATTCCACGCCCCGACTCGTAGAACGTTATCGTTTCGTTGATTATTCTATCTTTTTCTCATGGTAACCTCCCCCTTGGCAGTCCCCTCCCGGAGATACGAATGGGGGACTATTCCGGAATCTTTTGCCAATGGAGAGATCATCATGACACTTCTTCAATTACAGGCCACATGTCCTGTGGATACACGTTACGTGTCTTTAATGCAGTGGTTTCCATTGCCTTCTGCATCCTCATGTCGTTGATCATTACTGATTCTTCCGCCTTTAGGGGCAATTTCCCACCCCTAGGACAAGAGAGTGCCCTGAACTACTATCCGCTCCTCCGCCCTCTTTGACAAGGCCGTTGGCAGAATGAGGCTGACTTCTTATGCCGGAAGTCTTCGGCCGCCAATGTTGATTATTTATCAAAATTTAGGCAGTGGCGTGGATCGAACCCAGGACCGAAGACATTTTGATTATGAATCAAAGGCGCTACCCCTAGACCACGGGTAGCTTATGCTATAAGATACGGTATGGTGCTCTAGTAAGACACGATTATCAATCGTTACCAATAAATCGAATATCATATGAGAGTGCCACCTGTCGACCAGCCGCTTAACCGGCTGAGGCGCCAGAGTAGAAGTCTGGCCGTACTTTCCACTTAGGCGATGCTGTTGTCAGTAAGAAGAGCGAAGACATACCCCGGTCGAGGTCTGGGTTGAAGGGCGCCGGCACGGCGTTCCTCAGGAGGGTGCCTATGAGGAGCGGTGCGAACTGCGGCACGACGCGGCAGCCGAGCGCCACCACGTCCCCGGGGCCCACGCCGCGCATGCGCAGCTCCTCGGCCACGCAGGCCGCGCGCCTCGACAACTCCCTGAACGACAGCCGCAGATCCTGCTCCCCGGGGTACACCTGCACACAAGCAAGTACAGGCAAACTCAAGTTCAAGAGCATACATCTTATAAAATCGACTGCAACTCTCATTTTCGTCTCCTTTTTTTTTTACCTAGTGATTGAACACTTCTCCAATTCACGTGATTCTACGTAGCACTAGTATTCAATGACTACATTCGCTCTACAATAGAGCTACAAAATGTAGAAACCTCGAGACTCAATTTTTAAGCAACTGTGACGGAATTTTTTTCGGTACGCATAATTAACATCGGTTCAATGGTACCATTGGCTCTGTTAATAATATACGCTTTTAATGTTTAGTTGATTCACACTTATATTGGTTCTTTAAATACAATTGCTAAAATTTAATAAGGACATTTGAATGTATGAACTTATAATGGTTCAAATGAATATGAGCACTATGGGACTTAACTGCTGATGTCATCAGTCCCCTAGAACTTAGAACTAATGAAACCTAACTAACCTAAGGACATCACACACGTCCATGCCCGAGGTAGGATTCGAACTTGCGACAGTAGCAGCAACGCGGTTGCGGACTGAAGCGCCTAGAACCGCTCGTTACCATTTATGGCAGGAGAAATAGGATTCTATTTATGCACTCCGAGACGACTGGAAGATGTTTAAAATGCCCACGTGTTTCCTACTATGTATTCGTCATGGTAACGTGTTTTTAGTATTTCCTTATTTTTGTCTGCTCCGGTACATTATCACATCAGTGTTTAAACATTGTCCGCAGCTCGTGGTCGTGCGGTAGCGTTCTCGCTCCCCACGCCCGGGTTCCCGGGTTTGATTCCCGGCGGGGACAGGGATTTTGTATGCCTCGTGATGACTGGGTGTTGTGTGCTGTCCTTAGGTTAGTTAGGTTTAAGTAGTTCTAAGTTCTAGGGGACTGATGACCATAGATGTTAAGTCCCATAGTGCTCAGAGCCATTTTTTTTGTTTAAACATTTCCTCGATCGCAACCATTTTAAATTCGTTATAATACTTGTTCCTAAATACATGACCATATTGTACCTTGGAACATTTTTTCACTTTTGAAAAACAAAATTACTTTTCAAGAGTAATTTTAGAAGGAAAACTGCAGCGTACAAAAAGTGAAGGCTATCATTAAAAAATGAAACAAGAAAATATATTTAACTTCTATTACAGGTTTGGCTAGACGCGCAATACTGAAAAGTTCAAATGGTTCAAATGGCTCTGAGCACTATGGCACTTAACATCTGAGGTCATCAGTCCCCTAGAACTTAGAACTACTTAAAGCTAACTAACCTAAGGACATCAGACAGATCCATGCCCGAGGCAGGATTCGAACCTGCGACCGTAGCGGTCGCGCGGTTCCAGACTGTAGCGCCTAGAACCGCTCGGCCACACGGACCAGCTTACTTATAATGGAATTGTACTTCTTGTTCTACTTTTGTGTGATATTAATGTAAAATGCCACTAATGTAAAATAACTTAATAACAGGTTAAATGCACAAGAAGACATCTGAATGTGGAGAGATGGCGGGAGGTGTAGAAGTATGTTAAGAGAAAATCGATATATGTATTGAAGAGTGAGACTGGTGTGAGGTGGTACTGGTTGTCTGGAGGGCCCAATAGAAACACTGTTGACAGTAAAGACTGATTTCATTTAACTTCAATACATGACGTGTTGTGGCTCAGCGAGACAAGCACGCCTCCGTCTGTTCTTCTTGGCCGGGCTCACGCACGAACGGCGGTGTCCACCCTGGATGCTGAGGCGGCGCCCTCCTTTGCTGATGGTAGCCCGGCGACCTTTTGGTGTCACAGCCGTTCACGTCAGTGGCGCTACTTCCCTTGGCCGCGTGGAGCCCTGGTGATCCTTCACTTTACACTCGTCTGCACGGCAGCACGTGGCTGTGCGCTGGGTTCAACTGACTGCCCTCTGGCAAAAATCGGACGGCGGCTTCTGCAGAGGTGCGAGTCTCAGCATCAGTGGTAGCAGCCACAGACGGCAGGTCTTCGGAGCTGGGGCACCAAGCCCCGTGAAGGACTTAGTGCTGGTGGCAGCTGCAGCCTGGTCTCGAACCCTAGCCTGCTACTGGCAGTGTCCAGTCGTCTTGTTGTCCAGAGCTAACTTCGGCATCGTAGTGGTGCTGCTGGTCTCCAGTGACGAGAAGTGCCTCTACCTCAAGATTCAGACTCATTTACATGCCTCTGGCGCACGTTTGTTTCTCTGAAACCCAATACCTAGACACGTCATCCATAATAAGAGACTTGCCCTGGTGTGATGACATCGACCTACTTTTTACATGGTTAACACTGCGCGGTGCAGTTCACTTCTGTGCTCGGATATCCTCGTCTCGCAATCGCCTTACATGTCTGATATGTCTCACACTAGACGAGTGTAACCCCTGCAAATGCTAATGCAACGAACTACGGTGATTGTTTCACTACTTCTTACTTTTTCTCATTGGCTACATAGCAACGCTGCACTGCCTCCTGCACGGAGAAGACTCGGCCCATCACTGTAGCCTAGTTTCCTGCTACTGTTACTCTCCCCTTCTAGAACAGATTCAGCCCTGTCGACGTGATCATCCACTTTACGAACTCGTCTCCTCTTTGTTTTCCTCTGTTCATCCTGCTTCTGAAAAATTTATGTGCCCCCTACCATTTATGCTACAATAGCTGCGACACAACTATCATCAACATTTTGTTATTCCCCCGTAGTATCTAAAAGAACAAAATTATCCGCAGTTCCACTCCACACGACGCAAAAATCACCGGTGTATGTACCTCATTCTGCGTCTGGCGCAAGCTCTCTGCCATTAACGTAACCACCCAATGGGGCAAATAGTACTGCACTTACATCATCTATGTTGCTGTCCCAGCAGTTAGTTACTCCAGTAATGCCCACACCGAGACTCCACGATTCCACTGGATGTTGGGGTTGGTACTTCTACATTAGTTTCCTTAACTTCAGCAATGTCATTACTCTGTGCATCACATACATTCTGAGGAACGAGTATTATGACATCATCTGCATTTAATTATTTCACTAAAAATCGTCTAAACAACTAGAACAATGTGTTCTATTCTTCACAGAATCGCCGGCGGGTGTGGCGAGCGGTTCTAGGCGCTTCAGTCTCAAACCGCGCGACCGCTACGGTCGCAGGTTCGAATCCTGCCTCGAGCATGGATGTATGTCACGTTCTAGGGGACTGATGACCTCAGCTGTTAAGTCCCATAGTGCTCAGAGCCATTTTCTTCACAGAATCGACATGTTCAACTACATCAACGGTAGTGGGACGTTTTACAGGAACATGTAACAGCCACAAGCCTGCTCCTCTTCCTTTCAGCTTCCTCTTTCCCAATTCTTTCCATCCTCTCCATAATTAACACACACCGAGGCCCGTTTTCCATTATTCATTTCTCGCGCTCTCTGCTCGCCGGCCGGGGTGGCCGTGCTGTTCTAGACGCTACAGTCTCGAACCGCGTGACCGCTACGGTCGCAGGTATACTAGCTCCGTCCCCGCCACAGCTGCAGTGGTCCGCAACCCCACGACGACTACCGCAGTCCACTTCACCCCTCTGCCGCCCCACATTGAACCGAGAGTTATTGTGCGGTTCGGCCCCCGGTGGACCCCCCAGGGAACGTGTCACACCAGACGAGTGTAACCCCTGTGTTTGCGTGGTAGAGTAATGGTGGTGTATGCGTACGTGAGAACTTGTTTGCGCAGCAATCGCCGACATAGTGTAGCTGAGGCGAAATAAGGGGAACCAGCCCGCATTTGCCGAGCAGATGGAAAACCATTCCACGGACTGGCCGGCTCACCAGACCTCGACAGAAATCCGCCGGGCGGCTTCGTGCCCAGGACCGGCGCTCCTTCCCGCCCGGAAAGCCGTGCGTCAGACCGCACGGCCAACCGGGCGGGCATATACTAGCCTAGTACTGCTGACTGTTAATCCGAGTCCGCCAATGAATGTTTCCGATTGCACGTAAGCAGCAGTAAGTCGCGCAATGCGCCTATGTGTGGATGCGATCACAGCAGCGAGTAGGAATATTACCACAGAAGCTGCGAATAACAGACGAAAGGAATGTTGCACTACGGCTGCCTCCAGGACCACGGTAGTTATCCCCGAATGTCATAACATACCTCCTATCATCCCGTACCTCCATGTCGCCAGTGTTTTACACATCAACCGTTCCTCGCCTATTTTGGGGAGATGTTCATTTCTTGTCGTATCGATCTATTTTTCGGCATTCATCTATAGAACTACATATGAGACGTTTAGATTATCTTTCCTAAGGTCCATGATTCACTTCCATACAGTGATGAGCAAATGGACGTAATTTTTTGAATTTTTTCTCAAATTAAATACTGTTTTTGGCACCGGGTGATTATAATTAGAGTGCAGCTACCCCCCCCCACCCCCCCACCCCCCCCCCTCCCCCCCCCCCCCATGAACCATGGACCTTGCCGTTGGTGGGGAGGCTTGCGTGCCTCAGCGATACAGATAGCCGTACCGTAGGTGCAACCACAACGGAGGGGTATCTGTTGAGAGGCCAGACAAACGTGTGGTTCCTGAAGAGGGGCAGCAGCCTTTTCAGTAGTTGCAGGGGCAACAGTCTGGATGATTGACTGATCTGGCCTTGTAACAATAACCAAAACGGCCTTGCTGTGCTGGTACTGCGAACGGCTGAAAGCAAGGGGAAACTACAGCCGTAATTTTTCCCGAGGGCATGCAGCTTTACTGTATGGCATGGAGAGCTGCATCAAACCAGTCTCAGGACTGAAGACCACAACAACAACAACTCACGGACGTCCATTTCAGACTGTAATTATCATATGGCAACGAAACTTGGCAGATATGTCAATGCGTTAATGCAAAACTGATTCACGCTGGAAAAAAAAAATTAGTTCTAACTGTGGAGCTGTGCACCGTTTGTATGATGGTGTAAGTAGGCTGCTTAGGTTTTTATGTTGGTAACGCCACGTAGTGCTCTGTATGAAAATGGCTGACTGCGTTGTGTGCAGTCTGTGGCTGCTTGGGTTCATTGTTGGGATATTCGCTTGCGTAGTGTTGGGCAGTTGGATGTAAACAGAGCGTAGTATTGTGCAGCTGGAGGTGAGCCGCCAGCAGTGGTGGATGTGGGGAGAGAGATGCCAGAGTTTTGAGCGGACGGTCTGGACTTGTGTCTGTCAGAAAAAAGGAAATTATATATAAAATAACTTTTGAACGCTATTAAGGTAAATACATTGTTTGTACTCTATCAAAATCTTTCATTTGCTAACTATGCCTATCAGTAGTTAGTGCCTTCAGTAGTTAGAATCTTTTATTTAGCTGGCAGTATTGGCGCTCGCTGTATTGCAGTAGTTCGAGTAACGAAGATTTTTGTGAGGTAAGTGATTCATGAAAGGTATAGGTTATTGTTAGTCAAATGGCTCTGAGCACTATGGGACTCAACAGCTATGTTCATCAGTCCCCTAGAACTTTGAACTACTTAAACCTAACTAACCTAAGGACATCACGCAACACCCAGTCATCACGAGGCAGAGAAAATCCCTGACCCCGCCGGGAATCGAACCCGGGAACCCGGGCGCGGGAAGCGAGAACGCTACCGCACGACCACGAGCTGCGGACTTGTTGTTAGTCAGGGCCATTCTTTTGTAGGGATTATTGATAGATTACGTTTCGCTAAAAATATTGTGTGTCAGTTTAGTGATGATCAGAATAAGTTAATCCGAGAGAAATGTCTGAGTACGTTCAGTTTTGCTCAGCTGTTTGAAAATCAAATAACGTAGAAATTTACCAGCACTGTCATTCATAATTTTTCTAAGGGAACGTTGCAATGGTATGACATCGACGCTGTCATTTGAAAAGCGATAACGTGAGTGAATTGTGTGGCTGTCAAGAAGAGACGTCATGTCCTGTAAGTGAAACTGTTTTATGCAAACGGCTGTTATTACAGTTCCGTACTGAGAGAGTGTCGCCGCCTGAGAGGCCTGATGATAGGCCCGTTGTATTCAAATTGTTTAAAGAAGACGATAATGAAATTCGGAAACACCAATGGTGTAGCACCTGGAAGAGGAAGGCGACGTACCACGGTGGAAGTTATTGCCGAGCTTGCTGTTGTTGTAACTGACCATGCAGCACGTAGCGCGAGTAGTGCTAGTGCTCGAACAGGATCATAAGAATTATCCGTCCCATGGTCCACAGTACGGAAAGTTTTGTGGTTTCTGTTACACTGATACACGTACAAGATCGAGACGGCAAAGGAACTGAAACCCCATGATCGGCAGCACCGTCTGAATTTGCCCTTCGGGTTCTGACACGGATTGAATTTTATGATATGGGTCTGGGCAGTATTTTGTGGAGTGACAGTGAAGACACAGAACTGCCGAATTTGGGTTACTGTTAACCAGCGTGTTGGGGCACGAAGAGCAATTTCGCTCGCACTATGTGACTATGTGGTGTGAATTCACAAGAACCTTTTTTCTCGGTTCTTGTTTGAAGATAATATATGCAGAGGGCCTGTTGGTGTACCGTGTCGTCTGTACGTTACTGAGACCTTCTTGTACAGAATGTAATTCCTGCTTTAGAAAAGCGCAATTGCGTGGAAACCACCGCTTTCACGTAAAATGCAGCAACACCTCGTATCGCTCACCCTGTGAAAGATCTACTGAGTGCAGCCTTCCACGAACATGTTATCTCCAGCGGTTTGCCTGCAAGATCACCTGATCTGAATCACGTTACTTTTGGCTTTGGGGATATCTAAATGAAAGCGTTTCCCAAGGAAACCTTCGATATGCAGGATGGTCAGTATACAGGAAAGCGTTGCTCGGATTGCACCGGACTTGCTGCGAGCAGCTGTTCAAATGGTTCAAATGGCTCTGAGCACTACGGGACTCAACTGCTGTGGTCACCAGTCCCCTAGAACTTAGAACTAATTAAACCTAACTAACCTAAGGACATCACACACATCCACGCCCGAGGCAGGATTCGAACCTGCGACCGTAGCAGCAGTGCGGCTCCGGACTGGAGCGCCTAGAACCGAGCAACTGTTGATCACTACGTATTATGGATTCAGCGTCTCGTGGACGTCTCCGGTGCTCATATTGAACAAATTGTGTAAGCTGCGGTTAATAATAAAATGAAAATTATGCCTTTCTCACTTGTCTGCCCTTTCCTCACCACGCCACGTTCCTAATCCATTACATATGGAAACATTTCTTGCATTCACAGCACCAGATTTGCACCTTGTGGTCAAAACTGGAACTATCTTCTTTCTTCATAAATGGGTTCCACATTAACGCATTAGAATATCCACCAAGTTTCACTGGGATATGGTAATTACAACACACACTGAACCTTTGTGAGGAGCTGCACTTTAATTGCAACCACCAGGTACTAACAGACATATTTCTTATGTCCTCCATGTTTCATCAAAAATTTTGGATAAATTAGAAATTCATACGTACATCTGTACTCCAAAAGGCACCCGGCGGTGTATGAAGGAAGCTACTTTTTGAGGAGGGCACTTACTGTACATCTATCATTCCCTGCCCTCTTCCTTGTTCAGTTACCGAAGGCTGCTCAGGAAGAAAGGTTGTCGCTGTCTCTATATAAACTATGATTTCTCTTAGGCGAGATATATGTTAGAAAAATTTCGGAACATAGGCACTTGTAATTTCGAGAATAACCTATCCGCGATGCAGAGCCTTACTTCTAAGGTCCCTTACTGCCGCTGGTTGACCTTTCCTGTGACTCTCTCATGAGGACTAAACAAATCCATGACGAATGATGCAGCTCTTCTTAGAATCTTTTCTGTTTCGTTATCCAACATGGTAAAGGCCCAGACCGATGAATAATACGCAACGATCGCTACGGTCGCAGGTTCGAATCCTGCCTCGGGCATGGATGTGTGTGATGTCCTTAGGTTAGTTAGGTTTAAGTAGTTATAAGTTCTAGGGGACTTATGACCGCAGCAGTCGAGTCCCATAGTGCTCAGAGCCATTTGAACCATTTGAATAATACGCAGGAACTGCTCGAATAACTATGCAGTAAAACAATATCTGACCCTTCGTCTATTTGCGCACATCACATTACATAAAACTGATGTATCACAGCAACTACAAGCCGGCAGCCACTACTTTTCATGCAGGGGAAGTTTGGAGCAACTAGGATGCACAAAAAGTCAGGCGTGTACCTCAACTCTTTACCTGTGAGGACCAATGGTATTCTAACGTCAATGGAGACGTAAAGTTTCGTTCACCCACCCAGCATGATTTTCTCCATACCAGGACATTCTTTCTTGGCGTTCCTTTGATTGTGCTTGCTAACACATTTCACCCAGGGGAACGTGCAGCGAGAGCCGTTCTGCAAAGTAAAAAGGGCTCCCTCTATTCGTTCAGAACCTAGCCTCGATCTAAATGACTGGTCGAGAACGTCTACACGGCCGTGAATGGAATACACCCTGCTGGACGCAGAGCATGCAAACAACTTTTCTTGAGTCTCCGATACACCATTTTTCCGGGAACAACCTCTTTAGTGGCATCCGCCATTTCTGCAGACAATTGTCTTGTATACCGTATTATATTTCCTGTGCAGGTGGGTCCGCATATCGATCCAGTTGCAGAGTGATTTCTCTTAGTCGATCGTGTTTTGTCTTAGGTCTAGAACATCATTTCATGTAAGACAAAAGTTTCATAAAAAACATTGAAGCTACATCTTGTGGTATGTTAAATCGCGGTTCAGACAGTGCTTCCATCGTCCGCGGATTCTGCCTCGCGAAACAGGGTATAAATAGCATCGTTGCGTCGTGAACCGCCGAGAGACTACATTCTGTTCGTACCAGTCGGGGGACATGGTTCATTGTGTGTCCAGTGATTTTTATTCGTTGTCTTTGCCTCACATACTTACTCGAAGCAGGAAGTAATTCTTTCCTATGCAGTTATCTCAACATTCACACGTCCAACTTCCTCTTTTCAGTAGCACGCTGAACTTTTGGTCGCTGTTGTTCATCGACACAATATTAGTCACTGCATAAAGCGTGGCAGGTAACACGTTTCTGTGTCCACGTACTTGGGTCTCTTTCCGTTCTGTTTCTGGATGCAGCGTCGAAAGAGTGGATGCTTGAATTCTTTTAAGGGAACGGTCTAATAGGAACAAGAAATTTACCTTAATTTCTTTTATTTTTACAAGTATCTTATTTAGATATTGGGGTGTTACCCGTGGTCTAGGGGTAGCGTCTTCGGTCCCGGGTTCGATCCCCGCCACTGCCTAAATTTTGATAAATAATCAGCATTGGCGGCCGAAGACTTTCGGCATGAGAAGTCAGCCTCATTCTGCCAACGGCCTTCTCAAAGAGGGCGGAGGAGCGGATAGAGGTTCAGGGCACTCTCTTGTCCTAGGGATGGGAAATTGCCCCTAAAGGCGGAAGAATCAGCAATGATCAACGACATGAGGATACAGAAGGCAATGGAAACCACTGCATTAAAGACACGTAACGTGTATCCACAGGATGTACCTGTAATTGAAGAAGTGTCATGATGATCTCTCCATTGGCAAAAGATTCCGGAATAGTCCCCCATTCGGATCTCCGGGAGGGGACTGCCAAGGGGGAGGTTACCATGAGAAAAAGATTGAATAATCAACGAAAGGATAACGTTCTACGAGTCGGGGCATGGAATGTCAGAAGCTCGAACGTGGTAGGGAAACTAGAAAATCTGAAAAGGGAAGTGCAAAGGCTCAATCTAGATACAGTAGGGGGTCAGTGAAGTGAAGTGGAAGGAAGACGAGGATTTCTGGTCAGATGAGTATCGGGTAATATCAACAGCAGCAGAAAATGGTACAACAGGTGTAGGATTCCTTATGAATAGGAAAGTAGGGCAGAGGGTGTGTTACTGTGAACATTTCAGTGACCGGGTTGTTCTAATCAGAATCGACAGCAGACCAACACCGACAACGTTAGTTCAGGTATACATGCCGACGTCGCAAGCTGAAGATGAACAGATAGAGAAAGTGTATGCGGATATTGAAAGGGTAATGCAGTACGTAAAGGGGGACGAAAATCTAATAGTCATGGGCGACTGGAATGCAGTTGTAGGGGAAGGAGTAGAAAAAAAGGTTACAGGAGAATATGGGCTTGGGACAAGGAATGAAAGAGGAGAAAGACTAATTGAGTTCTGTAACAAGTTTCAGCTAGTAATAGCGAATACCCTGTTCAAGAATCACGAGAGGAGGAGGTATACTTGGAAAAGGCCGGGAGATACGGGAAGATTTCAATTAGATTACATCAAGGTCAGACAGAGATTCCGAAATCAGATACTGGATTGTAAGGCGTACCCAGGAACAGATATAGACTCAGATCACAATATAGTAGTGATGAAGAGTAGGCTGAAGTTCAAGACATTAGTCAGGAAGAATCAATACGCAAAGAAGTGGGATGCGGAAGTACTAAGGAATGATGAGATACGTTTGAAGTTCTCTAACGCTATAGATACAGCAATAAGGAATAGCGCAGTAGGCAGTACAGTTGAAGAGGAATGGACATCTCTAAAAAGGTCCATCACAGAAGCTGGGAAGGAAAACATAGGTACAAAGAAGGTAGCTGCCAAGAAACCATGGGTAACAGAAGAAATACTTCAGTTGATTGATGAAAGGAGGAAGTACAAACATGTTCCGGGAAAATCAGGAATACAGAAATACAAGTCGCTGAGGAATGAAATAAATAGGAAGTGCAGGGAAGCTAAGACGAAATGGCTGCAGGAAAAATGTGAAGACATCGAAAAAGATATGTTTGTCGGAAGGACAGACTCAGCATACAGGAAAGTCAAAACAACCTTTGGTGACATTAAAAGCAACGGTGGTAACATTAAGAGTGCAACGGGAATTCCACTTAACATCAGGATTGACGGTCGCGAAGTCAATGAAGTTAAGGAATTCTGCTACCTAGGCAGTAAAATAACCAATGAAGGAGGACATCAAAAGCAGACTCGCTAAGGCAAAAAAGGCATTTCTGGCCAAGAGAAGTCTACTAATATCAAATACCGGCCTTAATTTGAGGAAGAAATATCTGAGGATATACGTCTGGAGCGCAGCATTGTATGGTAGTGAAACATGGTCTGTGGGAAAACCGGAACAGAAGAGAATCGAAGCATTTGAGATGTGGTGCTATAGACGAATGTTGAAAATTCGGTGGACTGATAAGGTAAGGAATGAGGAGGTTCTACACAGAATCGGAGAGGAAAGGAATATGTGGAAAACACTGATAAGGAGAAGGGACAGGTTGATAGGATATCTGCTAAGACATGAGGGAATGACTTCCATGGTACTAGAGGGAGCTGTAGTGGGCAAAAACTGTAGAGGAAGACAGAGATTGGAATACGTCAAGCAAATAATTAAGGACGTAGGTTGCAAGTGCTACTCTGAGATGAAGAGGTTAGCACAGGAAAGGAATTCGTGGCGGGTCGCATCAAACCAGTCAGTAGACTGATGACCTAAAAAAAAAAAAGTCTAGATATTGTTGGAATCTTTCTTCGAAGGTCTCTTTCATAATCCATCTGCTATCTGTTAAGCTAGGTTAGAGATTAACGTTTCTCTGACGTAGTGATGATTAGCTATGGAGCATAGCTCATTTGGAAAAGTGTAGGTGAGGAGGCTACCACTGCCTGATTAATGCACCATCCCATCAAGTATTTGGGTAAACCAAGGAAAACTTAAATCAGGACACCTGAAACAGCTTCTGTCGAATTCGAGCTAAGAATTTTAAACACCACTCCACCTCCCTCGGTTCCCAATGCTCGCATAGATCAATGACTACAATCGTTGCAGTTTTACAGCGACAGTCACTGTATTCTTTACAGCATATGCCACAGTTAATTCCCTCATTGGTCAGTTACTGTTAATTCTTCATAACTGCATCGAAACCAAGAAAGACGGAAGCATACGTGTCATTTATATCCTCATAATGTTAATATCTGCTTGTTCGTAAGACAAAATTACAGAAAGTAAACCGCCATCCACACCAAATTTGTCAAAAATTGCCTTGAGGCTACACACAGAACTGTCATCTTCTTAGTACGCTATAGAATAATGGATCCCCAGTTGAAGGTATCATACTTGTTTTGATTTATTCTTATTCAATCTCTTGTATGTGTCTTATCAACACACCTGCTTTTTGGCCTTGGTGTAGTGATTACGTGAGTCGCACCGAGCGAGGTGGCGCAGTGGTTAGCACGCTGGACTCGCATTCGGGAGGACGACGCTTCGATCCCGCGTCTGGCCATCCTGATTTAGGTTTTCCGTGATTTCCCCAAATCGCTCCAGGCAAATGCCGGGATGGTTCCTTTGAAAGGGCACCGCCGACTTCCTTCCCTAATCCGATGAGACCGATGACCTCGCAGTTTGGTCTCTTCCCCCAAACAACACAAAAACAACGTGAGTCGCACACCATTGCACACGAAGATCGCCGTTATTTCGTATCTCGGCTTTAAAAACACATTATGAAAAAATGTAGGACGATCCTTACACGATTTGCAGACAGATGGCTCTCACGATGTTTAAGGGGTGGCTGCGTAGTGAAGAAAGACAGACTGCCAGTATAAAAACAAATGACAACTCCACAATCCGAAGTATGGCATAAGGTACTGGCGCTGAAGCGAAAAGCAAAATAATGCCAGTACGAAAGCAAACTTGATTCAGTAGCAGTTTTACAGCTACATTTTTATTATTTTATTTCTTTGCGATTATTTTATGGGTCGCAGTGCTCAGTCTTGTTGTCGGCTAAGCTGTCAAGCTGAAACATGCTGTCATCATATCCTTCCAAAATAATCGAGAAGATGATGAATAAATAAACGGCTCGTGGTGCAACAAGTTATTTCTGGGGTAAGCTGCTTATTTTAGTTTATTTATCTCATTGTGACTGGAACACTGAAATTTTTGTTTCCCACACGCTCCCTGCTTATTACAGATGAGTCGCCGGCCGGAGTGGCCGTGCGGTTCTAGGCGCTACAGTCTGGAACAGGGCGACCGCTACGGTCGCAGGTTAGAATCCTGCCTCGGGCATGGATGAGTGTTATGTCCTAAGGTTAGTTAGGTTTAATTAGTCCTAAGTTCTAGGCGACTGATGACCTCAGAAGTTAAGTCGCATAGTGCTAAGAGCCATTTTGAATAGATGAGTCAAAAAAATGTTCAAATGTGTGTGAAATCTTATGGGACTTGACTGCTAAGGTCATCAGTCCCTAAGCTTACACACTACTTAACCTACATTATCCTAAGGACAAACACACACACCCATGCCCGAGGAGCACTCGAACCTCCGCCGGGACCAGCCGCACAGTCCGTGACTGCAGCGCCATAGACCGCTCGACAGATGAGTCAGTATGTAGTTCTACGAGCCGTCTTCAAGTGGGACGAGTCAGCTAACGACATGGAACTTTACGATTTTTGTGATGACAGTTCCTGTTATTTCACACTGAGGAGCCATTGCCTCGTTTAAATCACAAAATAAGTTCTGCAATATTTTGGCAATGTGTTACCAAATGTTAAACTAATGAGAGGCAAGATCACTCTCTACGCTAGAAATAGAGCTTGAAAGATGCAGTATTGTATTTTTCGTTTGATGTGTTTCATATTAACTTACATCCTACGAACATATACTGTCTCTAAGCTTCAGTACATTGAGGACCTTTCAAAACTGCGTCGTTATACATACGATGTCTTGTATTTTCGTAATATATTAGACATACAGGATGCCCCACTCGAGAGAGACCCCACAAACAAACATTTGCTTAAATTACACATCAAGATTTTGCATAACTATCAGTAAATGAAAAATATGAACATTTCGTAACTTGCTCACGGGGAATTAAAAGTGAGACACGAAAGATGTGGGGAGTGACCGCTCTCGTCTTGTATACACCCTTGCACACGACGCGGCAGATTCTCCAATGTTTCTGCCAGTACATCAGGTGTCACTGGCTGGATTTCACTGATGATGATCTCTCGTAAATCTTTCAAGTTGTGCGGTTTGTTCCTGTAGATCTTGCCTTTTAGGCCACTCCAATCAGGTGGTATTAAATCAGGTGACCTTGGGGGCCACAGTTCTTTCGAAATCACTCTACCGTGGAAAAATGATTCGACTTTAGCCATGGTCACTCGAGACCTGTGATATGTTGTGTCATCCTGTTGGTACCAGCCGAGTGTAAGTTCTTCATCGTCCAACTGGCTCACAAATTCCCGAAATATTTCGATGTTACCTGCACTTGACACAGTAGACTTGAAAAAAATTGGTCCGATGATGCGACGATATGATAGTGCACAGAACAATCCAATCTTCTGTGAATGCAGGGGTTGCTCGGCCAGTGCATGTGAATTTTCATGACACTACAAACGTGTATTCTGAGAGTTTACATAGCCGGAGTGGTGGAACCACGCCTCATCACTGAACCACGTGTACTGCAATATTCACGGCCTCTGAGCAATAAATTTCTGAAACCAATGACAAAATGCAATGCGTTTGTCTTTGTCATTGGCGTTCACTTCCTGAACAACTGTAAACCTGTGTGGATACATGTCTGCTTTCTTCGCCGTTCTGCAACATGTGCTCCGTGATATTCCACATTCCTGAGTTAAACGTCGAACAGACTTTGCAGTAGAAGTCAACAATCGTTGTTTGACGTTAGTCACTTTTTCTTCCGATAATGGTGGCTGTCCCCCACTGTGAAGCTCCAGCACAGTTCCACTGCTGTCGAACTTGTTCATTAACTTCTGTATACGGCATTTAGACGGTATATGGTGGCCACCAAACCGTTCAGAACACATTCGCTGACATGTCTTAATGAAACCAGTAATCGAATATTGTTTCACAAGAAACTCGAGCTATTCAACAGAGTAGCGATACACTTTCACTTAACACTAAACACTGACCTCCAGCCACAATGATGCGCAGAAACACACTGTTGCGTCAAACGGTGTTGCAGAGCGCAGTGTTGCCGCGGCAAATGTCACAGATTACATGGTGAAATATCAGCGAAATTGCTACACATGTGTGAGGAGCCTCTTTCGAGTGGGACAGCCTGTGTTATTTAGTTATTTTCGTATTATAGCTCGCGTATTATGTAAGTACGCCATTTTAAGGAAACTGCATATTGAAGACTAGTCGTTCTTCGTAGAATTTATTATAATTAAATCCCAGTTCATAATACAACCACGATTAAAGCCTTCGGAATATCACTACACAAAATACACAGTCTTCTGTTGTCGAAATTCAGCGTAGCACTGCTGGTAGAGCCCCTGAATTACCAAACAATGTGTGTGGCTTTGCATTTTACTGTATACTAATTTCTTTTTTAATCATTACGTTATCTAAAAAGTTTCTAGGACTTTCTGCCATATTCTGTGTTATGTAAATATAAGTGCGTTCTCTCTTAGGAGTGAGTTCGCCCGGTTTCGTCAGGTTTTATGAGCTGATGTCCATACCGCCTACATGGAACCTTCCTTTTTGTGTTATAACATGTTCAAGGACAGTGAAGTTTTTATTTACGTGTACTACAAATTTGGAAATTTGTGGTAAGGAGTACGGGATCAAACTGCTGAGGTCATCGGTCCCTAGTCTTACGCACTACTTAATCTAACTGAAACTAAGATTATGCTAAGGATGTCACACACTACCATGCCCGAGGGAGGACTCGAACTTCCGACGGGGTGAGCCGCGCGAGACACGACAAGACGCCTGGGACTGCACGGCTACCCCACGCGGCTGTGTACTACAGACAAGAAACATGGCTGGCACATGGAAAGGGTACGAAGTACGCGTTGTAATAGAACTAACGTAAGTATTTTTCGCGAGTCCATTATTGTAAGCAAACTGTACGGTTTGCGAACGAGATACAGCCGCTACAGTTTCAAATGGTCCCACGTGACGCGGGAGCTGTCTCTCGTGAGGTCGCATTTCCCATCCGCTTCTACGTCAACGTTAGATGCCTCGTCCCCTGCAAGTTGGATAGCGGACGAGACAGAGAATTCAACAAAGAGCTGGGTGATTCGTCACGGCTGTGACAGGCCAGAGAACGAGGGTCTGAGGAATGCTCAAATGTCTCTGGTGGGAGACACTGGAGGAGGGACGCTGTGCACAATGTAAAAGCTTACTTTTAAAATTTCATAATGAATCAAGAAATGTAAAACTCTTTTCTGCATGCGGCTCACGGATAGTTACGGCAAAATTAACTACGTTCTAGGTTACATGATGATTCTGTGCATCATCCGATATTGCATTCGAAGAGGGTAGAATGGACACAGTAACCCATGTGCGTCCTACCACACTCCATGCGGTGACTTATGCATCACAGATGGAGAAGCAAATGAGACAACTTACTGCGTTTCATGAGTTTGTTGACCTCTGTCTCTGGTCATCGAGCTGCTCCTTATCACCAGCTGTAAGGACGGCTAGAAGATACTTTTATATCATCATACTTTTACTGACATTTCGCGTCGGCTATGACGCTGATTATTGTAGCGCGAGAGCCGTGAATCCCCTAAGCCACGTCTCTGCAGTATCCTTTCTTCCAGGGGTGCTAGTCCAGCGAGGTATGCAGCAGAAATTCTGTGAAGTTTGGAAGGTAGGAGACGAGCTACTGCCGAAAGTTGAGCCGTAAGGGCGGGTAGTGAGCCAAGCTTCGGTAGCTCAGTCGGTCAGTGCGCTGACTGCCCTTTGTAACAAAAAATAAATAAAAAATAAAAAATAGCTAAGTGAATTATTCAACTATCAACTTGAGGGTGTGCTGTGTGACGTCCTACCTACACCAAAGGATGAGAACAATAACGAGCAAAATACCGTAGAGAAAAGAAGAAAAAATGTATGTCTGTAGAAAACTTGCTAGCAAAAGACGAAATTCGCAGGTTCGTGTCACGGTCTGGCATACAGTTTTAATCTGCCAGGAAGTTTCTCATCTGGATTGTTATGCACAAGCAACAATATGATGTAATAAGATCTTCGACGAGTGATGTCTCGCTACGTGCCAAGCAAACGTACATTTTAATCTCAAAATGTACACTCTTATCAGTATAGAGAGTATGAAAACAACAAGAAGTAAAGTCGAGAGGCAGAGTGTTATCAGTACCGTGTATACGTAATCAGGCTGTCGTCTACGGAGAAAGACATGAAGAACTCATATCAAATCGTGCTATGTCGGATCAATGACTTGGTTTTGAGTCCTTGATTTGACACACTATAATTTATGGTAATGTTAGTGAATTTTTACTTGCAGAACTGATATAAACAGACCTGAAGTTTCCAGAATGAGATTTTCACTTTGCAGCGGAGTGTGCGCTGATATGAAACTTCCTGGCCGATTAAAACTGTGTGCCAGACCGAGACTCGCACTCGAGACCTTTGCCTTTCGCGGGCAAGTGCTCTACCGACTGAGCTACCCAAGTGCGACTCACGACCCGTCCTCACAGCTTCAATTCTGCCAGTACCTCGTCCCCTACCTTCCAAAAAGTTCGCAGAAGAGCTTCTGTGAATTTTGGAAGGTAGGGGACGAGGTACTGGCAGAATTGAAGCTGTGAGGACGGGTCGTGAGTCGTGCTTGGGTAGCTCAGTCGGTAGAGCACTTGCCCGCGAAAGTCAAAGGTCTCGAGTTCGAGTCTCGGTCCGGCACACAGTTTTAATCTGCCAGGAAGTTTCAGACCTGAAGTTTATTTGTCGAAACGAACCATCGTCAAATGAAGTCTAGAACGACCTATACTGTATTTAGAAAGTGACCGTGCATATCTTCCACAAATTTTCTTGAAAAGTTTATCTTATATTCAACCAGTCATCATTTACTGCCTCGACTGACACCAACAAGTGAGAACATAATCAAGGAACCTTTAATCGATCAATGGTTCGACAGTCACCATCCAGAAGGTTTGCTCGAAGACCACAGTCATTACTTATGTCTCCAGTGCGAAGAGACCGGAGGTATTTTGTTGACTTTAAAGACCCAAAGGACCAAAGGCGACACAAAAAGGGTTTTTCATAGGACAGTTTGTCGCCTTTCACTCTTTCAAAGTAAATAGAACAGATCATCATCTGCTATATACTACTACAAATTTTCTTATGCTGACCGTCTGGTTACTTTATTCCGTTGAAAGAAGCCTGACAAAAGCGTTGGATCTCTTTTATTGTACATCGTGCTCAACAATACTTTTACAATATTTGGAAATAGGTTTCTTACACGAAAACAAGAACAAACATTCGTGTAAACATATGCTCGAAAATCCTTCGTTTTTGAGTTATTAATAAAAGGAGCTCATGAACACGTAAACTCTTAATAAATGGTCGAAATATTCTTCTCTTGCTTCCAAACACGCATTCACTCATCGAATCACGGATTGTCGCAGCCTTTCAATACTCCCTTACAGTTTCCAGAGGTTTCACAGGCATCCATGACGAAGATTTTCCTCAGTCTGGAACAGCGCGACCGCTACGGTCATAGGTTCGAATCCTGCCTCGGGCATGGATGTGTGTGATGTCCTTAGGTTGGTTAGGTTAAAGTAGTTCAAAGTTCTAGGGGACTGATGACCTCAGATGTTAAGTCCCATAATGTTCAGAGCCACTGAACCGTTTGAAGATTTTCTGCGTCCGCGTGGCGTACCGATAGAGCAATTGTTAAAGGCGCCCCCACACATAATAATCTAAACGACCGTGGTTGGCGAAACGTGAGGGTCACGGAACTGATCCTTCTTACCTATCCATCTGTCATGGTAGATACCATTCGATGAATTTCGAAAACTGAGACCGAAATGTGCTGGAACTCCATCGTGTATAAATCACATTTTTCTTCTACTGAGTTATGGAGGGAATTCTGCATAAAATACCTGGAGATTGAAGCTCTAAGACGTGATGTGAGAACGTATGGCCCTAAGAGGCAGTCACCTACAATTCCAGCCCACACATCAATCTTAAACTGATGCTAATGTCTGGCCTGTACTGTAGCATGAGGACTGCGATCGTTCCATATGTGTTTGTTGTTCGTTATTCTGTGTCTCCCAAATTTGCCTCGTCTGTAAACAAAGCTGAAGAGGCAAACAAGGGTTTGTCAGGGTTTGTGCAACAAACTATAGGTAGAAGTTCTCTCGTGCTGGGTGATTGGCAGGCGTAGGGCCCTGCACACGTTGAAGGTGATACGGTTCTGTGAGTTGTTCGTGAAGTATCCTCCATGTCAAACTTGAAGATGTACCACGTGCCACGGCCACTTGTCTTGCACTGATAACTGGCTCTTCTTCGCCAGCTCGTAGAACGTGCTCTTCTTTGTCGTACGAGCAACACGTGATCTCCATAGTCTGCGGAGCTACATATTACGTGTCGGCAACGCGACGAAACACGGCACCAAAGGCTGGATGACTCGGCTATCTTTGGTCTGGAGACGCCATCTGATACAGCCGTCCAGCGTAGGGTCCATTGTGTTGCCAGGCAGGCTTGTTTACATTCGCCATTCATCTGTCTTCAACGTGCTTATTGTATACATGTACTACAGGTCGTGAGTTAACTGAGAGTGCTCCCTTCAAACGCGGTATTTATTCATGTCTGCCAGGTCACGACATGAATATCTACCATGTTTGAACTGAGCATTCTCAGTTAACTCACTATAGTACGTATATACAATGGGCACGTTGGAGACAGATGAATGGCAAATGTAAATCAGTCCGTATGGCAACATAACACCTTCTAGTATACAATGAGTCGTATAGATAAGTGAAGTTGCTTGTTTGTACCGGGAAAGCCTTTGGACGTCAGCTTTCAACAACAACTCGAAAACGAAAGTTTACTGGCATATGTTTATATGACTTTTTTTTTTTCTTTTGGTGAGAGAAACCTGTCCCCAGAGTTTGTAAAAGTATTTTTGAAACACCCTGTAAAAGAAGAACAAACTAAATCCTTACTATCAGACAACACAAATTTGTGATCTCAATTTGAGAAACCAGGAAACTGAAAGAACGTCACTAGTTAAACGGAATGCTACCAACCAGGAGCATTATTACTCAAAGAAGTGTCTGGCAGTAACTTTGGTCCGTACGCGGAATTTTAACCAACATTGTATGAATAAGAAACTGGCTAATATCAGCATCATCAGGAGGCTAAAGAACACTCATTATTGTGCTTAACCACTTACACTCAGGACATTTACGCTTGCCCTGTATAATTTGGAAGGGCAGTGCACAGTCTCTGTGCAGCACACATCTATAACTGGATATCTCGCTAACGAGACTACCAGACTGATACAGGGTGCCTAAAACCGCACTTTGCCGACGCGTCCCACCCTCTGAGATACAGGCGAGAGCTTATTGCACAGTAAGAATGGGTCAAGGTGCGAACGCATGAGTGTCATCAACTAGTACACGGACACCAGATTCCCGGAGTGACACACATCAAGCAATAGTCGGCTGAGGACTTCCTCTGTTTCTTCTACCTGCAGGCAGCCACAGTTCGCATAATAATTGGGAAAGGCAAGTGAAGAGACACCAGGAATGTATCCACCATGATGACTATACCCAGCACTAGACGTGAACAATTATGTCGTTAAACAATGAGAATCGCTCCAGCAATCACTTACCTGTGCGGTCTTGTCCCCAAGTTTCAACATGTTGCTGAAAACGTATTTTCCCAGAGAGACATCTGGCAGCGGCAGGTCCATCCTAGGGCCACGCAGGATTTTGTCCTGTGATTCCATCATGTCTATCGGTGCGATGTTGGTACTGAGCAACACGACACCCACTTACAGTGTGGGTGAATTTACGGCTTACAAAGCCGTTCCAGAACAGCTGCCTCTCTGTCGGCAAGAAATCACTTGGAAATATTTGCGAGCCCTGCTCCGAGTCTAAGAGAGTTTAAGAAGAAAGTCATGAGCGATCACGAATAAAACGACGACTACTGAAAAGCTGTGGCGTAACATGAGTAAGAGGCTAATTTATGTGGTCCCTTCCCAGCTACACCTTACGTCATTTACTCGCTTTCAAGCACAAGAAGATAAGTACTCGAACCTTGGAGCGTAATGGTTTACTCACTTGCCACAGGCGAAAGCCTGATAACGTATGAATGTTGCTCCACGACATCCAACAGCTCGCTTATCACACACATCTGGAGTGACTCCATAATTTTCTAAATGGTGCTGACTAAATAAAATGTATTGCATACACCTTAATACATAAACCAGTTCGTCGATCTTTAACAAAACAAAAAGCGGCAAATTAAGTGGAGGCGTGATCACAAAAAATTCTGTTGACAACCAGGCTTCTGCATTAGATTCTAGAAACGCTATAGTGAATTTCGGAAGAAATCTGCTGCTTTCTGACTCCTAATTTCGCTGCCTTCCAGCGTTTGATTTTCAGGTACCACAAAACAAATTCAAGCGTAATACTCACATACCGTTATGTTATTGGGAACGACATTGTAATATGTATCACAAGGATGTTAGCGATATTACCGAAGATTCTTATTCGGAGCTTTCCTGAAAAAGAGTGTCGACATAGTTGAATTCTCACCTCTCAGAGTCAGTGTGTATCATACTCATTTTTACCATCAAGGGGAGTGTTATAGGACCAGTACCCTTCACAATACTTATAGGCAACCTAATAGATAACGTCGAAAGTTCCATGAGGCTTTTCGCAGATAATGCTATGGTGTACAGAGAAGTCACGACGCTACAGAATTGTAGCGAAATGCAGGAACACCTGCAGAAGATGGACGCTTGGTGTAGGAAGTGGAAAATGACCCACAACATAAACAAATGTAACGTATTTCGACTACGTAGACAGAAGACTACAAAACTGCAGAACGGTCAATGGAAGCAGTTACTTCCACGAAATATGTACGAGTATGCTTAAGGAGCGATTTGATGTAGAACGACCACATAGAATTAATCGGTAGTAACGTAGATGGCAGAATGAGATACATTGGAAGGATCCTCAGGAAATGTAGTTCACCAACAATGGAAGTAGGTTATAAAACACTTGTTTGAGCAGTACTTGAATATTGCTCGTTAGTACGGAATCCGTACCACGCAAGACCGATAGAGAAACTGGAGAAGATCGAAAGAAGAGCAGTGCGTTTTTTCACACGCTCATTTAGTAACCACGAACGCGCGAAGCAGATGCTCAGCCAAATCCAGTGGCAGGGCATGCAAGAGAGGCATTCTGGATCACGTTATGGTGTACTTTTGAAGTTCCGTGTGGATACATTCCTATAAGAGTCAGCCAAGATATTGCTTCCTCATACGTATATCTCGCGAATAGACCACGAAGGTAAAATTAGAGAGTTTCGAGCACGCGTCGAGGCTTACCAGCAATCGTTCTTCCTGCGAGCCATACGCTGCTGTTACAGGAAAAGGGGGAAGTGACATCGGTATACAAAGTACTCTCCATGATACACAGTAAGGTGACTTTCGGACTACAGATGTAGATGTAGAAGGAGATCCTAGACAGAGAACAAAGGATGATCTGCAATTTACAACAGTAACAATTAAAAAAGAAATGTGTGTGCCATTCAGTTTCGACGGTCAAACGTGACAGGTCACTACAAAATCTCTTTCAATCTGCTTGCATGCGTCTGCTCTCTGTGAATAACCGCAAGGTGCGCATAATTGTATACAGCTGAAGCGTTGATAGAAAACCACGACCCCTATGAGAAGTGGCCGCTGTTCTGCTAGCAACTTTTTACAGAGGTCAAAGACGTGAACACATGTTAGGGGCACCTTTTCACCCACAAAGTGCTGAAAACTCCCTAAAAAGGCGAAGAATCAGCAATGATTAACAGCATGAGGATGCAGAGGGCAATGGAAACCACTGCATTAAAGAAACATAATGAGTACCTAAAGGACATGCGGCCTGTACTTCAAGAAGTGTCGCAGTCTCTTTAGTGGCTAAAGATTCCATATTAATTCCCCAGCCGGATCTTCGGAAGGAGACTGCTGTGGGGAGGTGACTGTGATAGAAAGACTGAATAACCAACGAGTGGGCAACATTCTACAAGGTGTGTGGAATGCTATAAGTCTGAAGGAGGTGGAGAAGCTATACAATCTAGAAATGAAGGTGCCAGAGCTCAATATAAATACAGTAGAGCCGAAAACCTTTCAACAGACAATACCGAGTAAAATATTTATTTAAGGCAACCGGTTTCAACAGACTTTGCTGTCATCTTCAGCTCTAAGAAGTATTTTTGTTATGGAAGAACTTCTTTGTAAGCTGAACCTCACACCAAGATGTCAAGTGAATAAAAATCAGCACATTATCAACATCCACTTCGCATCTTGGCCTGAGGTTCAGCGTGAAATGAACAAAAAGATTTTTAAGACCTGAAGATTTAGCAAAGGTCTGCTGAAAGCGGTTGTGTTAAATAAGGACATACATATGTGATCTTAACTGTTGAATGGTTTTTAACAATTAAAACAGATCACTCTTTAGTACTCTTAAAGTGAGAAAGTTCAATAGCACGGCCAGTGAAATGAAATGCATAAAAAAAACTATTTCTGGTGAAACGATTGTAGGTTAATACCAAAATCATCAGAAAATGTTATAGTGGGAGCAGCGTCATCATGAAGAGGAATGTAGGGCAGAGATTGAGTTGCTGTGACACAGTTGTTCCCATCAAAATCGACAGTAAATCAATGCCAGCAAAAATAGTTCAGCTGTACACGCCGACGTCACAAGTAGGAGATGAAGAACAGAGAAAATGTATGAGAATACTGAACGAGTACTTTAGTATGTAAAGGAAAATACAGTTATGGGAGAATATGGGTTTGATTATACGAATGAGTGAGGAGAAACACTGCGTTCTGCAGTAAAGGTCAGCTAGTGATAGTTAACACACGGTTCAAAAATTCGAGAAGGAGAATTACACTTGAAAATGGCCTGGAGATATGGGAACAGTCGTGATGGATTACATCATGACGAGGCAGAGATTTTGAAATCAGGCATTGTATTTTAAGGCGTGCCCAGCACAGAAATAGACTCACTTTAGAAGTTGGTAATGAAAATAGAATTTAGACTGAAGTTTAAGAGACTCGTTTGGAAGAATCGGTGTGAAAAGAAGCGACATACTGAAGTGCGGAGGAATGAAGAGATGCGTTTGAAGTTCTCTGAGACTATAGGTACTACGAGAATGAACACCAGAGTACTCAGTTTGCGAACTAACAAATGAATGTCCAGCGGTGTTTTGTACCGCGCGTTGGCAGGTCAAGAGAAGCCACATTGACAAGAGGACCGTAATAACTTCCCGTCACAGATTTGCTTCGTATTGATTAGGTGTGAAGGGCATGACTAGGACTTCAATATTTGTAATTAGAAAAACGCATATCTCAAACATTTTAGAGAAAAACAAGTTTGAAAATTTTAGTTGTCGTTATAAACATTGTATGGTCAGCAAAGCGGAACAAGCTCGCAGCCGAGCGAGTAACCATTTAGTTTCATAAGCGAGAGGTCACTGACTTCATTTTCGCTCTTAGAGCTGCTTCCTTTGGTTAGTATTCGCCGCTATGCTTCGATAAGCTGGCACTCTGCGAAATTGTGAGGGGGCCGGGAACCAATTATAAATGTAAACCAAGTTCAAATGGTTCAAATGGCTCTGAACACTATGGGACTTAACATCTGAGGTCATCAATCCCGTAGACTTAGAACAACTTAAACCTAACTAACCTAAGGACATCACACAAAATGTAAACCAAGTTTGTTTTGTAATAGACTCATTGAAAACAAAAAATCATTGACATGCAAGAATTCGGCGTTCCTTGCAATATGTTGTAGATCATGATAATTATTGTTTACATTTTCTACGATCAGTATCATCCTGATTCTTGCAGTGCTGCATGTCACAAATGTGGATACAATACTGTAAATAAAATGACTACACTGATTTTTTAAAAAAAATAAAAAAAATTTCTCCTTCTTCATGTTAAAGATTAAGACAAAAGTAATTGAATTATTAGATATTGATACTTTTCACGGTCGTAATAAATCAATTGTTGGATTGCTTGGGATTGAAAAATATACTACCGGCAGTGAGACTCGATCCACAGACCTACCGCATATGAAACTAAGTGCTTAGTCGCCGATTCCGTGAAGACGAACGGCTCTAAAATACGTACAGTAAACGCTCGAATATTATTTTCAAACTCGATTTTCTCAAGAACTGTTGAAAGTTGCATCTTCTTGTTTACATACTTTAAAGTCCTAGTGAACAGTAAGAGTGGAAGGCCAAGAACGAAGTGTTCGGATTAGAAAGGGTGTAAGACAGGGATGTAGTCTTTCGCTCCCACTGTTCAATCTGGACATCGAAGAAGCAGTGATGAAAATAAAAGAAAGGTTCACAAGTGGGATTAAAATTCAAGGTGAAAGGATACCAATGATAAGAGTTGCTGATGACATCGCTATCCTCGCAGGGGAAACTCCCCATTGCACTCCCCTCAGGTTTAGTAGTAGGATGGCCCAGCGGTTAGCCCGTCAAAAACTGAACACAGATCAAGCATAAAAACAGGAAGAAGATGTACTGAAGCAAGAAAAAAAAGCAAAACATAAACAGTGAACGGTCCAAGGTTAACAAGTGCAACATCGAACGCCGTGGAAGAGCTACCACATGGCTTTGGACTGTAACGCGGACGAGCCGTGTCCAAAGTTTTCTCGTGACAATTTTAATTTTTTTTTCACAAAATTATAAACTGTCCGTCCGGTCATTGAAATGTTTTTTCTCTTTCTGTATTCTTGGCAGTTGTCATACTCTACAATGGTTACAGAACATGAGTCATGTGGTAAGAAGACATTAACGTCGCAAGTAAATGTGATGAATAGTGAGAGCAGGCGACATACCACATATACGTCGCACATAAATGAAAACAACAAATAAAAGGGTGTGTTACAAGAAATGGATTTCATCACTCGGAACTTCCAAAAAGGAACGCAACTTCAAAAACGTTGAAAACATATGTTTTGACAGAGCACAGGGAAAATGCTGTGATTGAGAAACTCTTGCGTTCATTTGTTGCAGCTTCTGTGACAAACTATTATGTTTTCATCATTTCCTTGGAAGTGATGATATTCATATTCATACGAACATCTAAACCGGGCAAGGAGGCAAATTACACTCACCCACCACTCGTACAAATTAGGTGCGTCCATAAGAGATACCTATCATATGACACACGTATTGTCGTTAATGCCGTGTATGACACACCAGACGTGTTTTCCTATGGACGATTCGGTTGACTTGTCTCCTTGTCATCAAACTTTTGCGGTTCTCATCAGAAAACCATTTCCTTTCGACTGCTAATAGAGTAGTCGTGCACAATCAACTTTCATTTTAGGTCCTTTCTTTACACCTCACTTTTGCAAACGGACGTCACACCACGACACAGACACAAATTTGAATACAGCGAACAGCGGAAAAAAAATGGCACGAGGGAGATTTGAAGACAACTCGCTCACTTAGCAGTCCAACACCACAACCACTTTTTTTTTTTTTTAAGTGGAACCAAAATAGCCTACTTCTGGATAGTTGTGAAACAGAAATTTTCTTCTCCTGACTTCTTGTATTTTTCTTAACCTATTCCATAACTAAAAAGTATGGTGTCACTTTTACTTAGACCTGTGCGGGTAACATTTTAAACCTTAATTTGCTACAAAGTGTGCAGTTGTAGGCTTTTCTAGGTTCCATATTCCTTCAAAAGATTCCATTCTGTAATTGTCTAACCTTTGAACAAACAGATAAATGGCCATTGTAAAAATATTGAAAATGGATGTATTTATTTGTAATTACTTCGACCACCACCTGATTTTGGCTGCTTGGCATACGTCATAGGTGTGCTTCAAAATGGCTGATTAAATGTTCGCGAGCGAATAATTGCTGTCTAATAATTGCTGTGTTTGAAAACGGTGTTAAGTGCATCTGAGGCTTCCACAGCAAGAAGACAGATTAGAGGATCTAGAGAGGTAGCGAGAAGTCCAGTGCCAGGAAGACCAAGAGTCTCTACACGGAGACAATATGAAGAATTGGTCAGAGGGTCTCAGAATGCTCCATCACTCACTTTAAAACTAAGGAAAACTTCACATTTCCCGACCTCGTCGAAAACTGCTCTCAGAAGATTAAAGGACCATGGAATCAGGTCCCGTCGTTATCTTTCATGATGTGAATACCAAGCTGAAGCTCCACAGACCACTAGACTTATGAACATTGGCACTTCAGAACTTGGGAATGCACAATGCTGTTCTTGGATTCTAAATTGGTCTCCGAGCAATCTTTTTTATATTCCTGTCTTCCATTTCTTTCAATCATTTTCAAACTTATTAGAGAGTGTAGTGGACTGGGTCTTCGCAAATGCAACAAAATCTGTTTACATGTTTAGTAGATAGTTCTGTTTCCTTTCTTGGTATGGACTTATGTTACAGAGCCGCTAAAGCGGAGAAGCTATTTTCAGGCAAGACACCTGAAAGAAGAATACAGATGGAAGGCGTAGGAGGCACTGTTCTTTACAGAATTTTTTTTCAGGTGTCACTAGTAATTTGATCATATCTTGGGGAACCTTCGATGTCAACTCACATTTTATTAATTGAAAAATAAATTGATCTTTTGCACAGATGAATCGGTATTTAAATTCAACCTGAACTTAGGCCCATTTTTATGTAGCTGTGAGACGAGAAAAAGGAACGGTAAGAAGAGGAAATCGTTTGAAAGAACACTGTACTCATCGGAAAATCACGTGAAGCCATGGGCTGCAATCGGTGAAAAGCATACTGTGCGATGCACGGACGCTAAACTGTTGAAGGGTGTGCCAAGGAACCGTCACAAACACAGGTATAGGATGTTGATTGTAGTGAATGTTAAAAGTGAACGACGGCAAATGATTTGAAGGTGCTGTAGAAAGAATGAGGTAACTATTTCAGACGGAATACTAAGTGCACAAAGTGGGCGTGACTATTGAATAAGAAAATTATCGAACAAGTTTGATTTTAGTAAAGTAGTGAACAAAGCGAAATAATGCGCAGCAGTCGATGGTAATATTGCATGTTAACAGTTTCGGTCGTAAAACATCGGAAATATTAAGTTATAACTGAAAAGGAATAGCTGTAGATCTATTATTTCATTTAATCAGTTACCTACGAATCTGGTCACGAAAACTGACAACGACCGGGAGAGCGGTGTGCTGACCACATGGCCCTCCGTATCCGCATCCAGTGGCCCCTAAGGGCTGCAGATGACACAGCAGCAGGTCTGTACCGTTGGGCCTTCAAGGCCTCTTCGGACGGTGTTGGTTTGTTTTTTACCTACGTATCAACATCAAGAACACAAACACAGCTCAGCATCATCTTGCAGGTAACGTAGACCAAGGTAGAAAATAGATCACAACACTGTTTCTAGACAAAGAGTCGTGAATCTTAATGATCAAGGTTAAAGCATTAATATTATGTCATACGATCTGTGTAATGTTGATGCATTAATTTGTTCTGAAAGCGGTGCTGATATTCAAGACAATAAAAGCGGGTTAAAAGCCGTGAGCTATCTGGGGAAGTTAACCTTGCATTACTGAGCAACTGTTTCACTAGGTATCCAGTCTAGATTAACAAATTCCCAACCAGACTATCATTAATTACAATCTTTTAGTACTCATCTTACGATAACCGGTGATATATATATAAAAAGAAATAAATCAGTTTATATTTGGACATTTATTTTAACATTGATCATTGTTCCGTTAAAATTTCAGCATATTAAACTTGATTCATACCTTAACTGGTGCCTTATTTAGGATTGTGAAAACGTGAGTTTGTAATCTTACAGAACACATCAAATATGGAGCCAAGATTGGGAGACTGCATACAACACTGCATTCATAAAATAACACACGAAGAACGTTGAAACATATGCAAGAGGAAATTATCCACAACCAACCAATTCAATTTTCACCCAAGAAGTTACGTTCGTAGCGCAATCCTGTCCGTCATGAAATTACCACACAATGGTATACTAAATTCATACTAACTCTTTGTGAAATCTACTTTGATGATTACACTACATGCTTCACGTGGTCAACTTGGTTTACACAAAGAGTGTAACTCCACAATAATTATGATAACTAAAATAAATTACATCGAAACAAAAATTATAAAAGAAAAACCTCGAACTGGTTACTATCATCTTACTATTAACCTGATGGGTCAAACAATTGTATAAGCACATGGTACTGGTCTCACAAAGTACACCCCATGTAGGTTGAACATAAAGAAAAGTTGCTATATTGAAAAATATTGTCAAGACGAAATGTTATAATCTCACGCACATACGCATTTAAGATTGATGATCTTAGAGTTACGGATCATCCACACGTGGTTCCACTTTACTCACAAAGTAGTGACAAAGCTACTACTGGAAGACATTCTGAAATTCACACTCGAATTACACTGCGTTGCAATTTAAGATAACATATTTTACATCTAAACCTGAAATAAAGGTGATTAAATTTTCAGTTAGGCTGAACTTAAGAAATCCATTGTCCTACGGACTTAGCAAAGACACGCTTAACCGGAGATTCACCACTTCAGACGCTCGACGTGGACAGACTGCCGTGGGCCCCTACCAAGGGTGCTTCCAGATACAAAACGGAAGTGACCAGAGAGGCAGCTTTCTATACCAACATGACAAGGGATGGACAGGACCATACTAAGAATAGAAACCTCTTTGCTTTTACAAAGCGTAGCTACCTGTTCCGACGCTGGTCCTACTGTTCTCTAGCAGACAGGCTTGTCTGCTACCATCATGCATGCAACTAGAAATACATGCCCATTCATCCTTTCACACAGAAGGGAAGGGGGATGACAGTATCTTATCATATACAGTATATAAAAGAAAGCGGATGTAGGTTCCGTATGAGAATGTGTGACATGAATTACATATAAACTGTGTTTTAAAGTGTAGTAGTGTGACAGATCGTTCTTGATTATGTGTAAAAGTAACACGTACCACTGCTCAGTCTCCTCCCAGATAGTCAGAAACACCACAGTAAATTTAGAAGTGGAATGTATGCCGTAAATGTCAACAGTTTTAAAAAATTAACATGAAAGGAATCCAACAGAGACCTTTCATCTGATATGAAAACCCGATGCCCAAATAAACATTTAAAAATTACTCTTGAGAAGTTCAAAGGCAGAAAAATTCATTTGAGAGCGCTCTATACACTAACAACCGTATCTGCTGCAACTGTAGAGAAAGAGATGAAGGTATTATTTCGTACCCTGACGATCAACGAGCTTTGAACATCGTTAGGCAGGAGACCCGGATCATAAATAAAGGCACCCAGGAGAGAGATGACCATGGTGAATAATTTGTGTTGAATTGGTTGCGGATGGTGAAAACGCAGAGAAAACTAGAAACCAGTATTCCTTAATTTATTAATCTAGTTTTACGCGTTTTGGCGTTAGCCATCATCAGAATCCTGGTTCAGATAAAAACCAAAGACTTACATAGCTGCATCGTTGACTTTCATGATCTTCTCTAGTTCGTTACACACAATTAGTTTTCCTTGGCATTTAATTACCTTCATTTTCTTTATTTCAAATTTCGATTTCATGAAGTTTACAGTTTTATTTCACAACACTGTTCACATTTGCAACACAGGGCCAACCAACAGTCAGTTTCGCTGAGCAATTGAATACGATAGCTGAATCACAAGTTACATGTGGGGAAAGTTTTATTAAATCAATATGTTCAGCTGTCTCATGTATAGACAGTAAATTTTATATGAAGCTGATTAAGTAGTGGGATTGCAGCACAGGTTCTCGTAAGCAAATTAGCGCTACGTGTAAGTGTGCTGACATTGGTATTTTATCTTTCAGCTATGGTAAATCCATTGTCATATTTGTGCGTGGTTTTGTGTGAAATTTTTTTCTCCTTCTGCAAAAAAAATATTGAGTGTGAAAATCTTTGTTGCATAGGCAGACAGCAGTATAAATCATGTTAAACAATCCAGTTTTACACAGATGTTTTGCAGATATTTCTGTTGCATGAAACCATTTATTACTTTAGTTTATTTAACTGCAAATAGGTATTTTAAATTCAGTTTTTACACTTCAACATTATGGCTTCCTACACAGTATTTCGTCGTGCCACTAGACCACAAACCACGGCACAAAGCAACAGAACAGAACAAGTACAACTGTCGTTACACAAAAATGATTTATTTGAGATTTCAAAGAACGCAGTGAGTGTCCAACACAGATGAGTTCTTCACCAGGAAATGCACTAAAACATATATCCAACAGTGAACAAGAAATTTCAGAAGTCGAATCGGGAGGCGGCAAGTCACCTCAGCAATGCGAAATTTCGCAACAACCACATACTCAGTTGATTTGAGTTTTGTTTCCATTTGTTTTAATCAAACAATGCTCGTGCCAACATCAGTTACTGACAATACGCACTCTGCCATTGCAAATCTAGTAGACATCCATACGGAACATAATAATCCAACTTTGTTAGAGTTACTACTAAAGATAGACAAAACTTATAACAGAACACAAAATCACAAGAAGAAATGTGAAAAGACATTAAAAGCAAAAAAAAATAATCTCACATTCCACATTTGGAAGCTTGAAGAAAAATAGCAAAACCTTTCTGTAGAAATCCGATGATGGAGTGGAGATGAATTACCACCTATTATTACGGGGCTTGAGGCAAGGCTATGCAACCTTGAAACTGAACAACATCATATGAAAACTACGCAACAGAACGACAAAGAAGAGCTACTTGCAAAAATAAATACCACTGCAATTCACAGAACATCACGACTACCTTAATGTCACTGTTGAAACAATTAGTAAACAGGCAGACGCATTAAAACTGAACTCTGTCGAACGAAAAGAACAACTTTGTACGTTAACTAAGAGCACAAAAGTAGCCGACATGAGTTAAAACAATGAAACAAATCCGCGCAGTGGCAAAGTAGAACAACTGACCAAACAAACCAACTCCTGTACCATTAGGGCTTAACTACAATACTATTATTTCGAGTAACGCTAAGCAGAAACTCAGATAACATTTTTCTTACTTGTTCCTCAGATACAAAGAAACGTAAAACTTTGATGCAGCATAAAGACGGCTATGTCAGAACAATAGAATAACAGCTTACACTTAATCAAAGAAAATGCAAATGCGATGATTTTGGCTACTCTCATTCATATTTTGGCACTTTCCGGTTTTGTGTGTATTCGTATCACTCAGGTGACCTTTCGGGAGAACACAATTTTAATGGCACTCGAAACAGTAAACAGACTTGGTGGCATAGCAGAAATGTTTTGTGGATACAGAAAGCCTCCAGTTAAAATTGCAAATATCTTCGTACAGTCAACTTACATGATTATTTTCTTGAACAAAAACGTATTTACATTCCGCGCATTGGAGCAAAAGAGCTACGAAAGAAGTGACAATCTGAATTCAGTGCAATTTACTAAGTTCAAATGTAGGTAAAGGGTCCATTATAATTTTTTTGATACATCGATTAGCGAACGATGCCATTCCGAGCTAAAGTTAACTGTTTTTCCGTTTCTTGGTACACTCGTCTTCTCCTACCATCCATTCCAGTCGAAAAGTACAAGGATTTTTCTTCTACTATCGTAATGCAAATATGTTGAAAGTAAGTCAAATGACTTGTGAGCTGTGATCGAGAATGTGTCATATTGCTGATAAAGTTAATTTTGCATCTGACAAAACTGAACATTTCAATTACACGCATTTAGTGACTAACAAAACTTAACTCGGTTAAATACACTCCTGGAAATGGAAAAAAGAACACATTGACACCGGTGTGTCAGACCCACCATACTTGCTCCGGACACTGCGAGAGGGCTGTACAAGCAATGATCACACGCACGGCACAGCGGACACACCAGGAACCGCGGTGTTGGCCGTCGAATGGCGCTAGCTGCGCAGCATTTGTGCACCGCCGCCGTCAGTGTCAGCCAGTTTGCCGTGGCATACGGAGCTCCATCGCAGTCTTTAACACTGGTAGCATGCCGCGACAGCGTGGACGTGAACCGTATGTGCAGTTGATGGACTTTGAGCGAGGGCGTATAGTGGGCATGCGGGAGGCCGGGTGGACGTACCGCCGAATTGCTCAACACGTGGGGCGTGAGGTCTCCACAGTACATCGATGTTGTCGCCAGTGGTCGGCGGAAGGTGCACGTGCCCGTCGACCTGGGACCGGACCGCAGCGACGCACGGATGCACGCCAAGACCGTAGGATCCTACGCAGTGCCGTAGGGGACCGCACCGCCACTTCCCAGCAAATTAGGGACACTGTTGCTCCTGGGGTATCAGCGAGGACCATTCGCAACCGTCTCCATGAAGCTGGGCTACGGTCCCGCACACCGTTAGGCCGTCTTCCGCTCACGCCCCAACATCGTGCAGCCCGCCTCCAGTGGTGTCGCGACAGGCGTGAACGGAGGGACGAATGGAGACGTGTCGTCTTCAGCGATGAGAGTCGTTTCTGCCTTGGTGCCAATGATGGTCGTATGCGTGTTTGGCGCCGTGCAGGTGAGCGCCACAATCAGGACTGCATACGACCGAGGCACACAGGGCCAACACCCGGCATCATGGTGTGGGGAGCGATCTCCTACACTGGCCGTACACCACTGGTGATCGTCGAGGGGACACTGAATAGTGCACGGTACATCCAAACCGTCATCGAACCCATCGTTCTACCATTCCTAGACCGGCAAGGGAACTTGCTGTTCCAACAGGACAATGCACGTCCGCATGTATCCCGTGCCACCCAACGTGCTCTAGAAGGTGTAAGTCAACTACACTGGCCAGCAAGATCTCCGGATCTGTCTCCCATTGAGCATGTTTGGGACTGGATGAAGCGGCGTCTCACGTGGTCTGCACGTCCAGCACGAACGCTGGTCCAACTGAGGCGCCAGGTGGAAATGGCATGGCAAGCCGTTACACAGGACTACATCCAGCATCTCTACGATCGTCTCCATGGGAGAATAGCAGCCTGCATTGCTGCGAAAGGTGGACATACACTGTACTAGTACCGACATTGTGCATGCTCTGTTGCCTGTGTCTATGTGCCTGTGGTTCTGTCAGTGTGATCATGTGATGTATCTGACCCCAGGAATGTGTCAATAAAGTTTCCCCTTCCTGGGACAATGAATTCACGGTGTTCTTATTTCATTTTCCAGGAGTGTATATCTTACTGATCGTCCCAGGCACGATGTTAAACAGTCCAGGACAAAAAAAAAAAAAAAAAAAAAAAAAAAAAAAAAAAAAAAAAAAAAAAAAAAAAAGCAGAAATAGGAAATGTGCTGTCAGTAAACATTTTCTAACACGAAATTTTTGGATTTGGACCAGATATTGGCGACACCAGTATACAACTTTTAACACCATCATTTTTTCCATATAGCAGCACCAGTCACGAGTTAGAAAATGAAAGACTTGGTACCATTTGTGGTGAGATAAAAGATTGTTTACATTTTAATTGTTTTGCCCAAATGGAAAGTCAATTTTCAAGTAGTGGTAGTATTGATGAATTGAAGTATCTGCAGGATTTCTACCAGTTTAAGGAATAATTAAATCTTGTTAAAAGTAAGAGTGTGTTGTCTGGAAGAAATTATGAGTGTCTGAGGTAACCTGTACTTCTGTCGAGATTTTCTTTTCATGATCAGCTGTGCGGTAATGAAGATTAGTTTCACCAATAGTGTTATTTATGAAGTGTGACTGTGGAACATTTCTCGTGTAAGGATTGATTAAATAAACAAAGCAGAAGTATTAACTTCTGATTATTTACGATGTATGAGGATATTATGAAATATGGGGTAATTATTATGATGATGGTACAGTAGAGATAAATATCGTGAAGGTATTAGTGATTACTGATGATGAGAATTATGAGGATTATGATGAAAATGTGATAGGAAGATGCAGTGGTTAGGAATTATGATGTTAACGAGGAATGTATAAGTATGGCTAGACCGTATACTGGAGATCATGTTTTCGGTGAAGTTGATTTTTCTTTGCAGTGATATATTTCATTAGTTTGCATGTAATAAAAGGAAGGTGATGAACAGGTATGTTGTTAGTAACACAACAAAAATCTGAAATGCTAAGTAACACCTGTAAAAGACAGCACAATTATTTTTTACGTGAAGATGTTTTGAGTCATCAGGTACAACTGGTATGGCATAAATTTCTGTCATTTTTATGGTCTAGCTTTTGTAATCATTTTTTTTATTTGCTGCGTATGGCATACGAGAGCATTATCCTGCTGAACTAACTACAGACCTTTCTGTCTGCAAGTCAGATTATGACAGACATAATGATATACATATAAACGAATTTGGCTATTACGCATATATTCCAGACTTATGAGCTATAGTTGCATACATGTATAGGATGCATGCATGCATGTATAGGATACATCATTGAAAACACTTCTTTACGACGATGCTAGGCACAGTTGGAAAACACCAAGGAGAAGATCATTAATGTTCCCTGAATAATAAAACCACAAAGTTAAAAGTTATTCAGAATATGCATATGTATGTCGCAAATAAAAGTTACAAGTTTCACCATGCTCAGAGCAATATTTTCGCTAGAATCTGCATCTTTAATAATAATTAAAGCTGCTAAATATTAGACTCAGAAATTCGTATGTAACCTCAGTTACATGTCAAAACATAAATATGTGACACCAAATAGTAACCTCAATTAGTTTTCAAGTTATTTACTAAAAACCACATTTTGAACTAAAATATTCTTAATCATGGTAGATTAAGTATCATTTGTATTCGTAATAGAAAGTTCTAATTATGGCACTCTATTACATTCAGGCATTAATATAGCTGTACTAAATTTCAAGACTATTGTACATAACTATGACTACAAGTAATCTTAAAGAAACATTTCAGGGATCATGTTTTAGTGTCAGTTCGGTTCTAGAATTCCAGTTGGCAAAGTTTAAATGCAATCGAGCGAAGACTCCTTCAGTAACAAAAGCAAACTTAACTCTGCTTTAAAAAAAATTAAGAAGATTGTCAATTGTCAAACGACAAAGCTATTTTTAATACGTACCCGACGAAGGGGCCATTCAGATACTGCTACCTGTACCTAGGTCGGTTGATAGCAGATGTTCCGTTTAGCGGTCCGCTGCACCCATATACAAATGCAGCAAGAGAGGTAGTTGCGCAGAAATACTTCGCACCGAGATATCAGACTGATCGCGTCAGTCAAACGCCTTTGTGCGTTGTGCCTCGGATGACGTCAAGGCTTGGTTGACTTGAATGCGGTTTCAGTAAAATTAGCAAGTGAACAAGCGAGGACTGTAGATTTCACCGAAGTCACTGGCTCTGTGCACACTGTAGTGTTGAAGAAACCGTGCGGCACTCTTGAGGCGTGTAATTAACTTTTGTGATTAGAAGGTAGGGCGATAAACCATTTCACTTGGAACTTCCCGTTATTACTATTTTTATGGATGTTATTATATTTTGTGTGTGTGAATTTTTACAGAATACCTTTATTGGTTGAAACTCTAAACTTTTATATATAATCATAGTTCTTGACCCCACTGAGTAAACAGCAAGTAGGAACATTTTCTTTTCTTTCAGTGAGCACAAGGAATAATGTAGACATGCAGACTGGAAATGATGCTCAGCTTGTTCTCCATCGCTTTCTGGGCGATCACAAAAGCAGTTCTCAGGCCCTTGTAAACCGCGAAGATAGGTACAATGCACGCACAGAAAATTTAAGTCTTTTAATTGTGAATTATCGACTATTTGAATATTTATACGCCGCCCCACAGTAGGAGGGGGTATGCAAAATAAACCGGAATTGTTTTTAAAAGCTGTAAATTTTCAAATTGTTTACAGAACAACCTTATCCCCTGCAAAATACTCTCCATTAAAACTAATACATTTGTCCCATCGGTGCTTCCACTGTTCGAAACATTTTTTGTAATCATCTTTATAGCCGGGCTGACAGCTCGTCCCTTGTTTTTTTCCCCCCTTTACTTCTTCAACGTTGTCAAATCAGCGTCCGTTCATGCCTCTATTCATGCGTGGATATAACAACAAGTCGCAAGGAGCTAGAACAGGCGAGTAAGGTGCTGGAGGCCGTTGAACCATGCCATTTTTAACCAAAAACTGTCTTAACAGTGGAGGCTGTGTGTGGAGGTGCATTGTCGTGGTGGAAGAACCAGTCTTCTGTTTGCCACAAATCTGCTCTTTTTTTTTTTTTTGGCGAACACTGTTGCGCTTTCTTCTGAAAACTTCAAATATACGGTTTGATTGACGGTCTGACCTGGGGGAACAAACTCTGAATGAACTATGCCATTGGCATCAAAAAATACAAATCAGCGTTGTTTTGATTTTAATCTTACTTGACGATATTTTTTTGGACGGGGTGACGATGACGTCTTCCGCTGGCTTGACTGTTTCTTTGTTTTTGGGTCATAACCATAACACCATGACTCGACAGAAAATCTGGATCAGTTTCAGGCTGTTGTTTCAAAGCACATGTTTCAACTCGACGTTCCTTTTGATTGTCAGTCAGAACTCGAGAAACAAACTTGGCAGTATTTTCATTCTTAAGTCTTCCGTTAAAATTCGGTGAACCGAGCTCCAAGATAACCCACTAATCTCTGACAGTTGGTCAATTGTCTCTTCGGCAGTCTGTGGGCACAAGCTCTCGAATTTTTTTCAATGTTTTTATCGATTCAGGCAGTCGGCGGACGTACAGAATAACATTTTTAAATAGAGCAAACCACTCGTACAGTTGGGGTTTTCTCCATAGCGTCATCTTGGTAAACTGTTTTCAACATTAAAACAGTATCAGCAGCATTTTTGCCGAGTAGAAAACAAAATTTCACAGCTGCACGTCGTTCACTTAAACTTGCCGTCATAAAAAACGAAAAAAAAACAGCGTAGCAAAAACAAACACTGCAGCAGAACAGAACAATACAGGTCGACAACACAGGCGGCTTTGAATTGGCGATGAGTTGCGCTATACACGCATAGCGGCAGAAATATGCATTACGCAAGCTCCGCCCATGGCAATGTTATCCTTTTTTTTTTTTTTTTTTTTTTAGCACCCTCGTTTGATAATGAACTTGTGAATTTGGCTGCGTCGCTTTTCTGATGAACTATTTTTGTGGATATATCTACATCGCAGCGTCCACAGGTTTTATCAGACCTCATTTGGTGTAAGCATATGTTGTTAGGTGCTATAAATGATGTAAATGACAACAGAATTATGAAAAATTAGTATAGGAAGACAGTAAATCGAGAATATAACAGGTACACCCAGAAGTAAGAAAGTAAAGAGTACATAGAAATGGAAATAATAATATGTGTGATTAGGAATTGCACAATGTGGAAATGTAAATGAATATAGGGAGGCTCAATAATAGCTATATTATGTGTTTATGATGTGATAATGAAACACAGCCAAACTGACATGGTGTTTTTGGCAGGTAAACTGACATGAGATGTATTATTAGACGAATATGATGTTTTGGCAACTGCATTGAGATAAAGGCCATTACAAGAAAAGTCCAATATCTGAAAGAAAGTATAGTATGTTACAGTACAGCAGTTAGAAAGCTGATCAGTGCACTGGAGTAGTACATGACACTGGGATAAAATTTTGCACAGACTGACAGACATTGACTTTAAAATGCAACTAATTCCCTTTACTTTTCCATTACATGAACCGTGATACATTTGTTTGTCATTTATTTCTGATCTATATACCACCTTCACCTACGCTGTGTTAATGTTCTTTTATTTATGTATTTTTACTACCACTGTTACTACGATTTACGTGTTAGTTGTTATTTCTGAGTAACTACTACTGTGTGCATGCTAGATTTTCTTGTACATATTGTTGGCCATTTGTCACCATTAGATAATGATGTTTTGTAAGCTCTTATGAACTCTGCTTTCTATCTGGCACATAATACTGTATAATTCTTTCCGTATGTGATATTTTCTGATCACACTGATTACTGCAATCTACAATTATTCATGTTTTGTACTTAAAGTTTATCTTACATTTTCATGCAATGCTCGGCGTACCCTTTCACATATTTACATGGAATAAGGTCATTTCTTAGAGGGACATTATTGCATGTGCAGCTCAGATTTTTGTAATGTGTTGTGAAAACCACAAATTCGATGAAGTCGTCAGAGATTTAACTGAGTTTTGCACAAACTTAAAGGAAAAAGCAGTACTGAGAGTTAACTTATTTACGAGATTTGAACTGGACGTATGAGTTGTCAGTGGAAAACTACTTCCCTGAGTCTGCTCATATTTAATTCTACGTTTATTGCTAATCTGCAGAGTATAGTCAGTGATGGACATTCAATTGACTTACTTGCTACCCTTAAGCCTAAAACACTTTTCACTTTCATCAGCGACCTCATCGGTGACTGTGCTTCACGAAATGTGTCAATATTGTGCTAGTGGCATTCCTTTTCTTGATCACAAGATTAATAACAAGAGACATTAATAGTATCTTCGTTTGTGCTAAGTGATGCAACATTTTACCTTCATTTGCAGTTACATTCTAGCTCAAGATTAATGATATGAAACTTAAAACCAAATTTTCGATGGTTTTCAGTGATTCAACATTTACCTCCAATCTACATTCTACAGAACTCAGCGAAGAGTATGCGTGGTCCCTAACTGTACAAAGACGATCTTCAACTGTTAAACTCAAATCAGGGCATTTTTATTACTTTTGTAACCTATATAAAAAATTAGAAAGAAATGTGTACAATAAGTTACAATTAAAATTAACATTACAAGTTTTACGATATTTTTTGCCAAGTCTTGCTCTTTTACTGGTTGTGAAGATTTTGGAGGAATTTTAAAAATATGTTTGTAATTTCTTTGTAATGAGAGAATTTTGTAATTATTAATCTTCTTATGTTGTACAGTCCTTTTGTCAATAATCAGAGTTTCACTTCTCAAGTACGATTTTTTTTAGAGTAAAACCCACTTCCATGACTCATAATGAAGTTTTAAATTACTGCCGTGTATTCATTGCACCCATGCTACACACAGCTAAAGGTTATTTCCGACAATCAAAAAACATTAGAATAGCTTATTTTTCTTTAGCTGCTACAGTTGCTGATTTGTATTTGCTTTCGAGCACGTCGGTACTCCAGACACAAAACCAGCATGCTAAGCATGAGGTAAGTCACGTTTACCTCAGGGAGCACTTCACCTTGCATTCTTAGGCAAACAGTGTGTAGTCCAGTCCGTCAGGCATTATGCTAACAATCAAATTAATTTTCAGTGAACAGTATCGGTAGTTTCAAATAGTTATTTTCTTCCGAGTAGAGCAGTATCTTACTTCCGTGCCTTTTCCAAGTCTAACATGGCACTTCATATCGCGCAACGTTCGTAATGCACTTCGTTACTGAATTTTAATACTATAGTGTTCATAGAGCACACAATTAGCTTTCTTTGGCATTTAATTACATTCGTTTTCTTTGTTTCAAAGTTTGAATTTTACGAACTTTAAAGTATTATTTCACGACACTGTTCACATGCACAACAAGCCCAAACAACAGTCAGTTTTGCTCACAACGCAACCTCCCCAAAGCACCCCCTCAGATTTAATAGTACGATGACCCAGTGGATTGCCAGTCAAAACAGAAAGAAGGTGTACTGAACTGTGAAAAAAAGTAAAATAGAAACAGTGAGTGGTCCAAGAAGAAAGAGTGTAATAAAGAGCAGTCTAATAGTAGCAATGGCATCGTGGGAAAGTGGTCCTCGTGTTGGACTGCCAACGAGCGAACCGTTTTCAAAATACCTCGGGTCTCTTTTCCATCATTATGAACTGTCAATTCGGTCATTGAAATGTTTGTTGTCTTTCTGTAGTCTTGACAGTTGTCATACTGTGCGTTAATTACAGAATATGAGTCATGTGGTAAGAATACGTTACCATCACAAGTAATTGTGGTGAATCGTGAGAGCAGGCGAGATACCACATTGACGTCTCACAAAATAAAAACAACAAATAAACGGATGTGAGCTATGTTATAACAAAGGAATTCAAGAATCAAGACTTCCAAACAGAACACAACTTAAAACGTTAAAAACATATGGTTTGATAGAGCAAAGAGAAACTGGGTGATTGTGAAACTGTTGCTTTACTTTGTTGCAGCTCATGTGACAAACTATTTTGTTTTCATCATTCCCTTGGGAGTGATCACATTCATACGAACTCCTACATCGGGCAAAGAAGCATATCTCACTCACTAACTCACCAATCGTACAAATTAGCTCTATTATATGACACATGTACTGTCACTAACGCTGTATATGACACACCAGAGCATTCCGTTGACTTGTCATCAAAGGTTTGCGATTTCCATTCGAAAGTCACTTCCTTTCGGCTGTTAATAGAGTGGTTGTGCAACATCAACTTTCATTATAGGTCTCTTCCTTACACCTCGCTTTTGCAAACGGACTTAAACCACGACACAGACAGAAATTTCAGTACAGCGAATAGCGAAAAAATAATAATAAAAGGCACGAGGGAGCTTTGAACGCAGCTCGCATGTTTTGCAATCCAACACCGTGACCACTTAACCTCGACGTCGTCGGTTCTCTTTTTTGTTCAGTGTTGCACTTCTTAAGCTTGGACTGTTCACTGTTCCTATTTTGCTTTTTTTTTTTACAGTTTACTACACCTTCTTCCTGTTTTGATGCTTGATCTGTGTTCAGTTTTTGACGGAATGTTCACTGGTCCCTCTTACCACTAAATCTGAGGGGGGAGTGGAGGGGGGGGGGAAGCTGCGATGGGGAGTTTCCGTTGTCAACAATTTAATACGATACCTAAAGCACACGTTACGTGAGGAGAGCGATTCTGAAATCAATATATTCATTTTTCTCACATACAGACAGTATTTATGGAAAGCTTAGACTTGTAGCATAGAAACGGTACTTCTACGACCAGTTTCCTATTCAAGACACTGTATAGTAGTGTTGTATGAGTTTATATGAGGAATTTATAAACGTCCTATGTATCTGTAATGATGAGTACCACAAGTTTCTATAGCGTTACTTACAACGTTATTGTAAGTACTCACAATGTTTCTAATATCAACTGTAAACTTTATTTTTGCCTTAACCTCATCAAATGCGTTCCAGGTGCGTTGCTTAGGCTCTGCATGTACGCACTTGTGGGAGACCGTCGGTAGACTATGGAGTAAATGATAAGAAGCATTGTTATGTAATGTGGGGAAATCTGCTGCGACGTTTCGCTTCGAATAACACAGTCTGCGGACAGGTGGTCGAAGGTGGACTCTGTCCTGACACGCAGCTTGTCACAACGTATAATCCCTGAAATACCATTCTTACCAATAGTCAAGTGCAGCATGCTTAGAGGTTTTGTTTTGCTACCATATTTATTGTTAGCATTCCCATTTCCTGTCTGTAAGTCAACCAAGCAAAAGATCTAGCGAACTCTGTTTTGTGGCTAGATTTACTTCATAAAGGAACTTGTGGCGATATTCATGTGGCCTACGTATACTAATTACAATATTTTACATTTAGTATTATTACTGTCTTAAGAAGGAGTACAAAATAACAAACATCAAAAACATTCTTAGAAGTTCACACGTCAAACACTTCAGCCTCGTTCATAAAAACACTAACTCCATTTGTTTTGTAGTTTTTTTTAAGTCTGCATGCTTTTTGGGCATGTATAACTCCTTTGAGCGTGCTAACACAGGAAACTGAGAGGAAACGTCACTGACTGTAAGTGCAGAGGATTCGTGTTTCTTAGTCAATTTAACAGAACTGAAAGGATAAAAATAAAACTGTATCATAATTGAAGTTTGTAAGGAATGTACATGCTATTAGCTGAGCGAACTATACTACACAAAATAAAGTAAAAAATCTGTAAAGAATTAAAAATATAATGAATCAAAGTAGTTCAACACGAAAACTGAAACTACGAAGAAGAGAAATGGAGTATTTAATTTTAAGAGTGAGCTTTGGTTTCGTTGATGCTTCTTCGACATTAGAGAGCCCTTTGAGGGTTGAACGAGCGCACATGTGGCCTGTGCTCCTACTGGCCGCCCGCCGCCCACCTCCTGAGGACCCTCTTGGCCACCTTGCCGCTGGCCGTGTGCGGCAGCTCCCCCACGATCCTTACCCCGCCTCGCAGCTTCTTGTGGTCCGCCACCTTATCTGCAGAAACAAGTTCACAATTGCCAAGGCACCAGAACCTGAATACACAACTTAAAATTATATTTATAGAACATCCAGTGGGTTCTTGTAGGAACACAGACATATTAACAACTTGAATATAAAGTATTAATGTTCCACAATAATATTTATTTAATTGTTCGTTATGAACCGGCTTTCAGCTCTTTAGGCCATCGTCAGATTGCGTTATAGTAAACAGGTAGTCCACGCAACTTCAGCGAGAATTCAGCAAACGTTGAAAGATACATGATATTTTATGACTATATCCATACAGAATACAGGCATAATGTATTTCCTGAAGAGACTCTTAACAAATGAATTTTATATTACAGCATATTCAGGTATTAAAACTATCTGAATTAATAAGGCAAAGGTGTTCTTCAGGTGAATAATAGCACTGGCTACTATGTCATATTGATAAATTGGTGAATGTGACGAACACACCGAATAAAGGGAGGAGGACAAAGAAGACTACGGAATTACCGCTATAACAAGCTTATAATGTAATGGTAAGATAAATAATAACTGGCTGCTACTTTATCAAGGGTGAGTAATGTAATTGTGTTTGTTCACTGAGAACCAGGTCAAGATTCTTTGATTGATGTTTATTAACAGCCAGAATTTCGAGTTATGTTAGTTTTCTGCCTTTAGTTCCTATACAGAGAACACCACATTTCACGTCATATGAATGACAATCATTCAGAGGATGTTCAGATAAGGTGGAATCTTTCTTTTTCGGTCTCCAACTCCTTTCATGTTAAGTCAGTCTAGTAGTTATAGCCCTGCCTGATTGACCGAGGCATATTTTGACATACGGATAACAGGAAATTCTATAAATTCCACTGTTTTCTAAAGGAGAAATCTTATCTTCATTGTTGAACGGAGGGCGAGCGATAGTATTCCTAGCGTAAAAAGCTGGAGTATATTTCCTGGATTTTAGTTTCCTGGCAAGAACCTGTCAAGTTTCACCCACATACAGCATGGGTGCTCATCTGTTATCAGTGTAGTTTTGTGCTGTCTTAGGGGGATAAAAGAGTGCTGTTATCCTCGGTCTAACCTTTTTGCTGAGTATGTTGTCACTTAGAGTAGGTTATAACCATTGATGTATGCTATTTCTTTAATTATTTTCAATTCATTTTCAAAATCTGGTTTGTTTGTGGTATAGGTATTAAGCGGTGCACCACGGTGTGGGAGGCAGCATGTCTGTATGTAACGAGATGCTGGGAAATGGCTGGTATTACTGTGTGTGTTGAGGTTACTTTGCTGTATATCTTAAATTAATGCTATTGCTTAAAGATGTCAAAGGTGGAGCTAAAATGTTGGTAGAGTCTCCTCCAAACTCCGCTGTAAATTCCACTGTGACTTCCATTATTGAAGAAATTTATTTACTCTGTTATTCTGTTAGTTATCTATTACTCTATTTTAAAATACTTTTGCCTTATGCTTTCACATAATTTTAATATTTGAATATACTATAATGTTAGATTTATTTGTTCAGTGTCTCTTTAGGTATTACATTATGCTCGTATTTTGTATCGCTATAGTCATAAAATGTCACACATCTTTGTAGAGCAAACTTTGTACAGCTATGGATCCTCTATGAAGTTGTGTGGACTATCTCTTTAGTAGTATTAAGTTATCTGACGATGGTTTAAGAAGCCGAAAGCCAGTTGATAACGAACTATTAAATACATATTATTGTGGCCCATTAATACTTTGCTTTCAAGTTATTAATAAAATGATATTTACAGTATTTCTGCGTGTAAAGCTATTTGAACTCAAACATCGCCATAGCCATGTACAGAGTGATAATCAAGGTTTTCATATTTATCTTCAGTCTTGTTTGCTACACAAATGGGCAAGTCATGTCATTTCTAAACTCGCAGTTCTTTTCAGACATACACCAACAAGCCTGAAGTGGAATAAAAGGATTCCAGCATACGAATGTTTGGAGCCACTTTGAATTGGTCCAGACATAGTATTGGAGAAAATGAGTTATTGCCAAAATTATAATTCCTGGCACCAAAATGTTTTGACGAAAGAACCTTCGGTCTCATGTTTACAAAGCGAAGATATCGATACACGCATTTCATAACGGCACGAAGAAAGGCTCTCAGTTTGTCTTTTATGTGTTTACCGGTGACAACACTGAAGACAATTATCTCGCTTGTTTCGTATCTCTTAGGCAACGAGAATGTGGATGTGTATTTTTTCGGTTTGTGGTGTGTTGTTAAGTGACAAACTATTGCTTACCAGTGGTAGAAAGTGATATAACGTCCAAAAATAGTATAAATTGCATCTCGCAGGAAGACAACTGTGAAAGACCGTGCAAGAGTGAAGGGCGACTCGTGTATGAATAACGACGTTATTGTGTAGTCGGGGACGCTGTTTCCTTTCCTGCGACCGGGTCCTTGGTCTTATAAAACACAGGTACAGAATCGTTACCAAATCAATAGTATTCATCAGATATCAGAGATTATTGTAAACTGCAGACAAAAACCAACGAAGTGCAGACATCAGATGCTTTTAATTTTAAAATTTTCTGGATAATGTTCCAAAAAAGACTTTTCTTTCAGAAGGAACTGCTAAGAGAAGCGTTTCTTGAGATCGGAAAAATAAAATTTAACGTTAGCAGCTAGCAGGTGTCCCATAAGTAAGGACGAATTTGAATTTTGCGCCATTTTGTCACATAACGGTTGACAGCCGTGATTCTTTCATGTTTGTTATCTGCGATCCTTACCATTAGTAGCCTGATACCTTTGAGTAGTGAGCATCGTTATTTGGCGTTTATTTTCGCAATGGAGCAAGTGACAACGGAGCAACGTATCCAAGTAATACAAAGTTTTTACAAAAACAGTGAAAGCCCCACGGCAACCGTTAATGAATTGCATGTGACGCACTTGACGTAAAGCTGCTCCAACTGAATCGGTTCGGAAGTTGACCCGGAAGCCTGAGACCACACGTTATGCTTCAAACGTTAAAAAAACAGGATGCCTGCTTGCTTTCTGTTCGAACACAAGAAAACATTATTGTCGAGTGCAACAATGTGATCGTAAGCTCCAGAAAATCTGTTCGCCAACGAAGTCAACAACTGAATTTATCACCAAGTTCACTGCGTGAAATCCTTTCAAAAATCTAAAAATGCATTCGTACAAGATTCAGCTTACACAAGAGCAGATCATGGAAAGAGACATCGATTTACTCAGTGGGCCTTGAATCGACGAGCAGAGAACTTCACAAAAAGAATAATTTTCTGAGATGAGGCTCACTTCCACCTCAGTGGGTACGCCAATAAGAAGAACTGCAGAATTTGGGGCAGTGAAAATCCGTATGTGACTGTGGAAGATGAGATGCATCCACGCAAGATTGCGTCGTGTTGTTTCTGGGCAGGAGGGGGGATCGGCACGTATACTTTTGAAAACGGTAAGGAAGCTGCCGTCACTGAGAACGGCGACCGTTACCAAAACATGTTACTGATTGGTTTTTTCCCTCTTATTGATGAAAATTATTTTCGGTTTCAACACGATGGTAGAACTTGTTTCACGTCCCATGAAACGATTTCTCTATTGAATGAAAAGTTTTCTCAAAAAATTCTCCCTCTGCGTGGCAACCAGGAATGACCTGCGATCTTACGCATTTTGCCTTTTTTTCTGGGGATTTGTGAAATCAAAACTGTACGTGAACCAACCACACACAATAAACCAATTGAAGGATGAAATTAAAAGGGCTATTATCGGCATCCCACCCGATGTTTATGAAAATGTCATCGAGAACGTCAATGAACGCATTGCTCGTTGCCGCGCGGCCTTGGGTGGTCCTATGGAGGATATTATTTTTCATACATAAATGGGAGAAATTACTCAATGTGTCCGCAAAAAACATTACATTTTCAATTAATTTTTAATGTTCTATAGCACTTTAATACTCATCCCTACTTCCCGGACACCCTCTATAAGCTTTTAATACTCATCCATACTTCCCGGACACCCTCTATAAGCTTTCCATCCATATGCCATCGCCAAGTTACTTACTTGAACTGTTCCCAAAGATGGTATGATCAAACATAATTTCCGAGCAGCTGGAGCAGGAGGAAATGCTCCCAGTCTACCCACCAGTTTAACATATCTAGTAGAATGTGTCCCAGTAAAATCTGCCATATTGAGTGATGTAGCAAAACCGCTTAGCTACAGGCCTGGAGAGTATAAACAATTTTACAATAAACTTTGCGCTTTGGTAGTGGTGTTTTTCCACAAAATTGCAGTTGACAAGTTCGGTAACTAGAAAATTTGAATATCACGAAAATAACTGGGTGGAGTTACTGCTAATGTTATATGACATAGTCTCTATTTAACCCAAAAAATGTAAAAACACGCGGCTCTGTAATTCATTTCTTACTAATGGTCAAATGTACGTGGGTGGCCACTTCTCGAACTCAGTGTTTTTTCTGCGTCTTCTGGTGGAAATATAGGCAGGAATTAACAAATTGCATCAAAATATACCATGCGGGAAAGACGTCAGACCATCGGCCTTATTTCATCACCCACATTATGCTAACGTTTTATATGAAGTTATGTTACGTAATAATATTAAGCACATTGCCGACCATAATACTGCATAAGTTTTTTAATTTATAAGAAAATGTAAGGGAATTAAACTTATTTTTTCACTTGTCTTTGAAGTCCCTTAGCTCTGCAGAGGCCCTTTTAATATGGACGGATTCATTTCCAAATCTGGAATTCACCTGGTAAGGAAAAGTAACTTCTCGAACTGGAGGTAGTAAGGACAACGTTCTCTATTGCTCGAAACAAAAATTTAAAAAGTTTACCTCTATATGTACGCTAGCTATGTGTATGTGTGTGACTGATAATTAACGTTTTAATTTATTTTTTATTTTTTTCCCTATTGGGTGAGAGGAGATAGAAAGTAATTTTTGGAATAATATTATTTCCAGCATTTGCCTTATGACCAAGGGAAATCTCCAAAAAACCCTCAGTGAGACTCTATCTCCCTGTACTCTATCTCCCTGTACTCTATTTCTGAAAGATTGTTGTCCACCGTCTCAAGCTTAATAAAAAATATTTGAGAGAGAAAGTGTAATGTTCCTGACGTATATCACTATTCATTTCATTCTCTAGGTAGACCAAGCATATTAAAGCAATGATTAGTGTAGACTCAGAGACTTTTCAGCTAAAACCCAGACCGAGGGGGACCCAACTGACTACATTTGGGAGGCGGTTTCCAGTTTTTCCATTTGCCTGGTAATCAAAGGAAATCTCCCTACAGACTCGAACGGAATCAAAGAATGGAAACTATTTTTAATTTAATTCTGAAAAGAATGTCCTTTAAAAAAATGAAAGCGTAGCGTATGTCGAGTTTGTAACAATGTTCATGAATTGTTGTTGTTGTGGTCTTCAGTCCTGAGACTGGTTTGATGCAGCTCTCCATGCTACTCTATCCTGTACAAGCTTCTTCATCTCCCAGTACCTACTGCAACCTACATCCTTCTGAATCTGTTTAGCGTATTCATCTCTTGGTCTCCCTCTACGAATTTTACCCTCCACGCTGCCCTCCAATACTAAATTGGTGATCCCTTGATGCCTCAGGACATGTCCTACCAACCGATCCCTTCTTCTAGTTAAGTTGTGCCACAAACTTCTCTTTTCCCCAATCCCATTCAATACCTCCTCATTAGTTATATGATCTACCCATCTAATCTTCAGCATTCTTCTGTAGCACCACATTTCGAAAGCTTCTATTCTCTTCTTGTCCAAACTAGTTATCGTCCATGTTTCACTTCCATACATGGCTACCCTCCATACAAATACTTTCAGAAACGACTTCCTGACACTAAAATCAATACTCGATGTTAACAAATTTTTCTTCTTCAGAAATGCTTTCCTTGCCATTGCCAGTCTACATTTTATATCCTCTCTACTTCGACCATCATCAGTTATTTTGCTTCCCAAATAGCAAACCTCCTTTACTACTTTAAGTGTCTCATTTCCTAATCTAATTCCCTCAGCATCACCCGACTTAATTCGACTACATTCCATTATCCTCGTTTTGCTTTTGTTGATGCTCATCTTATACCCTCCTTTCATGACACTGTCCATTCCGTTCAACTGCTCTTCCAGGTCCTTTGCTGTCTCCCATAGAATTACAATGTCATCGGCAAACCTCAAAGTTTTTAATTCTTCTCCATGGATTTAAATTCCAACACCAAATTATTCTTTTCTTTCCTTCACTGCTCGCTCAATATACAGATTGAATAACACCGGGGATAGGCTACAACCCTATCTCACTCCCTTCCCAACCACTGCTTCCCTTTCATGCCTCTCAACTCTTGTAACTGCCATCTGGTTTCTGCACAAGTTGTAAATAGCCTTTCGCTCCCTGTATTTTACCCCTGCCACCTTCAGAATTTGAAAGAGAGTATTCCAGTCAGCATTGTCAAAAGCTAGAAACGTAGGTTTGCCTTTCCTTAATCTAGCTTCTAAGATAAGTCGTACGGTCAGTATTGCCTCACGTGTTCCAGTATTTCCGCGGAATCCAAACTGATCTTCCCCGAGGTCAGCTTCTAGCAGTTTTTCCATTCGTCTGTAGAGAAATCGCGTTAGTATTTTGCATCCGTGACTTATTAAACTGATTGTTCGGTAATTTTCACATCTGTCAGCACCTGTTTTTTTGGGATCGGAACTATTATATTCTTCTTGAAGTCTGAGGGTATTTCGCCTGTCTCATACATCTTGCTCACCAGATGGTGGAGTTTTGTCAGGAACGGCTCTCCCAAGGCCGTCAGCAGTTCTAATGGAATGTTGTCTACTCCCGGGACCTTGTTTCGACTCAGGTCTTTCAGTGCTCTGTCAAACTATTCACGCAATATCGTATCTCCCATTTCATCTTCATCTACATCCTCTTCCATTTCCATAATACTGTCCTCAAGTACATTGCCCTTGTATAGACCCTCTATATATTCCTTCCACCTTTCTGCTTTCCCTTCTTTGCTTAGAACTGGGTTTCCATCTGAGCTCTTGATATTCATGGAAGTGGTTCTCTTTTCTCCAAAGGTCTCTTTAATTTTCCTGTAGGCAGTATTTATCTTACCCCTAGTGAGATAACCCTCTACATCCTTACATTTGTCCTCTAGCCATCCCTGCTTAGCCATTTTACACTTCCTGTCGATTTCGTTTTTGAGACGTTTGTATTCCTTTTTGCCCGCTTCATTTACTGCACTTTTATATTTTCTCCTTTCATCAATTAAATTCAGTATTTCTTCTGTTACCCAAGTATTTCTGCGAGCCCTCGCCTTTTTACCTACTAGGCCCTCTGCTGCCTTCACTACTTCATCTCTCAAAGCTACCCATTCTTCTTCTTCTGTATTTCTTTCCCCCATTCCTGTCAATTGTTCCCTTATGCTCTCCCTGAAACTCTGTACAACCTCTGGTTCTTTCAGTTGATCCAGGGCCCATCCCCTTAAATTCCCACCTTTTTGCAGTTTCTTCAGTTTTAATCTACAGTTCATAACCAATAGATTGTGATCAGAGTCCACATCTGTCCCTGGAAATGTCTTACAATTTAAAACCTGGTTCCTACATCTCTGTCTTACCATTATATAATCTATCTGATACCTTCTAGTATCTCCAGGCTTCTTCCATGTATACAACCTTCTTATATGATTCTTGAACCAAGTGTTAGCTATGATTAAGTTGTGCTCTGACTCATGACTATTAAATTTTCGTCTCCCTTCGCTATCTGAATAATTTCTTTTATTTCATCATACATTTCTTCAATTTCTTCGTCATCTGCAGAGCTATTTGGCATATAAAGTTGTACTACTGTAGTAGGCATGGGCTTCGTGTCTATCTTGGCCACAATAATGCGTTCGCTATGCTGTTTGTAGTAGCTTACTCGCACTCCTATTTTTTTACTCATTATTAAACCGACTCCAGCATTACCCCCATTTGATTTTGTATTTGTAGCCCTGTATTCACGTGATCAGAAGTCTTGTTTCTCCAGCCACCAAACATCACTAATTCCCACTATATCTAACTTTAACCTATCCATTTCCATTTTTAAATTTTCTAACCTACCTGCCCGATTAAGGGATCTGACATTCCACGTTCCGATCCGTAGGATGCCAGTTTTCTTTCTCCTGATAACGACGTCCTCCTGTGTAGTCCCGGCCCGGAGATCCGAACGGGGGACTATTTTACCTCCGGAATATTTTACCCAAGAGGACGCCATCATCATTTAATCATACAGTAAAGCTGCATGCCCTCGGGAAAAATTACGGCTGTAGTATCCCCTTGCTTTCAGCCGTTCGCAGTACCAGCACAGCAAGGCCGTTTTGGTTAGTGTTACAAGGCCAGATCAGTCAATCGTCCAGACTGTTGCCCCTGCAACTACTGAAAAGACTGCTGCCCCTCTTCATGAACCACACGTTTGTGTGACCTCTCAGCAGATACCCCTCCGTTGTGGTTGCACCTTTTTTTTTTTTTTTTTGGTCATCAGTCTACTGACTGGTTTGATGCGGCCCGCCACGAATTCCTTTCCTGTGCAAACCTCTTCATCTCAGAGTAGCACTTGCAACCTACGTCCTCAATTATTTGCTTGACATATTCCAATCTCTGTCGTCCTCTACAGATTTTGCCCTCTACAGCTCCCTCTAGTACCATGGAAGTCATTCCCTCATGTCTTAGTAGATGTCCTATCATCCTGTCTCTTCTCCTTACCAGTGTTTTCCACGTATTCCTTTCCTCTCCGATTCCGCGTAGAACCTCCTCATTCTTTACCTTATCAGTCCACCTAATTTCCAACATGCGCCTATAGCACCACATCTCAAATGCTTCGATTCTCTTCTGTTCCGGTTTTCCCACAGTCCATGTTTCACTGCCATACAATGCTGTACTCCAAACGTACATCCTCAGAAATTTCTTCCTCAAATTAAGGCCGATATTTGATATTAGTAGACTTCTCTTGGCCAGAAATGCCTTTTTCGCCATAGCGAGTCTGCTTTTGATGTCCTCCTTCATTGGTTATTTTACTGCCTAGGTAGCAGAATTCCTTAACTTCATTGACGTCGTGACCATCAATCCTGATGTTAAGTTCCTCGTTGTTCTCATTTCTACTACTTCTCATTACCTTCGTCTTTCTCCTATTTACTTTCAAACCATACTGTGTACTCATTAGACTGTTCACTCCGTTCAGCAGATCATTTAATTCTTCTTCACTTTCACTCAGGATAGCAATGTCATCAGCGAATCGTATCATTGATATCCTTTCACCTTGTATTGTTATTCCTCTCCTGAACCTTTCTTTTATTTCCATCATTGCTTCCTCGATGTACAGATTGAAGAGTAGGGGCGAAAGCCTACAGCCTTGTCTTACACCCTTCTTAATACGAGCACTTCGTTCTTGATCGTCCACTCTTATTATTTCCTCTTGGTTGTTCTACATATAGTATATGACCCGTCTCTCCCTATAGCTTACCCCTACTTTTTTCAAAATCTCGACCAGCTTGCACCATTTTATATTGTAGAACGCTTTTTCCAGGTCGACAAATCCTATGAAAGTGTCTTCATTTTTCTTTAGCCTTGCTTCCATTATTAGCCGTAACGTCAGAATTGCCTCTCTCATCCCTTTACTTTTCCTAAAGCCAAACTGATCGTCACCTGGCGCATTCTCAATTTTCTTTTCCATTCTTCTGTATATTATTCTTGTAAGCAGCTTCGATGCATGAGCTGTTAAGCTGATTGTGCGATAATTCTCGCACATGTCAGCTCTTGCAGTCTTCGGAATTGTGTGGATGATGCTTTTCCGAAAGTCAGATGGTATATCGCTAGACTCATATATTCTGCACACCAACGTGAATAGTCGTTTTGTTGCCACTTCCCCCAATGATTTTAGAAATTCTGATGGAATGTTATCTATCCCTTCTGCCTTATTTGACCGTAAGTCCTCCAAAGCTCTTTTAAATTCCGATTCTAATACTGGATCCCCTATCTCTTCTAAATCGACTCCTGTTTCTTCTTCTATCACATCGAACAAATCTTCACCCTCATAGAGGCTTTCAATGTATTCTTTCCACCTATCTGCTCTCTCCTCTGCATTTAACAGTGGAATTCCCGTTGCACTCTTAATGTTACCACCGTTGATTTCAATGTCACCAAAGGTTGTTTTGACTTTCCTGTATGCTGAGTCTGTCCTTCCGACAATCATATCTTTTTCGATGTCTTCACATTTTTCCTGCAGCCATTTCGTCTTAGCTTCCCTGCACTTCCTATTTATTTCATTCCTCAGCGACTTGTATTTCTGTATTCCTGATTTTCCCGGAACATATTTGTACTTCCTCCTTTCATCAATCAACTGAAGTATTTCTTCTGTTATCCATAGTTTCTTCGCAGCTGCCTTGTTTGTACCTATGTTTTCCTTCCCAACTTCTGTGATGGCCCTTTTTAGAGATGTCCATTTCTCTTCAACTGTACTCCCTACTGCGCTATTCCTTATTGCCGTATCTATAGCGTTAGAGAACTTCAAACGTATCTAGTCATTCCTTAGTATTTCCGTATCCCACTTCTCTGCGTATTGATTCTTCCTGACTAATGTCTTGAACTTCAGCCTACTCTTCATCACTACTATATTGTGATCTGAGTCTATATCTGCTCCTGGGTACGCCTTACAATCCAGTATCTGATTTCGGAATCTCTGTCTGACCATGATGTAATCTAATTGAAATCTTCCCGTATCTCCCGGCCTTTTCCAAGTATACCTCCTCCCCTTGTGATTCTTGAACAGGGTATTCGCTATTACTAGCTGAAACTTGTTACAGAACTCAATTAGTCTTTGTCCTCTTTCATTCCTTGTCCCAAGCCCATATTCTCCTGTAACCTTTTCTTCTACTCCTTCCCCTACAACTGCATTCCAGTCGCCCATGACTATTAGATTTTCGTCCCCCTTTACATACTGCATTACCCTTTCAATATCCGCATACACTTTCTCTATCTGTTCATCTTCAGCTTGCGACGTCGGCATGTATACCTGAACAGTCGTTGTCGGTGTTGGTCTGCTGTCGATTCTGATTAGAACAACCCGTCACTGAACTGTTCACAGTAACACACCCTCTGCCCTACCTTCCTATTCATAACGAATCCTACACCTTTTATACCATTTTCTGCTGCTGTTGATATTACCCGATATTCATCTGACCAGAAATCCTTGTCTTCCTTCCACTTCACTTCACTGACCCCTACTGTATCTAGATTGAGCCTTTGCATTTCCCTTTTCAGGTTTTCTAGTTTCACTACCACCTTCAAGCTTCTGACATTCCACGCCCCGACTCGTAGAACGTTATCCTTTCGTTGATTATTCAATCTTTTTCTCATGGTAACCTCCCCCTTGGCAGTCCCCTCCCGGAGATCCGAATGGGGAACTATTCCGGAATCTTTTGCCAATGGAGAGATCATCGTGACACTTCTTCAATTACAGGCCACATGACCTGTGCATACACGTTACGTGTCTTTAATGCAGTGGTTTCCATTGCCTTCTGCATCCTCATGTCGTTGATCATTGCTGATTCTTCCGCCTTTAGGGGCAATTTCCCACCCCTAGGACAAGAGAGTGCCCTGAACCTCTATCCGCTCCTCCGCCCTCTTTGAGAAGGCCGTTGGCAGAATGAGGCTGACTTCTTATGCCGGAAGTCTTCGGCCGCCAATGCTGAATATTTATCAAAATTTAGGCACTGGCGAGGAACGAACCCAGGACCGAAGACGTTTTGATTATGAATCAAAGACGCTTCCCCTAGACCACGGGTACTTGCTCACCTATGGTACGGCTATCTGTATCGCTGAGGCAAGCAAGCCTCCCCACCAACGGCAAGGTCCATGATTCTTGGGGGGAAGCTATTCATGAATATCCAGCGTGAAATCGACGACTTGTTCGACATGTGGAGGGAACCTATGCCGCCATCGATCACAGCCTGATATACAGCTATGTCCAGTGTGTGTGTGTGTGTGTGTGTGTGTGTGTGTGTGTGCTTTATACCACGGAAGACATTCTTGGAGGAGGAGGAAGAGATTAGTGTTTAACGTCCCGTCGACAACGAGGTCATTAGAGACGGAGCGCAAGCTCGGGTGAGGGAACGATGGGGAAGGAAATCGGCCGTGCCCTTTCAAAGGAACCATCCCGGCATTTGCCTGAAGCGATTTAGGGAAATCACGGAAAACCTAAATCAGGATGGCCGGAGACGGGATTGAACCGTCGTCCTCCCGAATGCGAGTGCAGTGTGCTAACCACTGCGCCACCTCGGTCGGTGACTTTCTTGGTTATCGATGTTTGTTCACCTAAAGTTATAGGGAGAGAGACGTTTCAACCAAGTATAGGGTACCAGCTATATGTTATCATTATCTGTGAACAATCTAGTTATGACCAATTTAATATGACATGCCTGACTGAATGATGTAGCTCTTATTAAAAAGGCCATATGGTTGCCTCTCTTAAAAGTTAATGGCTTATGTATTTTCCAGTGCGCTCCATGTGTATGTACAACTTTACGTACGATTCCTTGGAACGAAACCAGCCGATTCACAGTTGCACAGTGACCTAATACTGTGTTGTGCGCGAATGTGCAATCTAAGTGGTCCTTACACACAACTCTCTCTTTGACTCTATGCTATCTCCTACGGATTTTATTAACTACAGTTCTATCTTTCCCTTCCCTTTGATGCACAGTGGCCTTTCTTGTCTCTCCTGGGTCTCCTTTGCTCTAAAGTTTCCAGCCTAGTTCAGCGAAAGCGATCCTGAACCTTTCTCACTACAGTTGCTTCTCAAAGAAATATAGCTGGATAGGTGCCTTACAAGAGAGTAGGCCGCCTTCCTTCTTAGCGAGCGCCTCCTCGCTGCTCATCCCACGCCTGTGCCGCCTTCGCCCAGTAAGGAGGCGCACTTGGGTAGGAGCCGTGTTCACATTCCGTCCAGCCTTCCACATGTGGATTTCCGGTGGTTTCCCTAGACTAACTGAGGCACATGTATCAATGGTGCATTTGTAAAACTGACTTCGTTATTTTCGCTTCACATTATTGTCCTCCGTCAACAATGTCCTGGTCATCCATCATACAACAGCTATTAGCTACCCTTCGTTGTACTGCTCTCGCAGCACGACTGTCTCCTTGAAACACCCTAGTCTGGCTTACCGTCTACCAGCCGTTGCAGCTCCTCAGCGGTGGCGGAGGCTCCGGGCCGCAGCACGACGAAGGCGGTGGGGTGCTCCTGGTCGGTGGGGTGCGGCTTCCCCACCACGGCGGCCAGCTGCACGCTGGCGTGCGACATCAGCAGGTTCTCCAGCTGCGGCGACAGCACCTGTTCACGTGCAACACATTATGTGATTCTAAATTTCTAAAATGTAAACTTTCACGGCCAGAAGTGCCACAATTAATAAAATGTTCCGGGCTGTTATGCCGTGTTCGAATGGATTCACCTTAAAACATAACGTTTCGTCCCCACGTGCAGAGGATATTTTTTAAGGGGGATCATAGCTTCTTTGAATGTCCGATTCATACCCTGGCTCCACACGACCACAGCAAAATTCCGCAACGTGATTGGCCGTTGTCGATTGTCGTCGTTCTCTGTTGCTATCACACCATAGTCGAAGACTGGTATATCTGCTTCAGCACCGGAATCCAGGAATCATTGAATTTCAGGCCCTCTTCCTTCCGACTGAAATTCCTGGAGTGTTCCACAATTTCTATCACCCTCCGTATAACCTTTCATGGTACCCGCTAGTGGCTGGCAGTACTTTAATCCTATCAAAACGAGTGTGTGAAAAGTTTGTTCAGTCAATCTCTTCTCTTCTGTAATTGTCCTTGTGCTCTTCTAGACGTTTTATGGCAGCTTTTTTTCTTTTCTCTACCTCTCTTTTTTTTTTTTTTTTTTTTTTTAGTACCGGCGCATGCCTCCTCTTAACCAAATGGAATCCTATAAATTCCTGCTTCTTCCAGCGGTTGGCGGGCATCCTTGGCCGATTTTAGGTGATTTTGTGTCTTCCAGGTGGGTTTGTACATTACGGTGATGTTCTGCTATTTCAAGGTTTTTGCTATGCGGTCAGTAAAATCCTTACTGGAGGGCAGGGAAACTTTCGATGTCACCGGCGCTTGAGTATCACTATGATTTCTAAGCGGTGGTCTTAACGCTGTTTTCATGTCAGCGAAAGGATAAGCATTCTTGAGCAAAGTATTGGTGAGATGTAATTCTGCGGCAAGTAGCTCTAGTTCGCACATTTTCCTTACTCTGTCAGCCAACATTTTTATGGTGCCTCGCTTCCGTTGTGGGTTTCAATGTGAAATCCAATAGTCCACGGCATAATAACCCGGAACATTTTATTAATTGTTCTTTTAAATTTGTTATTTGCTGTCGATGGACGAAGACGAATCGCTGACATAGATCATGGACAGCGTAAGTTAATCGCTAACTACATCCGGGGACCGGCGACTACGCAAGTCGGACGTCTGGGGAACTACCAAGAGCACGATATAACCGGTCACTGAACAAGCAAATGTCAGTTTCTCTTCGGACAGCCTCCTCAAGCACATCTACGCATTGTGTCTGACGACATGGCCCTGTTACACCGGATTCTGCCGAATTCCTCTTCTCGTCCTGCTGTTCTGCCATAAAACTTTGTCAGCAGTTCTGAGCTACAGGTGACAGACTCTGAAACAGATTCACTGGATATCTGTGCTACCGTGTCAAATGTCGGGTGGAACAATCTGGACTTGTTCTCGTTATTATCGACTGTCACTGACTGTCACCTGAACTACTGGAACTTCAGTTGTCAATTCTTTCTACTTCCTTTATGTTCTTACGGACGATGTTAGCTGTATTAATATGGGATGTCAAGTAATGTTTGCAATGGTAATTGTTTGTTTATCGCTTTAGGTTACAACATTTATCTTGTCCATTCTCGACGCTGAACATTGCGACTCGTTGCAATAGCGAACGATTTGTTTAGAAAATACCAGTTTCTTAATCAAGCACTTAAAATTTTTATTTCCCCATCGTCCATGGCATACACCTCATAAGATGGTGTGCATCTCCAGGATGTTGGCATAAAACAAAACATGCCTGTAAATTTTAGTAACCCTGCGAGACATCGATGTCGCTAATACGTTATCCATCTGCGAGACAGGTCCGACGCCCAGCGGACACACTGCGAGCTGCATAGCGTGAGGTCCCTGGTGACGGAGGAGTTCAGCTGCCGGACGTCTGTATCGCTATTTCAACCTTTGCAGTGTACTAGCACAGTATCACATGAGCCACACCAAGTGATCTTGCATTCGGAAAGCGTAGAAGCCTTTTATGAGTTTCTGGAACCATAGCTGCAACAGACAACAGTACAGAACCAAATCGTGGAAAGGTCGACTGTGGCATCCAGTTCACATTGGACAGCATTAGTATTCTACCACCTCATGATTTTACTCAGCCGTAAATGTAATTTCACTGAATCGGCTGACGCTGCTGCCAAGGCTGCCGTCCTCGTAACTCAGCCCGCGAGTACCTATATTCCCTCCGATAATGTCTGCGTTTCCATCTGTCAGGAGGTGGCGTTCCTTTGGCATCGCCAATGGCCCTCCCTTCGCGGGAATAAGCTTCGGCTTATGAAGCCTCTTCCGGCACCTTGAACAACCTCCTCTCGGCCCTCCTGCCGGGAGGAGATTATTTTAACTCGGCTGCGTACTGGGCACTGCCTTTTTTAGCTATCGGCATTTTCCAAGTGGCGCTACCCCACCACTTTGTACACATTGCGCCCAAATTTTAACTGTCCGCCACTTCCTTTTTTTAACAATTAACGTTCCAATTTGGGTTTACCTTCTGATTTATCAGCCGTTTTAGCGAATGACTCGCGAGCTGTAACCGCATTTTACTTTTTATCCGACGAAGCAATATGGCAAAGGCCATTTAATTTTTAGTTTTGGACCTCCATTTCTGTATGTTTTTTTAGCCCTTTTTCCACGTGCCTGTTTTTAGCTGTCTCCGATTCTGTCCATTTGGATTGACGTATAGTCGTTTAACTTCTCTCTGTGTTCCTGTTCTATAGCTTTGACTTGGGCGTGTATGACCCCAGTTGTTTTTTGAGCTTTAAATCAAAACAAAACCAAAACCAAACTGAATCGTTAGAGTCATTGTGATACATTTTGCACGAGACCAAGATGTTCGTTCACACGCATTACGCGATACACATCTCTCCCTAGTGGAAGTTCTCCAAATCGCCAAGGCTTTTGAGATTTCACAAGTGGTATAACTAGTTTTGTGAGAATACAATTTGAAACGAGACTCGTTCGATCAGACAACATGTTTCCAGTCATCAACAGTCCAATGTCAGTGTTGACGGGCCCAGGCGAAGCGTAAAGCTTTGTGTCGTGCAGTCATCAAGGCTACACGAGTGGGCCTTTGGCTCCGAAACCCCATATCGATGGTTTCGTTCAATAGTTCACCCGCCGACACTTTTTGATGATCCAGCATTTAAATCTGCAGCAAATTTGTGGAAGGGTTGCACTTCTGTCACTTTGAACGGTGCTCTTCAGTCATCGTTGGTCCCGTTCTTGCAGGATCTTTTTCCGATCTCCACGATGTCGGAGATTTGATCTTTTACCGATTCCTGATATTCACGGTACACTCGTGAAATGGTCATATGGGAAAATCCCCACTTCATCGCTACCTCGGAGATGCTGTGTCCCACCGCTCGTGCGACAACTGTAGCACCTCTCACTTAAATCTTGATAACGTGTCACTGCAGCAGCGGTACCTGACCTAACAACTGCGCCAGACTCTTCTTGTCTTATATTGGCTATCAGAGTGCGAAGCATTCTCTGAGGTCATGACTCATTGTATGCAGCAAGAACGCTTCTGTTGCATTCACTACGACGTAGGCCTGTAGTGGTTTGATAAAAATATGGAGAAACGGATACTTCAACATAAATGCAGATGCTAGGCAAATCTGCAGGTTGCGCTGTTGTATGAAACTACGAACGGCACCTGTGCAGTGTCCTCAATGAGTTTCAAGTCGGAGTCGTGGTCAGAATAGTGTTCTGTGTAGTTTTGAGTGCATTATGGCGGAGTTCGGTGAATGCATATGTGAGAAAATTGTTGGTTCTCGTATGGCGGTGATTTTGTAACCAAGGGGGCCGGAGTATTTGGTATTTCAAGAGGCACCGCGTCCAAAATTTATACCGCACACAGGAAAAGCCATCATCCGCTAAATCATAAAGCAAACGAAAGTGTGTTCCTAGAATGAGATTTTCACTCTGCAGCGGATTTTGCGCTGATATGAAACTTCCTGGCAGATTAAAACTGTGTGCCGGACCGAGACTCGAACTCGGCAGAACTGAAGCTGTGAGGACGGGCAGAGCACTTGTCCGCGAAAGGCAAAGGTCCCGAGTTCGAGTCTCGGCCCGGCACACAGTTTTAATCTGCCAGGAAGTTTCGAAAGTGTGGTGTATGATCTCTGTCAGACGCTCATTGAAGAGGACTTCGACGAAAAATAAAATGACGAAAGCTGCAAAAGTCACTGCAGAACTGAATGTCGCACTCGTGAACCCTGTCACTCCAGAACTCCACGTCCGCAGCTCGTGGACTAGTGGACAGGGTTGCTGTCGCTGTATCACAAGGTCCCGGGTTCGATTCCCCGCCGGGTTTGGGATTTTTCTCTGACAGGGGACTGGGTGTTTGTGTTGTCCTAGCCATCATTCGTGACAGTGGCTAGATTGGACTATGTAAAAATTGAAGTGTGAAAAAAATTGATGACCGCGCAGTTGAGCGCCCCACAAACCAAACATCATCATCATCATCATCATCCAGAACTACACAAAGGAAGCTCCATAAGCAGGAAACTGCAGTGCGAGCTGGAATTCCAAAACCCCTCATCAGTGATGCAAACATTCATAAAAGGACAAAGTGGTGCCGAAGCCACAAAACCTGTATTATGAAGCAATTTCGTCGAATGAGTCTTGTTTCACACTGTTTCCAATTCCTGGCCGAATTTACGTCCCAACAGTGAATCAGGGCGGGAGTTTCGTGACGATTTGGGTAGCCGTACTGTGGCCTCCCATGAGCTTCAAGGTTATTCTGCAAGGTCGCATTACTTCCAGGGATTAAGTGATCGTTTTGGCTGATCAGGTCCATCCCATGGTACAATGTTTGTTCCCCAATGGTGATGCTGAGTTCCAAGACGACAGGGCTACTGTTCACGTAGCTCACATCGTCCAGGACTTACTATGTGAAAACGAAGATGTATTGTCGCTTCGGCCGGCTGGTGTGGCCGTGCGGTTAAAGGCGCTTCAGTCTGGAACCGCGCGACCGCTACGGTGGCAGGTTCGAATCCTGCCTCGGGCATGGATGTGTGTGATGTCCTTAGGTTAGTTAAGTTTAATTACTTCTAAGTTCTAGGCGACTGATGACCTCAGAAGTTAAGTCGCATAGTGCTCAGAGCCATATTGTCACTTCTTCCCTGGCCACCACAGTCAGTGGGTGTCAATATTATTGAGACCTTACAGTGTACATTGGAGAGAAAGGTACGAGATCATTATCCGCCTCCATCTTCGTTACCTGAACTTATTACTATTTTGCAGGAAGAGTGGTATAAGATACCCTCGAAAACCATATACGACCTGTATTTATCCACTCCGAGAAGACTGGAAGCCGTTTCATGTAGCAACAGATTACCTACACCGTACTAGGCATGATAATGTGGTGTGTGGTGTTCCTATACCTTGTCCAACCACTGTACATTGTTACATACCACCTCCTCCACTGAAATGTTCACAGAACTCCCATTTAATTAGTCTCGAGGAGGAAGTACTTAATCAAAGATGACTGGTTTTACTGGTTCAGAAATAGATGCTTTAATTTAATGTTTGGTATTTGGTCTTAGTGTAGATCAACGTTTTCTACGCGTCATTTGAGGTGCCTTCGTTACCTTCAGGCATTGTGCTCCCAGTGTTACCCGAAAAATAAGCACTGTCGACATCCAGGTGGTCAGAATCAAGGCAAAGCCTAAGTCTGGACAAGGATGATGGACTGAATTGGAAGTTCTCTTCCTGAAGCAATCATATAGGCATTTGTGTAAATCCAATTCTTTGTTGAATTTGTTGCTGTAAGATATCCCTCCAATGGCTCGATACAGATTAATTCTTTTGGTGCTTTACTCCAGTTATTTTAGTTGGGAATATTTGCGCATCTGTACAAATTTGTGTAACACGGCTAGTAAGCAGCCAGGTGACACGGTGGTAATATATTCAACTCGTATTCGGAAATACGGCCGCTCAAATCCCTGCATAATCATCAAGATATTAGTTTTCCACGGTTTTCCTAAATAATGCAAGGAGAATACCAGGATGATTCCTTTGAATGGACGCAGCCGACTCGCTTCCCCATCTTTCTCCGAGCAGTGTTTGTCTTCTGTCTCTGATGATCCCAACGTTGACAGAACATTGAACCCTAACATTTCTTCCTTCCTTCCTTCTTCCATGCAAATACAGAACTGTCTTGATTCTAGAAGGCATCTAGGTAGGTACAGCAATCTACGGTGAGATGAAGCCACATCAGGGACGGATTCTATTGCCTCCGAAACGCGAGCTCCATTTGCGCTAACCCTCATAAGTAAACCTATTCTTTCTGTATTAGGCGCGGTTCATACTGAGGCGATAACGATATGCGATACTATACGCTATGCAACTCGCGGTGCGACGCAGTGACGCATAAGCAACGTGCACCGCCGGAGCGCAGAGAAACGTAACTGAAGCGCTTTAACTGGTCCACACTGCGACGACAGCGATACGACACCGACACGTATCTACGTCGTAAGGCCGGCGCAGTGTTCGTCGCTCCACGCTACTTGTGTCCTGCGATACACAGCTAGGGACATTTCAAGTCATCCTGTGTGTCCCAAAAAACTGTTTTACGTAAATGAAGCAAAGCTACATCCGTCTATGTAATTAGTTTCTCAGTAAAACTTTCCCTTTTCGCAGAAAAACTTAGAAACCTTTGTTATGGGATTCGCGCGTGTTCTCCGCTATGCAGTTTTTCTCATTCAATTTTGTGGAAACTATTCGGTGAAAACGATTTCTCCGCACTTTATAGTCTAATATCTCAGTTTGATAAGGAACTGATTTCCTTTTTGTTATTGCCCATAATTACTGTGATACTTTGCAAATAAATAAATCACGAGGCATATTTTGAAGAGCCTGCAGTGGTGAATGTAGTCACTGGCCAGTTTCCGTTTGGTTCATTTTAAGGCACACATTGCTGCATACGGGATATGACTAACACAGCGAAACTGTTTGCAACGGCAGAAGAAGAGCGATACCTCTTTCCATTCTCGAGAAAATTCGTGAGATATATTGAAAGTTGGCTATGAACCGAATAGCACCTACTCGCCCCACGCGATGCTACTGCTGCAAGCTATGGGCTGTTAAGCGGAGTGCGGAGCAGCCTCGTGTCTCTCCTTTCCATATGCTACCGATACAAGCTGGAGCTGGAAATGGAAATGGAAACACACTAAAATTAAAAGACACCAGGCGTCATCAGCCTATGATGCTGAGTGCATGTTTTTCAGCCTATGTTCCCTTACTTCAGGAAACTTTGTGGAAGGCATAATTGAGATCTGGCAGCTAAATTCCTGTCACTTCAGAAAGAGTAGCAGGAGGAAGCCGAGAAGGGCTTCTTCCATTTCTTCAAATACGTTGCCTACCCCAGGACAGAGTACACCATCCTCTCCTACACCATCTATGGTGTCCAAACTCACTTCAGATCCAGCCGTGTTTCTTCTGAGTACTCCTTAGCTGAATTTTACAATACTTTGCTAAACTGAACAGTTCTAGAAACACTATCCTAGGTTATTTAATTTGTAACCATGAAATAGACTTTCCATGGTGACATTTTAAAGCCATTCACACACTTTCGCCATCTTATTATGATTAGTAGCGCCTCACCAGGAGACTTAGCAAGTCAGAAGTTACGTTCTGCTTAGTCAGAGTAGTTGATATTAATTGAAACAAAAGTTGAAATTGACTCAAAGTATTCTGTAGAATTTGTGGAATTTTTCGTGTTGAGAGACCTCTTGATAAACCACAGCTGAACCATATTTCATATTTATAGCACTGTACGGGTGCATCCACTATTTGCTATTCTTCTTCAGTTTCTTGCCATTTAAGTAATAATAAGTCACAATAACGTCCTTTTCAGAAGGGGTCATGATTACAATTGAAACATAAACGTGATTCGTGCTTTCTTGTTCGTTGTCGTATGGCGAGTCGCATCGCGTATCTTATCGCATCGCGTATCGAATCATTCTAGTGTAAATACAAGTGTCGCACGAATAAGGTTCGCATTGCGCAGCTGTTATTGCAACCTGTTGTACCTCATATTGTATCGTCTACGCGTCTATCTCTACATACAGTGCAACAGACCCGACGGGCAAAGAAGCACTGAGCAGTATACAGATAAAATCTGAGGGCAAGAAGGTAAGGGAATATTTCACTGTGTGGTCGGCATGGAGAAACATGAGTCGATTGAAGCGTATTTGTTACAAACGTATCCTGTGTAAGTATTCTCTGTCCATTACGGTTACAAAGGTGGAGTGTATTAATTACTCTGTAACGTACTTCTGCAGACCGTTGCTTCGCTAGATCAAAACCTTCAGCAAACAGCCCTGATTAGTTTCTGAAACAAAATGAGTGATGCTCGAGGGCGGACGAGGCAGTTACACCGACGCCTCCACAGACGCCGAAGCTAGCCTCTCAACGACCGCCGACACGCGGTCGCGGGTGCGGACCGCGGAGAGAACGCCTCGGGGGGAAAGGGGATTTAAGACGGCCGCCCGCCCTCAGGAGCTCAGTTCGTCAGCGCACCTGATGATGGCGACATGTCTGATCGCCGAAATATTGTGCCCGTTGGACGCTATGGACCGGCAGTACATCCGTGAACCGTTCGAGCAAGAAATACGCCAGGAGAAGTTGAATGACAAAATGAATGATCTTCGGAATCGCGTGGAAATCCAGCAAATCCTACATGTGAATGCTTGGATCGGCATTTGACTCCTGGTCTGATGCGCTGTTAGGAAGATTGCTATGGCGTAACATGTGAGGAGTGCGTCGGTACTCACGTGGTGTCCCCTGAACTTGATGAGCTGCTTGACGCGGTCCACGACGTAGAAGTAGCCGTCGCGGTCGTAGCGCACGACGTCCCCCGTGTGGAACCAGCCTTCTTTGTCCCAGGCCGCCGCCGTCGCCTCCGGGTTGTTCCAGTAGCCCAGCGCCGCCGCGGGGGACTTCACCCACAGCTCGCCCTCCTGCTCGGGACCCACCGGCTCCTGCGTCTCCAGGTCCACCACCTGGAGAAATAGCAGCATGCGTCTTTCAAGTGCGAGCCACCGTTAGTCAGGGGATCTAATTTCATGGAAAACTCAGAGTGTTATTAACGTCGGTTACTTTCATAGAAACACGTGTGATCGAGTCACTCACGAAAATACACTGGTCTCCTATTTATGAAAAAATGCTAACATTTTTCGTTTTTGGTTGTTCCTAGTCAAATAAGTAGCTCGACAGGTCAGTGTACGCGTCAGGCGTCAAATCCAAACATGTGGGCTTCAGTATTTCCATTTGGTCGTGGGACTTACTTGCTGTCACTTACCGATTCTTGCCAAGCAATGTTACGCTGTGGTTAACAAACTGGACTCGTATTCATTGGGAGAATAACGGTTTAAATCTACGTCATAGGTTTCCCTATATGGCTTCCTATGCTTTCTGTTTTCCTCTCCGTAAATCCCCTAATATGAGTTTGTGCTCCGCCTCTAACCACATCATCGTCGACGGACCATAAAACCTTAATATTCCTTCCTTATCGCTTCTTCACGTCTGGTAATAAGTTGTATGCGTGAAAAATGCCGACTTGTACCATGTTTCTGAGTCGATGTTGAACTGCAGGTCCGAACCTACTACTGTCTCGTTAAGTCAGTTCTAAGTTCAGAGGAAGGCGAACGCATACCTCCAACAGGACCATAAGATAGTACTCTCCATAATACGGATATTATTTGTTGCTTTTTCCTTATCACTCGAGATGCAGTTACATAGTTATCTATTCTGCATGTGCAGAACTTAGGTAACACAAAATAATAAAAGTGCAATACAAGAAGTAAAAAGAAAATATTTCATCAAGCGTTTCATCGGTCACAGTTGCAGTTCATGTGCTTGGCGACTAGTTTCTAACCAACTGATTCACTCTCAAGCATAAACTAATGAGGCACCTTACGTTAACAACAAACATCAAAATTGCAGTACACTCATCTACAAAGTAATCGCAAATGATTGTCACAGTCAACATGTGTCCACTTAGCAGGTCAGTTTGATTCTGCTTTGCTATGTAGTTACATGTTGATACTGACAGTCCTATGCGATTACTTTGCTAGATCACGAATTACCGTTTTGATGTTCCTTATTGAGATACGCAACTTTAAGTTCAACTTCAGTAAGTGAGGCTTCATAATGAACCACTTGGTTCGAAACTAATCGCCGAACAAATGTAATGCAGTCGTGACAGATTTGTTAGTAAGCGCTTCATGAAACACTAAAAATGGTTGCTGGTATCAAATCAACAAAATGTTGAAACTGTGAAAAAGGATGGTTCAAATGGCTCTGAGCACTATGGGACTTAACTTCTAAGGTCATCAGTCCCCCAGAACTTAGAACTACTTAAACCTAACTAACCTAAGGACATCACACACATCCATGCCCGAGGCAGGATACGAACCTGCGACCGTAGCGGTCGCGCGGCTCCAAACTGTAGCGCCTAGAACCGCTCGGCCACCCCGGCCAGCTGTGAAAAAGGAATACAATACATAGTACAATAGTCTTACAAAACTCTGTAAGTTTTACTTTTGAGATAATTTCCGTTTGTTCCTCAGCCACACTCAGGAAAATTGAAATTATTGCACCACAAAGCAGCATTCCGACTTTTTTCGAACTTCGTGCAGATGTTCATCATATATAGGGTATTAACGCCTAAATACACCTTCCACTCGGAATTGATGTCCATCATCATCACTATGGGATGTGAGCGCCAACAGGTACAAATACACTCCCACATTCTTTGTACCACGAAATCAAACAGCCTCCGAAGATTGTCAACAATTTCTTGGCATGCCAGAAACACATCCTGTAGAAGTTCATTAAGATTTCTGTCTGGAGGCTGGTAAACGAGTACACGTCTTACCACCACTTGGCAGATGTTCTCTACGGGTTAAAACCCAGATGGAAGGGGAGACCAAGCAAGAATCTGTTCATTCGTCGTGACGGTCTTCCATTATTCTGCTGCAATTGCCATTTGATACCTCGTTTTAAAACTTATGACAACTGGGTTTACCATTCTTTCCATACTGACGAGCATTCAGCCTCCTTTCAATATTTTCGAAATGCTGTTGTGATCTGTAATAGCTCTCCGGAGCACATTTATAGGAGTTAGGCAGGCACGTGTCTCGAGAGTCACGGTCTTCTGCGACCTTTCGCCACGCCGTCTCGTGATATGTCGGCCACGATCTGACCGACACAAGTATGACTCTCTCGTGATGAACAGAACAAACTGTGATACGCGCAACTCTATCAGCCTGTTAAATGTATCTGTTAAAGACCCAGGCAGAATGCAAAAGCAACATTGGAATCAGTTTTTCACCTCAAAAATCGTAAAATTTTGTTATTAGTTCAACAATTTCTTCTCATTCCACTAACTGATTTTCAGAATGTGAAATAATAGAAAACAGAAATGGCAAAGTCTGCAATATAGCTACAGAAGGAGTGTACACATCAACTATACTTCTGACTATTATATTTAACAGTAATTTCTGTCCAGTATTTTCATACTTTCTCTCTGACTACACATATTAGATCTAAATCTATCAATTCACGATTCCCGAGACACAATGAAATTTTGGTAAATAGAGGAGTTGGTAACATACTAGAAGCTATCAAAAAATAATTCTGTAGGGTATAACAGCTTCACTAGACTTCTCCAGACGAAGTACAAAGTAAAACAAATGAACAGAAGCATAAGAATTACCTTGGCCTCCACGTTGAAGAACAGCTTCCCTGAGGAACCTGGTGGACTAACACTACCGGGTTGAGCACCCATAACGACAACAGCCTCTGTCATGCCATACCTGCAAAGAAAACACTGACGTCGCAATAAGCTCTTATAGAATACAAGATTAATAACTTTCAAAATCTTTATCTTAATATAACCTTTACCGAAAAATAAAATAATATTTTTTGGTTGATTATCACACATATATAATAATATCGACTACGACCTACAGCCCTTACAATTGTTGGTATGTAACGGCTCTTGATATCAACTTACACATCAAACTGAAGATAGATATTGAATGAGTCATTTATGAAGTTATATAGGCGTAGCATATTTCTGTAAGTGATTCACTAAACAAAACGTAGCTGTGAATCAGAAGACTTCCTTGTGACTATTTCAGAGAGCTATTCAGGGTTAATACCTCTGCTGAGACGAAACTACCGAGGAAAGAGGAGGTTGTGAGTCGCGAGACCTCCTAGAGGCCATCGCCACGACAGTCCAGTGCAGACATCGAGGCTGGATGGTGTGTGTTCGAGTCCCGGGACTCTCCACCTCCGAGAAAAGTGCACCCGCCGGACTTCCACGTGCGTCCGCATCAAAGATGTACGGTAAGCGGCTCCATTCGGAAAAACCGCCACGGCCAGAGTAAACTGCCGTAAGCAAAAATGTGCTGACGTCTGAGGCCACGGTCAATTGTCGCAGACTGTAGCAGCGTGCAGACGTCCACAATGAATTAAATCAGCTGCCAGTTAAAATCTCGACAACAACAGCCGGTGTGCAATCACACTACTACAGAACTATCGCCTTTCTAGGGGAATACAAGTCACTACACAGGGCGTGTTCCTCTACTCCCATAGATCCGGGCACAGAGGAAGGACCATCAAAACATGGAGAAATGCCGCCTGGATTGATGAATCGCGGTACATTTGTGTACAAAACGGTGGAAGGAGACGATTACGTGGAAAGCCTCTAAATAGCGTTTCATTAGCCGAAATTAAGTGGCAGACCTGAAGACATCATTATTGCTATCGTCCACATGAATGGCGACCAGTCTTCAATATTCAGATAGGCCGAAAATCTATATCTAAAACTAATTACAATTAGTAACAAAGAATTGTAAAGTTTCGACAGTAGATAGTATTTAATTGCGTGAACACTTGCCCGAGTGTCACATAACAAAACGATGAAGAATCTAAGTAAAAAATTTTATTAGAACCTCAGATAATCAGAGAATAAAATTTCGGGACAAGTTTTCTTCTTCTTCTTCTTCTTCTTCGTATACTAATGCTGTATCCGATCACATCTGCTCAGTCTTCTCTAACTGTTCCAGTATGAATCAAGTCCCCCGCATTTCTTGTTCCTGTCCACTGTCTGACATTGCCGAGCAGTGACAGCCTCCTCCTACCAGTTTGCCTTCAGCCTTCCACTCGATTATAATTTGTATCACATGACCTAAGTAAACTGTTTCTTGCGTCTGATTGTGGTTAGCAGTTCTTGGTCTCTTTTTACTATTCTTTAGATCTCTTCACTTGTTTTCCTTGTTGTCCATGGAACTTTAAGGAAACCTCAATATAACCACATCTTGAATGCTTCTACCTTGTTCATAGTGTTTACTTTCAGCGTCCATATTTCTATGTCATTCGAAAGTACTGAGCACACATATCTCTGAGATTAAGATCAAAGTCAGTACTTGTAAACATTTGTTAAATTTCATAAATGTATTGCGGACCTCCTCTATTCTGCATCTGATTTCCATGTCGGATGAACAATTTTCGCATAACCACGTCCCTAAGTAGTTGAACGTACTCTCCCTTTCTAAGAGTTCATTGTTATGCATTAGTTCTATATTTTTATGTTCGTTTGAACTGCGAGTTACTATTATAAATTTTGTGTTTTGGTGTTGATACTGGGGCCCATATACCTATTGTGTTATCCCACTGCAGTAAGAAGGTCTTGTAGGCAGTTCATCTTAACAGCAATTAAGACTGTCACCCGCATATCTTAAGCTGTTAATCTATATCCCATTTATTTTGATTCCAATCTCACGGTCTTCAAGCGACTCCTGGAGTATACGATCTTAGTACGGATTAAAGAGGAGTGGTGAGAGCACACATTCTTGTCCAACTCCTTTACAGATACTTTGTGTTTCCGTCACTTGACTTCCAATTTTAACCACAGCTGTTTCAGTCCAATAAAGATTTTCTATGCAGCGAGTATCTTTTCCGTATGCGTCAAGTCTCCTTAAAATTTGTACAAGTTTATGGTGTTGCACTCTGTCAAACGCTTTATAGTAATCTGTGAAGAACAGCATTACATCCTTTCTCATAGCATATCTGAACCAATACATGAATTGCTACCAATGTTTCTCTCGTACCGAAAACCCCCTTTATATCCAAATTGCGAAGATCCCACATCTCTTTCAAACTTCGCAGTGATTCTATATTGAATGAGCTTAAGAACTATCTTTAGAGTACGGTTTATTAGGCTAATTAGTCTGTAATCTCCGCATTTTGTTGCATTGTTCTTCGTGAATAAAGGGATGATGTGTGGCATCAGCCCTTTATCAGGAAATTTACCCTTATTCCAAAACTAATTAAAAACTTTTTGGAGAACTAACGTACTGTTATTATCTAATAGATCCAGCATTTCAACTGATATCTGATCTAGACAGACTGCTTTCCTATCTTTTGCCGTTACTATTGTTCTTTTGATTCCGACATTTGTGGTGACAGGACCCGACAGACCACCGTCAACTTCATTTTCTATTTCTGGTCTTTCATCTGCAAAAAAGACTGTTAATATAGTCCTCCCAGATACTTTTCTTTTCCTGACCGTCCTGTGCTATTTCTCCTTAGTCATTTACTGTATTTGAACTTTTTTTACGATATCTACCATCCGTTTTCTTTACCGTCTTATGTAAGCTGAAGTCGTCGTGTATTTGCTGCAGTCGTTCCAACTCTTCACATAGTTGTTTCAGCCAGCTACTTTTTGCTGCTCTAATCTCCATTCTTATGACTTTCTGTGTGTCCATATATTTTTCCGGGATTGTTTCGCTTCTATACTTACTTTTTTCAAATAATTCCAGAATTTCGTCTGTTATTTTTCCATTTCTTCCCGTTGGCTGTTTATGTTATTCCCTCTTCTATTTGTGGTTTGACTGTACCTATAACCCTTTCCCAGATTTCTGTGATTAACCTGTTTGGGATACCTTCATCTTTAAGCCGATCGTATTCTTTTTTCGTTGTTCTGTATGTCTCTTGTCATTCGTAATTTTTATTTTTTCTATTAGTAGGACATTGAAGGAACGTCGGTTTCCGGACAGGTACATACCCTCCTCACAGAGGTTGTAGAGCGCTTATTAATCGGAATGTAATTCTGTACTGTACTTTACTATTTTTTCACAGGATGTAAAACAGATATTTTTGGCAGTCATCGTTCTGGCAAACCCCTAATACTCCGAAGAAAACCCAACATGATATAGGTTGTAAAAAAAAGGCCAGTTAGAACTAACAACTAATGTTTGTTATTTCTAGAATATCTGCCTGATTGATTATGATAGTGCCTCGCACAGCCAGTTCAGATGGTCGCAGTCACACGAGTTAAGTGACAAGTACACGACATTTTCAGTTCATCGACTTCTCAGAGTGCATGTCCCTCAGTACACTCGATTACAGGTCAAGTACCTGTAAGTAGAGGATCGCTGCAGGTTCTGGCGCAAGAGTCAGTGATATCAGCATTAGCATGATGACATCAGCGTCGACTTTCCTAAAATCACTGGAGACTGCAGTCGCCACTCAAACGATGACATCATTCCTGGAATTTCCTTCCCAGCCCTTACACCTCCCTCCCCTCCACCCTCCTCCTTCCCTTTGACAAATGGCAACACAACAGTTTTAATTTTTGTAATTTGATTGCGTGAACACCTTTATTTACCTACTGTTCGTACGTATGTCCAGTATGAAGTGCCGCCAGCAACAGCAGCAGTGATCATCTACGAAGCAGAAGACTGCCAGTAAGTATTCATCCATCCCTTATTATTCTTATAATTATTATTGTGTGTGGAGAAGGAAGGAGAAGGAAATCGGCCGTACCCTTTCACAGCAACCATCCCGGTATTTGCCTGAAGCGATTTAGGGAAATCATAGAAAACCTAAATCAGGATGGTCGGACGTGGGTTTGAGCCTTCCCTAACCCGAGCTTGTGCTCTGTCTCTATACTTGGTTGGGGCTTTGCTATGAAGAGAGACGGAAGTTCCTGCCTAAACCAGTGCAGGAGCCGCAGCAGCAGTCACGGTCCGCAGGAGGTCTTTTCGACCCCCGAGATAGTTGGCGCAGTGGTTAGCACACTGGACTCGCTTCGGGAGGACGACAGTTCAAACTCACGTCCGACCGTCCTGTGATTTCCCTAAATCGCTTTAGGCAAATACCGGGATGGTTTCTTTGAAAGGGCACGGCCGATTTCCTTTTCCATCCTTCTCTAATCCGAGCTTGTGTTCTGTCTCTAATGTTCAGTATTTATGGTACAAGTGGGACTATATCTGGAGTGTGATGGAATATAAAGAGACGCAGATGATTGATGAATATGTCACATGTTGTACTCCGACTGACGTGCTTGGTCGTAAGGTGTCAGTAGTAGAGATGCTTGGAGAGGCAACGCTAGAATTAGCTTCATGTGACACGAACATACACCTAAAACTTTCATTATCAATTGCAACAGACTCATTGGCACCAATATGAAAGAGTGGCACACATATGTGTGAATAGGACAGCAACATGGCGTCACTACAGCACGGCAATCAAACTAGGGTGTGGTTTGCAGGAGATCGGATGTAAGTATACATATTTATACGTGTTTGTCTCAGCTTTTAGCCACCCTTCCGTGTAGTGCTTATGTGTTCCTATTTTTTCTGTAGGTGCAACTAACTTTGAGCTGGCACAAGCCGTAATGCCATTTTCTAGTCAGGACCCGCCGGAGACGAAAACGGTCGTTGACAAGTGGATAAGTCAGTATGACTAGTTGTTGTTGTTGTTGTGCTCTTCCGTCCAGAGCCTGTTTGATGCCGCTCTCCATGCTACTCTATCCTGTACAAGATTCTTCATCTCTAAGTAACTACTGCAATCTACCTCCTTCTGAATCTGCTTAGTGTATTCCTCTACGATTTTAACCCTCCACGCTGCCCTCTAATACTAAATTGGTGATCCCTTGATGCCTCAGAACATGTCCTACCAACTGATCCCTTCTTCTAGTCAAGTTGTGACACAAACTCCTGTTCCCCCCAATTCTGTTCAGTACCTGAACATTAGTTATGTCATTTACCCATCTAATCTTCAGCATTTTTCTGTAGCACCAAATTTTGAAAGCTTCTGTTCTCTTCTTGTCTAAACTATTTATCGTTCATGTCTCACTTCCATACATGGCTGCGCTCCATACAAACACTTTCAGAAAAGGCTTCCTGACACTTAAATCCACACTCAATGTTAAGAAATTTCTCTTCTTCAGAAACGCTTTCCTTGCCATTGCCAGTCTACATTTTATAGCCTCTCTACTTCTACCATCTTAAGTTATTTTGCTTCCCAAATAGTAAAACACGTTTACTACTTTAAGTGTCTCATTTCCTAATTTCATTCCTTCAGCATCACCTGATTTAATCTGACTGCATTCCATTATCCTCGTTTTGCTTTTGTTTATGTTCATCTTATATCCTCCTTTCAAGACACTGTCCACTACGTTCAACTGATCTTCCAGGTCCTTTGCTATCTCCCATAGAATTACAATGTCATCGGCAAACCTCAAAGTTTTTAATTCTTCTCCATGGATTTTAATTCCTAACCCAAATTTTTCTTTTGTTTCTTTTACTGCTTGCTCACTATACAGACTGAATAACATCGGGGATACGCTACAACCCTGTCTCACTCCCTACCCAACCACTGCTTCCCTTTCATGCCCCTCGACTCATAACTGCCACTGCAACCTGGTTTCTGTACAAACTGTAACCCTTTCGTTCCCTGTATTTTACCCCTTCCAGTATTTCAGTCAACATTGTCAAAAGCTTTCTCTGAGTCTACAAAAGCTGTAAACGTACGTTTGTCTTTTCTTAATCTATCTTCTAAGATAGTTCGTAGGGTCAGTATTGCCTCAAGTGTTCCAACATTTATACGGAATCCAAAATGAACTTCCCCGAGGTCGACTTCTACCAGTTTTTTCCATGATGGTAGAGTTTTGTCAGGGTGGGTGTACCAAGGCTATCAGTAGCTCTAATGGAATGATATCTACTCCCGGGGCCTTGTTTCGACTTGGGTCTTTCAGTTATCTTTCACATTCTTCACCCAGTATCATATCTTCCACTTCATCTCTCTTCCATTTCCATAATGTTGCCCTCAAGTACATCGCCCTCGTATAGACCCTCTATATACTCCTTCCACCTTTTTGCTTTCCCGTCTTTGCTTAGAACTGGTTTTCCATCTGAGCTCTTGATATTCGTGCAAGTGGTTCTCTTCTCTCCAAAGGTCTCTTTAATTTTCCTGCAGGCGGTATCTATCTTACCCCTAGTGAGATAAGCCTCTACATCCTTACATTGGCCCTCTAGCCATCCCTGCTTAGCCATTTTGCACTTCCTGTCGATCTCATTTTTGAGACGTTTGTATTCCTTTTTGCCTGCTTCATTTACTGCATTTTTGTATTTTCTCCTTTCATCAATTAAATTCAATATCTCTCATTCTACCAAGTATAATGATTTACACTTTCATGGAGAGCTTATGATGGGTGCACGTTTTTTTCTTATTTGTTGAGGCAACTGAAGATAGTATAGCTATGAATGTGGTGTCTCATTGAACAATAAAATGTCTAAATATATGTAATATATCCTGAATGACGGAAATGATGAGTAGCTTATATCACTTGTTAGCATTAGCAACCCCAACGTAAGTACCAGAAATTATAATTGTTATTGAAACCTCACCGTTCCTTCCCAGAACTGCTGAAGTCATCTGGAGGTGGACTCGCCACACCACCAATCTTAATGAACTGGCTGCTGAAAACACCATATGCGGTAGTCCCATTGTACCAGCACAGGCCGATGATGTGCACATCATCACCCCAGGCTGAAAAATCGGACTGTTTACCACGTGCAGTAGCCTCTTTGCCGTGGCTACAGTCATCACGCTTCCTGTGGTCAGCGCTTGTGACTTTGTGACTTCAGTCGCCAACGCTGTATGCGGCAGGCCTGTCACCTCAGAATGAATCATCAAACCACATGGATTATCAACTTTGGCACGTCTGCCACGGCCTCCATCACGTGGGACTCTGTCAATCCGTCCTGGGGCGTGAGATTTGCCATGCTCACTTTTCGACTGATCATCATGTACTGTCCTGGGTCTAGCCGTAGTAGAAGTCACCGAGCCCGTCTTGATAATGAACGCCAGGTGAATCACACAGCTCCATTAGACTACTCTGTGATTACTGTTATTTTCAGGGATGATAATCTTGCAATGCCACATTGATAACACTAATACGATGTACAGAGATCTGGCAATCTTTTTGTATATTTGCCAAGCAGAGTTGGAACTTCCTGAAATCGTCAACAGCCAGCCGTATCCCAACATCGCTATCGGGTGGAGAAATGTAGGGTCCCCCTGAATAGGTCAGGCGTGCACTACACGCCGGAAGCGGCTACAAGGGTAGCGGAGTACGTGTGGAGTGCACATGGGGGTTTTTTAGGTTAGAGAATACCCTCCCTAGGCCCGACAAGACGCCTCCTGAGACGCAGCAAGGTAGGAGTAGGCAAAATGCAACAGGGAATAACAATATTAATGTGCTAATAGTAAACTGCAGGAGGGTCAACAGAAAGGTCCCAGAACTGCTCTCATTAATAAACGGTCACAACGCCCATATAGTACTAGGGACAGAAAGTTGGCTGAAACCAGATGTAAATAGTAATGAAATCCTGAACTCAGATTGGAATGTATACCGCAGAGACAGGCTGGACAGTGAAGGGGGAGGCGTGTTTATAGCGATAAGAAGTGCAATAGTATCGAAGGAAATTGACGGAGATCCGAAATGTGAAATGATTTGGGTGAAGGTCACGGTTAAAGCAGGCTCAGACATGGTAATTGGATGTTTCTATAGGCCCCCTGGCTCAGCAGCTGTTGTGGCTGAGCACCTGAAGGATAATTTGGAAAATATTTCGAGTAGATTTCCCCACCATGTTATAGTTCTGGGTGGAGATTTTAATTTGCCGGATATAGACTGGGAGACTCAGACGTTCATAACGGGTGGCAGGGACAAAGAATCCAGTGAAATTTTTTTAAGTGCTTTATCTGAAAACTACCTTGAGCAGTTAAACAGAGAACCGACTCGTGGCGATAACATATTAGACCTTCTGGTGACAAACAGATCCGAACTATTTGAAAAAGTTAACGCAGAACAGGGAATCAGCGATCATAAAGCGGTTACGGCATCGATGATTTCAGCCGTAAATAGGAATATTAAAAAGGGTAGGAAGATTTTTCTGTTTACAAAAAGTGACAAAAAGCAGATTTCAGAGTACCTGTTGGCTCAACACAAAAGTTTTGTCTCAAGTACAGATAGTGTTGAGGATCAGTGGACAAAGTTCAAAACCGTCGTACATAATGCGTTAGATGAGTATGTGCCAAGCAAGATCGTAATAGATGGAAAAGAGCCACCGTGGTACAACAACCGAGTTAGAAAACTGCTGCGGAAGCAAAGGGAACTTCACAGCAAACATAAACATAGCCAAAGCCTTGCAGACAAACAAAAATTACGCGAAGCGAAATGTAGTGTGAGGAGGGCTATGCGAGAGGCGTTCAATGAATTCGAAAGTAAAGTTCTATGTACTGACTTGGCAGAAAATCCTAAGAAATTTTGGTCTTATGTGAAAGCGGTAGGTGGATCAAAACAAAATGTCCAGACACTCTGTGACCAAAATGGTACTGAAACAGAGGATGACAGACTAAAGGCCGAAATACTAAATGTCTTTTTCCAAAGTTGTTTCACAGAGGAAGATTGCACTGTAGTTCCTTCTCTAGATTGTCGCACAGATAACAAAATGGTAGATATCGAAATAGACGACAGAGGGATAGAGAAACAATTAAAATCGCTCAAAAGAGGAAAGGCCTCTGGACCTGATGGGATACCAGTTCAGTTTTACACAGAGTACGTGAAGGAACTTGCCCCCCTTCTTGCAGCGGTGTACCGTAGGTCTCTAGAAGAGCGTAGCGTTCCAAAGGATTGGAAAAGGGCACAGGTCATCCCCGTTTTCAAGAAGGGACGTCGAGCAGATGTGCAGAACTATAGACCTATATCTCTAACGTCGATCAGTTGTAGAATTTTGGAACACGTATTCTGTTCGAGTATAATGACTTTTCTGGAGACTAGAAATCTACTCTGTAGGAATCAGCATGGGTTTCGAAAAAGACGGTCATGTGAAATCCAGCTCGCGCTATTCGTCCACGAGACTCCGAGGGCCATAGATACGGGTTCCCATGTAGATGCCGTGTTTCTTGACTTCCGCAAGGCGTTCGATACAGTTCCCCACAGTCGTTTAATGAACAAAGTAAGAGCATATGGACTATCAGACCAATTGTGTGATTGGATTGAGGAGTTCCTAGATAACAGGACGCAGCATGTCATTCTCAATGGAGAGAAGTCTTCCGAAGTAAGAGTGATTTCAGGTGTGCCGCAGGGGAGTGTCATAGGACCGTTGCTATTCACAATATACATAAATGACCTTGTGGATGACAGCGGAAGTTCACTGAGGCTTTTTGCGGATGATGCTGTGGTGTATCGAGAGGTTGTAACAATGGAAAATTGTACTGAAATGCAGGAGGATCTGCAGCGAATTGACGCATGGTGCAGGGAATGGCAATTGAATCTCAATGTAGACAAGTGTAATGTGCTGCGAATACACAGAAAGATAGATCCTTTATCATTTAGCTACTAAATAGCAGGTCAGCAACTGGAAGCAGTTAATACAATAAATTATCTGGGAGTACGCATTAGGAGTGATTTAAAATGGAATGATCATATAATGTTGATCGTCGGTAAAGCAGATGCCAGACTGAGATTCATTGGAAGAATCCTAAGGAAATGCAATCCGAAAACAAAGGAAGTAGGTTACAGTACGCTTGTTCGCCCACTGCTTGAATACTGCTCAGCAGTGTGGGATCCGTACCAGATAGGGTTGATAGAAGATATAGAGAAGATCCAACGGAGAGCAGGATCATTTAGTAATCGCGAAAGCGTTACGGAGATGACAGATAAACTCCAGTGGAAGACTTTGCACGAGAGACGCTCAGTAGCTCGGTACGGGCTTTTGTCGAAGTTTCGAGAACATACCTTCACCGAAGAGTCAAGCAGTATATTGCTCCCTCCTACGTATATCTCGCGAAGAGACCATGAGGATAAAATCAGAGAGATTAGAGCCCACACAGAGGCATACCGACAATCCTTCTTTCCACGAACAATACGAGAATGGAATAGAAGGGAGAACCGATAGAGGTACTAAAGGTACCCTCCGCCACACACCGTCAGGTGGCTTGCGGACTATGGATGTAGATGTAGATCACGTGAAAACCAGTTCTGTGCAGTGAGCTGATGTCACCCTTCCAATGAGGGCTGCTTCAGAGAAAAGCATTGCTGAAATTTGGGTGACGGATGGCGCTATATCATGGGGCAAGTCAATTGTTGAGTGATATTTAACTTTTAACGAGAACTTCATGCTAAGCTGTTCTTCCGATATGCAAAAAAGAGGGCCTGGAAAGGCAGTCAGCAGTGTACTCCAGCATGACATGAACTCTCTTGTGTTTGATCCAGTTAATGGAAGGGTCGAGTTTCATCCATCTTCCAGAAGACATTTCCCCTAAACAGGGAATGTTTAACATCTAGAATCTGGAGAAGGGTGATAAATATTGCTTCGCAGGGTCGCTTCTGGCATGTGAAAGGAACTACCCAAAACTTGCGTATCATACAGATACGTACAAGACAGCTAAAGTCAATGAGCATATTACTTTGAAGGTCTCTCATTTCCCATCACAATCCCAGACCTGCCAGTATTCAGTTCAAATTTATGATCTGGTCATAAGTAAAAAAAAAGAAAGTCAAAATATTTGAAGCATAAAATAGTTGGACTCCACTTTTCCAAAGTAGTGGTTCAGCGTCCCAAATATATGGATCTACTGTTATTCTTGAAAGGTGAGAAGCATCGCTGAGTCTGGATCAAGAACATCTCCTGGCTACTTATCTCAAAAACTAAGTAAAAATAAGGAGATAATGTATTTTTGCCATAGATGTCTCAATTCCCTCCCTATGAGTGATCATTTATAAACACATTTGATTCATTGTTCCAGCCAGAAACCAGCACATCTGGAAATCCGCACTGAAGGTAAAACGTTCTTAAAGTTTAAGAATGCCCACTACCCGGAATGCTATCCTTTCGTTGTATACACTGAATTTCGGTGCTTACTCATTCCTGTGACACGTTATGTTGATCCCAGAGCCTGTCACAGCACTTTTACAGATCGATATGTACATTATGCAACAGTATATCGTGTTTTATGCTCTTACGGTTGCACTTTTAACATGTTCAAATCATACCTCGTGAATAAATCTGAAAGATGATTTCTCACTGTGCCTGAAAAACTTGCTTTGAGTGTTGTTGACGGTTATGGTAAAGAATACAATGACCAAACCGCAGGGGAAAGATGCCTTATATGAGCAGGCGAATATAATATTTGTGAGCTGCCATTGGATAGAAAAGCAGAAAATCCAGGCAGAGATCACTGTCGTCTAATGGGAAAGTTCTGCATTGCAGCGCACAATGTATGAAAGTTGAAATACTAACTTCCACGACATATATCCACCTTCTTACATAATTTGAGTGGGTATTATGCTCACTTGATTGTTGACCACTTGGATGGATGATGTCACGTTGAAGAATGATAACGTCGGTGTCGTATCTGACAATGTAGAAAACATTTCATTCACCAAGCGAATCACATAAAGAATAGCGCTACACTTCCTGGATTTATTATAATTCATACACGCACAGCTTTAAAAATTTGCTGAGACAATGCATCAGAAGGATGTTCATATCACCAGGGGGATGATGTAAAGTTTCTGCTTGTGACGAAGAAGGGAGTCTTTCCATATGATTAACTGGATTTTATGGAGTGACTCTGTGAAATCACGACATAACGGCATTCACCAGCAAAGTCACAGGCTGCTGTAACAGATGCGGAGTATCAGCACACGGTGATTGTTGGGCAGGACTACAGGATCTCTGATTTAAACGGATATGTTAAATTGCAGATGGAGACAGATGTGCATTACCTCGCAGGCATTTTTGAGAAATTCCAGATTGTAGGCCTGGGCACGTAAACTCTGGATCCTACCTTCTATTACACAGCATCAGAGCTTCTGTGGGACGCAGTGTTGAAAAAGACATATTATCATCGAACTGTTGACCAATGTTAATATGTTGCTCTTTTTCGAACGCGGGATTCACTGGGGACGCCCCAATTGCATGCTCAGGTACGCCAAGGTGAATAACACACGAATTAGCAGGAGGAGAGCAGCCATTTCACGATATGAGTTACATCTTTTACTTGTGTGTAACTATCTCCACGGGCATGCCATGCAATAAACTCATCTCTTTCGAGGGTACCGATACCTGTCCAAAGATGAAATGCTCATACTGAAGGATGAGGTCCAATATGTGACTTTAGTTGCTGATGAGGGATATTTCCTACAGCCAGACCAATCTACACGACACGTACAGCGACTTGCTCATGTGTCTGGAGCCCCTAGTCCCACGAAATGGTTCTGTACTCAAGCTGGTGACAACGCTGGGAGATAAGCGGAGATACATTCTACACTATAGAAACCTCCAACAATGTTTCAGGTTGAGGATGAAAGTTGTTAGAATTACCCACAGCATCTTCAAGCAGCATCCCTGGTTGAAGAACTACATTTATGTTAATACTGGAAAGGGGATCTCATGAATTTTTATAATTTAGTGAATAATTCAGTTTTCGGCTGCATCATGGAGAGTGTGAGAAATCGTCAAGTTTATTTAGTTTAGGTTTGAATGGGCGTTATGGGACAAGAAATTACATTTCCAGGCCAAGATTTAAGTTGGCGACAACCTTCAATCAAGGACTAGTCGCTGCGGTGATGGCTACTCTCTCAATGTAGTCCACAAAACATGTCTGCATCGATGTGTGTATTCTAGACCTCTCCAAATTCCACACGCACCGATTCTACCTCGATTTTGCAAAACCAAAGTTCACTCACCGTAAGATACTTTATATTGATGCAGACAGTTTCATCTACTGGGTAAAAGGCTGTGACTCACATGAAGTAATTAGGCACAATCCTGAGGAATTCGACAGGTTTTTTTTTTATCCACAAGTCTTCTGACTAGTCTGATGCGACTTTTTCTCCTGTGCGAATCTCTTCATCTCAGAGTAGCGCTTGCAACCTGTATGCTGAATTATTTGCCGGATCTATTCCAATCTCTGTCTTCATCTACAGTTTTTGCCATCTACAGCTCCCTCTAGTGCCATGCAAGTTATTCCTTGATGCCACAGATGTTACACAATCCTGCCTCTTCTCTTTGTTGTTGTTTTCCATATATTCCAATCCTCGCCGATTCTACAGAGAATCTCTATACTCCTTACCTGATGAATCCACCTAATTTTCAACATTCTTTTGTAGGAGCACATCTCAAATGGTTCGATTCTCTACTATTCCGGTTTCCCACAGTCCATGATTCACTACCATACAATGCTGTGCTCCAAACATACATTCTCAGAAATTTCCTCAAATTAAGGCCTTTGTTTGATACTAATAGACTTCTCTCGGCCAGGAATGCCGTTTTTGCCGGTGCTTTTTATGTCCTCCATGCTCCATACATCACGGGACATCTTGCTGCCTAGGTAGCAGAATTAATTTCAACTAATTCGTAATCACCAAGCCAGATGTTAAGTTTCTCGCTATTTTCATTTTTGCTACTTTAATTTCATCTTTCTTCAGTTTACTATTAAAACATATTCTGTACACATTAGACCGATTATTCCATTGAGCACACCACGTAATTCTTCTTCACTTTCGCTGAAGATAGCAATGTCATCAGCGAATCTTATCGTTGATATCCTTTCGTCTTGAATTTTAATTCCACTTTTGAACCTTTCATTTATTTCCATTATTCGTTCTTCAATGTATAGTTTGAACAGTAGGGGAGAAAGACTACATCCCTGTAACATCTATCTGTCTTACACCCTTTTTAATCTGATCATGTCGCATCTGCTCTTCCACTCTCGTTGTTCCCTCTTGGCTCTTGTACACATTGTATATTCTCCGCCTTTCCCTATACCTTACCCTGTTTTTCTTAGAATTTCAAACATCAAGTACCATCTGACGCTGTTGCACGCTTTTTCCAGGTCTACAAATCCTATTAATATGTCTTGATTTTTCTTTAGGCTTGCTTCCATTATGAAGAACATCGGCAGAACTGCCTCTTTGGTGTCTTTACCTTTCGTAAAGCCAAACACATCGTCATCCAACACATCCACAATTTTCTTTTCCATCCTTCAGTGTATTATTCTTGTCAGTAATTTGGATGAATGAGCTGCTGAGCTGATTGTGCGATAATACTCACACATGTCAGCCCTTGCAATCTTCGGAATTGTGTACAAGATATTTTTCCGAAAGTCAGATGGTATGTCACCGGACTCTACATTTTACACACCAGCGTAAATAGTCGTTTCGTTGGCACTTGGCCGAATGATTTTGAAAACTCTGATGGAATGTTATCCACAACTCTGCTTTATTCGATTTTCAGTCTTCCAAAGCTCTCTTAATTTCTGATTTCAATAATCGATCCCCTATCTCTTCTATATCCACTCCTACTCCTTCTTCTGTCATCAGACTATTCCTTCCATTTATAAATGAAATCACTGTAGTCCTTCCAACTACCCATTCCCTCCTCTGGATTCAACAATGGAATTCCCATTGCACTCTTACTGTTACCACCTTTGCTTTTAATTTAATTGAAGTTGTTTTAACATTTATATGTTCTATGTCAGTTATTCCGACAATCATTTCTTTTCCGATTTCTTCACGTTTTCCATGCAGCCATTTCGCCTTGGTTTCCCTGCACCTGCTACTTATTTCATTCTTAAGTGACTTGTATTTCTCTATTCCTGAATTTCCCTGAACATTTTTGCATTTCCATCTTTCATCGATCATCTGAAGTATTTCTTCTGTTACGAGTGGTTTCTTTGCAGCTACCTTCTTTGTACCCATGTTTTTCTTTCCAACTTCTGTGACTGCCCTTTGTAGAGATGTCCATTCCTCATCAACTGAACAGCCTACTGAGCTATTTGCTGGTACATTGTCTACAGCCCTGAAAAACTTGAAGCATATCTCTTCATTCCTTAGTACTTTCGGGTCCCTATTCTTTGTGCGTTCATTCTCCCTGACTATTATCTTGAACTTTAGAGTACTTTTCCACACTACTAAATTGTGAACTGAGTCTACATCTGCTCCTGGCTATGGCTTACAATCCAGTATCTGATTTCGAAATCTCTATATGACCATGATGCAATCTAACTGAAATCTTCCCGTATCACCCAGTCTTTTCCAAGCGTACCTCCTCCTATTGTGATTCTTGAACAGAGTATTCGCTATTACTAGTTAAAATTTATTACAGAACTCAATTAGTCGTTGTCCCGTCTCATTCCTTGTCCCAAGCCCATATTCTAACGTAACCTTTTCTTCCACTGCATTCCAGTCGCCGTTGATTATTAGAGTTTCATCTCCCTTCGCGTATTGTGTTACCCTTTCAATATCGTCATATAATTTCTCTATCTCTTCATCTTCAGCTTGCAACATCGGCATGTACACACGAACTATCGTTGTCGGTGTTGGTTTGCTGTCGATTCTGACAGGAACAACCCTATCACTGAACTACTCGCTGTAACACACTCTTTGCCCTACCTTTCTATTCATAACGAATCCTAATCCCGTTATACCATTTCCTGCTGCTGTTGATATTTCCCTACATCTAGATTGAGCCTTTGCATTTCCCTTTTCAGATTTTCTACATTCCCTACCACAGTCAAGCTTCTGACATTCCATGCCCCGACTCGTAGATCATTATCCTTTCGTTGGTTAATCAATCTTTTTCTCATGGTCGCCTATCCCTTGGCAGTCCCCTCTTGAAGATCCGAATGAGAAGATCCGAATGGGAGCTATTCCAGAATCTTTTACCAATGGTGAAATCATTATGATACTTTTTTCAATTACAGGCCACATGTCCTGTGGATACATGTTATGTGTCTTTAATGCATTGCCTTCTGCATCCTCATGGCGTGGATCATTGCTGATTCTTCCGCTTTTGGGCGCAGTTACCCAACTCAGGGACAAGAAAGGGCCCTGAATTTCTGTCCGCTGCTCTGCCCTCTCTCCATACATTCTGACAATTAACACCGCACCCTTTAACACGCTAATGCTGATTGGAGTATGCTGTGAGTTGTATTCACTTGTCATCTCTATCTCTATGAACTCTATCAGGCTACACTGATTGTCCCAATTGGACCACATAGTCTCTACCCTAGTACCAAGCATTGAACTTTCTCTGTCCCAGTGACCGCATCAAAAACACTGTGAGGTGCTAGGCCTACATCCTTACGTTCAGATGCATATGCAGTCAAATTACATATTGGTGAAGTGTAGCGAAACACATGCCAACGCCAACAACAACAACAACAACAATAATGCTTACTGATAGTCTTCTTCTTCTTCTTAGCTGCTAGCTGCTGCTGCTGCTGGTGGTGGTGGTGGTGGTGCTTCATACTGGACATATGTACAGACAGCGAAGAAATTAGTGTTCACACAATCGAATCATAAAAATTAAAACTGCTTGAAGGGTGGGGGGCTGTACTTGCACACCATTGGTGCTTCGAAATCCTGATGCAACTAGCAGAGAGCGCTATGAAGTTAATGCACAGATATAGCATCGTTGGCTGCAGAGAGAGGGGGTGGGGGAGGAGGAGGAAATTCTGGAAATGCTGATACTGTTGTCATTGAGTGCCAGATACTTGTATCAGCAGTTCCGGGAAGCCTGATGCTGATGTGGTCAATTCCAGGATTTTCTGACCAAAACTCTCATTGTCCTCCTACTCCCATAATTGTACCCCAATCAAACACATGGTCTCACTTATCTAATATCTAAGTCTTATTCATCCACTAGCTGAGAAACCCAGCGTTACTTGGATACCTGTGCACAAGAACCTCATACATGTGGAATTTATTTTTTATTTATAAACCTCCTTTGTATACATCATTTGAAGTAGTATCATTGGGGATTGGGGACGTGAACGAAGACCTTGTTTGCTTCAGTAACACACACACAGATATAGAGCCACAGAAAGGCGTAAAGTAATTGACCCTAAGGTCCACGCCTGCCACATGCAACGTCTGGCTTTATGCTTTGTTTGTGGTAATAAAATAACATAAGCTCACTGGGAGTTGACACGTTAATGCGAAATGGTAAATTGTTAGAAATAAGTGGGATTCGAGGTACACAATTTTACTCCCTAGCGACGCTTTCCGTCAAATTTTTTTCTTCTGTGTTGCTACGTTGGAGAGAAGTAACTTTAAGTGTCTTTGTTTAAGGGGTGCGAGATAATACAGGACGCTCTCGATCAGAATTATGTCACGCCCTGCTTTCGAAAGAACTTCCCAAACGGTGGGCTAAAGCTTCATGTTAGCGAGCAGGAGCAATTCTCGGTTCACCATCTTCACTGGATTCTTGAAGCCCAATATTGCTCAGTCGTTTAGCTATTCTAATGTATTCAGAAAGTCTCGACCGTTTTCTAGGCTATTTTCTTCATAAACAAATCGAAAACAAAATTTAATGCATAGCCACGTAAATCACAACGCAAATTTACTAAATTTGTTTTTCCTAGAAAAGAATATCAATAAAACGTATCGAAAGAAATAAAACAATGTCGTTCAGTTTTTAATACACAAAGCGAAATCAATTATGTAAACTCGCTGTTAGTCTGTGTTCGTAATGATAAGATTACGGTGCTTAATTTTGTAACTGATGTGAACTTCCCAAAATGCATCACTGTCTTAAAGAAAATTAACAAGGCCATCTGTTGGTTCTTTGGTGTACTACCAAACTAACGATGCTATCTACTGGTTCTTTGATGAACTATGATGTGATGACTAAACATCTGAACTACTAAGCTGAATGAGCTGACTATTCTAGGTAAAACTTTAAACCACTGTACCTGCGAAACCACACGAAATTTCTCCTAGTAATTTTGGAGTTTAACGTGTTCGAACAGACAGACGAATTTTACACAAAACTTTAAATTATGTTTTCTTTTTTATCTGTGATCCAATTTTGCTGAAATGAGGTAAACAAACAATAGTTTTACAGTTTAATTGTTAGTGTAGATATAGACAGAAGATAGAGAATTCATATAGGTAAGTCACGAACGTTCTCAAACTGCACGTGCTAACGTAAATTTCCTTTTATCATCATATTTAATATTAACGTAATATGATGCTAATTGAATGGGTTTGTACGCCAAAAAATACAACAAAATATTTCAGCTTTAATAAAACGTGTATATTTAACATGTCTAAAGCTACTAACTTTACTTCATTTCCGCACAGCTTATTTTACGTATGCACACAGTTTGGCTGTAATGAAATGAGACACTAATTTCAAGTCATTTATTAGTTTGGCTCAAAACACTGATTAGAAAAAATATTTTCATCACGAAGAGGTCGAAGGATGTTCCAGATCAACCTCTTATCACGTTAAACTCTAATAACCCGCATTTTTAATAACCTTTGTGTTACGTAGGATCAGTTCAGCGCCTGCAGAAATATTGTCATGTATCAAAACTTTGTTCGCAACTAATACTTGTGTTATCGAAGCTGGAGGAGGGGAAAGTAGTGTTTTTTGTTTGTGTGTGTGTGTGGAGGGGGGGAAAGTAAAATTACTTCTGAACTAACTCTCGTTGAGTTGCCTGTAAAAATGTTCGTAGTATTTTTGCACTAGAGTACTAATAAATCTTCAGTTGATGTATTTTCTATGGGTTCCTTTTCGGAATCTTCGGCCGATTTATGTTTAACGATTTTCCTGACGTTTTGCCTGCACGAGTGTGTCAAATACTTACCTTCCATTGCTGATGGAAATACACTGTGTATTTTCGCACCCTCGATTGTCTTAGACTGGAAAATTGTTGTCAATTCCGAAGCTGTGTTTTAGTTTCGAGGGGTTAAATCACGAACTATGTTATTTTACCTCCATATCTGACTTAGTCTGTTGTTGCACTCACCCCTGGCTGACCCGCTTACCAAGCTCCTTTTCAACGAATAGCTGAGTCTCTGCGTCCATTACAGCCCCTCCGACTGATAATATTTTGATGTGGTGCAGCATCTTTCGGACGGGACTTTGTGGGTTCTTGGCAATAGTCACTGCCAAGTTTGGAGGCATGAACAAGCTCGAAACCTGGAAAGAAAGAATAAGATGCATCAGGAGCCACAAAACTGTTGTTACACGCATTTACATATAAACATGGCTCTATAACTATCCAAATTAATATAAATAAAGCTCGTAATAAACATTATTTTTCTTTCTGAGCAGCCGGCCGGGATGGCCGAGCGGTTCTAAGCGCTACAGTCTGGAATCGCGCGATCGCTACGGTCACAGGTTTGAATCCTGCCTCGGGCATGGATGTGTGTGCTGTCCTTAGGTTGGTTAGGTTTATGTAGTTCTAAGTTCTAGGGGACTGATGACCTCAGAAGTAAGTCCCATAGTGCTCAGAGTCATTTGAACCATTTTTTTCTTTCTGAGCATTGCAGTTGCATTCAAGTTTCCACTGTGAAGGATCTATCGTTGTTGGGCATCAGCTCCAATCATTTCGTATCGAAAACTTAGCGCAGTCATACAGTATTTAGGACATCTTCAACAAGTCTTTCCCAATGTTATCTCATAGGAAATTAGAGGAATGAGTATTCTATACAGAAGTCTGATTGATGGTTGACAATGAAGGTTATCGTTCCGTGTCATAGTAAAAGATATTTTTTACATCCATTATTAGAGATTACTTGCCAAATCCTAATTATTACATCTACTCGACTCTTACTAGTTTAACTGACCGAAGCACCCAGCTTTTACTTTTCCGTGCCCAACAACTGTGCGTACATGGAACTTCAAACAAGTTAATTTGAAAGAGCACCACTCGCTCTTACCACTTTCATTGTCAGCACTGTCTAGCCAGTTGCATTCCTATAAATACTACAAAATTATCGTTAAGACTGATATCAAGCTAATTATCTCCGTAACTGAAAGCGTATCTACCTTAGGTGGATGTGCCTTCTGTAACAGTAACAAGAACCAATCACACTGACACGTAGTGTAGAGCTTACATCTGTCTTCTCTCCACCTCTGTAGCAACTTGCAATTCTCGCTGTGTATTACCGCTTCTTCCGGCTCGCCTTCCTATTTCCGTTTCCTCAAACGTATACTTCGCAATCTGTTATCAGTAAGTTACGTGTAAAGGTACTACAGAGGAACAATAAATACTTGTTCAGTTGTTGTAAAACCACGTTATAGGTACTACGAACGTTAATCTAACGTTTATAAGGTTTTGAAAGAATGCTAAAATCCAGATCCAAATGCTTAGGATGTAGAAAGAGCATAGAACCTCTGTTGACATGCATTCTGTCAAAGGCAATACAAACATTTACAAAATGAATTTTTAACAGTGATAAGCCACATTTACGATGGAATATAAATATTTTCAAGCAATAAATAGCGCTCTCCGTACACCTTCCACGATGAAATATTGCCAGGACATGGTAGGACAATCCGTGAGATGGTGCTTCGAGAAAGCCAGCAGTTGTGGCACTTTGACGGACAATTGAAACATCCACAAACTATAACAATAAATCATTCATGGTTTCCTTAAAGATGGTGGTATTTTCATTTATTTCACGAGCATAGCAACCCAGAAAATAAATTTTCACCTTTAAGTGAACTGGAGGCGTTGTGGGTAGTTTCTTACGAAAATGAAAGGCGACTGGTGTGGTTCGAGTTAAGTCATGTAAATCAAACTGCTGGGCTAGGTTCGTCCTGCTCCGTTTGTATGTAAATTGAGAACTCTTACTCTCCACGACACACAACCAATGCGATCTGTGAAATGAGAATGCATTCAACTAACGAGACTCAAGTAAACACTTGCTTACATCAGGTTAGGAGTGATTTTGCCAGACAAACTGTTTAGTGACGTTGTCGGTTTTTTTTTGGTTCTGAAATAGCAAAGAAGGCTATTCTTCTTATGTCACTCAGCCACACTGCTCATTTGCGCATGGGATGAACCAAACAGAGATATTCCAAGAAAAATTATCAAAAAGTAAAAAGCGCCACGTGTTCAACTCTAGAGAACACGGTCCAGTCACAATGTGACCACCGCCTATGTTCGACGTTATGTTATAATCACTCACAGATGTCAAAAGGTAGCACTAGCAGTGGAGAGTATATAAAGCGTATCGGTGGGAGACGGAGAACAGTGCGTTCGTTGTCACAGTGTGGAACAGGGCGATTTATCTGACGTCCAGAAGGGCATAATCATTGGCTTTCGCCCGCATCTCGTGGTCGTGCGGTAGCGTTCTCGCTTCCCACGCTCGGGCTCCCGGGTTCGATTCCCGGCGGGGTCAGGGATTTTCTCTGCCTCGTGATGGCTGGGTGTTGTGTGATGTCCTTAGGTTAGTTAGGTTTACGTAGTTCTAAGTTCTAGGGGACTGATGACCATAGATGTTAAGTCCCATAGTGCTCAGAGCCATTTTCATTGGCTTTCGGGCCAAGAACGGAAGAATGTCCGAAACGGCTTAAGTCGTAAACAGTTCGTGTGCCGCCGAGGTTAAAGCACACATGGCAAAATGGCGCTATCCAAAACCGTCGCGTAGGCAACTGCGACGCTCCACGGACCACAGATGACTAGGGCGAATAACGGGTGCGGAGATGCGTACAGGCGATTATACGTGTAATTGCTGAGCAACTGATCGCCCAGATGAAGCCAGGGTCTATCAACAACGTCTCCTCAACAACCGTTCAGCGAGTGTTGCGGTGTCTGGCCTCGGCAGCAGGCGCCTGGTTCAGTCACCCATACTGACCGCAGTTCATCGGTGGCGAATGGTGGAATTTGTACGCCAGTGCCGTAGCTGGACGACCACTGAGTGGACACCGGTGGCCTTTTCAGCTGAACCACGTTTAAAGCTCCATCGGCTTGAAACGTCTGAAAGCAAACACCCCAAACAATCGCGGAGCGTTATAGCCTGTGAAATGTTTTCGTGGAATTCCCTGGGTAATCACATCTTTCTGGAAAGTACACTGGATCAACACAAGTATGCATCTATCCTTGGGAACCACGTCCACCCCTACATGCAGTTTGTTTCTCCTCGACACAATGGCATCTACCAGCAGAACAATGCAACATGTGACAGTGTACGTGATCGGTGAGAGTGCACTAGGACTAGTTTATCGTGTTCCCCTGGCCAACCAACTACCCGAATTTAAACCCAATCGGAAGTCTGTGGGGCCATTAATATTTTTTACAAGTTATCTTCGGCGATCAAAATGCACTCGACGTGTTCAGTAAATTGATAAATTCGTAACTACATTAAGAAAACGGTCGAAATCCCGATAAGCGTTCTGAAGTATCTTAAAAGGTAGGGTGGTTGCCTTTCGTGTGTCACTGCACTGCTCTGCTTGGTGTTGAATGATACCCGGTGTACCAGCCAGGCTGTGTCGTATCGTGCACGCGAATTGGTGACATCTTGAAAGTAAATCTTGATATTTCCCGGAGTATTGAACACTCGATGACGCTTCAGGACTGCAAACGGTTGTAGTTGTCTGCCTTGAACATGTCTGGCAGGTGCCCAGACAAAATATGATATTTGGCAGAAAACGATGAGTGACTTAACTTCTGAAACACCATCGAGCACCTTTTAAGTGAAAGATGGGCAAATGGTTTCGTTACAAGGAAATCTGGCAATACTACCATTTTTGGTACTAACAAGCTCGAGAAATACCTTGGCTTCCCCAAACAAAATAGTTGCTCCGAACTGAAGAGATTATGGTTGACAGAGGAAAATTCATGTGGAGAATTTATGGCTTAATGGAAGGGCATTTCTGAAAAACAAAAATTTGTTAACATGTTAGTCTTTTCTGAAGGTTGCTTTCTGGCGTGTAGTTTTGAAACGTGAACCTGAACAGAATGTGTGCTGAAGAATGGTGAAGAATAGGTAGGTAGAACAATAACTAGGTACAGATTCGAAATGGGATGAAGGGAATTAATGGCACAGTTGCCCAACCCCTTCAAGGGGGTAGTTTGCACCTGTGTCCGGAGACGGACGGTTCCACGACTTATATTTGTGGTCATTTTGGTTTTTCACTTTTTCTGGTTTCTTCCTTCCTTTGTTTGGTTCCTTTCTTTGTCCTTCTCCCTCTCACTTTTTTCCTTACTTTTTACCTTGCCTTCTTCTCCTTGCCTTCTTCTCCTTGCCTTCTTCTCCTTGCCTTCTTCTCCATGCCTTCTTCTCCTAGCCTTTTTTTTCCTTGCATTATTGTCCACCCTCTGGTCTCCGCCTCGGCGTTTGAGATAGTCTGTCCTTTCTCTCCCTCTCTCCCTTTTTTTCCCTCTTCTTCTTTCCTCCCTGTGCGTGCCTGAAGGCCGACCCACGCGTTCGCACGCGTATCCAGTGACGGGGTAACGCGTAATCCCCCGCCCCGGGTAAACAAGTAAGGCACGCACGTACCCCCTGGTAAAGGCCAGGCCCAGGGAGGGGTGATTGCCTGAGCTGACACCTTCGGACCATGCCGATTGGTCCCTCCGTCCGTTTCTCGGGAGGTGTGACCTGAGGTGAGAACATTCACCTAAGGCGGGAGTGCCCTCTGAGAAGGTCCCCACAAGGAAGGAGCGCACCATCGGAGACGCTGGCAATCATGGGGTATTCCTCCGCAATGGATTTCTCTTCTTCTTCTCTCTCGACTTCTGCCCAAAAACGGAAACTTGACCGGCCACCAGTGACAAAAGTACTACCGCCTGCCCCAAAGTTCCTCGTAGTTTCTCGATCTGAGGATGGAAAGGATTTTTCATCTGTCAACCTTTTCGTTATCCAGAAGGGCGTAGATGCCATAGCCGGATCTGTCAAGTCTTGTACCAGGATGCGTAACGGTACCTTGTTGCTAGAAACTGAGAGCGCCTTTCAGGCACAAAAACTGCTTCGGGCCACACTTCTGTACACGTTCCCTGTCCAGGTGGAGGCTCACCACACTTTGAATTCGTCGCGTGGTGTGGTATATACTAGATCACTCGACGGATTGACTGACGAGGAGATTCAGTCTTTGCTCGCTGAGCAGGGCGTGACGGCTGTCCTTAGGGTCACGAAAAAGGTCAACACTGACCTTGTACCGACCCGGACACTTTTCTTGACCTTTGATAGTGTTCAGCTGCCGTCGCGCATCAAAGCGGGCTACGAGGTTATTTCTGTTCGCCCCTATGTCCCGACACCTACGCGCTGATACCAGTGTCAGCGTTTTAATCACACTCGCCAGTCTTGTTCTAATGCTGCTAAATGTGTCACTTGTGGCAGGAACGCCCATGAGACAGTCTGCGTGAACTGTCAGGGTCACCATGCAGCGTCCTCCCGCGATTGTCCCATCTACAAGGATGAACGCTGTATACAGGAAATTCGGGTCAAAGAGAAAGTGTCCACCTCAGCTGCTCGCAAGCTATTTGCTAGTAGGAAGCCCACGCTGCTCCCAGCGGGGAAATACAGTACTGTCCTCGCCTCTCCTCGGACTACCAGGGAGGTGGCGACCAGACATGCGACCTGACCTTTAGCACTACGGTCGTCCGTTCGGCCAGTGCTAAGATCGCCCGGTCAACGTCTCCTCTTCCTCCCGTCACCCCTAAGACACAAGCACCTTCATCAGCTTCTGCCAAGACTAAGACCCAGAAGTCAGATACACAGGCCTTGAAGACGGAACCGTCCCGTGCAGACTTCCTACGTACCTCGAGCTCCCAGCCATCGACCAGTACTTCCACTAAACGACCTTCCAAGAAGGCTCATAGGAAGCAAAGTTCTCCTTCTCCGCCACGGCGCGTTTCTTCTCCTGCGCCACCCAGCGGTTGCCGCCCCAGGCCGTCATCCGTTTCGCCTGGCCGCACCGCTGGCAGCCGAACATCTGGTCGTTCACCGGCGGAACAAGCTCCCCCTCCCGGCCATCTTAACAAGATGGCCGACGAACCTATTGAACCAACGGACGATGACTGTCCGCCTATTGACAGCAGCGGCAGTGCTCGATCGAAGCCAGGCCCTCAGCGGCCTTCGAGGTGACCTTGCTTCTCCTTTTTCTTCTCACGATGGCACTTCTACATTGGAATATTCGAGGCATTCGCTCCAACCGAGAGGACTTAAAGTTGCTGCTACGCTTGCACTGTCCGCTCATCGTAGCTCTCCAGGAAACGAAACTACGCCCATGCGATCAAATCGACTTGGCACACTATGGCTCTGTGCGTTTTGACCTACCCCCTGTGGCAGGTATTCCGGCTCATGGATGGGTTATGTTGCTGGTCCGGGATGATATTTACTACGATCCCATCACATTGCACACCGGCTTGCAGGCAGTTGCCGTCCGAATTCCTCTCCCCACTTTTGCATTTTCCATTTGTACCGTTTACAGTCCATCGTCGTCTGCCGTTACCAGGGCAGACATGATGCAAATTATTGCTCAGCTACCTGTACCATTTTTGTTAACTGGAGACTTCAATGCCCACCATCCCCTTTGGGGCTCTCCAGTATCCTGCCCGAGAGGCTCCCTGTTAGCAGACCTTTTCAACCACCTCAATCTTGTCTGCCCCAACTTTTCTTTCGGACATAACTCACACCTATTCCCATTTAGATCTCTCTATATGTATTGCCCAACCTGCAAGCCGGTTTGAGTGATACGCTCTTTCTGATACGTATTCGAGCGACCACTTCCCTTGTTATCCATCTCCAGCATCATACCCCATCTCCGTGCTCAACTAGTTGGAACATCTCCAAAGCAGACTGGGGGCTCTTCCCCTCTAGAGCGACATTTCAGGATCAAAACTTCGCAAGCTGCGATAGTCAGGTCGCACACCTCACGGAAGTTATTCCCACTGCTGCTGAATATTTCATCCCTCACACTACTTCTTCTCCACGTCGCGTACCGGTGCCCTGGTGGACTGCAGCATGTAGAGACGCTTTACGTGCTCGTCGACGTGCTTTACGCACCTTTAAACGCCACCCTGCGATGGCGAATTGTATTAATTATAAATGATTACGTGCGCAGTGTCGTCGTGTTATTAAAGAAAGCAAGGAAGCCAGGTGGGCTGCTTTCAGAACCACCTTCAACAGTTTTACTCCTTCTTCTGTTGTCTGGGGTAGCCTGCGCCGGCTATCTGGCACTAAGGTCCACTCATCAGTTTCTGGCTTGACGGTCGCGAATGACGTACTTGTGGCCACTGAGGATGTCTCCAATGCCTTCCGCCGCTTTTTCGCAGAAGTTTCGAGCTCCGCTCATTACCACCCTGCCTTCCTCCCCCGAAAACAGGCAGAGGAGGCAAGGCCACCTAACTTCCGCTCCTCGAATCGTGAAAGTTACAATGCCCCATTCACCATGCGGGAACTCGAAAATGCACTTGCCCAGTCACGGTCCTCCGATCCAGGGCCTGATTCTATTCATATTCAGATGCTGAAGAACCTTTCTCCTGCGGGTAAAGGTTTTCTTCTTCGTACTTATAATCGTATCAGGATTGAGGGTCATGTTCCCACATGCTAGAGCGAGTCTATTGTTGTCCCAATTCCTAAGCCGGGGAAGGACAAGCACTTACCTCCCAGTTATCGACCCATCTCCCTTACCAGCTGTGTCTGTAAGGTGATGGAGCGAATGGTTAACTCTCGTTTGGTTTGGCTGCTCGAATCTCGACACCTACTTACCAATGTACAATGTGGATTTCGTAGGCGCCGCTCTGCTGTTGACCATCTGGTTACCTTGTCGACCTTCATTATGAATAACTTCTTGCGGAAGCGCCCGACCGCGGCTGTGTTCTTCGATTTGGAGAAGGCTTACGACACCTTTTGGAGGGCGGGCATTCTCCGCACCATACATACATGGGGCCTTCGCGGTCGCCTCCCTCTTTTTATTCGTGCCTTTTTAATGGTTCGACAGTTCAGGGTACGTGTGGGTTCTGTCCTGTCCGACGTCTTTCGCCAGGAGAATGGGGTGCCACAGGGCTCAGTTTTGAGCGTCGCTCTCTTCGCCATAGCGATCAATCCAATAATGGATTGCCTCCCAGCTGATGTATCAGGCTCCCTTTTCGTGGACGATTTTACCATCTATTGCAGAGCGCAGCGTATATGTTTCCTGGAGCGCTGTCTTCAGCGTTGTCTTGACCGTCTTTACTCCTGGAGTGTCGCCAATGGCTTCCGTTTTTCTGCCGAGGAGACGGTCTGTATTAACTTCTGGCGCTACAAAGAGTTTCTCCCACCGTCCTTACGACTCGGTCCCGTTGCTCTCCCATTCGTGGAGACAACAAAATTTTTAGGTCTTACATTTGACAGGAAACTTAGCTGGTCCCCACATGTGTCATATTTGGCCGCCCGTTGTATCTGTTCTCTAAATGTCATCCGTGTTCTCAGCGGTATGTCGTGGGGAGCGGATCGAACCGTCCTACTTCGCCTATATCGGCCGATCGTCCGCTCAAAGCTGGATTATGGGAGCTTCGTATACTCCTCTGCACAGCCGTCCATCTTACGCCGCCTCAACTCTATACAACAACGGGGTTTACGTCTTGCGATCGGATCGATCTATACTAGTCCCGTTGAGAGTCTTCATGCTGAAGCCGGTGAATTGCCACTAACCTACCGGCGCGATATACTGCTTTGTCGGTATGCCTGTCGGCTATTGTCAATGCCCGACCACCCGTCTTATCGTTCCTTTTTTGACGACTCTCTCGACCGTCAGTAGGGGTTGTATGTCTCTGCCCTGCAACCCCCTGGAGTTCGCTTTCGTCGCATTGATTTTTCACTCCCTGCAACCTTTCGACAGGGCGAGAGCCAAACGCCACCTTGGCTCCAGGCTCAGGTTCGCGTTCACCTTGACCTCAGCTCGCTCCCAAAGGAGGTTACTCGAGCTTTGGTCTACCGCTCCCGTTTTGTCGAACTTCGTTCGAAGTTCGTTAATATGATCTTCATTTATACAGATAGCTCTAAGACCAATGACGGTTTCGGGTGTTCTTTTATTGTCGGGGCACACAATTTCAAATACCGGCTCCATGTCCATTGTTCGGTCTTCACAGCTGAGCTATTTGCCCTCTACCAGGCTGTTCTTTACATCTGCCGCCACCGACATTCTGCTTATGTCATCTGCTCCGATTCCCTGAGCGCCATCCAGAGCCTCAGTGATCCGTATCCGGTTCACCCTTTCGTGCACCGGATCCAACGCTCTCTTCAGCAGCTGGCGGACGACGGTTCTCCAGTTACCTTTATTTGGGTTCCTGGCCATGTCGGTATCCCTGGGAACGAAGCTGCAGATGCCGCGGCCAAGGCTGCGGTCCTCCTGTCTCGGACAGCTTCTTGTTGTGTCCCTTCATCAGATTGTAGCAGGGTCATTTGTCAGCGCACTTTATCGCTGTGGCATGCCGATTGGGCTACACTTACGAACAACAAGCTTCGGGCCTTGAAACCTCTTCCCACGGCTTGGACGACCTCTTCACGCCCTTCTCGGCCGGAGGAGGTCGTTTTGGCCCGGTCACGAATTGGACACTGCCGGTTCATCCATCGCCATCTGCTGACGGCTGCGCCAACGCCGTTCTGCCCATGTGGGCAATTGCTGACGGTACGCCACATTTTTAACGTCCTGTCCGAATTTTAATACACTGCACGTTGATCTTGGCCTGCCATGTACTCTGGATGCCATTTTAGCGGATGACCCAGGAGCAGCTGCTCGCGTTCTTCGTTTTATACACTTGACAAACCTGTCTAAGGACATTTGATTATGCTGGTTTTTTTTAATCCTTTGCCTGTTAATCTGTCTTTTATAGCGTTGTCCCTTTTAGTTGCTGTTTTAACCTTGTGCCTCGCAGTGCATTCCTAACTTAGTCTGGGCGCTAATGACCATTGTAGTTGTGCGCCCTAAAACCACAAAAAAAAACAGTTGCCTAAAAGAAGGGATCGATTGTTGGGACAGCAGGAAACCACTTCATTCTTATAATAACTTTTTTAGAAAGACACTGCACATGAATTTTATTGTTGCCATCGTGGTCCTCCGCCCAAAGACTTGTTTGATGCAGTTCTCCACGCTTGTCTATTTTGTGCAATCGTATTCAGCTCTAGATAAGTCCTGCAGCTTAAATCCATTCGAACTAAGTATTCGAGCCTTGGTCTTCCTCTAGAATTCCTTCCACACTCTCCCGCCTCAAACTTATCATGATTACCAAATAGGCGAATCTTCGATGCCTCAGGGTGGGACACATCTATAACTTTCGTGTCGTAGACATTAACCAATTCCGTATTACTGCGACACTGGTGTATAATAGCTCTCGTCTTGTTAGAATACCGACTCGTAAGTTAGAAGCTGATGCTATCTCGGATGTAACAATGGCCTTGCTTCCTGCCGTCCTAGTTGGGCCATGACTTACTTTCATCGGTTGACACGAACTGACGAAATGTTTTGATGTACTATAGACTCCGCGACAATAATTATTGGACGGGTAGCAGCGAAGGCCAGTCTTCCAAATCACGACTGCAATGTTCACAACACTAATCACTCTTCCTGTTCAGACTTGCGATGCACCTAGCGTATCTTAAAACGAATGTATGGTAGACATGAAACAATTTCAGGTGACGAACTGCCTATTGTACAGTTACTTGGTAATACACAGGTGTACAAACGGAAATGAAGTGTAGCATCGACTGAAATCTAACCGAAAAAAACGTAGTTCGGCGCTTGGGCGCCGTAGCTTGCTATTCAAGACAGTAGTGTTCAGCATTACTCACGTTGTACTCGCCCAAGACGCGTGCTACCGTATCCTCGTCGAAGCTGGGAAGTATGCAGGCCGTCTTCCCAAGGTGAAGGGCATACAATGGCGTTATAAGCCCAGACACCCAGAAAATCGGCGACGTCGCTATTACGGCCTCTGGACGTCGGTCACTCGATGTGGCAAACTGTGCTGACATTTTGCTGCAACAACATAGGAACATTGAAAGGTTCCATTCATCCTATTTTCCCCGATTTATTGTTGTTTACGTCATACATTTGCACCTCTAAATATACTGTGGTATTTCTAAATTTATCTGGAAGGAGACTGAGCAGTGAAATACGTTATATTGACACATGAACACGAACAACTTGTCACACAACATTTTCAAACACATTTTTGTATGTAATTCTTATCATACAGTTTCCTATGAAACCCACATCCGCCTTCTTTACGTAGTACGTATGATGTCTTAAGATACTGTCATCTCCTTCCCTTCTGGCGTGAAAGGATGAATGAGTGAGAGTATTTGTAGTTGCATGCTCGGTGGTAGCAGAGTTCTGTCTGCTAGAGAACAGTAGGGCCAACGTCTGAGTAGGTAGATACGGTTTCTAAGGCAAAGAGGTTGTCTCCTTGATGTGGTTCTCCCGCCCCTTGTCAGGTTGGTAAAGGAAGCTACCTCTCTGGTCACTTCCTGTATCGGTGGGATGCCCTCGGACGGGGCCCACGCTGGTCAGTCGGCGGGCAGTTTCTGAAGTGGTAACATCTCTGGGTAAGCGCGTGTTTGGTGAGTCCGAAAGACAATGAAATTCTTAAGTCTAACTGAAATATTAATTACTTTTCTTACAGATCTACATCGAAAATATTGTATATATATCTGGATTCAGTGTGATTTCAGTGTTGGTTTCGAGTGTATTGCGGTAGTTGCTTTGTTTCCACTCCAATAAAGGAAAGTGGAAGCACGCTGTCATGAGGCGTAATTCTGATAAAAATCATCACTCTTTAGTGTGAATGTGGGTAGAAGTGTTTTCTCTCGCTGAAATTAATAATTTCTCTTTGTGTTCAACGCACGTGGTGTGTGCTTTGTAGTAGCAGTACCACGTGCTCGTAAATTTGAGGCATCAGGTCAATATTTATTTATTTATTTATTTATTTATTTATTGTTCCGTGGGACGAAATTAAGGAGAAGTCTCCATGGTCATGGAACGAGTCAATACATGAAATTATAACACGATAGTAGAAACAGATAAAATGAAATACAAGAAACGTATTCAGGCGACAATTCGTAAGTTTAAATAAAGAAAATCAACAATGTAACACTGGAATTTACTTAATATTTCAGCTCTTCCAGGAGCTCCTCGACAGAATAGAAGGAGTGAGCCATGAGGAAACTCTTCAGTTTATACTTAAAAGCGTTTGGGCTACTGCTAAGATTTTTGAGTTCTTGTGGTAGCTTATTGAAAATGGATGCAGCAGAATACTGCACTCCTTTCTGCACAAGAGTCAAGGAAGTGCATTCCACATGCAGATTTGATTTCTGCCTAGTATTAACTGAGTGAAAGCTGCTAGCTCTTGGGAATAAGCTAATATTGCTAACAACAAACGACATTATAGAAACTGTATACTGTGAGGGCAATGTCAGAATTCCCAGACTATTGAATAGGGGTCGACAAGAGGTTCTCGAACTTACACCACATATAGTTCGAACAGCCCGTTTTTGAGCCAAAAATACCCTTTTTGAATCAAAAGAATTACCCCAAAAAATAATACCATATGACATAAGCGTATGAAAATATGCGAAGTATACTAATTTTCGTGTTGAACTGTCATTTATTTCAGATATTGTTCTAATGGTAAATAAAGCAGCATTTAGTTTCTGAACAAGATCCTGAACATGGGCTTTCCACAACAGCTTACTATCTATCTGAACGCATAGGAACTTGAACTGTTCCGTCTCGCTTATAATATGCCCATTCTGTCTGATCAAAATATCAGTTCTTGTTGAATTGTGAGTTAGAAAATGTAAAAACTGAGTCTTTCTGTGATTTAGCATCAAATTATTTTCCACAAGCCACGAACTTATTTCATGAACTATATTATTTGATAATGTTTCAATATTACACACAAGATCCTTCACTACCAAGCTGATGTCATCAGAAAACAGAAATATTTTTGAATCACCTGCAATGCTAGAAGGCACATCATTTATATAAATAATAAACAGCAGTGGCCCCAGCACCGGCCCTTGGGGAACGCCCCACTTAACAGTGCCCCATTGAAACTGAACATCATTACCACTCTCAATATTGCGGAGAATTACCTTCTGCTTTCTGTTCTTAAAGTAGGAGGCGAACCAATTGTAAGCTACTCCCCTTACTCCATAATGGTCCAACTTCTGCAGTAATATTTTGTGGTCAACACAGTCAAAAGCCTTCGTTAAATCAAAGAAAACGCCTAGTGTTCGCAACCTTTTATTTAATCCGTCCAAAACCTCACACAGAAAAGAGAATATAGCATTTTCATTTGATAAACCATTTCTAAAACCAAACTGTACATTTGACAGCAAATTATGTGAATTTAAATGCTCCAGTAACCTTGTATATACAACCTTCTCGATAACCTTAGCAAACACATGGCATAGAAACAGGTCTATAATTGTCAACAATATCCCTGTCTCCCTTTTTATAAAGTGGCTTCACTACCGAGTACTTTAATTGGTAAGGAAATCGACCACTCCTAAAGGAAAAGTTACAGATATGGCTAAGTACTGGGCTAACATACATAGAACAATACTTCAGTATTCTGCTAGATACCCCATCATATCCATGAGAGTTCTTGGTCTTTAGTGATTTAATTATTAATTCAATCTCCCTCTTGTCGGCATCGTGGAGGAGAATTTCAGGAAACAGTCTCAGAACACTTTTTTCTACAAGCGCTATATGATTCCCTGTTGGGACTAGGTTTCTGTTTAGTTCACCTGCTATATTCAGAAAGTGATTATTAAATACTGTACATATATGCGACATATCAGTAACACGGACATTCCCACTACGCACTGATTCTATATCCACGACCTGTCTCTGCAGACCAGCCACTTCCTTTACGATTGACCATATTGTTTTAATTTTATCCTGAGACAGCTATTCTATCTGCATACCACATACTTTTTGCCTTCCTAATTACTTTTTTAAGCACCTTACAATACTGTTTGTAATTGGCTGCTGCATTTAGATTTTGACTGTTTCTAACGTTTTGATATAATTGCCACTTTGTTCTACAGGATATTCTTATCCCTTTAGTCAGCCACCCAGGCTGCCTGTTTGTGCTAGTACCCTGTTTTGAACGTTCTAACGGAAAGCAACTTTCAAAGAGCACGAGAAAAGTCTTGAGGGAAGCATTATATTTATCGTCTACTGGATCAGCACTATAAACATCTTGCCACTCTTGTTCCTTGATAAGTTTTACAAAGGTCTCTACAGCAACTGGATCAGCTTTCCTAAAAAGTGTGTTGCAGCACAAAAATTTTTTAGAGTTAAAACTTGTGCATCATGATCTGAAAGGCCATTCACTTTTTTGCTAACAGAATGCCCTTCTAGTAATGAGGAATGAACAAAAATGTTGTCTATGGTTGTTCTACTGTTTCCTTGCACTCTAGTTGGAAAGAATACGGTTTGCATAAGATTATATGAATTAAAGACGTTTACCAGCATCCTTTTCCTTGCACAATCACTCATACAATTAATATTGAAGTCATCACATATAACTAACTTTTTGTATTTCCTATAAAGTGAACCAAGTACCTCCTCTAGCTTTAGCAAAAATGTTGTGAAATCGGAGTCTGGGGATCTATAAATAACAACAGTTAGAAGTTTAACTCCACTAAATTTAACCACACCTGCACAACATTCAAACACCTTTTCAGTGCAGTACTTTGAAACATCGATTGATTCAAACGTGGAATACCGTTTCTCACATACATGGCTACTCCCCCACACCGCAAAGAGCTCCTAGAAAAGTTGCCAGCCAACCTGTATACTGGTAAAGGATGCCTCTGAATTATCTCCTTATTTAAGAAGTGTTCATTTATACCAATAATTTCAGAGTCAACATCTATAAGCATTTCACTAACTTTATCTCTAATACCTTGTATATTTTGATGAAATATACTAATTCCCTCATTACTCGGATACCTAAGCTTTGTCGAAAGTGGTTTCTTTGTTAGAGAGACTTCCCTTAAGCAGGAATACCTATCAGCTTACTTCAATCTAAAAAAGGTACAGCTCTAACACCCACAACTACCGGAATTTTCCCATGAGTGATCCCACCACCCCCACCTATGCTGTCACCTATAAGCTTTCCCAACCTCCCCTTTTCATACTTGTTGAGGTGCAGGCTATGTCTAGTGAAACCCGTCCTGCTGATAGACTCCACCGACACCACTGAAATGTGACTCATGCCTTCCGTCATCAGCGCACCGCCAAGTCTCATGTTATTACACTTGACGGCTGTATTGAGATGAGGCCGATCGTGACGCTGAAACAGTTCCACGAAATGCACATTCGTGTTGCCAGTCTGAGTGGCTATCTCTTCCAGGTCACCATCTATGTCATACTCCCCATCCCTATCAATACTATTACCAGCCCCACCCACAATCACGACCTGATCCTCTTTAGTAAAATCCCTACATAACTCCCCTATGTTAACAGTCACCTGAGCCAATCCTGCATTAGGCTTCACAATGCTGGTGACCTGGTACTCACTCCCCAACACTTCCTGCAACTGCTGGCCTACACCTCTACCATGAGAACTACCTAACAGCAGAACCTTCTTCTTTCTCTTAGACTTTGCAACTGTCCTAGCCACCGTAACTGTTGAGGTCTGCTGCATACTTCCTACATCTACAGCTACTAGAGATTCCTCTCCACTAGACTCTGACAGTTGGTCATATCTATTGTAAACACCAATAGTAAAACTATCTGAAAATCTTCTTCTCCTAGCAGATCTCTTGCCAACAGCCAGCTCCCATTCCCCAACCCCCTTCTCCCTCCTCATCCTATCTAGCTCCTCCTGTGCGTTTTTCAACTGCACCTGAAGGGCACAGATCTTACGCTCCTGCTCCTCTATCAACTTACTCTTGCTACATAACCTGCCGTTATTAACGCAGTTCGAAAGTTTCTTTAGTAACTAATGTGTTTGGATTTGATTTCTTCATTAAAATCGTTGTGGAATTACATATTTTCTGTAAATGTTCGTGTGCAAAAAATGGTTCAAATGGCTCTGAGCACTAAGGAACTTAACATCTGTGGTCATCAGTCCCCTAGAACTTAGAACTACTTAAACCTAACTAACCTAAGGACATCACACAAATCCATGCCCGAAGTAGGATTCGAACCTGCGACCGTAGCAGTCGCGAGGTTCCGGACTGAGCGCCTAGAACCGCTGACCACCGGGCCGGCGTTCGTGTGCACGTGGAACATGTGGTGTAGTAACGAAACTAGCCCTCAGCTACTCTTTTGCATAATATTTCGTGTATTCAAACTTAATTCATCGCTATCGCGAACAGTTTTTCCTGCTTCACGATTTCTAGAAACATTTTTATAGAGCATTTTGGTAAGATTGTGGTTACATCGAACCACGTAATCTTTGTCTAAACTTCCAATACCAGTCTGTGGTTATCCATTGGCAACAGGACTGCGCGAGGAGAGGAATTTCTTTGCCTAAATAGAATGGATTGTTGATGGTTCAGTTCCTTTTTTGTGTACACTTGAACAATCTTCGTGTGCTTGTTTGAATGTGGTATCCCATCCTGTTGCCTAATTTTTGGTTCCTATTCTTAGAAAATCACGTTTGATGTTATTGAACCCCCTCTGAGTAACAGTTTTCTTAATTTACAATAGTAAATAAGGCACCAACTTTGAGACGGGCTTAGCATGTGTTATCCATTTTATTGAACACTGATGAATTTTAAAATAAACATAGAAGTTTAAACACTTTACTTTCCTTGAATCTAATTTTCCCCATCATCTGTTTACTTAAAATAATAATAAAATGATGAAAAAATGAGCTGATGGTCTGGGTGACCATTGCATAGATTTAAAAATTTATAGCAGTAATAAGAAATTGTATATTAGTCACCCACACATACTTTCCACCCTAAGCTCGGATGGTTTTAAAAACACTAGGCTCATTATAACATTCGAGTACATCTTGTTGAAGTGTTGAGAGCGCTTTGGATACCTCACATCCACCGATCAACCACAGAAATTATCGAGGTGTGGTCGCTTGCGTGCCACAACATTAAGGATAGTCGCACCTTAGGTGAGGCCATAACGGAATGTTATCTATAGAGAAATCAAACTGATAGAACCCTGACGAGGGGTAGTAGGATTTTCCTACTATGAGTGACTGAAAGCTTTTTTTTATGAGGGCCTGTAGCTCTACCGTGTGGTTTAACGATGGTGGCATATGTACATCTACATCATTACTCTGCAATTCACAATTAAGTGCTTGGCAGAGAGTTCATTGAACCACCTTGAAGCTCTTTCTCTACCCTTCCGCTCTCAAACAGCGAGCGGAAAAAACGAACACTCAAAGCCTTCTGTGCGAGCTCTGATTTCTCTCATTTTATTATGCTGATCATTCCTCCCTATGAACGTGGGCGGCAACAAAGTATTTTCACACTCTAAGGAGAAAGCTGGTGATTGAAACTCCTGGAAAAAGTCCTGTCGCAACGACAAACGCCCTTGTTTTAATGATTGACACCCCCATTCACGTATCATATCCATGGCACTCTCTCCCCTATTTCGTGATAGTGCAAATCGAGCTGCCCTTCTTTGAACTTTTTCGATGTTCTCTGTCGATCCTGTCTCATGCAGGTCCCACGCCGCACGGCGGTACTCCAGAGGAGGACGTACAAGCGTAGTGTAAGCAATCTCTTTAGAAGACCTGTTGTATTTTCTCAGTGTGTTGCCAAAATGTCGTATACTTTGTTCTGCTTTGCCGGCCGAAGTGGCCGTGCGGTTAAAGGCACTGCAGTCTGGAACCGCAAGACCGCTACGGTCGCAGGTTCGAATCCTGCCTCGGGCATGGATGTTTGTGATGTCCTTAGGTTAGTTAGGTTTAACTAGTTCTAAGTTCTAGGGGACTAATGACCTCAGCAGTTGAGTCCCATAGTGCTCAGAGCCATTTGAACCATTTTTTTTGTTCTGCTTTATCCTAAACATTATCTATGTGATCGCTCCAACTTAAGTTATTCGTAACTGTAATTCCTAAGTATTTAGCTGAATTTACAGCCCTCGGATTTGTGTAATTTATTGTGTAACTGAAAATTAGCAGATTCCTTTTGGTACACATGTGGATGATTTCGCACATTTTAGTATTTAGAGGCACATGCTATTTTTCACACCATATAGACATCTTGTCTAAATCGTTTTGCAATTGGTTTTGATCGTCTGATGACTTCATATGACGGTAAATGCCAACATCATCTGCAAACAGTATAAGAGTGGTACTCAGATTGTCTCCTAAATAGTCCATGTACATCAGGAACAGCAGAACGCCTATAGCACTTCCTTGGGGAACACCAGATATTACTTCTCTTATAGTCGATGACTTCCCGACAGTTACTATGAACTGTGACCTTCCTGACAGGAAATCACGAGTCCAGTCGCACAGCTGAGACGATAGTCCATAGGCACGCGATTTGATTAGAAGTCACTTGTGAGGTATGTTGTCAAAAGCCTTCTGGAAATCTAAAAATATGGAGTCAATTTGACATCCCCCGTCAATAGCACTCATTACTCCGCGAGAATGAAAGGCTAGTTTTTCATAAGAAAGATATTTTTTGAATCAGTGTTCGCTGTTTGTCATAAATCGTTTGCTTATCGTTTTCTTCGAGATAATTCATAATGTTCGAATACGGTATATGTTCCAGAACCCTACAGCAAATCGACGTTAGCGATATGGGCCTGTAATTCAGTGGATTACTCCTGTTTCCTTTCTTGTGTAATGGTGTGACTTGCGCTACTTTTCAGTCTTTGGTATGTATATTCCTACGAGTGAGTGGTTGTACATGATTGCTAAGTGTGGAGCTACACTATCAATATACTCTGAAACGAACCTGAGTGGTGTAGAATCTGGGCCAGAAGCCTTGACTTTCTTGCTTTAAACTGCTTTTATACACCGAGGATATCTACTTTTGTTTCTCTTGGCAGCAGTTTTTTGTTGTTGTTTTGTTTCGAATTCTTGAATAATTACTTCATATTGTTTGGTGAAGGAATTTTGGAAAGCCAAATTTAATAACTCTGCTTACGTGGTACTGTCATCAGTAACATCACCATTGCTATCGCGTAGATAAGGTCTTGATTGCGTCTTTACTCTTGTGTATGTTAAATATGACCAGAATCTCCTTGGATTTTGTAGACAGAGACAGTTTCGTTGCGGAAAGTATTAAACGCATCTCGCATTGTAGTTCGTGCTACATTTAGAGCTTTGTAAAAAACCGCCAATCTGTAGGGTTTTGCATTCTATTAAATTTGTCATGTTTTTTTCGTTGCGTCTGCGACAGTGTTCTGACCTTTTTAGTGTACCATGGAGGACCAGTATCATCTTTTATCAATTTATCGGGTATATAGCAATAGCCTCGATACTGTTTCTTTGAATTTACGCTACTGGCCATTAAAACTGCTACACCATGAAGATGACGTGCTACAGACGCGAAATTTAACCAACAGGATATGCAAATGATTAGCTTTTCAGAGCATTCACACAAAGTGGGCGCCGGTGGCGACACCTACAACGTGCTGACATGAGGAAAGTTCCCAACCGATTTCTCATACACAAACAGCAGTTAATCGGCGTTGCCTGGTGAAACGTTGTTGTGATTCCTCGTGTAAGAAGGAGAAATGCGTACCATCACGTTTCCGACTTTGATAAAGGTCGGATTGTAGCCTATCGCGATTGCGGTTTATCGTATCGCGACATCGCTGCTCTAGTTGGTCGAGATCCAATGACTGTTAGCAGAATATGGAATCGGTGGGTTCAGGAGGATAATACGGAACGCCGTGCTGGATCCCAACGGCCTCGTATCACTAGCAGTCGAGATGACAGGCATCTTATCCACATGGCTGTAACGGATCGTGCAGCCACGTCTCGATCTTTGAGTCAACAGAGGAGGACATTTGCAAGACAACAACCATCTGCACTAACAGTTCGACGAAGTTTGCAGCAGGATGGACTATCAGTTCGGAGACCATGGCTGCGGTTACCCTTGACGCTGCATCACAGACAGGAGCGCCTGCGATGGTGTACTCAACGACGAACCTGGGTGCACGAATGGCAAAACGTCATTTTTTTGGATGAATCCAGGTTCTGTTTCCAGCATCATGATGGTCGCATCCGTGTTTGGCGACATCGCAGTGAACGCACATTGAACGCTTTTATTCGTCATCGCCATACTGGCGTATCACCCGGCGTGATGGTATGGGGTGGCATTGGTTACACGTCTCTGTCACCTCTTGGTCATATTGACGGCACTTTGAACAGTGGACGTTACATTTCAGATATGTTACGACCCGTGGCTCTACCCTTCATTCGATCCCTGTGAAACCCTACATTTCAGCAGGATAATGCACGACCGCATGTTGCAGGTCCTGTATGGGCCTTTCTGGATACAGGAAATATTCGACTGCTGCCCTGGTCAGCACATTCTCCAGATCTCTCACCAACTGAAAACGTCTGGTCAATTGTGGCCAAGCAACTGGCTCGTCACAATACGCCAGTCACTGCTCTTTATGAACTGTGGTATCGTATTGAAACTGCATGGGCAGCTGTACCTGTACATGCCATTCAAGCTCTGTTTGACTCAATGCCCAGGCGTCTCAAGGCCGTTATTACGGCCAGAGGTGGTTGTTCTGGGTACTGATTTCTCAGGATCTATGCACCCGATTTGCGTGAAAATGTAATCACATGTCAGTTCTAGTTCTGAATACCCGTTTATCATCTGCATTTCTTCTTGGTGTAGCAGTTTTAATGGCCAGTAGTGTAAATCACGTATGGTCTATACTTACGTATTCAGATTGGAAGGAGTGAAGACTGTCTCTTAGAATGGCCTCAAGCGTATTTTTATCAGCTTGTTTAAATAGATTTAAATATATTCCGGACATAAAAGTCTCCCATTCAGATCTCCAGGCCGCCTAGCTCTACAGATAATGAGCTGCAATCAATGAGTGTAGTGGTGTAGTATGACAGCAACAAAAATGTCATTCTGTGAACCCTGCAATACGGACTAATGACGTGTAACATCCAAATTTAGCCGCTCCACGGCGTCCTATCATGGATGGGAAGTACAAAATCGAGGAAAACTGAAATGGTTGAGATAGCACAAAGCTGACGAGGCTGTTGACACCTATGGGCTCCTCCAACTTCACTGTCCTGACGCTGATGCCTTTGCGACTGGAAGCAGTTTCCGATGTAGTCGTTGTCACCACAGCATTTTCGCTCATGGTACACACACATAAGCAGATGTTCGTCTTTGAGAGCACTGAAGTGGGCTGTACTAGGTGAGTGAGTCACTGTAGGCTTGCGCCTGCAGACTCTGATCAGCCTACCTGCACGACATCGTTGTTGGGTCTTGACCTGTGCCACGCCAGGGTGTTACATAGGCTACACATTCATTGTAGCGCTCGAGTGTGGGATTCAGCATGCCTTCACTTCGCCGGAGAAGACATCGCACGTTGTAAATCCACGAGTAATAAACATGTTTCCTGACAGCGATGTTCAACTGACGCTCTCAGCAGCTTCAACGGCCAGCCTCCTGCACCTGTAGCGCCACCACCTCACCTGGTCAGCCTCTACACCCACTAAAAATCATGATCCGAGGGTTGACCGCTACAACTGGCATCGGAAATGACTGGCCACTTGCTGCAAATGGTGATCAAAAGCCGTCCTGACGCTTATGCATTTGCGACTGGAAGCAGTTTCCGGTGTGGTCGTTGTCACCACAGCATTTTCGCTCATCTGGATTAGATTAGATTATATTAGATTAGTACTTCTTAAGAAATTCTTTTAATTTCCTTTTAAATGCTATATGGCTATCTGTCAGACTTTCGATTCTATTAGGTAAGTGACCAAAGACTTTTGTGGCAGCATAATTTACCCCCTTCTGAGCCAAAGTTAGATTTAACCTTGAATAGTGAAGATTATCCTTTCTCCTAGTGTTGTAGCCATGTACACTGCTATTACTTTTGAATTCGTTAGGATTCTTAATAACAAATTTCATAAGTGAATATATATATATTGTGAGGCTACAGTGAAGAGCTCTAGCTCTTTAAATAAGTGTGTGCAGGATGTTCTTGGATGAGCTTTAGCAATTATTCCGATTTCACGCTTTTGTGCAATGAACATTCTTTTACTCAATGATGAGTTACCCCAGAATACGATGCCATACGAAAGCAGAGAATGAAAATAGACGTGGTAAGCTAATTTACTCAGATGTATATCACCAAAATTTGCAATGACCCTAATAGTATAAGTAGCTGAACTCAAACGTTTCAGCAGATCCTCAGTGTGTTTTTTCCAGTTCAACCCCTCATCAATGCATACACCTAGAAATTTTGAATATTCTACCTTAGCTACCGATTTCTGATCGAAGTCTTTATTTATTAATGGTGTCATTCCATTTACTGTGTGGAACTGTATACACTGTGTTTTGTGAAAGTTGAATGAGAGCCCATTTGCAGAGAACCACTTAATGATTTTCAGAAAAACATCGTTTACAATTTCACGGGTTAATTCTTGTTTGTTGGGTGTGATAGCTGTACTTGTATCATCGGCAAAATGTACCAGCTTTGCATCTCCGTGAATATAGAATGGCAAGTCATTGACATATATTAAGAACAGCAGAGGACCCAAGACCGAACCTTGCAGCACCCCATTCTTGATTGTTCCCCAGTTTGAAGAATAACCAGTTTTTTTTTGTGCATATTATGCGAACTGCTTATTTCAACTTTCTGCACTCTTCCAGTTAGGTATGAATTAAACCATTTGAGCACTGTCCCTTTCATACCACAGTACTTGAGCTTATCTAGAAGTATTCCATGATTTACACAATCAAAAGCCTTTGATATATCACAAAAAATCCCAACGGGTGACTTCCGGTTACTCAGAGCATTTAATATTTCATTAGTGAAAGTATATATATCATTTTCCGTTGAAAAACCCTTCTGGTAACCAAACTGACATTTTGTTAAAACTTTATTTTTACAAAGGTGTGAAGCTACTCTACAATACATTACTTTTTCAAGAATTTTGGATAAGGAAGTCAGAAGAGAGATTGGGCGGTAGTTGTTGACATCAGACATATCCCCTTTTTTATGCAGTCACTGCTTCACACACTACAGGGCGTTGAGTGAGAAGCATTTTGTGTACCTTGAAATTGGCCGTTTTCATTGACCTCGTTGGATCATAGGGACGTTCATTTTATTCTGGGGGTAATGATGTGACCTCCTAACCTTTCTGGAATCAAGGGCAGTTGTCACGAATTGCCTTTGGCACGAGTCAGGTGTACATTTCATAGCCCTTCTGAGTACGTGTTGCTGTACCCGAAGGCTATGCCAGCCATATGTTTCACTTGTCGACGTAGGGGTCGGCCAAACGTTGCTAGTGTGGCGTTTTAAACCCAGCGTGTGTCTCCTGCACTGTCCAAATTGTCCTTCCTACATACATTTTTTCGCACTGGTAAGAAATGCGATAGACTCCCAGTTTCCGGAGTCCTAGGACATCCTTGACTGATCCTAATAAGGTTTTCGTCTTGGCTGGCAGGCGGGAGGCACATCTGACATTCTGGTTCCGGAATATTCCTCCGATTTTGATGTGTTCCCATGTATGGAATGATCGCCATCGCAATCGCTTTTATCTTCGCCTTCAGCTTGCTTTGGTCTTGCTTCTTGGATTTTAAGGTACGCCGTATTGGGCGGGTGCTGTAACCGTTACAGAATACGGCCTGTACGTGTTCCAGTTCATCTACTAAACAGTCTTGGTCTGGGATTTTAGGTGCTCTGTGCGCTTGTGTGCTTAGGACACCTCGTTGTGAAGGGGCATGGCAGTCTGAGGCGCTAGTGTGGCATCTGGACACTGCTGGACGAGTACATCCAGGTTCGGAAGTTGATGGTTTTCTTCTTTCTCCTTCGTAAATTTGATGTTCTGGTGGAGCGAATTTAAGTGTTGCAGAAAGTCTTGTAGGTGATGTTCATGTAGACAGATGATGAATGTATACATATAGAAAAAAAAGACGGCTTGCAGAATGTCGACTTCAGGGCTTCTTCTTTACAGCCTCCAAAAATATATTAGCCAGCACAGGACATAGTTTGCAGTCCATCGCTACTCAGTCTGTCTATCAGTAATACACTACTGGCCAATAAAATTGCTACACCAAGAAGAAATGCAGATGATAAACGGGTATTCATTGGACAAATATATTATACTAGAACTGACATGTGATTACATTTTCACGCAATCTGGATGCATAGATCCTGAGAAATCAGTACCCAGAACAACCACGTCTGGCCGTAATAACGGCTTTGATTCGCCTGGGCATTGAGTCAAACAGAGCTTTGATGGCGTGTACAGGTACAGCTGCCCACACAGCTTCAACACGATACCACAGTTCATCAAGAGTAGTGACTGGCGTATTGTAACGAACCAGTTGCTCAGCCACAATTGACCAGACGTTTTCAATTGGTGAGAGATCTGGAGAAAGTGATGGCCAGGGCAGCAGTCGAACATTTTCTGTATCCAGAAAGGCCCATACAGGACCTGCAACATGCGGTCGTGCATTATCCTCCTCCGACAGTGTGCGGTGTGATCACAGACAGAGTATTAGTGCCTGCGAGCGAACATTGAGTGGCATCGCGGTGGACTGATTATCTGACCACCGTACCACGCCAATAGTTAGACTAGGGGCAGATAGGAGTCCTTGACTTCGTCAAGGCGTAGTGAGAGTTCGATTGGCGAAGGTCAATCCAGATAGAAAGAGATAGTTTTGTTATTTTTCAGCAGCGAACGATGCAGGCAGCAGTCATCGCAGCTCACGGTATTATGCGCTACAGCATAGGCGAGCCCCACCTTTCCTCCATTAGAAATAACATGCTTCATGCACGTCACTCCATTACAGTCTCGCGCGAGAGCCTTGACCGTACTTAGAAAAATTCAATCGGATAATTATTCAAGTTGAGTAGGCACGGCTCTCAGCCATTCTGCCGAGTAAATAACGTTCTTAAAGAAAAGAGATAAAAGAGCTTTCCCACACTTTGTATATAAATTTCATTAACAGGATTCCTATCCGTCAGAGGTAACCTCCTATTCCGAAAAGACCCCGGAAATTTGTGTATCATTTTATACATAAAAGTTTCACTTGATTTTTTTTCAGATTTTGCAATAAATAATATTTTCCGTTCGTTTAATGTTTTTCTCACACTAACTACCAATACTCCAGTACCCAAGTATCCCACTAGTTACGTAAGAAAATAGAATATTTTTGTATCTATTCCTTACAGCAGACGGCTCCAGAAGATATTTATTGCTGAAAGTTTTCAGGCAATTTTGGTACGTTAGGAGCGTCTGCCTGACTTCTGTAGTAGTATGGGGTGGAAACTGCTGCTTGCAGGAGCCAAAGTGTACTTGTCAGATCAATCTGTTGCGCAACTCCTCAATATAACAACCACATACTGACAACATTTTGATTAGCAAAGATAGTATGAAGAAGTTGCCCGCAATGAAGAGACTGACATTGAAGGAAGCATTGGAGGAAAGGGAGGGAGGGAAGTAGAAGACTTAGTGGAATGCTGTATGATATACAAAATAGACGAAGTTAGGAGCACATGAACGAAGAGACACTTGACAGAGAAAAGTGTAGAGCATCTATTCGATACCTATTTTAAGACAGATTTATCAAAGAAGACGGATACGTGGAGAGAGAATGAACGCACCCGAAGGCGACAGTCAAGGTGAGCAGCCCCCGGTGTGAGAGCATGACGCCCTTGGGCGGCCCCGTGGTGCCGGAGGAGCAGAGGATGGCGGCGCACGAGTCCAGCCAGCCGGCCGCGTCTGGCGGGGACAGCGCCTGCAGCGCCCGCTCCGGGTCTGCGTCTCGCTGCAGCCAGCCGTCCACCTCGGACAGCGGCAGCGCGGCGCACCCAGCCGCCTCCCCCACTGCCGACAGCGCCGGCTCCTGGCTCACCAACAGCTTAGGCTTCAGGGTCTGCTGCACCACCACCTTTAATTCCTCTGCAACAATGCCATTGTATTCCACTTATGGGCACACTTGTTCGATTTTTCATTTATTAGACAGTGTGCGTTGTTTTGCTGACTTATGCAACTAATATGTTTCGATTCAATTCAGTTTATTTATTTTACTTTAGCAGGTGTTTCCTCTTATGAGTAGATGCCTGTTCTCAGATGCCATAAATTTCTATCCCGCCAACCTTCTTCCGATGGACATCTCATTTCCACAGCTTTGGCTACAGTTCCTCTCCATGTTGTCCACGGCCTCTCTCGGCATCTTCTCTCTGGCGGACACCAATTAAGCTAACACTGCGACCATCGTTGTTCCTCCCCATAACATATCACATGGGAACCCTTGAGGGCGAGGTGGCAGGTTCAATCTCTAGTAAGGCTCATTTGAAACTGTGCTGTTAACATCTATGACAGCAAAAATATTAACTGCTAATGGCTCATCACATCAATCAGGAGGGCAACAGAAAATGAGTGTCAGGGAAGTGCAGAGCTCAACCTTCTTTGGGATGTACATATTACACTTAACAGAATGGACATCGTCAACATTCAAGAAATGTTCAAAACAAACCATTAACAGGCGCCATCAACACCGAATGAAAAATGGAGCGCCACAGTGATCACATACGTCGGCACAATCAAGATCGAAGGCGAACCCCTTCCGAGTTACAAACCGTGCAGTGTGATGAGAACCGATGCAATGTGATGGCATGCAACCCAATGCCAAACAGTCTCTAGTGCAGATGATCGTGAAACTGGCTAACCTTTACGTCGTAGCTGCAGATAGTGCGATAATATGTTTTATAGGCACGGAAAAAACAAACATTCAGAGGCTAACTTTGTCCAGTGGTTGCTGGTGGTATGAATTGCAATGTCACACACTTTTCAGGAGAGATAGTTTGCTCTAAACACAGACCAGGAATCAAACAAAACAAGTTATTTTTACCACAAATTAGCCACAAGCAGTGCTCATACCATACCTGCAGATCTCTTACACCCATTTCCCCACTCTTGCTTCCTGTGACGTAAATATTCCCCACTTCCATTGCAAGATCATTCACGCGACAAAGAAACTTCGGGAGGAGAGCACCTCCAACTTCTAGCAGCACAGTAAATAACTTTCCAGCCGATTTACCATCCAGATTGTCAGTAGGCATATATACGAATACGTTAAGGCATTGATGAAAGCTGATCTTGATACGACTTTCTTGGTACCTCATATTTCCAGGTCCTCTTTAATATGTATTTCCTCTTAAAATCCCGATTGGTCTGAGTTGAAAACAAATTCCTTACTGAACGATGGGATAAGTTTGTTTATTTCATTTAAAAATGTTCGGCCCAATGCCGCAGTTTGCTGTGCATCGTCAAGTTGACACTTTGTTTGAAATTTCGTTGTCTTACGTCTTCGAATTCCGTAGCATTGTTTGAAATTATGTAACCATCCACTTCTTCCCTTTAAATCACTATGATCTATGTCATGCGCAATTTGATGTGCATAACACAGTAGCTCACTATCATGCACATCCTGTAAATAGCATCCAGCATCCTTGAAATCTATGCAAGTACAATGTTCTGTAACAATAGCGCCTTGTCCTCCATGAGTATGTGTAGTTTTTGTTATGCGTTACACGATCATATTGCTGAGGACTTATTCGAAATCGCTTCAAAATTGTTTTTTTATTATACTGCGGCTGATCTTCCAAGCACGTAATTATGTTCAGTATCCGCTCCATTGACAACGATTGTCCGTTACTTAGTTTCACTGGAAAGAGATTTGTCGCTCGCTGTCCGACAAGCACTTATCGTCACCATTGTACCCCTCATATACATTGTCCGCACAGTCGATCCTATACTACACTACGCATTCAACGGCCTCATCTTGCAGAAACGCTACTATCTCATCTGTCACTCCTCTCTCACGCTGCGAAACTCTTTGGGTTCCTATCTGACTATGGCTAGTGTTGTTGTAGATATAGTACAATGTTTGCTTTGTTTATCGTTGACATTGCTCTCCTATGTATCAGCACCACCAGCACTACAGCACTGTCGTGAGTTACTCGTTGGCTAAGCAGTTCAGCTACACTCCGTAGCCTCATGTCGTGTTCACCATGGGGTATCTCCAGACCTGCCGCTTGTTGCCATTATCAGCCAATATTGTAGCTTCGTAGAAGACAACATGTAGGTCGTCGAATGCCGTAAACATCATTAGCCTTGCACTCAAGGGGTTCCCTGTCAGTGATCGAGCATCGGCCCTAACTGTGACTGGTTGCATGGCATCCACCTCCATTCTTATATACACTCCTGGAAATTGAAATAAGAACACCGTGAATTCATTGTCCCAGGAAGGGGAAACTTTATTGACACATTCCTGGGGTCAGATACATCACATGATCACACTGACAGAACCACAGGCACATAGACACAGGCAACAGAGCATGCACAATGTCGGCACTAGTACAGTGTATATCCACCTTTCGCAGCAATGCAGGCTGCTATTCTCCCATGGAGACGATCGTAGAGATGCTGGATGTAGTCCTGTGGAACGGCTTGCCATGCCATTTCCACCTGGCGCCTCAGTTGGACCAGCGTTCGTGCTGGACGTGCAGACCGCGTGAGACGACGCTTCATCCAGTCCCAAACATGCTCAATGGGGGACAGATCCGGAGATCTTGCTGGCCAGGGTAGTTGACTTACACCTTCTAGAGCACGTTGGGTGGCACGGGATACATGCGGACGTGCATTGTCCTGTTGGAACAGCAAGTTCCCTTGCCGGTCTAGGAATGGTAGAACGATGGGTTCGATGACGGTTTGGATGTACCGTGCACTATTCAGTGTCCCCTCGACGATCACCAGTGGTGTACGGCCAGTGTAGGAGATCGCTCCCCACACCATGATGCCGGGTGTTGGCCCTGTGTGCCTCGGTCGTATGCAGTCCTGATTGTGGCGCTCACCTGCACGGCGCCAAACACGCATACGACCATCATTGGCACCAAGGCAGAAGCGACTCTCATCGCTGAAGACGACACGTCTCCATTCGTCCCTCCATTCACGCCTGTCGCGACACCACTGGAGGCGGGCTGCACGATGTTGGGGCGTGAGCGGAAGACGGCCTAACGGTGTGCGGGACCGTAGCCCAGCTTCATGGAGACGGTTGCGAATGGTCCTCGCCGATACCCCAGGAGCAACAGTGTCCCTAATTTGCTGGGAAGTGGCGGTGCGGTCCCCTACGGCACTGCGTAGGATCCTACGGTCTTGGCGTGCATCCGTGCGTCGCTGCGGTCCGGTCCCAGGACGACGGGCACGTGCACCTTCCGCCGACCACTGGCGACAACATCGATGTACTGTGGAGACCTCACGCCCCACGTGTTGAGCAATTCGGCGGTACGTCCACCCGGCCTCCCGCGTGCCCACTATACGCTCTCGCTCAAAGTCCGTCAACTGCACATACGGTTCACGTCCACGCTGTCGCGGCATGCTACCAGTGTTAAAGACTGCGATGGAGCTCCGTATGCCACGGCAAACTGGCTGACACTGACGGCGGCGGTGCACAAATGCTGCGCAGCTAGCGCCATTCGACGGCCAACACCGCGGTTCCTGGTGTGTCCGCTGTGCCGTGCGTGTGATCATTGCTTGTACAGCCCTCTCGCAGTGTCCGGAGCAAGTATGGTGGGTCTGACACACCGGTGTCAATGTGTTCTTTTTTCCATTTCCAGGAGTGTATTTATTCCTTATTCGATCGAAGTGGGTTGCTTTCTGCTCCGTAGTAACCCATTCATTTCAGCAGCATTAATTCTTCCCCCTTTGTCTCTTGTTCAATGTCAGACACACTGAGCCGTATATCAGAATGCTTTCAACCACAGCGCAGAGCCCCACTTTCTTTGTTCGTACGGAAATGTGCCGGCTACAAAACAGATCATTTAATGAGCTAGTGTGCACCTTCGCTCGACTTATGCTACGGCTTATGTCGTCGTCACACACTACAATCTTATCGATTAGTGGACCGAGATATTTGAATATTTCCACATTTCTTACCGTATCAAACTCAAAATCCAAATCCTCATCTTTTCCTCTTTCAACAACAAGATATTCTGTTTTATCCATGTTGACTGTTAGTCAAATATCGATTAACTTTCTCATTTGACACATGGCATCACTTTTCTTCAGAGCCACAGAGCCATAAGTAATTGATCGTCGGCAGACAGTAATGAATGTAAACTTTGATGCTATACTGTTACACCTCAACTTTTGTACTTTATCTGTTTTCATAAATTTTGGATCTGTTTTCTGCAAACTGTTACATAGGTCGTAAATGCCCAGTAATCATAACGTGCAATACTTTATGTTACGCACATAGTGGTAAGGAATGGTAATAGAAACTGGTGTTAATACAGAAGGTGTTAGGGGTATAAGTGCAGAGCAACATTACGTAAGTATTTACTTCATTTTCAGATCCATAATTATAGCTATTAGGAATAGTATGGTTAGTACCTCCAAGCACACATCGTACAAGCAAGCCCATGATGTTTATTTTCCCCTGTCCATCAGGAAAAGTATTGAAGCGTAGTCACCTAGCTGCAATACGGATAGTGCATACTGACAGTTCACACTTCATGGCGCAGTTACGATCACGCAGAAAACATCAAGTACAAAATATGTGATGTGTTTGTGGGAAGACTGATAGAAGCAGAAAAAAAGCAATTAACACATTGAAGTGAGTACCAATTATCACAACATCTGTACATGAGCCCCTATCACCCTGCGCAATGAAGAATCGATACGGAATGTTTAAAATATATACAAATAAAACCAATTGAAATAGAAGGAATGCAATTAAAGTCATAAGGGACTAACTTTCAGCTTGATTGATAACAGTTATCGGTGAAATTTAAAGCTGCCTGTTATATTCGTCGACGTCGATTTTTCATGTTTTATGCGTCTGCTAACTCGCAAGCAGTTTTGCTACGACAGTCTGTGCCCACTAATCGATGTCGTTGCTGTAGTCAATCCTGGATCAGCCGTGATGGTTTGCCTTAACGCCTTTCTTCAGATGAGCAGTTGGTCGGCCAATAGGAATTCGAGGTGGCCAGTGCTGGTAGCACGGTCTGTTGTGTTCTGTGGTCGTATAGTATGTTGCTTGTAAGGAGGAACCGTGATATATCTAGTGAGAAAGAGATTAGTTGGTGATTACAACCAGGGTTTGCATGTGAAAATATATATCAAGAATTGCGACCTGCATTCCTCCGTGCACAAATCAAGAGATGTGAGGTTGCTTGGCGTGCCGTATTGATGCATCTAGTCACGTCTGTACTGAGAAATTATGAATGACATTGTGGGACAACAAGTTCTGATTAGTATTGGCCAGAATTTGTCTTATCAATGCTAGGCAATTGTTTCCTCAGTGAACTGTGTAAAGCTGTTATTCATTCATTTAATGATACCCTGCATTTTCATTGGTTTCACGAATCTTTCCTGAGCGAAGTCTGTTTCAAGCTATGATACAGATCCCACGTGGTTCATGTAACTTTAACTACGACCTTCATGTAAATGAATTTATCTTTGGGTTGCAATAATCAACCGTGTTAACAAATCTTCCTATATTCATTCACACACGTTCCCATCATTAAAATGAAAGTAAATAATTATACAGCGTTTCTTTTCACAAAGTCACCTGGCCATGGTCTTAAATATTATTCAGCAGTGACTATCCAACTGTGATTATTTGCCTTCAGTAAGAGAATCTACTGAGAACTGTTTTCCACATGTTGCACTTATTTAGTCAGCATAAGAGTGGTAGCACTATTTTTCGTGCGATTCTTACAGGTGACAGAAAGAAATTTTTCGCGAGATCTATAGAGCAGCAGATGCAGTGTCCTAATCCACACAATTTTCTCCTATCCTCCTTAAAAGAATTAGGGGAACATGTGTGTCAACGTCCTGTAAATTAAACGTGTTTTGATACAGGCAGTACTTGGGCTATTATTGAGTAGCTTCGGACCTTCGGCCTCAATGCATGCAACAACTGAGGTAATTCGCCATCTATCGGCTGTGTTACGCATTACAGTGTGACGTGACCGCTCAGAAGGAAGTGAGTACTGGAGTCCCAGTGTTCTCTTCTGAGGCACACAGCTGGCAGTTGTTATTTGTGGATGATGTTTTCAACCAAGCACGTGAAATGCGACATCTAAATGCAGTGAAAGTTTCATAGTCAACCTGTTTGATCCAAAAAAAGATGGAATTTCCGTCGTGTTGGTGCAAATGCCAGTATCACTCAATCTGTCATCCACAGGTTGTGGAAACACAATAGGGACACACGTCAGTACACAGTGCGAGCTGGACAAGAGCAATGACACATTACGGCCCCACGTGAACACCCACATCAGTCAATCTCTGCGTTGAGCCGTCTTACGGCTATCGTCAGAGCACTGCCAGACGATCACAGAAGGGCACTGGAGTCGCTGTGTCCGATCAGATTGTAAGGAACAGGTTACGAGAAACGACCCTATGGCCCAGACGTCCCGTTCGATTACTTGACACTAGAAGATCTCGCAGCTCGCCTTCACTTCTGCTGTTCCGATGTCTACCGGCAACTTCGTCACTGGCGAAACGTATTATCCATAGAGGAGCCAGATTTTCTCTGGGGCAAGGTGATGGCCGTGTTAGTCTGTGGAGACGCCATGGCGAGCGGTACGTGCAGAATGCTGTCCAGGAAAGCGCAGATTCCACCAAGGATCAGTGATGGTATGAGGGGGCATCAATGTGGACAGCCGTACAGATGTCGTTGTTGATGGTCGCCTCACCCCAGACAGTACATCGAACATATCCTGTTTGACCATCTGGTGGCTGCTGCATACGGTGGTCGTCCTGAACTCGTTCTCATGCACGATTTTGCCAGAGCTCATGTGGTGGGCGTATTTGCACATTGAAATAACGGAAAGGGCAGCGGTGGTTCCGGCCTAAACCCCATTGCGTATATGTGGGACGTGTCTGACAGACGCGTTCGTGTTCATCCTGTTCCACAAAAGACTCTCCAAGAAATCTCAAAGGCTCTCATCGAAGAATGGGAGCGGATGCCACAGGGGACCTCCACAGACATACAGAGCATGTGACGTACGTATAGGTGGTGTTAAACGCTCACAGAGTGTACACACTTTACTGAAGCTCTCAAATTATAAAGAAAAGCATCCAGGATGACGCGATGAGTGACTGTTTCCACTTTGCTTTCGACACCTGCCGGAGATTTAAGTTATTGTTATGTAAATGAACAGGATGTAACGTTTTGAGCCGGCCGCGGGGGTCTAGCGGTTCTGGCGCTGCAGTCCGGAACCGCAGGTTCGAATCCTGCCTCGGGCATGGGTGTGTGTGATGTCCTTAGGTTAGTTAGGTTTAAGTAGTTCTAAGTTCTAGGGGACTTATGACCTAAGATGTTGAGTCCCATAGTGCTCAGAGCCATTTGAACCATTTTTTGTAATGTTTTGCTGTGTGCTTATTTTGTGAAGCGAAAAGGTATAATTTGGTAACACACCCACTCCTCAGTTATTACTAAATGGATTATGGTAGACACACAAAGTGAAGTTCCCATAATTCTTTCGAGAGGTGTATTATTAAACATTTTCAGTTCTTTTGTAGACAAGTGTTTAAATTACAATTACGACCCAAGCATCCCTACTGTACATAATTACTTGTAATATGGAGGATTTTAAACATTTCAGAGTACAAATAATAGTTCTTTTGGTAAGAAACTTGATCATTAATGTGGATTTAGGCCTTCTTTGCTCCGTATTTAACAGTTGCTCTGAGTGCTTCCTGTGATAACTTATTCATGAAATAAAGTCAGATAGCGTTACAATAGCACCTGCACAGATCAATATTCATCGACACAAGGGGCATTAAGCTCAGGGCCATTTCCTGCATGTATTTCTATATGCACTCAGATTCTACACTACATACACAGGCCGGTTACGAGATGACAGTGACGAAGTTTAGTACCCCCACACGCTTTACGCTGTGTGCTACTGTTTCGGTAAATCCTGCTGTTATGCCTATAACTCTAAGGTTCGGCCAACCTCACGCGGCTCCTAAAATATTGTGACACAAACAAGTCCACTGATTGTTTAAAGGGTTACGTTTTACACTTCAGAATGGTTATGGAGCCGAAACAATAAACTGACGTGAGAAAAGTTATGAGATAGCGAAATGTACATATGGAGAAGATGGTCGTATTGCACACAAAGTATAAAAGGGCTGTGCAATGACGGACCTGTCATCTGTACTCAAGTAATTCATGTGTGAGAGTTGCCGAAGCGATTATGCACCCAAGGCGAGAATTTGCAGACCGTGAACGTGGAATCGTAGTTGGAGCTAGATGGGTCATTCCATCTCGAAAATCGTTATTCCTAAATCCACAGTGTCAACAGTGTGCCGACAATATCAGATTTCAGGCATTATCTCTCATCACGAACGACAAAGTGGCCGACGGCCTTCACTTCACGACCGAGAGCAGCAGCGTTTTCGTAGTGTGTTGTCGGTGCTAACAGGCAAACACCACTGCGTGAAATAACCGCAGGTATCAACGCGAGACGTACGGAAACGTATCCGTTAGGACAGTGCGGCGGAATCTGGCATTAATAGGCTGTGTCAGCAGACGACCAACGCAAGTGCCTTTGCTAACAGCACGTCATCGCCTGCATAGCCTCCCCCGATCTCGTGACAATATCGGTGGGACCCTAGACGACTGGAAAACCTTGGAATGGTCACATCAGACCTGATTTCAGTTGGTAATAGTTGATGTTAAGGTTCGAATGTGCCGCAGACCCCATGAAGCCATGAACCCAGGTTGTCAACAAGGCACCGTGCAAGCTGGTCATGGCTGCATAAAGGTGTGGGCTGTTTCTAAGTGGAATAGACTGGGTCCTCTGATCTAATTGAGCCCATAATTGACTGGAAATGGTTATATTAGACTACTTGGAGATCATTTGCAGCCATTTGCGTTGGAATTTTTATGTTGTGCTTCAAAAAGAGACGGACAGAGCTGCAACTAAAACAGATGTTTATTTGGTCGGTGACCAGTTTCGCACAACGCCCATACTCGAACCAACCAATGTTTGCTAGGTAAATAACGGATTGGACGGCCATTTTACTTGCCGAACATTGGTTAGTTTGAGAGTGGGCGTAGCCCGAAACCGGTCACCAACTAAATAAACTTTCATTTTAGTTGCAACTCTGTCTGTTTCTAAGAAATGAATTGCTGTCCGCCTATACTCAGCATGCTGGAGTTGCGGGATTTTTATGGATGACAGTGCGCCATGTCATCGGGCCACAGTTGTTCGAGATTGGTTTGGAGATTATTCTGGTCAGATCGAGCGAATGGTTTGGCCAACCAGATCGTCCGAGATGAACCCCATCGAACATTTATGGGACGTAATAGAGAGATCAGGTCGTGCACCAGATTCTGCACCGGTAACAGCTTCTCAATTAAGGGCGGCTGTAGAGGCAGCGTGGCTCCATATTTCTGCAGGGGACTTCCAACGACTTGTTCAGTCCCTACCACGTCGAATTGCTGCTCTACGCCAGTCAAAAGGATGTTCGACACGATATTAGGAGGTACCCTATGACTTTCCTGAGCTTAGTAATGAGCAATGCAGCGTAACAGGTTGGTAAAATCCTAACAGTAACAGTAATTGCGACAAACTAATACCATCCAAGAAATTGTTTGGGTTGTGGGCGATGACCAATTAGTATTTGAACCACGCCTCGAGTAGGGTCAGTATTGCGAGTACTGAGCATGTTTCTAAAGCTTGGGGATATGTTGCATACGCCCTCTGCAGTGTTTCAAGTGTCCCAGTCCGATTGCCATTCATCTAATCTTCAGGCTAGTAGGCGTCTTTTATTAGATATGTGATCTCGTTTAGTCAATCATGTTGTTCACGCAGCAACGAACGCTGCCCTGTAACGTACAAAGATATCCAACGGAAATAGCCCGAAAATTACAAATAAAACCTCGGCAGGTGTGCTGCGAAGGCACCTGTGGGATTTCTGTTTACTGCTTCCCTGCATTACTTGCAGTTATATTGTATAGCTCTCCATTCCAAGGTCTAATATGGGGTATCGTGAAAGAATGCTAGAAGAGTGACCATCGGAAGGAAGTAAGATTATTATATACACTTATTTTCAGTTTGTCGATCACTGTTTTGCTATCTCCCAGTTATGGGTTTCAGGCATTGTTGTACATATGTGAGGCAGAGTATTGTACCTGGACGATAGTGTACTAGGAACACATGATGTTTCTTGGTCGACGTGTTGAACCTAGGGACCGAATTTTGATTCAAATGAAGCAATAAGTGTTAGGCTGCCATAAGCAGATTCAGACATTTTCTACTTTTTAGGGGGCGGGAGGGGAAGACAACGACACGAGGTTCTGCTTTGTGCAGCATTTGTAAATATTTTGAGTATTACACGTTTAAGTGCTGTATAATACATTAAAGCTACTTAGAACGTAATATTAATTCTTCAGTTGCGGAATTTTCTACATATTTTTAAACTAATTGCATACCGTGTTAACGATTCACAATTTTTTACCTTGGAACGGAGTAATATCTAATATTTGCAAATGATCTGAGTTTCTTTAACCTCTTAACAGTTTTATATGCCTTGTAAATGAAAAATGTGTTGGTTTCCTAACACTTCAATTTCAAAATGTATTTAACTTTTAACTAGTTTCTGATAATACTTTTACTTAATTTGACGACCCTTACTCATTGTTAGTGTGTATTAAATAAGGTAACAGAAAGACAATTAAATAGAGTATTGACGAGATTTTCTCGATTGCAACTCAGTTAAATTTCAGTAGAATATTTGTTTCTAGATACAACACCATTTTGTACTTTGGAATATTTCTTCACGTTTCAGAAAAACCTTGCTTTTCCGGTGTAATTTTCGTAATTTCATGAAACGACTGCAGCACGCAAAAAGTAAATGCCATAAAACTTCCTGGTTTATTAAAACCGTTTTAATCAAGCAGGAAGCTTCATATTATCGCACACTCCGGTGCAGAGTGAAAATTCATTCCAGTGAATACCATCATTTAACAAGAAAATATATTAAACTTCTATTACTTGGTGTCCGCAGCTCTTGGTCGTGCGGTAGCGTTCTCGCTTTCCACGCCCGGGTTCCCGGGTTCGATTCCGGGCGGGGTCAGGGATTTTCTCTGCCTCGTGATGACTGGGTGTTGTGTGCCGTCCTTAGGTTAGTTAGGTTTAAGTAGTTCTAAGTTCTAGGGGACTGATGACCACAGATGTTAAGTCCCATAGTGCTCAGAGCCATTTGAACCATATTACTTGGCGGGTAGGAACGAAAATCTGTTAAAATATCCAAGGTACAACAGTCTCCCCTATATATGACAGTTTAACTGGCTGTATTTATGTAACTCTGTTTACTGGTTAGCAGGACATAATAAAACAGTCAGAAAAATGAGTGTATTTTCCATAAATAAGGATCTGGATCACTCCTCACTGACAAATACAACCAGTTTTGAAAAAAAGAAGTTAGGAATAAAGGGTCCGTCGACGGCGAGGTCATTAAACATCAGTTCCACACAAATGGAGAGTTTGTCAGATACCAGTATATGACGTTGAGCGATGACAATTTTTTAAAATCATTTTTATTCGGTTTTAACTATCTGAGACTGGGTACTTGTCAGCAATATATACACTGTTGCCAAAACTAATCACAACTGTGCGCAACCATCACTACTTTAGCTTTTTTTTCAGTACACCCTGCATGGTGAGGAGGGTTAAGAGGAAGCCTAGTACATACAGGTAGCCCATCTTCTCGCACACAGTTCCCCAGGCCCGTAACTCTCACTGAGCGCTTGAAACGTTGGCTCGCATAGTGCATAACGCGAAAATCGCATCTTCGTAACACCACTGACGTTACCACGGCTATGCAACTGACACACGATGAGCAAGAGTTGGCAAGAAAGCATGGGACCAACGGTCACAGATTTTGCTCATTTTTCGGACGGCTCTAGTGCACCTTCTTTATTTTCATGCTTACCTTCTGACTAGATAAACGTTTAGTGTGTTGATACTTAGTTTCCGACTGATAATTATCCAAGCACGAGAAACAGTTGCGCCTACATTTTTCTTTTATTACAAACTCATAATAAATATACTATGTTTACCGGCCTTTTATCTATTTGTCTTTCACCTTGTAAAGTACTATATTGTACATTTATATGGTCAAGGTTTTTAAGCTGGAAGTGAAAAATCCAACTTTTATGCTCACGTGCCTCCTATTCCACAACATGTCGTGCTCGGAACCGTCAGTGGCACAAGAAATTCCAGTTTCTTTTTTAAACTCTTAACAATATCGACACTAATTCTTTCTTACACGAATTATCGACTCGCACATCCTCGTATTCTTAGTTTCTTCGCTCGAGCCGGCTTCACAAAACACTTTTTGAGCCAGTTAGAACAACGGGAGTGTTATGCGGCATATCAGAAAACACTGGTGTCTAGTCAGCCTTTCCAACCTGGGAGAGCAAATAGTCATATTGCTGTCGCACTTGTACATATTACGTAACGATGGAACTCTATTACTTCGTGCATTCTCGAGGTGAAGGCACAAAGATGTTCTCCTCCGTAGACTGAGATTTTGTCGTCTCATAAAACGAACCACCCAACCAATGCTTGCTTTAAAATGCTTTATGTCAATGTTGAGCGTGACAGCTATCTCGCAGACTTTGTTCGCAATCATTTCATAAGAGACAGCACAACCACCATTCCGAAGTTCACTGACATTAGCAATTACACCATTATCAGTTTCGAGATATTTCCCCATTTTAGGTTCACGGAAAAATTTGTAGCTTGTCGTCCAGCCATGAATTTGTCTTTGTCTCTGCCATACCGTATTGAATTAAAATGTCTTCCTTTATTTGTATCAGCGTAAGATAAATTTTGCCGTGTAGTTTGATATTTCGACATTATGATGAATTGCAACAAACTGACCTAGAAATGTGTCTGTAAGTTCACTTTTCAAATTTATGTTCTGTTGTGACAATGGAAATGTTTAATGCCACGTACCACTGCATCCACTGTTGTCCATTGTCAAGACATTTGAAGGCCGCTCCAGCAGAAACGAACCAGGAGAGGGAATAATGGGCAATATGATAATCTTTTAATGATGAGAACTCGTAGGGAAGGGGGAAGCTTATGCGATAAAATACGGTATGCTGCTATAGCAAGACACGCTTGTCAATCGATACCAATAAATCGAATATCATATGAGAGTGCCACCTGTCGACCAGCCGCTTAACCGGCTGAGGCGCCAGAGTAGAAGTCTGGCCGTACTTTCCACTTAGGCGATGCTGTTGTCAGTAAGAAGAGCGAAGACGTACCCACGTCGAGGTCTGGGTTGAAGGGCGCCGGCACGGCGTTCCTTAGGAGGGTGCCTATGAGGAGCGGCGGAAACTGCGACACGACGCGGCAGCCGAGCGCCACCACGTCCCCGGGGCCCACGCCGCGCATGCGCAGCTCCTCGGCCACGCAGGCCGCGCGCCTCGACAACTCCCTGTACGACAGCCGCAGATCCTGCTCCCCGGGGTACACCTGCACACAAGCAAGTACAGTTAAACTCAAGTTCAAGAGCACACATCTTAAAAAATCGGCTGCAACTCTCATTTTCGTCTCCTTTTTTTTACCTAGTAATTGAACATTTCTCCAATTCACGTGATTCTATGTAGCACTAGTATTCAATGACTGCATTCGCCCTACAATAGAGCTACAAAATGTAGAAGCGTTGAGATTCATTCCTTAAGCAACTGTGACGGAAATTTTTTCGGTACACATAATTAACATCGGTTCAATAGTACCATTGGCTCTGTTCATAATATACGCTTTTAATTTTGAGTCGATTCACACTTTTACTGGTTCTTTAAATACAAATGCTAAAATTTAATAAGGATATTTGAATGTATGTACTTATAATGGTTCAAATGGCTATGAGCATCTACATCTACATCTACATGATTACTCTGCAATTCACATTTAAGTGCTTGGCAGAGGGTTCATCGAACCACAATCATACTATCTCTCTACCATTCCACTCCCGAACGAACACCTAAACCTTTCTGTTCGAGCTTTGATTCCTCTTATTTTATTTTGATCATTCCTACCTATGTAGGTTGGGCTCAAAAAAATATTTTCGCATTCAGAAGAGAAAGTTGCTGACTATGCCACACTCTCTCCCCTATTACGTGATAATACAAAACGAGCTGCCCTTTTTTGCACCCTTTCGATGTCCTCCGTCAATCAAACCTGGTAAGTATCCCACACCGCGCAGTAGTATTCTAACAGAGGACGAACGAGTTTAGTGTAAGCTGTCTCTTTAGTGGACTTGTTGCATCTTCTAAGTGTCCTGCCAATGAAACACAACCTTTGGCTCGCCTTCTCCACAATATTATCTATGTGGTCTTTCCAACTGAAGTTGTTCGTAATTTTAACACCCAGGTACTTAGTTGAATTGACAGCCTTGAGAATTGTACTATTTATCGAGTAATCGAATTCCAACGGATTTCTTTTGGAACTCATGTGGATCACCTCACACTTTTCGTTATTTAGCGTCAACTGCCACCTGCCCCACTATACAGCAATCTTTTCTAAATCGCTTTGCGACTCATACTGGTCTTCGGATGATCTTACTAGACGGTAAATTACAGCATCATCTGCGAACAACCTAAGAGAACTGCTCAGATTGTCACCCTGGTCATTTATATAGATCAGGAACAGAAGAGGTCCCAGGACGCCTCCCTGGGGAACACCTGACAGCACTTCAGTTTTACTCCATGATTTGCCGTCTATTACGACGAACTGCGACGTTCCTGACAGGAAATCACGAATCCAGTCGCACAACTGAGACGATACCCCATTGGCCCGCAGCTTGATTAGAAGTCGCTTATGAGGAACGATGTCAAAAGTTTACGGAAATCTAGAAATACGGAATCCACTTGTGATCCCCTGTCGATCGCGACCATTACTTCGTGCGAATAAAGAGCTAGCTGCGTTGCACAAGAACGATGTTTTCTGAAACCATGCTGATTACGTATCAATAGATCGTTCCCTTCGAGATGATTCATAATGTTTGAATACAGTATATACTCCAAAAGCCTACTGCAAACCGACGTCAGTGATATAGGTCTGTAGTTCGATGAATTACTCCTACTACCCTTCTTAAACACTGGTGCGACCTGCGCAATTTTCCAATCAGTAGGTACAGATCTATCGGTGAGCAAGCGGTTGTATATGATTGCTAAGTAGGGAGCTATTGTATCAGCGTAATCTGAAAGGAACGTAATCGGTATACAATCTGGACCTGAAGACTTGCCCGTATCAAGCGATTTGAGTTGCTTCGCAACCCCTAAGGTATCTACTTCTAAGAAACTCATTCTAGCAGCTGTTCGTGCTTCAAATCCTGGAATATTCCATTCGTTTTCCCTGGTGAAGGAATTTCTGAAAACTGCGTTCAATAACTCCGCTTTAGCGGCACAGTCGTCAGTAACAGTACCATCGGCACTGCGCAGCGAAGGTATTGACTGCGTCTTGCCGCTTGTGTACTTTACATACGACCAGAATTTCTTCGGATTTTCTACCAAATTTCGAGACAATGTTTCGTTGTGGAACCTATTAAAGGCATCTCGCATTGAAGTCGGTGCCAAATTTCGCGCGTCTGTAAATTTTAGCCAATCTTCGGGATTTCGCGTTCTTCTGAACTTCGCATGCTTTATCCGTTGCCTCTGCAACAGCGTTCGGACCTGTTTTGTGTACCATGGGGGATCAGTTCCATCTCTTACCAATTTATGAGGTATGAACCTCTCAATTGCTGTTGCTACTATATCTTTGAATTTAAGCCACATCTCGTCTACATTTGCATAGTCAGTTCGGAAGGAATGGAGACTGTCTCTTAGGAAGGCTTCTACTGACACTTTATCTGCTATTTTAAATAAAATTATTTTGCGTTTGTTTCTGGTGGATTTGGAAGAAACGGTATTGAGCCTAGCTACAACGAGTCGGCCGAAGTGGCCGTGCGGTTAAAGGCGCTGCAGTCTGGAACCGCAAGACCGCTACGGTCGCAGGTTCGAATCCTGCCTCGGGCATGGATGTTTATGATGTCCTTAGGTTAGTTAGGTTTAACTAGTTCTAAGTTCTAGGGGACTAATGACCTCAGCAGTTGAGTCCCATAGTGCTCAGAGACATTTTTTCTAGCTACAACGACCTTGTGATCACTAATCCCTGTATCAGTCATGATGCTCTCTGTTACCTCTATTTTGTGGCTAAGAGGTCAAGTGTGTTTTCGCAACCATTTACAGTTCGCGTGGGTTCGTGGACTAACTGCTCGAGATAATTTTCGGAGAAAGCATTTAGGACAATCTCGGAAGATGTTTTCTGCCTACCACCGGTTTTGAACAAGTTCAAATGGTTCAAATGGCTCTGAGCACTATGGGACTTAACAGCTAAGGTCATCAGTCCCCTAGAACTTAGAACTACATAAACCTAACTAACCTAAGGACAGAACACAACACCCAGCCATCACGAGGCAGAGAAATTTGAACAAGTATTTTTGCAAACATATCGAGGGAAGGTTGAAGTCCCCACCAAATATAACCGCATGAGGGGGGTATTTATTTGTTAGCACTATGGGACTTAGAACTACTTAAACCTAACTAACCTAAGGACATCACACACATTCATGCCCGAGGCAGGATTCGAACCTGCGAACGTAGAGGTCACGCGGTTCCAGACTGTAACGCCTAGAACCGCTCGGCCACTCTGGCCGGCTTACTTATAATGGAATTGCACTTCTTGTTCTACTTTTGTGCGATATTAATGTAAAATGCCGCTAATGTAAAATAACTTAATAACAGGTTAAATGCACAAGAAGACATCTGAATGTGGAGAGATGGCGGGAGGTATAGAAGTATGTTAAGAGAAAATCGATATATGTATTGAAGAGTGAGACTGGTGTGTGCTGGTACTGGTTGCCTGGAGGGCCCAATAGAAACACTGTTGACAGTAAAGACTGATTTCATTTAACTTCAATACATGACGTGTTGTGGCTCAGCGAGACAAGCACGCCTCCGTCTGTTGTTCTTGGCGGGGCTCACGCACGAACGGCGGTGTCCACCCTGGATGCTGAGGCGGCGCCCCCCTTTGCTGATGGTACCCCGGCGACCTTTCGGTGCCACAGCCGTTCACGTCAGTGGCGCGCTACTTCCCTTGGCCGCGTGAAGCCCTGATGATCCTTCTCTTTACACTCGTCTCCACGGCAGCACGTGGCTGTGCGCTGGGTTCAACTGACTGCCCTCTGGCAAAAATCGGACGGCGGCTTCTGCAGAGGTGCGAGTCTCAGCATCAGTGGTAGCAGCCACAGACGGCAGGTCTTCAAAGCTGGGGCACCAAGTCCCGTGAAGGACTTAGTGCTGGTGGCAGCTGCAGCCTGGTCTCGAACCCTAGCCTGCTACTGGCAGTGTCCAGTCGTCTTGTTGTCCACAGCTAACTTCGGCGTCGTAGTGGTGCTGCTGGTCTCCAGTGACGAGAAGTGCCTCTACCTCAAGATTCATTTACATGCCTCTGGCCCACATTTGTTTCTCTAAAACCCAGTACCTAGTCACGTCATCCATAACAAGAGACTTCCGCTGGTGTGATGATATCAACCTACTGCGCGGTGCAGTCACTTCTGTGCTCGTGTATCCTCGTCTCGCAATTCCTTTGCATGTCTGCTATCATGACCCACTGCAGATGGTAATGCAACGCACTACGTTGACTGTTTCACTACTTCTTTTACGTTTTCAAAAGACTTGTTACTTTTTTCTCGTTGGCTAAATAGCAACGCTGCACTGCCTCCTGCACGGAGAAGTCTCGGCCCCTCACTGTAGCCTAGTTTCCTGCTAATGTTACTCTCCCCTTCTAGAACAGATTCAGCCCTGTCGACGTGATCACCCGCTTTACGAACTCGTCTCCTCTTTGTTTTCCTCTGTTCATCCTGGTTGTGGAAAGTATATGTGCCCTTACCATTTACGCCACAATAGCTGCAACATAACCATCAGCAACATTTTGTGCATTCCCCTTAGTATCTAAAACAACAAAACTATCTGCAGTTCCACTCCGCACGACGCAAAAATCACCAGTATATGTACCTCCCTGTGCGTCTGGCGCAGGCTCTCCCCCATTAACGTCATCACCCAATGGGGCAAATACTACTGCACTTACATCACCCATGTTGCTGTCACTCCGGTACTGCCCACACCCAGACTCCATAATTCCATTGGATATTGGAGATGGTACTTCTACATTAGATTCCTTAACTCTAGCAATGTCATTACTCTGTGCATCACATACATTCTCAGGAACGTGTATTCTGACATCATATACATTTCACTAAAAAAATCGTCTAAGCAACTGGGAAAATGTGTCCTACTCTTCACAGAATCGACAGGTTCAACTACATCAACGGTAGTTCAAAAATGTTCAAATGTCTATGAAATCTTATGGGACTTAACTGCCAAGGTCATCAGTCCCTAAGCTTACACACTACTTAACCTTAATTATCCTAAGGACAAACGCACACACCCATACCTGAAGGAGGACTCGAACCTCCGCTGGGACCAGCCCCACAGTCCATGACTGCAGCGCCTAAGACCGCTCGGGTAATCCCGCTTGGCCATCAACGGTAGTGGGACGTTTTACAGGAACATGTAATTTATGCACAAGCCTGCTCCTCTTCCTTTCAGCTTCCTCTTCCCCATTCTTTCCATCCTCTCCATAATCAACACATTACGAGGCCCCTTTTCCATTATCCATTTCTCATGCTCTCTTCACAACTTCTACACTCCTGCGTTTTGTGATAAGTTATTTTCGTCACCTCGGAGTCAAATGCTTCTAATCTTACCCCGCTCCATCTTTTCCGCTTGCAGCTTGTCTGCTTCCAGCTGGAAGCGGTCTGTAAAATAGTCCAATGGTTGGATTCCGGAATATTTCTGAAAGTGGTCAACATAAAACGGAGTCTCATAATCAGGAATGAATGTTGGGGGGCAGGGCAGGAAACCTGCATCAATGTCCTGGACAACGTCCTACTGGGGATGGTTTGAGGTGTCAGGTGTTATGAGGTGTCAAGTGTGTATCTATATCGTATAAATGACTCTGGTTTTTACTTATATAGTGTAGTGCTGGTTCTGTGTTATTGTAACTGGGTAACCTCTTTTGATGCTAGTCAGTTGTCAGCGTGAGCATTACTGCAAAGGGCATTTGATTCTAAAGCATTATGTCAGGGTGAAAAACACTAAATAAATTACTTTTTCTCTCTTAACAACATGTGGGCAGGGTGGGTTCTTCCTTGGCTCGGGTATGAGATCGAATGAAGCAGCATTTTTACATAAGATAATTTTTATTGAAAGATTTGTACAATGGTTTCCTTACTGGATAGTTCTGGCTGGGAGAGTGGCAGCTGTGTCGTTTGTGAAGCCTTCGGTGTGTGAGCGGCGGAGTCTGATTACGCCAGGCGGAGTGTATCTCGTGTCGCTGTTTCGCCCAGTTGACTGGAGACGTGCATCGTGAGGTGGCCTGTTTAATTATTGAGAACGAAGTCGTGAATCGGATGGTGATACCTTGGATGTGGCGTCCCAGTGTTTCTCTTCTCCATGTGGCCGGTGTGTGTCAGTGTTGTGCGTCGGCCAGCGGAGCGGCGCGTCGTGGGAAGGCCAGTGTCCCGGACTCGAACAACGGACTCCAGCTTGATAGTCTTCGGCTGTCACATCTTCATCACCATCACACAGGTGACTGCTGATGTGAGGACCTCTCCTTCCCGTCCTCACGGGTCACCCATGTACGTAAAATCAGTCTTCAAATACCTTCTAACTTCTGTCTTCTGGCGGCGAGGCTGCTGCTTGCTATTCCACCACAGCGATGGACTTGGTGCTTCTGTGTACGATGAAGTCTCTTCCTATATGACAGTCTTCAGCACCGACTGAACTGTACTGAACTCGAACTGAAACTGAACTGAAAACTACTGTCGGGCCCACTGCGTCTCACGTATTTAATTACTTCACTTCACTAGAGGTGAACGACTTCACGGTCATTGCCTCTTCTGTCACGTTGAAAAGCTTCTCGAAGAATCTTCTTAATGTCAGTCATTGGCTCTTGGAATGTAGGCGATGGCCTTTGATCACGTGTGATAATTGAGAAACACGTGAGCCGGTCGGGCGATGTCCTGATGGCTGAATCGACAGCTTCTGCTTATCTGGGGAGGGCGATGGCTTCTCCTGAACGTGCTGACCTGCAAGTGCCGGCCGTTGCCACTGCTGCTCTGCCCGCTGTTTGCCAGTTTTGTAACTATTCTAACTAAACTAAGTTTTTCATTTATTTTCTAATTTCTACTTCACTTCACATTGATTTCACTAATTTATTTACCTATCTTAAGTACCACTCAACATTATGGACGAAGGGAAGGGAGATGGTGAAAACCGGTAATGCTTGTATGTAGCCTCCTCCTCCTCTCGAACAGCACCAAGAGGGCAACAGAGCTTAAGGTCCCCATCTGACAGACAGACCACCACCAAATGTGGCACAGGAAGTTTGGAATTTAACCCAGGATATTGGCGCTAAGACTGATCATTGGAAATCGTATACCAATGCACAGACTCCTCTTGATAGCCAAATATAATTTCTGAAAATTTTCCACCCCAAGACTCGACCCAGCTTATCTCCTTGTTGAGTTCCACTGCACACGTGTACGTTAGCGAACTTTTCTATGGCGGTGGGTAGTTGCACTGCTGCAGGGGTTTTAATTATTTACTTTGGAGTAGTGAGAAGTTTAACCCCGTTTCGCGTCATAAAGTAAGGAATGTGGCCCTTATTTAAATTGATATACGAGTAGTAGGATAGTACTGCTGAGTGTTAATCCGAGTCCGCCAATGATTGCACGTAGGCAACAGTTAAGTCGCATAATGCCCCTGTGCGTGGATGCGACCACAGCAGCGAGTAGGATTTCACCACAGAAGCTGTGAATAACAGACGAAAGGAATGTTGCACTACGGCTGCTTCCAGTACCATGGTAGTTATTCCCGAATGTTATAACATACTTCCTGTCATCCTGTACCTCCTTCTCGTCAGTGTTTTCCACATCAACCGTTCCTCGCCTATTCTGGGGAGATGTTCTTCATTTCTTATCGTATCGATCCATTTTTCGGCATTCTTCCGTAGAACTACATCTGAATGCTTAGATTATCTTTCCTGTTGTCCATGATTCACTTCCATACAGTGATGAGCAAATGGACGTAATTTTTTGAATTTGTTCTCAAATTAAATACTGTTTTGGGCACCTGGTGATTATAATTAAAGTGCAGCTACTCACGGACGTCCATTTCGGGCTGTAATTATCATACGGCAACGAAACTTGGTAGATATGTCAATGCGTTAATGCAGAACTGATTTACGCTGGAAAAAATATTATTTCTAACTGTGGTGCTGTCCACGGTTTATGTGGTGCTATGACATCGACGCTGTCATTTGAAAAGCCATAACGAGAGTGAGATTCATACATACACATGTACTCTAAAAGGCACCCGATGGTGTATGAAGGAAGTCACTAAGTGAGGAGCGTACTTACTGTACAGCTATCATTCCCTTCCCTCTTCCTTGTTCAGTTACCGAAGGCTACTGAGGAAGAAAGGTGGTCGCTGTCTTCGTATAAACGATGATTTCTCTTAGGTGAGATATATGTTGGAAAAATTTTGGAGAAAGACACCTGTAATTTTGTGAATAATCCTATCCGCGATGCAGTGCCTTACTTCGAAGGTGCCTTACTGCCGTTGGTTGACCTTTTCAGTGACTCTCTCATGCGGACTAAATAAATCCATTTTCTGTTTCGTTATCCAACATGGGAAAGGCCTCAGAGCGATGAAAAATGCGCAGGAACTGGTCGAACAGCTGTGCAGTAAAACTCTATCTGACCATTGATCTATTTACCCACATCACATTACATAAAACTGATGTATCAGAGCAACTAGAATCCGGCAGCAACTATTCTTCGTGTAGGGGAAGTTTGGAGCAACTAGGATGCACAAAAAGTCAAACGTGTACCCCAACTCTTTATTTGTGGGGACCAATGGTATTCTAACATCAACGAAAACGTAAAGTTTTGTTCGCCCATCCAGCATGATGTTTCTCCACACCAGGACATTATTTTTTGGCGTTCCTTTGATTGTGCTTGCTCACACATTTCACCAAGGGGAACGTGCAACGAGAACCGTTCTGCAAAGTAAAAAGGGGTCCCTCTATTCTTTCAAAACCTAGCCTCGATGTAAATGACTCATCGATTAAACGGAACAACTTACGCACTGCCGTGCATGGAATGCACCCTGCTGGACGCCGCGCGTGAAAACAACTTTTCCTGTGTCCCCTGGAAACAACTTCTCTAGTGGCATCCGCCATTACTGCAGACAATTGTCTTGTATGAACCATTATATTTCCTGCGCAGCTGGGTCTATATATCGATCCGGCTCCCGAGTGATTCCACTGAGTCGATGGTGTTTTGTTTTAGGCCTAGAACAACATTTCATGTAACACAAAACTTCCGTAAAAAACATTGGTATGTTAAATCGCGGTTCAGACAGTGCTTCCATTGTCCGGGAATTCTGCCTCGCTAAACAGGGTATAAATAACATCGTTGTGCCATGAACCACCGAGAGACTACATTCTGTTCGTACCAATTGGGGGACGTGGTTCATTGTGTGTCCAGTGAATTTTTATTCGTTGTCTTTGCCTCACATACTTATTCGAAACAGGAAGTAATTCTTTCCTGTGCAGTTAGCTTATCATTCACCCGTTCAACTTTCTCTTTTCCATAGCACGTTGAACTTTTGGTCATTGCTCTTCATCGGCACAATATTAGTCACTGCAGAAAGTGTAGCAGGTAACACATTGCTGTTGCCACGTACTTGGCTCTCTTTCCGTTCTGTTTATGGATGCAGCGTCGAAAGAGTGCCTGCTTGAATTCTTTTAAGGGAACAGTCTAATAGGAACAAGAAATTTCCCGTTTTTTCTTTTATTTTTACAAGTATCTTATCTAGATATTGTTGGAATCTTTCTTCGAAGGTCTCTCAGCACAGATTTTTCTTAAATTTCCTTGAATCTGCCATCTGTTAAGCTAGGTTAGAGATTAAAGTTTCTGCGACGTCAAGATGATTAGCTTTGGAGAGTAGCTCAGTTGGAAAAGTGTAGGTGAGGAGGCTACCACTGGCTGATTAATGCGCCATCCCTTCAAGTATTTGGGTAAACCAAAGACAGCTTAAATCAGGACACCTGAAACAGCTTCTGTCGAATTCGAGTTAAGAATTTTAAACACCACTCCTCCTCCCTCGGTTCCCGATGCTCGGATAGATCTATTACTACAATCGCTGCCATTTTACAGAGACAGTCACTGTATACTTTTCAGACTATGCTACAGTTAATTCCCTCATTCGTCAGTTACTGTTAATTCTTCATAACTGCATAGAAACCAAAAAAGACGGAAGCATACGTGTCATTTATATCCTCGTAATGTTAATGTTTGTTTATTCGTAAGACAAAATTACAGAAAGTAACCCGCCATCCACACCAAAGCTGTCAAAAATTGCCTTGAGGCTACACACAAAACTGCAATCTTCTTAGTACGCTATAGAATAATGGATCCCCAGTTACAGGTATCATACTTGTTTTGACTTATTCTTATTCAGTATCTTGTATGTGTCTTATCAACACCTGCTCTTTGGCCTTGGTGTAGTGATCACGTGAGTCGCACACCATTGTACATGAAGGTCGCGGTTATTTCGTATCTCCGCTTTAAAAACACAACATGAAAAAACGTAGGACGATCTTTACACGATTTGCAGACAGATGGCTCTCACGATAATAAAGGGGTGACTGCGTAGTGAAGAAAGGCAGACTGCCAGTGTAAAAACAAATGACAACTCCACTGTCCGAAATATGGCATAAGGTGCTGACGCTAAAGCGAAAAGCAAAATAATACCAGGACAAAAGCAAACGTGTTTCAATAACAGTTTTACAGCTACATTTTTTATTATTTTATTTCTTTGCGATTATTTTGTGGGTCCCAGTGCTCATTCTTGTTATCGGCTAAGCTGTCAAGCTGAAACATGCTGTCATCATATCCTTCTAAAATAATCGAGAAGATGAAAAATAACTAAACGGCTCGCGGTCCAACAAATTATTTCTGGGGTAAGCTGCTTATATTTGGTCATTTATCTCATTGTTCCTGGAACACTGAAATTCTTGTTTCCCACACGATCCCTGCTTATTACAGACAAGTCAGTATGTAGTTCTACGCGCCGTCCTCAAGTGGGACGAGTCAGCTAACGACATAGAGCCTTACGATTTTTGTGATGACAGTTCCTGTTATTTCACACTGAGGAGCCATTGCCTCGTTTAAAACACAAAATAAGTTCTGCGATATTTCGGCAATGTGTTACCAAATATTAAACCAGTAAGAGGCAAGATCACTCGATACGCCAGAAATAGAACTTATGGTATTCAGTATTGTATTTGCCGTTTTCAGCTGAAGCCCATATTTGGTGTGTTTCATATTAACTTACATCCTAAGAATATATACTGTCTCTAAGCATCAGTACATTGAGGACCTTTCGAAACTGCGTCGTTATACATAGGATGGCTTGTATTTTCGTAATATATTACACATACAGGATGTCCCACTCGAGAGAGACCCCACAAACAAAGATTTCCTTAAATTACACATCAAGACTTTGCATAACAATCAGAACATGAAAAAATTGAACATTTCATAACTTGTTCATGGGGAAATAAAGGTGAGTCACGAAAGATTTGGGGAGTGACCGCCCTCGACTTGTAAACACACTTGCACACGACGCGGCAGATTCTCCAGTTTTGCTGACAGAAGCTCATGTGTCACTGCCTGGATTTCACTGATGATGATCTCGGGTAAATCCTTTCAAGTTTTCTGGTTTGTTCCTGTAGATCTTGGCTGTTAGGTCACTCGAGACGTGTGGTATGTTGTGTCATCATGTTGGTACCAGCTGAGTGTAAGTTCTTCATCGTCCAACTAGTTCACGAAATTCCCGAAACATTTCGATGTTACCTGAACTTGACACAGTAGACTCGCAAAAAATTGGTCCGATGATGCGACGATATGATACTGCACAGAACAAGCCAATCTTCTGTGAATGCAGGGGTTGCTCGGCCAGTGCATGTGAATTTTCATGACACTACAGACGTGTATTCTGAGAGTTTACATAGCCGGAGTGGAGGAACCACGCCTCATCACTGAACCACGTGTACTGCAATATTCACGGCCTCTGAGCAATAAACTTCTGAAACCGATGACAAAATGCAATGCATTTGTCTTTGTCATTGGCGTTCACTTCCTGAACAACTGTAAACCTGTGTGGATACATGTCTGCTTTCTTCGCAGTTCCGCGATATGTTCTCCGTGAGAGTCCACATTCCTGAGTTAAACGTCGAACAGACCTTGCAGTAGAAGTCAACAATCGTTGTTTCACGTCAGTCACTTTTTCTTCCGATATTGGCGACTGCCCCGCCGTGAAGCTCCAGCGCCGTTCCATTGCTCTCCAACTTTTTCTTTAATTTCTGTATACGGCATTTAGGCGGTATATGCTGGCCACCAAACCGCTCCGAACACATTCGCTGACATGTCTTAATGAAACCAGTAATCGAATATTGTTTCAGCAGAAACACGAGCTCTCCAACGGAGTAGCGATACATTGTCACTTGAACACTAAACACTGAGCTCCAGCCACAGCGAAGCGCGGAAACACACTGTTGCGTAAACGATGTTGCAGAGTGCAGTGTTGCCGCATCAAATGTCACAGATTACATGGTGAAATATCAGCGGAATTGCTACACATGTTTGGGGAGCCTCTTTCGAGTGGGACGGCCTGTGTTATTTAGTTATTTTCGTATTATAGCTCGTGTATTATCTAAGTACGCCATTTCAAGGAGACTGCATATTGAAGACTAGTCGTTCTTCATATAATTATTATAATTAAATCCCTGTTCATAATATAACGACGATTAAAGCCTTCGGAATATCATTGCATAAAATACAAAGTTCTCTGTTGTCGGAATTCAGCGCAGCACTGCTTGTAGAGGCCCTGAATTACCAAACAGTGTGTGTGGCTTCGCGTTTTGCTGTATACTAATTTTTTTTTAATCATCACGTTATCTAAAATGTTTCTGGGACTTTCTGCAATATTCTGTGTTATGTAAAGATAAGTGCATTCTCTCTTAGGAGTGAGTTGTCCGGTTTCGTCAGGTTTTATGGGCTGATGTTCATACTGCCTAGATGGAACTTTCCTTTTTGTGTTATAACATGTTCAAGGATACTAAAGTTTTTATTTATGTGTACTATAAATTTGAATACTTGTGGTAAGGAGTACGGGACCAAACTGCTGAGGTCATCGGTCCCTATTCTTAACCACAACTTAATCTAAGTGAAACTAACTTATGCTGAGGATAACACACACAACTATGCCAGAGGGAGGAATCGAACCTCCGACGGGGGGAGCCGCCCGAGCCGCGACAATACGCCTCAGACCGCAAGGCTACCCCGCGTGGCTGTGTACTACAGACAATAAACATGGATAGCACATGGACAGGGGACGAAGATCACGTGGTAATAGAACTGACGTAAGAATTTTTCGCGAGTTTGCGAACGAGATACAGCCGGTACAGTTTCAAATGGTCCCACGTGACGCGGAGCTGTCTCTCGTGAGTTCGTATTTCCCATCCGCTTCTACGTCAACGTTAGATGTCTCGTCCCATGCGAGGACGGCTTCAGTATGAGACGTCCTGCAATTTGGATAGCGGACGAGACAGAGAACTCAACAAAGAGCTGGGTGATTCGTCACGGCTGTGACAGGCCAGAGAACGAGGGTCTGAGGAATGCTCAAATGTCTCTGGTGGGAGACACTGGAGGAGGGACGTTGTGCACAATGTAAAAGCTCACTTTTAAAATTTCATAATGAATCAAGAAATGTAAAACTCTTTTCTGCATGCGGCTCACGGATAGTTACGGCAAAATTAACTACGTTCTAGGTTACACGATGACTGTACATTCTGTGCATCATCCGATATTGTATTCGAAGAGGGTAGAATGGTCACAGTACCCCATGTGCGTCCTACCATATACTCCATGGGTGACTTATGCGTCACAGATGGAGGAGCAAATGAGACAACTTATTGCGTTTCATGAGTTTGTTGACCTCTGTCTCTGGTCTTCGAGCTCCTTCATATCACCAGCTGTAAGGACGGCTAGAAAACACTTTTATATCATCATACTTTTACTGACATTTCACGTCGGCTATGACGCTGATTATTGTAGCGCGAGAGCCGTGAATCCCCTAAGCCACGTCTCTGCAGTATCCTTTCTTCCAGGGGTGCTAGTCCAGCGAGGTATGCAGCAGAAATTCTGTGACGTTTGGAAGGTAGGAGACGAGCTACTGCCGAAAGTTGAGCCGTAAGGGCGGGTAGTGAGCCAAGCTTCGGTATCTCAGTCGGTCAGAGCGCCGACTGTCCTTTGTAACAAAAAATAAATAAAAAATAAAAAATAGCTAAGTGAATTATTCAACTATCAACTTGAGGGTGTGCTGTGTGACGTCCTACCTACACCAAAGGATGAGAACAATAGCGAGCGAAATACAGTGGAGAAAAAGAGAAAAAAATGTATATCTGTAGAAAACTTGCTATAGTTCAATTCGTTTATCTTGGCGGTTCGCACATGCCCGCCCAGACGCGGGAGATTGCTGCGTTGCCAGTTGTACGCGCCAAGAGAAGCAGCGCCATAGTATAGTTCACAAACTTACGTTTCGGGGGGGGGAGCGCGCAGTTTATGAAGTAAAGCCACCACGACCGCATTAACCCTTTCGCTGCTACAGAGACGTGCTCCCCGCATTCCGCGATGTGCCCGATTTTGTCATCATTGAACCGCTCGCCTGTGCAGACACATGGTGTTTCGACTGCTTTGACACACTTTATCATTCGACTTCACAAAGACTATTTGGCCCAAAAATTTTATTTTTACCCATCGTCTTGACTGATACCTTGCCCCCATAAATTACTTAATTTTGTTTCGATGTTCAACGCAGTTATTGTGCAGCATTAGATGTAGTAAACCATTGCACGAAATTTTGAAGAGTTTGCAGAGGTAAAAGTCCATAGCGTATACTTTCCGTATGGTCGATTTTAGCTGCCACTAGAAATTTCAAAAAATTACATTCAAACGAATAAAATTCATGAAGTAAGACACTTCGTTATTATTTTTAAATAAAGAAAATATTAAGCACCGAACAAGCTTTGAACTCAGAATCTTTCGCTAAGTAGCTATACACTTCAACCATTACGCTAACGCAGCTTGTCGTTCAGTATATCTTCCGGAGGAGTTTAAACTATCACGCAAAATACCGACAAACCCTGTTGGTATGACTATGAATTACTTATGTTTCGTCGAAGTAAAATAGGAAACAAACAATTACCGCTGTTCTTTATTGCGAAAAGCGGTTAGTGAGAATGATACAAACACCTTTCCTTGCTATCGCTATTAGGAGGCTCATTGCTTGTTTGGTGTAATTAATTAATAGAATATGAAGCAATTGGTATAAAGAATGCTTTTTCCAAACTTTCTATAAAAGAAAGTCTGCTATCAAGACATTCCTTTTGTTCAATTACTTTATTTATGACTGAACATTTCTAAAACTGAAGACACTCGTCCGTGCTCTGCACTGCAGTCGAGCTCTGGCAACGTCGTTCTCTGTTCATTGGCTGACTGTGTTTTGTGACGTCAGATGCGCAGAACGAACCTATACTCGGCTGCCATCATAAATGACGCGCATTTTAGTAAAGGGCAAAAGTCGCAGATTCGTGTCACGGTCTGGCATACAGTTTAAATCTACCAGGAAGTTTCTCATTTGGATTGTTATGCACAAGCAACAATATGATGCAATAAGATCTTCGGTGAGTGATGTCTCGCCATGTGCCAAGTAAACGTAGAATTTAATCTCAAAATGCACACTCTTATCAGTATAAAGAGTATGAAAACAACAGGAAGTAAAGTCGAGAGACAGACTGTTATCAGTACCATTATACGTAATCAGGCTGTCGTCCACGGAGAAAGACATGAAGAACTCATATCAAATCGTGCTATGTCGGATCAATGTTGGTTTTGAGTCCTTGATTTGACACTCTATAATTAATGGTAATGATAGTGAATTTTTACTTGTAGAACTGATATAAACAGATCTGAAGTTTATTTGTCGAAACAAACCATCGTCAAATGAAAGTCTAGAACGACCTAAACCGTATTTAGAAAGTGACCGTAAATATCTTCTACAAAATTTCTTGAAAAGTATACAGGATGTTACAAAAAGGTACGGCCAAACTTTCAGGAAACACTCCTCACACACAAATAAAGAAAAGATGTTATGTGGACATGTGTCCGGAAACGCTTAATTTCCATGTTAGAGCTCATTTCAGTTTCGTCAGTATGTACTGTACTTCCTCGATTCACCGCCAGTTGGCCCAATTGAAGGAAGGTAATGTAGACTTCGGTGCTTGTGTTGACATGCGACTCATTGCTCTACAGTACTAGCATCAAGCACATCAGTACGTAGCATCAACAGGTTAATGTTCATAACGAACGTGGTTTTGCAGTCAGTGCAATGTTTACAAATGTGGAGTTGGCAGATGCCCATTTGATGTATGGATTAGCACGGGGCAACAGCCGTGGCGCGGTACGTTTGTATCGAGACAGATTTCCAGAACGAAGGTGTCCCGACAGGAAGACGTTCGAAGCAATTGATCGGCGTCTTAGGGAGCACGGAACATTCCAGCCTATGAGTCGCGACTGGGGAAGACCCAGAACGAAGAGGACACCTGCAATGACCAGGCAATTCTTCGTGCAGTTGACGATAACCCTAATGTCAGCGTCAGATTTCAATGCTGGGCCTTCAACAAGTGTCAGCGTGAGAACCATTCAACGAAACATAACGTTGACCACGTCACTGTATGGAGAGTGCTACGGGAGAACCAGTTGTTTCCGTACCATGCACAGCGTGTGCAGGCACTATCAGCAGCTGATTGACCTCCACGGGTACACTTCTGCGAATGGTTCATCCAACAATGTGTCAATCCTGATTTCAGTGCAAATGTTCTCTTTACAGATGAGGCTTCATTCCAACGTGATAAAATTGTAAATTTTCACAATCAACATGTGTGGGCTGACGAGAATCCGCACGCAATTGTGCAATCACGTCATCAACACAGATTTTCTGTGAACGTTTGGGCAGGCATTGTTGATGTCTTGATTGGGCCCCATGTTTTTCCACTTACGCTCAATGGAACACGTTATCATGATTTCATACGGGATACTCTAATTGTGCTGCTAGAACATGTGCCTTTACAAGTACGACACAACTTGTGGTTCATGCACGATTGAGCTCCTGCACATTTCAGTCGAAGTGTTCGTACGCTTCTCAACAACAGATTCGGTGACCGATGGGTTGGTAGAGGCGGACCAATTCCATGGCCTCCACTCTCTCCTGAACTCAACCCTCTTGACTTTCATTTATGGGGGCATTTGAAAGCTCTTGTCTACGCAACCCCGGTACCAAATGTAGAGACTCTTTGTGCTCGTATTGTGGACGGCTGTGATACAATACGCCATTCTCCAGGGCTGCATCAGCGCATCAGGGATTCCATGCGACGGAGGGTGGATGCATGTATCCTCGCTAACGGAGGACATTTTGAACATTTCCTGTAACAAAGTGTTTGAAGTCACGCTGGTACGCTCTGTTGCTGTGTGTTTCCATTTCATGATTAATGTTATTTGAAGAGAAATAATAAAATGAGCTCTAACATGGAAAGTAAGCGTTTCCGGACAATGTCCACATAACATATTTTCTTTCTTTGTGTGTGAGGAATGTTTCCTGAAAGTTTGGCCGTACCTTTTTGTAACACCCTGCATATTATATTCAACCAGTCGATTGACACCAGAAAATGAGCATGTAATCAAGGAACTGCTACTCTATCAATGGTTCGACAGTCACCATACGGAAGGTTTGCTCGAAGACTACAATCATTTGCTGATGTCTCCAATGCGGAGAGACCGGAGATATTTTGTTGATTTTAAAGTCCCAATGGACCAATGGCAACACAGAAAGGGTCTTTCATAGGACAGTTTGTCGCCTTTCACTCTTTCAAAGTAAATAACACAGATCATCATCTGCTTAATACTACTACAAGTTTTCTTATGGTGACAATCTGGTAACTGCAACACAACTATATGTCCTCCGTTCCATTGAGAGAAGCCTGACAAATGCGTAGGATCTCATTTATTGTACATCGCGCTCAAAAATTATTTTACAATCTTTGGAGACAGATTTCTTACACGAAAACAAGAACAAACGTCCGTGTAAACATATGCCCCAAAATCCCTCGTTTCTGAGTTATTTATGAAAGGAGCTCATGAAAACGTAAACTCATAATAATTGCTCTAAATTCTCTTCTCTTGCTTCCGAACACGCATGCACTCGTCGAATTACGGATTGTCGCAGCTTTTCAAGTACCCCTGACAGTTTCTAGAGGTTTCACGGGCATCCATGACACTTCGACGAAGATTTTCTGCATCTGCGTAACGATACGCATAGACCAGTTGTTAAAGGTGGCCCCATACATAATAAGCTAAACGACTGCGGTTAGCGAAACGTGCAGGCCACGGAACTCGTCCTTCTTACATATCCATCTGTCATGGTGGATACCAGTCCTTGCATTTCGAACACTGAGACCGAAATGTGCTGGAGCTCCATCATGCATAAATCACATTTTTCTTCTACTGGGTTTTGGAGGGTATTCTGCATAAAATACCTGTAGACTGCAGCTCTAAGATGTGATGGGAGAAGGTATGGCCCTACCAGACAGTCACCCACAACTCCAGCCCACACATTAATCTTAAACTGATGCTAATGTCTGGCCTGCACTGTAGCATGAGGACTGCGATCGTTCCATATGTGTTGGTTGTGGAAATTCGTTATTCTGCGTCACCCAAACGTTGCCTCGTCTGTAAACAAAGCTGAAGAGGCAAACAACGGTTTGGCAGGGTTTCTGCAACAAACTATCGGCAGAAGTTCTCTCGTGGTGGGTGATCAGCAGGCGTAGGGCCCTGCGCACGTTGAAGATGATACGGGTCTGTGAGTTGTTCGTGAAGTATCCTCCGTGTTAAACTTGAAGATGTACCACGTGCCACGGCCACTTGTCTTGCACTGATACCTGGCTCTTCTTCGCCAACTCGAAGAACGTGGTACGAGCAACACGTGATCTCTATAGTCTGTGGAGCTACGTATTCCGTGTCGGCAATGCGACGATATACGTCACCAAAGGCTGGATCACTCGGCTGTCTTTGGTCTGGAGACGCCATCTGATACAGCCGTCCAGCGTGGGCTCCATTGTGTTGCAAGGCAGACTTGTTTACATTCGCCATTCATCTGTCATCAACGTGCCCATTGTGACCATATACTACAGGTCGTGAGTTAACTGAGAGTGCTCCACTCAAAGGTGGTAGTTATTAATGTCTACCAGACACGACATGAATATCTACCATGTTTGAAGTGAGCATTCTCAGTTAACTCACTATAGTACGTATATACAATGGGCACGTTGGAGACAGATGAATGGCAAATGTAAATCCGTCCGTATGGCAACATAACACCTTCTAGTATACAATGAGTCGTATAGATAAGTGAAGTTGCTTGGTTGTACCTGGAAAGCCTTTGAACGTCAGCTTTCAACAACAACTCGAAAACGAAAGATTACGGGCATATGTTTATATGAATTTTTTTTCTTGTTTTGGTGAGAAAAGCCTGTCCCCAAAGTTTGTATAAGTATTTTTGAAACACCCTGTAAAAGAAGAACAAACTAAATCCTTACTATCAGACAACACAAATTTGTGATCTCCATTTGTGAAACCAGGAAACTGAAAGAACGTCACTTGTAAAACGGAATGTCACCAACCAGGAGCATTATTACGCACCACAGTGTCCGGAAGTAACTTTGGTCCGTAAGCCGAATTTTAACCGATATTGTATGAATAAGAAACTGGCTAATATCAGCATCATCAGAAGGCTAAAGAACGCTCATTAGTGTGCTTAACCACTTACACTGAGGACATTTACGCTTGCCGTGTGTTATTTGGAAGGGCAGTGCACAATCTCTGTGTAGTACGTATCTATAGCTGGACATCTCCCTAACGAGATTACCAGACTGATACAGGGTGCCTAAAACCGCACTTTGCCGACGCGTCCCACCCTCTGAGATACCGGCGAGAGCTTATTGCACAGTAAGAATGGGTCAAGGTGCGAACGCATGAGTGTCATCAGCTAGTACATGGGGACCAGATTCCTGGAGTGACACACATCAAGCAATAGTCGGCTGAGGACTTCCTCTGTTTCTTCCACCTGCAGGCACCCACAGTTCGCATAATAATTGGGAAAGACAAGTGAAGAGACACCAGGAATGTATCCACCATGATGGCTATACCCAGCACTAGACGTGAACAATTATGTCGTTAAACAATGAGAATTGCTCCAGCAATCACTTACCTGTGCGGTCTTGTCCCCAAGTCTCAAAATGTTGCTGAAAACGTATTTTCCCAGAGAGACATCTGGCAGCGGCAGGTCCATCCTAGGGCCACGCAGGATTTTGTCCTGTGATTCCATCATGTCTATCGGTGCGATGTTGGTACTGAGCAACACGACACCCACTTACAGTGTGGGTGAATTTACGGCTTACAAAGCCGTTCCAGAACAGCTGCCTCTCTGTCGGCAAGAAATCACTTGGAAATATTTGCGAGCCCTGCTCCGAGTCTAAGAGAGCTTAAGAGGAAAGTCATGAGCGATCACGAATAAAACGACGACTACTGAAAAGCTGTGGCGTAACATGAGTAAGACGCTAACTTATGTGGTCCCTTCCCAGCTACACCTTACGTCATTTACTCGCTTTCAAGCACAAGAAGATAAGTACTCGAACCTTGGAGCGTAATGGTTTACTCACTTGCCACAGGCGAAAGCCTGATAACGTATGAATGTTGCTCCACGACATCCAACAGCTTGCTTATCACACACATCTGGAGTGACTCCATAATTTTCTAAATGGTGCTGACTAAATAAAATGTATTGCATACACCTTAATACATAAACCAGTTCCTCGATCTTCAACAAAACAAAAAGCGGCAAATTAAGTGGAGGCGTGATCACAAAAGATTCTGTTGACAATCAGGCTTCTGCATTAGATTCAAGAAACGCTATAGTGAATTTCGGAAGAAATCTGCTGCTTTCTGACTCCTACTTTCGCTGCCTTCCAGCGTTTGATTTTCAGGTACCACAAAACAAATTCAAGCGTAATACTCACATACCGTTATGTTATTGGGAACGACATTGTAATATGTATCACAAGGATGTTAGCGATATTACCAGAGATTCTTATTCGGAGCTTTCCTGAAAAAGAGTGTCGACATAGTTGAATTCTCACCTCTCAGAGTCAGTGTGTATCATACTCATTTTTACCATCAAGGGGAGTGTTATAGGACCAGTACCCTTCACAACACTTATAGGCAACCTAATAGATAATGTCGAAAGTTCCATGAGGCTTCACAATATTTATAGTGACCTAATAGATAATGTGGAAAGTTTCATGAGGCTTTTCGCAGATGATGCTATGATGTACAGAGAAGTCACGACGCTACAGAATTGTAGCGAAATGCAGAAACACCTGCAGAAGATGGGCACTTGGTGGAGGAAGTGGAAAATGACCCACAACATAAACGAATGTAACGTATTTTGACTGCGTAGAGAGAAGACTACAAAACTGCAGAACAGTCAATTCTTCCACGAAATATGTACGAGTACGCTTAAGGACCGATTTGAAGTGAAATGACCACATGAAACCAATCGGGAGTACTGCAGATGCCAGAATGAGATTCACTGGAAGGATCCTCAGGAAATGTAGTTCACCAACTATGGAAGTAGGTTACAAAACACTCGTTCGAGCAGTACTTGAATATTGCTCAGCAGTACGGAATCCGTAGCACGTAAGACTGATAGAGAAACTGGAGAAGATCGAAACAAGAGCAGCGCGTTTTCCTACAGGCTTTAAAAAATTTAAAATAATATTTCATAAAACATTTACATTACCAATAAACTATAATTTAAAAAATCAATTCTATAAAATATACTAAGACAAAATCCAACAAAATTATTTATATCAAATAATTAAATAAACAAAAACTAAATACAATAAAATAAAGCGTCAAGTAGATGCTCAGCCAAATTCAGTGCCAGAGGATGCAAGAGAGGCGTTCTGGATCACGTTATGGTGTTGGTTGGTTGGTTTGGGGAAGGAGACCAGACAGCGTGGTCATCGGTCTCATCGGATTAGGGAAGGATGGTGAAGGAAGTCGGTCGTGCCCTTTCAGAGGAACCATCCCGGCATTTGCCTGGAGCGATTTAGGGAAATCACGGAAAACCTAAATCAGGATGGCCGGACGCGGGATTGAACCGTCGTCCTTCCGAATGCGAGTCCAGTGTCTAACCACTGCGCCACCTCGCTCGGTGCGTTATGGTGTACTTTTGAACTTACGAGAGGGTTCGTTCCTATAAGAGTCAGCCAAGATATTGCTTCCTTATACGTATGTCTCGCAAAAAGATGACGAAGGTAAAATTGGAGAGGTTCGAGCACACGTCGAGGCTTACCAGCAATCGTTCTTCCCGCGAGCCATACGCTGCTGTTACAGGAAAAGGGGGAAGTGACATCGGTATACAAAGTACTCTCTACCATACACAGTAAGGTGACTTTAGGAGGAGATCCTAGACAGAGAACAAAGGATGATCTGCAATTTACAGCAGTAACAATTAAAAAAGAAATGTGCGTGCCATTCAGTTTCGACGGTGAAACGTGACAGGTCAGTGCAAAACCTCTTGCAGTCTGTTTATATGCGTCTGCTCTCTGTGAATAACCGTAAGGTGCGCAGAACTGTATACAGCTGAAGTTTTGATCGAAAACCACGTCTCCTATGAGAAGTGACCGCTGTTCTTCTAGCGACTTTTTACAGAGGTCAAAGACGTGAACACATGTCAGGGGCACCTTTTCACCCACTAAGTGCTGAAAATTGTCTTAAAAGGCGAAGAATCAGCAATGATTAACAGTATGCGGATGCAGAGGGCAATGGAAACAACTGCATTAAAGAAACATAATGAGTACCTAAAGGACTTGTGGCCTGTACTTCAAGAAGTCTCTTTAGTGGCTAAAGATTCCATATTAATTCCCCAGTCGGATCTTCGGAAGGGGACTGCTGAGGGGAGGTGACTGTGATAGAAAGAGTGAATAACCAACGAGTGGGCAACATTCTACAAGGAGGTGTCTGGAATGCTGGAAGTCTGAAGGAGGTGGAGAAGCTATACAATCTAGAAATGGAGGTGCAAGAGCTCAATCTAAATGCAGTAGGGCCGAAAGCCTTTCAACAGCCAATACCGCGTAACATATTTATTTAAGGCAACCGGTTTCAACAGACTTTGCTGTTATCTTCAGGTCTAAGAAATATTTTTGTTATGGAAGAACTTCATTTTAAGCTGAACCTCGCACCAAGATGTCAAGTGAATAAAAATCAGCACATTAACTATTTCTGGTGAAACGATTGTAGGTTAATACCAAAATCAGCAGAAAATCGTATAGTGGGAGCAGGGTCATCATGAATAGGAATGTAGGGCAGAGAGTGAGTTACTGTGATACAGTTGTTCTCATCAGAATCGACAGCAAATCAACGCCAGCAAAAATAGTTCAGCTGTACACGCCGACGTCACAAGCAGGAGATGAAGAACAGAGAAAATGTATGAGAATACTGAACAAGTACTTTAGTACGTAAATGGAAAGACAGTTATGGGAGAATATGGGTTGTATTATACGAATGAGTGAGGAGAAAGACTGAGTTCTGCAGAAAAGGTCAGCTAGTGACAGCTAATACACGGTTCAAAAATTCAAGAAGGAGAATTACACTTGGAAATGGCCTGGAGATATTGTAACATTCCATCTGGATTATATCATGGCTAGGCAGAGACTTTGAAATCAGACACTGTATTTTAAGGCGTGCCCAGGATCAGAAATAGACTCAGTTTATAATTTGGTAATGAAATTAGTTTAGACTGAAGTTTAAGAGACTCGTTTGGAAGAATCGGTATGAAGAGATGCGACATACTGAAGTACGGAGGAATGAAGAGATGCATTTGAAGTTCTCTGGGACTATAGGAACTACAAGAATGACAGAGCAGGCAGTTTTCGAGCTAACAAATGAAAGTTCAGCGGTGTTTTGTACAGCGCGTTGGCAGACCAAGAGAAGCCACGTTGACAAGGGGGCCGTAAGAACTTCCCGTCACCGATTTGCTACGTATTGACTGGGTGTGTAGGGCACGACTAGAACTTCAACACTTGTAATTAGAAAAACGCATATCTCAACCATTTTCGAGAAAAACACGTTTGAAAATTTTAGTTGTCGTTATAAACTTTGTATGGTCAGCAAAGCGGAACAAGCTCGCAGCCGAGCGATTAATCATTTAGTTTCATAAGCGAGAGGTCACTGACTTCATTTTCGCTCTTGGAGCTGCTTCCTTTGGTTAGCATTCGCCGCTATGTTTCGATAAGCGTGGCACTCTACGAAATTGTGACGCGGCCGAGAACCGATTATAAATGTAAACGAAGTTTGTTTTGTAATAGACACATTGAAAACAAAAAATCATTGACATGCTAGAATTCAGCGTTCCTTGCAATATGTTGTAGATCATGATAATTATTGTTTTACATGTTTCTACGATCCGTATCATCCTGAGTCTTGCAGTGCTGCATGTCACAAATGTAGATGCAATACTGTAAATAAATAAACTACACAGAAATTTTAAAAAAATAAAACTTTTTCTCCTTTTCATTTTACATATTAAGAAAAAAGTAAATGTATTATTAGATATTGATACTTTTCACGATCGTAATAAATCTATTGTTGGATTACTTGGGATTGAAAAATAAACTACCGGCAGTGAGACTCGGTCCACAGACCTACCGCATATGAAACTAAGTGCTTAGTCGCCGATCCCGTGAAGACGAACGGCCCTAAAAAGCGTACAGCAAACGCTCGAATATTAGTTTCAAACTCGATTTTCTCAAGCGCTGTTGAAAGTTGCGTCTTCTTGCTTACGTATTTTAAAGTCCTAGTGAATAGTATGAGTGGAAGACCAAGAACGAAATGTTCGGATTAAAAAGGGTGTATGACAGGAATGTAGTTTCTCGCTCCCACTGTTCAATCTGGACATCGAAGAAGCAGTGATGAAAATAAAAGAAAGGTTCAAAAGTGGGATTTAAATTCAAGGTGAAAGGATACCAATGATAAGACTCGCTGATGACATCGCTATCCTCGCAAGGGAAACTCCCCATCGCACTCCCCTCAGGTTTAGTAGTAGGATGGCCCAGCGGTTAGCCCGTCAAAAACTGAACACAGATCAAGCATAAAAACGGGAAGAAGATGTACTGAAGCAAGACAAAAAAGCAAAACATAAACAGTGAACGGTCCAAGGTTAACAAGTGCAACATCGAACGCCGTGGAAGAGCTACAACATGGCTTTGGACTGTAACGCGGACGAGCCGTGTCCAAAGTTTTCTCGTGACAATTTTAATTTTTTTTTCGCAAAATTATAAACTGTCCGTCCGGCCATTGAAATGTTTTTTCTCTTTCTGTATTCTTGGCAGTTGTCATACTATACAGTGGTTACAGAACATGAGTCATGTGGTAAGAAGACATTAACGTCGCTAGTAAATGTGATGAATGTGAGAGCAGGTGACATATCACACATACGTCGCACAGAAATGAAAACAACACATAAAAGGGTATGAACTACGTTAAAACAAAAGGAATTCGTTAGTCGTAACTTCAAAAACGATACGAAACCTTAAAAAAGTTGAAAACATATGTTTTGACAGAGTACAGGGGAAACGGTATGTTTGAGAAACTTTAGCGTTCATCTGATGCAGCTTCTGTGACAAACTATTATGTTTTCATCATTTCCTTGGGAGTGATGATATTCACATTCATGCGAACATCTAAACCGGGCAACGAGGAAAATTGCACTCACTCACCATGCGTACAAATTAGGTGCTTCGATAAGAGATTCCTATCAAATGACACACATATTATCATCAATGCCGTGTATGACGTGTTTTCCTGTGGAGAATCCGGTTGACTTGTCGCCTTGTCATCAAACATTTCCGTTTCTCATTCGAAAGCCATTTCCTTTCGGCTGGTAATAGAGTAGTTGTGCAGAATCAATTTTCATTTTAGGTCCTTTCCTTACACCTCACTTTTGGAAACAGATGTCACACCGCGACACAGACACAAATTTGAATACAGCGAACAGCGAAAAAAAAAATGGCAAGAGGGAGGTTTGAAGACAGCTCGCTCGCTTGTCAGTCCAACACCATAACCACTTTTTTTTAAAGTGGAACCAAAATAGCCTCCTTCTGGATAGTTGTGAAACAGAAATTTTCTTCTCCTGTCTTCTTGTATTTTTATTAACATATTCCATAACTAAAAATGATAGTGTCACTTTTACTTAGAGTTGTGCGGGTAACATTTTAAATCTTAATTTGCTACAAAGTGTACTGTTGAAGTCTTTTCTAGGTTCCATATTCCTTCAAAAGATTCCATTCTGTAATTGTCTAAGCTTTGAACAAACAGTTAAATGGCCATTGTAAAAATATTGAAAATGGATGTATTTATTTGTAATTACTCCGGCCACCACCTGATTTTGGCTGCTTGGCATACGTCATAGGTGTGCTTCAAAATGGCTGATATAAACGTTCGCGAGCGAATAACTGCTGTCTAATAATTGCTGTGTTTGAAAACGGTGTAAAGTGCATCTGAGGCAGGACGTCGTTATGGTGTTGGTGCTTCCACAGCAAGAAGTTATGAACCCTGGCACTTCAGAACTTGGGAATGCACAATGCTGTTCTTGGACTCTAAATTGTTCGGGCCGAGCAATCTTTTGTATATTCCTGTCTTCCATTTCTCTTAATCATTTTCAAACTTATTAGAGAGTGTAGTGGACCGGGTCTTCGCAAATGCAACAAAATCTGTTTACATGTTTAGTAGATAGTTCTGTTTCCTTTCTTGGTATGGACTTAGGTTACAGAGCCGCTAAGGCGGAGAAGCAATTTTCAGGCAAGACACCTGAAAGAAGAATACAGATGGAAGGCGTAGGAGGCACTGTTCTTTACAGAATTTTTTTTCAGGTGTCACTAGTAATTTGATCATATCTTGGGGAACCTTCGATGTCGACTCACATTTTATTAATTGAAAAATAAATTGATCTTTTGCACAGATGAATCTGTATTTAAATTCAACCTGAATTCAGGTCCATTTTATGTAGCTGTGAGATAAGAAAAAGAAACAGTTAGAAAAGGAAATTGTTTCAAAGAACATTGTACTCATCGGAAAATCACGTGAAGCCATGGGCTGCAATCGGTGAAAAGCATACTGTGCGATGCACGGACGCTAAACCGTTGGAGGGTGTGCCAAGGAACCGTCACAAACACAGGCATAGGTTGTTGATTGTGGTGAATGTAAAAGTGAACGACGGCAAATGATTTGAAGGTGCTGTAGAAAGAATGAGGTAACTATTTCAGACGGAATACTAAGGACACAAGGTGGACGTGACTATTGAATAAGAAAATTATCGAACAAGTTTTATTTTAGTAAAGTGGTGAACAAAGCGAAATAATGCGATGCAATCGATGGTAATACTGCATGTTAACAGTTTCTGTCGTCAAACATCGGAAATATTAAGTTATAACTGAAAGGGAATCGCTGTAGATCTATTATTTCATTTAATAATTTACCTACGAATCTGGTCACGAAAACTGACAACGACCGGGAGAGCGGTGTGCTGACCATATGGCCCTCCGTATCCGCATCCAGTGGCCCCTAAGGGCTGCGGATGACACAGCAGCAGGTCTGTACCGTTGGGCCTTCAAGGCCTCTTCGGACGGTGTTGGTTTGTGTTTTACCTACGTATCAACATCAATAAAAGACCAATGAAAACAAAATGAGCTCAGCATCATCTTGCAGGTAACGCAAACCAAGGTAGAAAATAGATCACAACACTGTTTCAAGACAAAGAGTCGGGAATTTTAATGATGAAGGCGAAAGCATTGATATTATGTCATACGATCTGATATGAAAACCCGTTGCCCAAATAAACATTTAAAAATTTCCCTTCAGAAGTTCAAAGGGAAAAAATTCATTTGAGAGCGCTCTATACACTAACAACCGTATCTTCTGCAACTGTACAGAAAGAGAAGCAGATATTATGTCGTACCTGGACATCATTAGGCAGGAGAGCCGGATCATAAATAAAGGCACCCAGAAGAGAGATGACCATGGTGAATTTGTGTAGTCTGCATTTTCTGGATTGGTCTCAGATGGTGAAAACGCAGAGAAAACTAGAAACCAGTATTCGTTAATTTATTAATCTATTTTTACGCGTTTTGGCATTAGCCATAATCAGAATCCTGGTTCAGATAAAAACCAGAGACTTACATAGCTACATGGTTCACTTGCTTGAGTCTTCTCATGTTCGTTACACACAATTAGTTTCATTTGGCATTTAATTACATTCATTTTCTTTATTTCAAATTTCGCATTTCATGAAGTTTACAGTTTTATTTCACTACACCGTTCACATTTGCAACACAGGGCCAACCAACACTCAGTTTCGGTGAGCAATTGAATACGGTAGCTGAAGTACACGTTACATATGGAGAAAGTTTTATTAAATCAATATGTTCAGTTGTCTCGCGTGCAGACAATAAATTTTATATGAAGCTGATTACGTAGTGGGATTGCAGCACAGGTTCTCGAAAGCAAATTAGCGCTACGCATAAGTGTACTAATATTTGTATTTTATCTTTCAGCTATTGTAAATCCATTGACATATTTGTGTGTGATTCTGTGTGAATTTTTTTTTCTCCTTCTGCAAAATAATATTGAGTGTGAAAATCTTTGTTGCATAGGCAGACAGCAGTACAAACTATGTTAAACATTCCAGTGTTACATAGATGTTTTGCAGATATCTCTGTTGCGTGAAAGAATTTATTACTTTAGGTTATTTAACTGCAAACAGATTTTTTAATTCAGTTGTTACACTACAACATTGTGGCTTGCAACACAGTATTTCGTCGTGCCACTAGACCACAAACTACGGCACAGAGTAATGATGCATTATTAATAGAGCAGAACAAGCACAACAGTCGTTACACAAAAATAATTTATTTGCGATTTCAGAGAACGCAATGAGTGTCCAACACAGATGAGTTCTTCACCAGGAAATGCACTAGAACATGTATCCAACAGTAAACAAGAAATTTCAAAAGCCGAATCGGCAGGCGGCAAGTCACCTCAGCTATGCGAAATTTCTCAATAACCACTTACTCAGACAGTCGATTTGGGTTTTGTTTCCATTTCTTTTAATCAAATAATACTCGTGCCAACATCAATTACTGACAATACGCACTCAGCCGTTGCAAATCCAGTAGACATCCATACGGAACGTAATAATCCAACTTTGTTAGAGTTGGTACTAAAGATAGACAAAATTTAATAAAACACGAAATCCTAAGAAGAAATGTGAAAAGACATCAAAAGTACGATAAATGATCTCACATTACACATTGGTAAACTTGAAGAAAAATAGCAAAACGTTTCTGCAGAAATCCGACGACAGGTTGGAGATGACGTACCACTTATTATTACGAGGCTTGAGGCAAGGCTATGCAGCCTTGAAACTCAACGACTTAATTTGAAAATTACGCGACAGAACGACAAAGAAGAGCTACTTGCAAAAATAAATACCACTGCACCGAGCACGGTAGTCTCACAATTCACAGAACATTACGACCACCTTAATGTCACTGTTGAAACAATTAATAAACAGTCAGACGCATTAAAACTGAACTCTGTCGAACGAAATGAACAACTTTGAACGTTAAATGAGAGCACAAATCTAGCCGACATTAGTTTAAACAATGAAACAAATCCGCGCAGTGGCAAAGTAGAACAATTATCCAAACAAACCAACTCCTGTACCATTAGGGCTTAGGAAGAACAATAACTCAAACCTCTTTCTAACCCGATCTGTGAAGAACACGAACAAACTACTATTATTTCGAGTAACACTAAGCAGAAACTCAGATAACATTTTACTAGCTTGTTCCTCACATACAAAGAAACGTAAAGCTTTGATGCAGCATAAAGACGATTATGTCAGAACAATAGAATAACAGCTTACACTTAGTGAAAGAAAATGCAAGTGCGATGATTTTGGCTACTCTTGTTCATATTTTGGCCGTTTCCGTTTTTTTATGTATTCGTGCCATTCAGGTGATCTTTCGGGAGAACACAATTTCACTTGCAGTCGAAACAGTGAACAGCCTTGGCAGATTACCAGAAACGTTTTGTGGATACAGAACGCTTCCAGTTACAATTACAAACATTTTCATACAGTCAACTTACATGATTATTTTCTTGAAAAAAAAAAAACTTATTTACACAAAAGACAGTGAACAGTCCGCGCATTGGAGCAAAAAAATTGCGAAGGAAGTGACAATCTGAATTCCGTGCAATTTACTAAGTTCAAATGTAAGTAGAGGATCCATTATACTTTTTTTGATACATCGATTAGCAAACGATGCCTCCCCGAGATGAAAGTTAACTATTTTGCCGTTTCTTGGTACACTCGTCTTCTCCTACTATCCTTTCTAGTCGATAAGTACAAGGATTTTTCTTCTGATATCGTAATATAAATATGTTGAAAGTAATTCTAATGACTTTTGAGCTATGATTGAAAACGTGTCATATTGCCGTCAAAGTAAATTTTGCTTCTGACAAAACTGAAAACTTCTATTACACGCATTTAGTGACTAACAAAACTTAACTCTGCTAAATATATCTTACTGATCGTCCCAGGCACGACGTTAAACAGTCCAACACAAAAAACAGGAATAGGATATGCACCAGATATTGGCGAAACCAATACACAACTTTCAATACCATCTTTTTTCAATATAGCAGCATCAGTCACGAGTTAGAAAATGAAAGACTTCATTTGTGGTGAGATAAAAGATTATTTACATTTTAATTGTTTTGCCCAAATGGAAAGTCAATTTTCAAGTAGTGGTGGTATTGATGAATTGAAGTATATGCAGGATTTCTACCAGTTTAAGGAATAATTAAATCTTGTTAAAGGTAAGAGTGTGTTGTCTGGAAGAAATTATGAGTGTCTGAGGTAACCTGTACTTCTGTCGAGATTTTCTTTTCATGATCAGCTGTGCGGTAATGAAGATTAGTTTCACCAATAGTGTTATTTATGAAGTGTGACTGTGGAACATTTCTCGTGTAAGGATTGATTAAATAAGCAAAGCAGGTGTATTTACTTCTGATTATTTACGATGTATGAGGATATTATGAAATATGAGGTTATTATTATGATGATGGTACAGTAGAGATAAATATCGTGAAGGTATTAGTGATTACAGATGATGAGAATTATGAGGCTTTTGATGATAATATGATAGGAAGATTCAGTGGTTAGGAATTATGATGTAAATGAGGAATGTATAGGTATGGCCAGGGCATATACTAGAGATCCTGTTTTCGGTGAAGTTGATTTTTCTTTGTATTGATATATTTCATTAGTTTGCATGTAATAAAAGGAAGGTGATGAACAGATATGTTGTTAGTAACACAACCAAAATCTGAAATGGTAAGTAACACCTGTAAAAGACAGCACAATTATTTTTTACGTGAAGATGTTTTGAGTCATCAGGTACAAGTGGTATGGCATAAATTTCTGTCATTTTTATGGTCTAGCTTTTGTAATCATTTTTTTTTAATTTGCTGCATATGGCATACGAGAGCATTATCCTGCTGAACTAACTACAGACCTTTCTGTCTGCAAGTCAGATTATGACAGACATAATGATATACATATAAACGAATTTGGCTATTATGCATATATTCCAGACTTATGAGCTATAGTTGCATACATGTATAGGATGCATGCATGCATGTATAGGATACATAATTGAAAACACTTCTTTATGACGATGCTAGGCACAGTTGGAAAACACCAAGGAGAAGATCATTAATGTTCCCTGAATAACAAAACCACAAAACTAAAAGTTACTCAGAATATGCAAATGTATGTAGCAATTAAAAGTTACAAGTTTCAACATGCTCAGAGCAATGTTTTCGTTAAAATCGGCATCTTTATGAAAAATTAAAGCTGCTAAATATTAGACTCATAAATTCGTATGTAACTTCAGTTACATGTAAAAACATAAATATGTGACACCAATAAGTAACCTCAATTAGTTTTCAAGCTATTTACTAAAAACCAAATTTTGAACTAAAATGTTCTTAATCATGGTAGATTAAGTATCATTTGTATTTGTAATAGGAAGTTCTAATTACGGTACTCTATTACATTCAGGCAATAATATAGCTGTACTAAGTTTCAAGACTATTGTACATAACAATGACTACAAGTAATCTTAAAGAGACCTTTTAAGGATCATGTTCTAATGTCAGTTCCGTTCTAGAAATTATAGTTGGAAAAGTTTAAATGCAGTCGAGTTTTCTTCAGTAACAAAAGCAAACTTCACTCTGTTAAAAACAAATTAAGAAGATTGTCAGTTGTCAAACGACAAAGCTATTATTTAATACGCATCCCAGGAAGAAACCATTTAGATACTGCTACCTGTCCCTAGGGCGGTTGATAGCAGATGTTCCGCTTGGCGGTCCGCTGTGCCCATATACAAATGCAGCAAGAGAGGTAGTTGCGCAGAAATACTTCGCACCGAGATATCAGACTGTTCGCGCCAGTCAGTGTGTGTTGTGCCCCGGATGACGTCAGGGCTGAGCAGAGTTGAATGAGTTTCCGGTAAAAGTAGATAGTGAACAAGCGAGGACTGTACACCGTCGCATGTTAGAATCCTGCTTCGGGCATGGATGTGTGCGATGTCCTTAGGTTAGTTAGGTTTAATTAGTTCTAGGCGACCTCAGAAGTTAAGTCGCATAGTGCTCAGAGCCATTTGAACCATTTTTTTTTTTTTTTGTACATTCTCCTGGATCCCTCAGTTTTCATGGAAGTCACTGACTCTATATCCACTGTAATGGTGAAGAAGCCGTGTGGCACTTTTAAGGCGTGTAATTAACTTTTGTGATTAGGAGGTAGGGCGATAACCTATTTCACTTGTAACTTCCCGTTACTATAATTATTATTATTATTATGGATGCCCCCCCATGAACCATGGACCTCGCCGTTAGTGGGGAGGCTTGCGTGCCTCAGAGATACAGATAGCCGTACCGTAGATGCAACCACAACGGAGGGGTATCTGTTGAGAGGCCAGACAAACGTGTGGTTCCTGAAGAGGGGCAGCAGCCTTTTCAGTAGTTGCAGGGGCAACAGTCTGGATGAGTGACTGATCTGGCCTTGTAACACTAACCAAAACGGCCTTGCTGTGCTGGTACTGCGAACGGTAGAAAGCAAGGGGAAACTACAGCCGTAATTTTTCCCGAGGGCATGCAGCTCTACTGTATGGTTAATGACGATGGCGTCCTCTTGGGTAAAATATTCCGGAGGTAAAATAGTCCCCCATTAGGATCTCCGGGCGGGCACTACTCAGGAGGACGTCGTTATCAGGAGAAATAAAACTGGCGTTCTACGGATCGGAGCGTGGAATGTCAGATCCCTTAATCGGGAAGGTAGGTTAGAAAATTTAAAAAGGAAAATGGATAGGTTGAAATTAGATATAGTGGGAATTAGTGAAGTTCGGTGGCAGGAGGAACAAGACTTTTGGTCAGGCGCATACGGGGTTATAAATACAAAGTCAAATAGGGGTAATGCAGGAGTAGGTTTAATAATGAATAAAAAATAGGGGTGCGGGTAAGCTACTACACACAGCATAGTGAACGCATTATTGTGACCAAGATAGACGCGAAGCCCACGCCTACTACAGTAGTACAAGTTAATATGCCAACTAGCTCTGCAGATGACGAAGAAACTGAAGATGTGTGTGAAGAAATAAAAGAAATTATTCAGATAGTGAAGGGAGACGAAAATTTAATAGTCATGGGTGACTGGAATTCGGTAGTTGGAAAAGGGAGAGAAGGAAACGTAGTATGTGAATATGGATTAGGGGTAAGAAATGAAAGAGGAAGCCGCCTGGTAGAATTTTGCACAGAGCACAACTTAATCATAGCTAACACTTGGTTCAAGAATCATAAAAGAAGGTTGTATACATGGAAGAAACCGGGAGATACTGACAGGTTTCAGATAGATTACATAATGGTAAGACAGAGATTTAGGAACCAGGTTTTAAATTGTAAGACATTTCCAGGGGCAGATGTGGACTCTGACCACAATCTGTTGGTTATGAACTGTAGATTAAAACAGAAGAAACTGCAAAAAGGTGGGAATTTAAGGAAATGGGACCTGGATAAACTGACTAAACCAGAGGTTGTACAGAGTTTCAGGGAGAGCATAAGGGAACAATTGACAGGAATGGGGGAAAGAAATACAGTAGAAGAAGAATGGGTAGCTTTGAGGGATGAAGTAGTGAAGGCAGCAGAGGATCAGGTAGGTAAAAAGACGAGGGCTAGCAGAAATCCTTGGGTAACAGAAGAAATATTGCATTTAACTGATGAAAGGAGAAAATATAAAAATGCAGTAAATGAAGCAGGCAAAAAGGAATACAAACGTCTCAAAAATGAGCTCGACAGGAAGTGCAGGAATGGCTAGAGGACCAATGTAAGGATGTAGAGGCTTATCTCACTAGGGGTAAGATAGATACTAGGGGTAAGATAGATGCTGCCTACAGGAAAATTAAAGAGACCTTTGGAGAAAAGAGAACAGATGGAAACCCAGTTCTAATTATGAAGGGAAAACAGAAAGGTGGAAGGAGTATATAGAGGGTCTATACAAGGGCGATGTATTGAGGACAATATTATGAAAATGGACGAGGATGTAGATGAAGATGAAATGGAAGATATGATACTGCGTGAAGAGTTTGGCAGAGCACTGAAAGACCTGAGTCGAAACAAGGCCCTGGGAGTAGATAACATTCCATTAGAACTACTGCCAACCTTGGTAGAGCCAGTTCTGACAAAACTTTACCATTTGGTGAGCAAGATGTATGAGACAGGCGAAATACCCTCAGACTTCACGAAGAATATAATAATTCCAACACCAAAGAAAGCAGATACTGACAGATCTGAAAATTACCGACCAATCAGTTTAATAAGTCACGGATGCAAAATACTAACGCGTAGTCTCTACAGACGAATGGAAAAACTGGTAGAAGCTGACCTCGGGGAAGATCAGTTTGGATTCCGTAGAAATATTGGAACACGTGAGGCAATACTGACCCTACGACTTATATTAGAAGCTATATTAAGGAAAGGCAAACCTACGTTTCTAGCATTTGTAGACTTAGAGAAAGCTTTTGACAGTGTTGACTGAAATACTCTCTTTCCAATTCTGAAGGTGGCAGGGGTAAAATACAGGGAACGAAAGGCTATTTACAATTTGTACAGAAACTAAATGGCATTTATAAGAGTTGAGGGGCATGAAAGGGAAGCAGTGGTTGGGAAGGGAGTGAGACAGGGTTGTAGCCTCTCCCCGATGTTATTCAATCTGTATATTGAACAAGCAGTGAAGGAAACGAAAGAAAAATTCGGAGTAGGTATCCATGGAGAAGAAATAAAAATCTTGAGGTTCGCCGACGACATTGTAATTCTGTCAGAGACAGCAAAGAACTTGGAAGAGCAGTTGAACGGAATTAATTGCGTCTTGAAAGGAGGATATAAGATGAACATCAACAAAAGCAAAACCAGGATAATGGAATGTAGTCGAATTAAGTCGGGTGATGCTTAGGGAATTAGATTAAGAGATGAGACACTCGAAGTAGTGAAGGAGTTTTGCTATTTGGGGAGCAAAATAACTGATGATGGTCGAAGTAGAGAGGATATAAAATGTAGACTGGCAATGGCAAGGAAAGCGTTTCTGACGAAGAGAAATTTGTTAACATCGAGTATAGATTTAGGTTCAAAAATGGTTCAAATTGCTCTGAGTACTATGGGACTCAACTGCTGAGGTCATTAGTCCCCTATAACTTAGAACTAGTCAAACCTAACTAACCTAAGGACATCACAAACATCCATGCCCGAGGCAGGATTCGAACCTGCGACCGTAGCGGTCTTGCGGTTCCAGACTACAGCGCCTTTAACCGCACGGCCACTTCGGCCGGCTATAGATTTAAGTGTCAGGACGTCATTTCTGAAAGTGTCTGTATGGAGTGTAGCCATGTATGGAAGTGAAACATGGACGATAAATAGTTTGGACAAGAAGAGAATAGAAGCTTTCGAAATGTGGTGCTACAGAAGAATGCTGAAGATTAGATGGGTAGATCACATAACTAGTGAGGTGTTGAATAGGATTGGGGAGAAGAGAAGTTTGTGGCAGAACTTGACTACAAGAAGAGATCGATTGGTAGGACATGTTCTGAGGCATCAAGGAATCACCAATTTAGCATTGGAGGGCAGCGTGGAGGGTAAAAATCGTAGAGGAAGACCAAGAGATGAATACACCAAACAGATTCAGAAGGATGTAGGTTGCAGTAGGTACTGGGAGATGAAGAAGCTTGCACAGGATAGAGTAGCCTGGAGACCTGCATCAAACCAGTCTCAGGGCTGAAGACTACAACAACAACATTAACATTATGGATGTTATTATATTTTGTGTGCGTGAATTTTTACAGAATATTTGTATTGGTTGAAACTCTAAACTTGTATTTATAATCACAGTTCTTGATCCCGCTGAATAAATACCAAGTAGGAACATTTTCTTTTCTTTCAGTGAGCACAAGAAATAATGTAGACATGCAGACTGGAAATTATGGTCAGCTTGTTCTCCATCGCTTTCTGGCTGATTACAAAAGCAGTTCTCAGGTCTTGTAAACGGCGAAGGTAGGTATAACGCACGCACAGAAAATTCAAGAGTATTTTAATTGTGAAGTATCGGCTGTTTGAATATTTATACGCCGCCTCACAGTACGAGGGGGTATGCAAAATAAACCGGAATCGTTTTTAAAAGTTGTAACTATTGACATTGTTTACAAAACAACCTTATCCCCTTCAAAATACTCTCCATTATAACTAATACATTTTTCCCACCGGTGCTTCCACTGTTCGAAACATTTCTTGTAATCATCTTTATACCCGGACTGACAGCTCCTCCCTTGTTTTTTTTTCCTTTACTTCATCAACGTTGTCAAATCAGCGTACCTTCATACCTCTTTTCATGCGTGGACATAAGAACAAGTCGCAAGGAGCCAGGTCAGGCGAGTAAGGTGCATGGGGCCGTTGAATCATGTCATTTTTAGCCAAAAACTGTCTAACAGAGATGGCTGTGTGTGTAGGTGCATTGTCGTGGTAGAAAAACCAGTCTCCTGTTTGCCACAAATCTGATGTTTTCTGACGAACAATGTTGCGCAGTCTTCTGAAAACTTCTATATAAAAGGTTTGTTTGACGGTCTGACCTGGGGGAACAAACTCTGAATGAACTACGCCATTGGCATTAAAAAAGCAAATCATCATTGTTTTGATTTTCATCTGACTTGACGACACTTTTTGGACGGGGTGATGGAGACGTCTTCCGCTGCCTTGACTGTTGCTTTGTTTCTGGGTAGAAACCATAGCACCATGACTCATAATCAGTAATGATATATGACAGAAAATCAGCATCAGTTTCGGGCTGTTGTTTCAAAGCACAACATGTTTCAACTCAACGTTCCTTTTGACTATCAGTCACAACCCGAGAAACAAACTTGGCAATAACTCTTTTCACTCTCAAATCTTCCGTTAAAAATCGCTGAACCGAGCTCCCAGATAACCCACTTGGTAAGCTGTTTTCAACATTAAAACAGTTCTAGGGGACTGATGACCTAAGATGTTAAGTCCCATAGTGCTCAGAGCCATTTGAACCATTTTTGATGACAACACAGGCGGCACTGAACTGGCAATGAGTTGCGCTATACATGCATAGCGGCAGAAATGTGTACTACACAAGCTCCGCCCATGGCAATGTTATTCAGATTTTTTTTTACACCCCCGTTTGATAATGCATTTGGCTGCATTGCTTTTCTGATGAACTATTTTTGGATATATGTACATCGCAGCGTCCACGGGTTTTATCAGAGCTCATTTGGTATAAGCATATACTGTCAGGTGCTGTAAATGATGTAAATGACAACAGAATTATGAAAAATGGGTGTAGGAAAACAGTAAATCGAGAGTATAACAGGTACACCCAGAAGTAAGAAAGCAATAAGTACAGAGAACTGGAAATAATAAATAAGTGATTAGGAATTACACAATGTGGAAATGTAAATGAATACAGGCAGACTCAATAATAGCTAAAATATTTGGTTATGATGATGTAATAATGAAATACAGGCAAACTGACATGGTGTTTTTCGCAGGTAAACTGACATGAGAAGTATTATTAGACGAATATTATGTTTTTGGCAAGTACATTGAGATAAAGGCTATTACAAGAAAAGTCTGATATCTGAGAGAAAGTATAGTATGTATACAGTACAGCAGTCAGAAATCTGATCATTGCACTAGAGTAGTACGTCACACTAGGATAAAATTTCACACAGACTGTCAGAATTTGACTTTAAAATGAACTTAATTCCCTTTGGTTTTCCTTTACATGAACCGTGACACATTTATTTGTTTGTCATTTATTTTTGATCTATATACCTCCTTCACTTACGCTGTGTTAATGTTCTTTGATGTATGTTTTTTTACTACCACTGTTACTACGATTTACGTGTTAGGTGTTATTTCTGAGTAAGTAAACATTTTCTGTAACATAATATCTATTATTGTGTGCATGCTAGATTTTCTTGTACATATTGTTGGCCATTTGTCGCCATTAGATAATGATGTTTTGTCAGCTGCTTCTCTTGTGAACTCTGATTTCTATCTGGCACAGAATATTGTATAATTATTTCTGTATGTGATGTTTACTGATCACACTGATTACTACAATCTAGAAATATTCATGTGTTGAACGTAAAGCTGGTCTTAGATTTCCATGCAATGCTCGGCGTACCATTTCACATATTTACTAGGAATAAGGTTATTTCTTAGAAAGACATTACTGCATGTGCAGTTCAGATTTTTGTAATGTATTGTGAAAACCAGTTATTCGAGGAAGTCGTCAGAGATTTAACTGAGTTTTGCACACACTTAAAGGAAATAGTAGTACTGAGAGTAAACTTATACACGAGATTTCAACTGGACGTATGAGTTGTCAGTGGAAAACTATTTCCCTTAGTCTGTTCATATTTGATTCTACATTTACTGCCAATCTCCAGAGTGTAGTCGGTGATGGACATTCAATTGCCTTATTTGCTACCCTCAAACCTGAAACAGTTTTTACTTTCATTAGCGACCTCATCGGTGACTGTGCTTCAAGAAATGTGTCAAAATTGTGCTAGTTGCATTCCTTTTCTTAGTCACATGATTGATAACAAGAGACATTATCAGTATCTTCGTTTGTACTAAGTGATGCAACATTTTACCTTCAATTGTAGTCACATACTAGCTGAAGATTAATGATATGAAACTTTAAAACAAATTTTCGATGTTTTTCGGTGATGCAACATTTACCTACAATCTACATTCTACAGAACTCAACGAAGATTGTGTGCGCTTCCTAACTGTACGAAGACGATATTCACATGTAAAACTCAAAGCAGGACTTTTCTTTTTTATTTCATTTTGTAACCTGTACAAAAAAATTAGAAAGAAATGTATACAATAAGTTACAATTAAAACTAACACTACAAGTTTTATGATATTACTTTATTAACTTACATATAATACTTTCTTACTTTTTATACTGATTGTGAAGATTTTAGAGGAATTTTAAAAGTATGTTTGTAATTTCTTTGTAATGAGAGAATTTTGTATTTATCAGTCTTCTTCTATAGTCCAGTTTTTTTTTTTTTTGTCGATAATCGGAGTCTGACTTCTCATGTACGATTTTCTTTAGAGTAACACCCACCTCCATGACTCAAAGTGAAGTTTTAAATCATTGCCGTGTGTTCATTGAAGTCATGCCACACACAGCTAAAGTTTATTTCTGACAATAAAAAACAAATAGAGTAGGTTATTTTTCTTTAGCTGCTGATTTGTATTTGCTTTCGAGAACATTGGTACTCCAGACGCAAAATCAGCATGCTAAGCATGAGGTAAGTCACGTTTATTTCAGGGAGGACGTCACCTTGCATTCTTGAGCAAACGATGTGTAATCCAGTTTGTCAGGTATTGTGCTAGTGATCAAATTAATTTTCAGTGAACAGTATTGGTAGTTTCAAATAGTTATTTTCTTCCGAGTAGAGCAGTATCTTTCTTTTGTGCGTTTTCCAAGTCTAACATGGCACTGCGTATCGCCCAACATTCATAATGCACTTTGTTACTGCGTTTTAATACTATAGTGTTCATCGAGCACACAATTAGCTTTCTTTGACATATAATTACATTCGTTTTTTTTTGTTTCAAAGTTTGAATTTCATTAAGTTTAAAGTATTATTTCATGACACTGTTCACATGCACAACAAGCCCAACCAACAGTCAGTTTTGGTCACAACGCAACCTACCCATCGAACCCCCTCAGATTTAATAGTACGATGACCCAGTGGATTTCCCGTCAAAAACTGAACACAGATCAAGCATGAAAACAGAAAGAAGGTGTACTGAACTGTGAAAAAAAGTAAAATAGAAACAGTGAGTGGTCCAAGAAGAAAGAGTGTAATAAAGAGCAGTCTAATAGTAGCAATGCCGTCGTGGGAAAGTAGCCCTCGTGTTTGACTGCCAAACGGGCGAACCGTGTTCAAAATACCTCGGGTTTCTTTTCCATCATTATGTACTGTCAATCCGGTCACTGAAATGTTTGTTGTCTTTCTGTAGTCTTGACAGTTGTCATACTGTGTATTAATTACAGAATATGAGTCATGTGGTAAGAATACGTTACCATCACAAGTAATTGTGGTGAATCGTGAGAGCAGGCGAGATACCACATAGACGTCTCACAAAGTAAAAACAACAAATAAACGGATGTGAGCTATGTTATAACAAAGGAATTCAAGAATCAAGATTTCCAAACAGAACACAACTTAAAACGTTAAAAACATATGGTTTGATAGAGCACAGAGAAACTGGGTGATTGTGAAACTGTTGCTTTACTTTGTTGCAGCTCATGTGACAAACTATTTTGTTTTCATCATTCCCTTGGGAGTGATCACATTCATACGAACTTCTACGTCGGGCAAAGAAGCATATCTCACTCACTAACTCACCAATCGTACAAATTAGCTCTATTATATGACACATGTACTGTCACTAACGCTGTATATGACACACCAGAGCATTCCGTTGACTTGTCATCAAAGGTTTGCGGTTTCCATTCGAAAGCCACTTCCTTTCAGCTGCTAATAGAGTGGTTGTGCAAAATCAGCTTTCATTGTAGGTCTCTTCTTTACACCTCGCTTTTGCAAACGGACTTACGTCACGACACAGACACAAATTTGAGTACAGCGAACAGCGAAAAAAAAAAATAATAAAAGGCACGAGGGAGCTTTGAACGCAGCTCGCACGTTTTGCAATCCAACACCGTGACCACTTAACCACGACACCGTCGCTTCTCTTTTTCGTTCAGTGTTGCACTTCTTAATCTTGGACTGTTCACTGTTCCTATTTTGCTTTTTTTTTACAGTTTACTACACCTTCTTCCTGTTTTGATGCTTGATCTGTGTTCAGTTTTTGACGGAATGTTAACTGGGCCCTCTTACCACTAAATCTGAGGGGCGAGGGGGGGGGGGGGGGGAGGCTGCGATGGGGAGTTTCCCTCTTCAACAATTTAATACGATACCTAAAGCACACGTTACGTGAGGAGAGCGATTTTGAAATCAATATATCCAGTTTTCTCACACACAGACAGTTTTTATAGAAAGCTTACTCTTGTAGCATGGAAACGGTACTTTTACGACCAGTTTCATATTCGAGGCGTTGTATAGCAGTTGCCGTCTAGATGTTGTATGAGTTTATATGAGGAATTTATAAACGTCCTATATATCTGTAATGATCAGTATTCCAAGTTTCTGTAGCCTTATCTACAACGTTATTGTGAGTACTCACAATGTTTCTAATATCAACTGTAAACTTTATCTTTGCCTTAGCCTCATCACACGCGTTTCAGGTGCGTTGCTTAAGCCGTCGGCACACGAACCGTGCTGTCGAACGTTAACGTTGAGCGTGCCACGTTCCACGTGCTCCTGAACGCTCAGGAACGATGCGACTTGTGCATACGGTACGTGGGCCGCAACGTGGTATACACTATCACGACGCACTCCAGCGGCAGTTGTGGCATGTTTCCAGTTCGTAAATCACACTGTTTACTTAACGGGCGCACGTAAAATTCCCACGTTAGCTCTATTAAAACGCACATTTCCTGCATCGTCCACGAAAAGGATAGTACCATGTCCAATAAATAAGGACACAGGCGTATAAAAGTTCCATTACAAACAGTGCAGTACTAATTTGGTTCTTGGTTATTTCATCATCCCCACATTTCAGTAAAACCCCAAGATCAGTCTTACATGAGCACTGTTCCTATCCAGTAGCAGAATCTTTGCAACATGTGAATTACGAAACGTAAAAGAAAAAGGAGCAAAATATCTTTATACAAGTAGCGAAAGCTGCTCTGTAGATTAAGCCAATCGAACAAAGTCACCCCTCAAAAATTGGTTTACATAACATAAAATATTATAATATATACTTATATTAAACTAATAATAAAGTATCAGAACCCAATAAAAACGTGAATGTTAAGAAAAAAATACTCATTACGCTACACGAACAACATACCACGGATCTCCAATTATTTTATGATAAGCGTTGCTGAAAACCTTAATCGTAGATATGTTACTAACTGAAATTTAATTATAGGAAGTTGTACAAAGAACAATGCGTTTAGGGTGGATCTTCAGTGTGTCGCTACCTTCAAATAGCCTACTCTCATAATACGCAAGTTACAATTCTTCTTTTGCCACGAATATGTCGTTTGTCATTATTTTATTGGAACGAATCACACAGTTAACAACGGTTTTTCCAGTGATTCTCAATTTGCTGTTGCCTAGAAACGGTATATATGCATATAGGCTTGAAATGAATGCCAATATGGCGCCTCACAACTCTGTACTGAAGGCAGATGGCGTGTGTGTGTGACGTCGGTGGCGTTGTGCCATCTCATTGGTCAACGCTCAGACGCACGCTCAGAATATCTGACATGCCAGATATTGCTCTGCACGTTCGGAAAGACTCCCGAGCGTGCTATTCCACGCTATGACGTCAGAAACTCGGCACGCTCAACGCTCAACGTTCGGATGCTCGGTCCGTGTGCCGACGGCTTTAGGCTGTGCATGTATACACTTGCGGGGGACCGTCGTTAGAGTATGGAATAAATGAGAAGAACCATTGTTACGTAGTTTGGAGCGTTGAGGTAATGTGTCAAGTCTGCTGCGACGTTTCGCTTCGAATAACACTGTCTGCGGACAGGTGGTCGAATGTGGACTCTGTCCTGACACGCAGCTTGTCACAACGTATAATCCCTGAAATGCCATTCTTACCAATAGTCAAGTGCAGCATGCTTAGAAGTTTTGTTTGGTACCATATTTACTGTTAACATTTCCATTTCCTGTCTGTAAGTCAACCGAACAAAAGATGTAGCGAACTATACTGGTTGTTTTGTGGCTTGATTTACTTCATAAAGGAACTTGTGGAGATATTCATGTGGCCTACGTACACTAAGTACAATGTTTTACATTTAGTGTTATTACTGTCCGAAGAAGAAATACACAATAACAAACATCAAAAACATTCTTAGAATTTCACACATCAAACACTTTTAAGATTGCATGTTTTTTGGGCATGTATAGTTCCGTTGAGGGTGCTAACACAGGAAACTGAGAGGAAACGTTACTGACTGCAAGCGCAGAGGATTCGTGTTTCTTAGGAAATTTAACAGAACTGAAAGTATATACATAAAACTGTATTGTAATTGAAGTTTGTAAGGAACGTACATGCTATTAGCTGAGCGAACTATACTACACAAAATAAAGTAAAAAATCTGTAAAGAATTAAAAATATAATGAATCAAAGTAGTTCAACACGAAAACTGAAACTACGAAGAAGAGAAATGGAGTATTTAATTTTAAGAGTGAGCTTTGGTTTCGTTGATGCTTCTTCGACATTAGAGAGCCCTTTGAGGGTTGAACGAGCGCACATGTGGCCTGTGCTCCTACTGGCCGCCCGCCGCCCACCTCCTGAGGACCCTCTTGGCCACCTTGCCGCTGGCCGTGTGCGGCAGCTCCCCCACGATCCTTACCCCGCCTCGCAGCTTCTTGTGGTCCGCCACCTTATCTGCAGAAACAAGTTCACAATTGCCAAGGCAACAGAACTTGAATACACAACTTAAAATTATATTTATAGAACATTCAGTGGGTTCTTGTAGGAACACAGACATATTAACAACTTGAATATAAAGTATTAATGTTCCAGAATAATATTTATTTAATAGTTCGTTATGAACCGGCTTTCAGCTCTTTAGGCCATCGTCAGATTACGTTATAGTAAACAGGTAGTCCACGCAACTTCAGCAATAATTCACAGGCGTGCAAACATTGTAACATACATGATATTTTATGACAATATCGATACAAAATACAGGCATAAAATAATTTCTCAAGAGACTCTTTAACAAATGAGTCTTACATTACAGTATATTCAAATGTTAAAACTATGTGAATTTATAAGCCAAAGATGTTCTTCAAGTGAGTAATAGCACTGGCTACTATGTCATATTGACAAACTGGTGAATGTGACTAACAGACCGAGTAAAGAGAGCAGGAGAAAGAAGACTATGGAATTTGGATGTGAACCGCTGTAACAAGCTTATTATGTAATGATGAGATAAATAATAACTGGCTGTTACTTTAACAAGGGTGAGTAATGGAATTGTGTTGTTCATTGAAAACCAGGTCACAATTCTTTGATTGATGTTTATTAACAGCCAGAATTTCGAGTTATGTTAGTTTTCTGCCTTTAGTTCCTATACAGAGAACACCAAATTTCATATTATATGGATGACATTTATTCAGATGATGTTCAAAAAGGTGGAATCTTTCTTTTTCAGCCTCCAATTCGTTTCATGCTCAGTCAGTCTAGTAGTTATATCCCTACCTCATTGAACTGGACATATTTGACCACACGGATAACAGAAAATTCTATAAATTCCACTCTTTTCTAAAGGAGAAATCTTATCTTCACTGTTGAACGGAAGGCGAGCAATAGTATTCCTAGCGTAAAAAGCCTGAGTATATTTCCTGGATTTTAGTTTCCTGCCAAGAACCTGTCCAGTTTCACCCACATATAGCATAGATGCTCATCTGTTACCAGTGTAGTTTTGTGCTGTTTTAGGGGGATAAAAGAGTGCTGTTATCCTTGGTCTAATCTTTTTGCTGAATATGTTGTCACTTAGTGTAGGCTATAACCATTGATGTATGCTATTTCTTTAATTATTTTCAATTTATTTTCAAAATCCGGTTTGTTTGTGGTACAGGTATTAAGCGGTGCACCATGATGTGGAAGGCTCAATGTCTGTATGTAATGGGATGCTGGGAAATGGCTGGTATTACTGTGTGTGTTGACGTTACTTTTCTGTATATCTTAAATAAATGCTGTTGCTTACAAATGACAAAGGTGGAGCTAAAATGTTGGTAGAGTCTCCTCCACATTCCACTGTAAACTTGATTTTACTGTGATGTGAATTCCATTGTTGAAAAAATTTATTTGATCTGTTATTCTGTTACTTATCTATTACTCTCTTGTAGAATATTTTTGCCCTATGCTTTCACATAAACTGCAGAATTTGGGGTAACGAAAATCTACAAGTGACTGTAGAAGATGAGATGCATCCACAACGCATGTTGTTTCTGAGTATCGGTCCGTATATTTTTGAAAATGATAAGGGAGCTAGCATCGCTGTGAACGGCGACCGTTACCAAAACATGTTTCTGATTGGTTTTTCCCCTCTTATTGATGAAAATGATTTTTGGTTTCAACACGATGGTACAACTTGTCTCACATCCCATGGAACGATTGCTCTGTTGAATGAAAATTTCCTCAAAAAATTCTTTCTCAACGTGGCAACCAGGAATGGCCTGCGATCTTTCGTTGCAGTGAGGCCTTGGGTGGTCCTATGAAGGATATAATTTTTTATACATATATGGGAGAAATTACACAACATGTCCCTAAAAAACATTACATTTTAAATTAATTTTGGATGTTCTATAACACTTTAATACTCATCCCTAATTCTCGGACACCCTCTATAAGCTCTCCATCCATATGCCATCGCCAAGTTTCTTAGTTGGATTATTCCCAAAGATGGTATGATAAACATAATTTCCCAGCAGCTCGACCAGGAGGACCTGCTCCCAGTCTACCCACCAGTTTAGCATATCTAGTAGGATGGGCCCAGCAAAATCTGCCAGGCTGAGTGATGTAGCAAAACAGCTCAGTTACAGGCCTGAAGAGAGTAAACAAATTTATAATAAATTTTGCGCTTGGGTAGTGGGCGAAACTTCTTGTGTTCTTCCACAAAAGCTCAAATGGATTACAGTTGACAGGTTCGATAACTAGGAAACTTAAATATCACAAAAATAACTGGGTGGAGTTACCGCTAATGTTATACGACGAAGTCTCTATTTAACGTAAATATGTAAAAACACGCGGCACTGTAATTCTTTTCTTACTAATGGTCAATGTGCGTCGTGGGCCAGTTCTCGAACTCAGTGTTTTTCTGCGTTTTCTGGGGGAAATATGGGTAGGAATTAACAAATTGCATCAAAATATAGCATGCAGAAAAGTCATCACACAATCGTCCTTATTTCATCACGCACATTAGGCTAACGTTTTATATTAAGTTATGTTACGTAATAATATTAAGCATACTGCCGACTATAATACTACATAAGTTTTTTTTAATTTAAAAGACAATATAAGGGAATTAAAGTTATTTTTTCCACTTTTCTTTCAAATCGCTTAACTCCTCTGAGGCCCTTTTAATATGGACGGATTCATTTCCAAATCTGAAATTCACCTGGTAAGCAAAAGCAACTTCTTGAATTGCAGGTAGTAAGGACAACGTTCTCTATTGCCCGAAAAAAAAATTAAAAATTTGCCTCTATACGTACACTAGCTATGTGTATGTGTGCGACTGATAATTAACATTTTTATTATCTATTTTATTTTTGCCGTATGGAGTGTGAGGAGATGGAAAGTAATTTTTGGGATAGTATTATCATTTCCAGCATTTGTCTTATGACCAAGGGAAACCTCCCGAAAACCCTCAGGGAGACTGCATCTCCCTGTAAACTATTTCTGAAAGAATGTAGTCCACCGTCTCAGGCATAAATAAAAAGTACTTGAGAGAGAAACTGTAATGTTCTTGGTATATATCACTATTCATTTTACTCTCTAGATAGACCAAGCTCATTCAAGCAATGATTAGTGTAGACTCAAGGACTTTTCAGTCAAAAACCAGACCGAGGGGGACCCAACTGATTACATTTGGGAGGCGGTTTCCAGTTTTGCCAGTTGCTTGGTAATCAAAGGAAATCTCCTTACAAACTCGAACGGAATCAAATCAGGGAAAATATTTTTAATTTACTTCTGGAAAGTATGTCCCAGAAATAGATGAAAGCTTAGCGTATGTTGTGTTTGTAACATTGCTCATGAATATCCAGCGTGAAATCGACGACTTGCTCGACATGTGGAGGGTACCCATGTCGATCACAGGCTGGTATACAGCTATCTCCATTGCAGTTAATATCGTTAAAGATAATGAATACGTGAGAAAGGAGTATTTGTGTGTGTGTGTGTGTGTGTGTGTGTGTGTGTGTGTGTGTGTGTAGCAGTGAAGTTAGTTCGTATGGAATATCCTTTCAGGTTGCTATATCTCAGTGGCTGCACAATTTGAATTTGCTTTATACCACGGAAGACATTCTTGGTTATCGATGGTTGTTCACCTAAAGTTACAGGGTACCAGCTATATGGTATTATTATCTGTGAACAATCTAGTTGTGGCCAGTTTAATATGATATGTCTGACTGAATGATGTAGCTCTTATTAAAAAGGCCATATGGTTACCTCTCTTAAAAGTTAATGGCTCATGTATTTTCCAGTGTGCTCGATGTGTACGTACAACTTTACTTACGATTCCTTGCACAGCCCCACAGTGACCTAATATTGTGTTGTGTGCGAATCTAAGGGCTCCCTTTTTCTCTAGACTATCTCCTAGATATTTTATGAACTACAGCCCTATCCTTCCGTTCCCTTTAATTAGCAGTGGCCTTTCTTATCTCTCCATAGAATCCTTTGCTCTAAAGTTTCTAGCCTAGTTCCGCGAACGCGATCGTGAACCTTTCTTACTATAGTTGCTTCGCAAAGAAATATAGCTGGATAGTTGCGTTACAAGAACTGTTGGCCTCATGCCATCTTAGCGAGCGCCTCCTCGCTGCTCATCCCGTGCCTGTACCGCCCTCGCCCAGTAAGGAGGCGCACCTGGGTAGAAACTGCATTCACTGTCCTCCCAGCCTTCCACATCTGGATTTTCGGTGGTTTCCCTAGACTGATTAAGGCAAATGTAGGGATGGTGCATTTGTAAAACTGACTTCGTTATTTTCTCTTCACTTTATTGTTCTCCGTCAACAATGTCCTGGGCATCGATCATACAACAGCTATTAGCTACCCTTCGTTGTACTGCTCTCGCAATACGACTGTCTCATTCAAACACCCTAGTCTGGCTTACCATCTACCAGCCGCTGCAGCTCCTCAGTGGTGGCGGAGGCTCCGGGCCGCAGCACGACAAAGGCGGTGGGGTGCTCCTGGTCGGTGGGGTGCGGCTTCCCCACCACGGCGGCCAGCTGCACGCTGGGGTGCGACATCAGCAGGTTCTCCAGCTGCGGCGACAGCACCTGTTCACGTGCAACACATTATGTGATTCTAAATTTCTAAAATGTAGACTTTCACGGCCAGAAGTGCCACAATTAATAAAATGTTCCGGGCTGTTATGCCGTGTTCGAATGGATTCACCTTAAAACATAACGTTTCGTCCCCACCTGCAGAGGATATTTTTTAAGGGGAATCATAGCTTCTTCGAATGTCCGATTAATACCCTGGCTCGCTATTTCCATGTGTTTCGCGCAGTGTTGTGACGTCACATGTTTTGAATACGCAAGTGCAGTTGGCCGTTGACGACTGCCGTCGTCCGCTCTTGCAATCACCCCATGGTGGAAGAGTGGTACACATCTTCAGGACCGGAATCCAGATGTAATTCAATTTCACGCCCTCCTCCTCCCTATTAAAATTCCTGGAGTGTTTTACAATCTCTATCGCGTCTCCGTGTAGCCGTCCATGGTATCCGCTAGTGGCTGCCAGTACTTGAGTCCTACGAAAATGACTGTGGTGATCTCCTGGCTGCAAAGCACGTTCCGCAACAGCTGCCCTGTCAGTCTCCCCTCGTCTGCAATTGCTCTTGTGTTCTTCTAGTCTTTTTTTAGCGTTCTTTTTGTAGTACCGACGTATACCTCTCCGCAACTACAGAGAATCCTATAAATTCCTGGTTCTTCAGATGGTTGGCGAACATCCTTGGCCGATGTTAGATTGTCTTATATCTACCGGGCGGATTTGTAGATTACCACGATGTTCCGTTTTTTCAAGGTTTTTTCTATGCAATCACTGACGTCCTTAATGAAAGGCAGGAAAACTTTCGATTTCACCGGCGCTTAAGTATCGCTATTATTTCTAATCGGTGGTCTTAACGCTCTTTTCACCTCAGCGAACGAATAACCATTTTCGAGCAATGCATTGGTGACATGTATTAATTCTGCGTGAAGCAGCTGTGATTCGCAAATTTTCCTTACTCTGATCGCCAACGTTTTTATGGTGCCTCCCTTTTGTTGTGGGTTTTAAGGTGAAATCCATTGTACCAGGGCATAATAGCCCGAAACATATTATTAATTGTGCTTTTAAATTTGTTCTTATATCTTTGCGATCGATGGACGAAGATAATCGCTAACAGAGATGATGGACAGCGTAAGCTTATCGATAACTACACCAGGTGACCGGCGGCTACGCAAGTCGAATGCCGGGGGAACTACCAAGAGTACGATGTAACCGCTCACAGAACAGGCTGTAAGACGTGTATATTTCTATTGTCTATTGCCAGATCACAATTTATGAAAGATGTTTATATTTTATTAATAGGATTAAGTAGAAATAATTAATATTTGTCATGTTGGAAATAATTGTGGTAGCAGGGAATGTCTGCACCAAAGTATTGTTGGCAAGAGAGACCGCAAATTGATATAATTTGAAAAAGGGCGGGAGAGACCGCGTATGGATACATTTTAAGAAAAGAGCGGGAAAGACCGCGCATTGATACATTTTGTAATGGTAGCAGGGATTGTCTGCACCAGAAAGCATTGTTGGGAGGAGAGACCGCAGTTTAGCGTTCGTAGGAAGTCAGTAGTAAGCGAGATGTGAAGCGAGTTGGTAGCACGTCTGAAGCGAGAGGTTGAGAGGAGTAGTGTGCCTGCCAGCCACCAGCTATGATTTATAAGAGATTATAAACGGATGTACAGAGACATCAACTAACTATTATCATAAGAGGAACTAATATTATTGAATTATTTTCTTTGTGAAACTCAAGAACGCTTCAAATACTTACTGTTGGTAATGAAATGATTTTACAAACGTTCAAATGGGACTTACTTTTTACAATAATCTTACAACCAGCACTGCGCAAACATACCTTCAGTAGTCTTGGGTTTCGCAAAGCAGTGCTGAACTATAGATGATAGCTTCAAACAGTTTCACTGGATATCTGTGCTACCCTGAGAAATGTCGTGTGGAACATTCTGAACTTGCTCTCGTTATTATCGAGTGTCACACTTACGACTGAGACCTTATAGGTCCGCGACGCAGACTGCTTGAGGATACGCTTCTGTTTAGCTATTCTGGGGAGGTTCTCCAGTGTAGCAGCTACCACACGTCCATTTTAAGTGTAAAATGATGAGATAGTAGAATACTAATGTGTCCAATGCGAAATGGATGCCCTTTATAACGGCTCCAGTTTCTGCTCTATTTGAAATGACTGCGGACTTTTGAAGAAAATAATTGCACTGCCGACCAGTGATATTAATTGCTTGGAAATTTAGTGTTAATCGTATTCAGTTTCATACAAGAGAAAAAATGCCGGAATAACTGGAGCTATGTCACAGTCGACATTTCCGCGATGTGGTTGTGTATGTGGAGTACTGATTTCCGCTGCAGTTATGGTTCCAAAAAGTTATAAATGAATTCTGCGCCTTCCTAATGAAAGCTCACTTGGTGTGGCTCGAGTGACTCCACAGCCCTAGTACACTGCAGGGGTTGAAATGGTGCGGTCGCTAAACTCTGCCATCACCAGAGACCTTAGCCAGACAACACGCAGTGTCCCCACGGGGCGTCGTACCCGTCTCGCAGTTGTATGATGTATTGACGATATCGATGTCTGTCAGGGTTACTAAAATTAACAGGCACGTTTTATTTTATACCAACGTTCTGTAAATACCCACCGTCTTACGAGGTGTACACAGTGGCTTGAAAACTGGATAATCGGGAAATAAAAACTGGTTTTCAGTTTTGAACGTGGCCGTTACTCAGCAACCGTATACTGACTTCAACATAGGATTATAAAGCAAACCGGTTGCACGTAACTGGTAGGTACACTGACCTACGTTGGTTTCGACAGCTACGAGGGGCGTCTTCATCAGGATGAAATTTTGCTAAATCGTAAAATTACATTGCTGAAAAGTAACGGTTAGAATTTACAGCACCTATGCTCAAGTCCAAATTGAAATAACACGTCCTATACTTTGCCACGTGTGCCCAGATGGGAACTCAATTAGCCTGATGGCTAGAACGTTTTATTTCACTTTCGACTTGAGCATAGCTCTCTAAATTCTAACCGTTACTTTTCAGTAATGTAATTTTACCATTTAGCAAACTTTCATTCTGATGAAGACGCTCCTCGTAGGTGTCGAAACCTATGTAGGTCAATGTACCTACCAGTTACGTGCAACCGGTTGATTTTATAATCATATATCGAAACTGGTGTTTGTTTCCTAACAAATCGTCCGCTATTTTAAGGACTGTCACGGTGTTCAACGTAGAGATTGGGCAAGATAAATGTTGTAAAATAAAGAGACAAACAAACAGTTACCGTTGCGATAATTACTAGGCATCACGTACGAATACAAAGAAGAGAATACAAAGAGGTGACAACTGAAGTTCCAGAAATTCAGCGTCTATCAAACAGAAGCGTATCCTCAAGCAGTCTGCGTCGCGGACCTATAAGGTCTCAGTCGTAAGTGTAATTACGCTGAATCGTTTGTCATTGTGATACGTTTAGCATGAGACTAAGATGTTCATTCACATGCATTACGCATGACAGATCCCCCCCTAGTGGAATTTCTCCAAATCGCCAAAGCTATTGAGCTTTCACAAGTGGCACAGCTAGCTTTAACAGAATACTGATGGGTCTCCAAAATTTCCCTTCTACCTTACAGAGCATACACCAGACGCTCATCTGCCCACTTATCAAAACGGTAAACAGAACTGTATTTACTCGGCCAAGACAGCTTCCTACAATTACTGCTATTTGCGAATATGCCTAGAATGTCCGCGTATAGAATACCTTCACCACAAATCTATCTGACAAATTTGCTTTTTGTAAGGAATGTAGCAGAAGTTAGAGCCTCAAGGGCCCGCTGCCTGTAAGACAAATATGATGGCACAGAAACAATATGCAACCGCTCTGTACCCGAAATTTACTCTCTCCAACAAATAAATGCTGTCGGTGGCTTGTCCTTTACAAATAAATTCATGTAATTAAACATCGTTAGGCAGAAATAAAACCTCCGAAATTGTAAGTTTGTAAGCATGGACATCATTCGACACCATTGATAACTAACGGTGCCCCTAAAATGCTAACAATTGACCCGTGTCATCACATTCCCAGTGACAGCAGATCCTACAGTCTAAAAAATTTTCGACTCTGGTAACCTCGCCGTTGAGCTCCCGTAAGCACCAACCAACCTAAAAAGTTTTCAACCTGCATCCATACATAGCGTACTTATTTTCCGTCGGGAATCAGCTCATGCCATGCTACATCCTATTTCTTAAGCTGAATCAGATATGCTTTGTACGTTTTTCCCTTAACACTGACCTCGAAGAATAATCAGATGGCCCGGACAGTAAAATATTTTGATACCTATAGGCAACTACCAGTTACTAAGTAGATAACCGTGTCCAAACCAGGAAATACATTGCGCTTATGTGGTGATCTGAAAGGAACCTTGAGCGTACGAAAGAATTAGATTCAGATCATTTACCTAGATACGATTGAATTTTCTCATAGCCTCCAACAGGGAAAAATATTTATAAGATAGATTCGTCTTTAGAATGAAATTTTCACTCTACAGCGGAGTGTGCGCTGATATGAAAGTTCCTGGCAGATTAAAAGTGTGTGCCGCACCGAGACTCGAACTCGGGACCTTTGCCTATCGCGGGCAAGTGCTCTACCAACTTTTTTTTTAATTTTTTTTTATCTTTGTGTTTGGTCGTTGAGGACGTCGCCATACATCCTGTTCAAGTTCGGTGGTTGATCCTTCCACTCAGTTTTTTTATTACAGAGGCCAACTGGCTCTCTGACCGAACACGCTGAGCTACAGCGCCGGTAGCTGAGCTACCCAAGCAAGACTCACGCCCCGTCCTCACAGCTTTAATTCCGCCAGTACCTCGTCTCCTACCTTAGATTCGCCTTATTTACACTTCATTTCCATCTAAACCATGTGATCAAAAATATCCGGACACCCCCAAAACATACGTTTTTCATATTAGGTGTATTGTGCTGCCTCTTGCTGACAGGTACTCCATAACAGCGACCTCAGTAGTCATTAGACATCGTGAGAGAGCAGGATGGGGCGCTCCACGGACTTCGAACGTGGTCAGGTGATTTGGTGTCACTTGCGTCCTACGTCTTTACGCGAGATTTCCACACTCCTAAACATCCCTAGGTCCACCTGTTTCCGATGTGATAGTGAAGCGGAAACGCGAAAACTTACAGGCCGACCTCGTCTGTTGAGTGACAGAGATCGCCGACAGTTGAAGAGAGTCGTAATGTGTAATAGGCAGACATCTATCCTGACCATCACACAGGAATTCCAAACTGCATCAGGATCCACTGCAAGTACTATGACAGGCATGAGGTGAGAAAACTTCACAATAATCTGGTTATTAGAATTGTCTTTAATCACAGTTCATACCAACGTAGGTAATCTTCGATTGCTGTTCAGTGCACACGCACAGCTTGAAGAGACTACTGATTCATATGATTCACATGCTGCTATCGGAATCCGAAAGCGTTCTCTGGGGTCATGTCTCATTATGTGTAGCAACAAAGGTTCTGTCGCATTCGTACGACGTACAGTGGTCTGACAAGCATATGGAAACACCGCGAGAAACGGATGTTGTTGTTGTTGTTGTTGTGGTCTTCAGTCCTGAGACTGGTTTTATGCAGCTCTCCATGCTATTCTATCCTGTGCGAGCTTCTTCATCTCCCAGTACTTGCATCCTTCTGAATCTGCTTAGTGCATTCACATCTTGGCCTCCCTCTACGATTTTTACCCTCTAGCTGCCCTCCAATGCTAAATTTGTGATCCCTTGATGCCTCAGAACCTGTCCTACCAACCGATCCCTTCTTCTAGTCAAGTTGTGACACAAACTCCTGTTCCCCCCAATTCTGTTCAGTACCTATACATTAATTATGTCATTTACCCATCTAATCTTCAGCATTCTTCTGTATTACCAAATTTTGAAAGCTTCTGTTCTCTTCTTGTCTAAACTATTTATCGTCCATGTTTCACTTCCATACATGGCTACACTCCGTACATATACTTTCAGAAACGACTTCCTGACACTTAAATCTATACTCGATGTTAACAAATTTCTCTTCTTCAGAAACACTTTCCTTACCATTGCCAGTCTACATTTTGTATCCTCTCTACTTCGACCATCATCAGTTATTTTGCTCCCCAAATAGCAAAACCCCTTTACTACTTTAAGTGTCTTATGTCCTAATCTAATTCCCTCAGCATCACACGACTTAATTCGACTGCATTCCAGTATCCTTGTTTCACCTTTGTTGATGTTCATCTTATATCCTCCTTTCAAGACACTGTCCATTCCGTTCAAACTGCTCTTCGAAGTCCTTTGCTGTCTCTGACAGAATTACAATGTCATCGGCGAACCTCAAAGTTTTTATTTCTTCTCCATGGATTTTAATACCTACTCCGAACTTTTCTTTTGTTTCCTTTAATTTGCTCAATATACAGATTGAATAGCATCGGGGAGAGGCTACAACCCTGTCTCACTCCCTTCCCAACCACTGATTCCCTTTCATGTCCCTCGACTCTTATAACTGTCATCTGCTTTCTGTACAAATTGTAAATAGCCTTCCGCTCCCTGTATTTTATCCCTGCCACCTTCAGAATTTGAAAGAGAGTATTCCAGTCAACATTGTCAAAAGCTTTCTCTAAGTCTACAAATGCTAGAAACGTAGGTTTGCCTTTCCTTAATCTTTCTTCTAAGATAAGTCGTAAGGTCAGTACTGCCTCACGTGTTCCAACATTTCTAAAGAATCCAAACTCATCTTCTGATCTTCCCCGAGGTCGGCTTCTACCAGTTTTTCCATTCGCCTGTAAAGAATTCGCGTTAGTATTTTGCAGCTGTGACTTATTAAACTGATAGTTCGGTAATTTTCACATCTGTCAAAACCTGCTTTCTTTGGGATTGGAATTATTATATTCTTCTTGAAGTCTGAGGGTATTTCGCCTGTCTCATACATCTTGCTCACCAGATGGTAGAGTTTTGTCAGGACTGGCTCTCCCAAGGCCGTCAGTAGTTCTAATGGAATGTTGTCTACTCCGGGGGCCTTGTTTCGACTCAGTTCTTTCAGTGCTCTGTCAAACTCTTCACGCAGTGAGAGAAACGGATACTTCAACATAAATGCAGATGCTGGCCAAGCCTGCAGGCAGCGCTGCTGTATTGCACTATGAACGGCGCCCGTGCAGTGTCCTCAATACGTTGCATGTGTCAGTCGTGGTCAGAACAGTGTTCGGTGTAGTGGTGAGTGCAATAGGCTGAGTTCAGTGAATTCATATTTGAGCAAGTGCGGGGCAGTCTCGTATTTCTCTTTTCCGTATGCTGCCGATACAAGCTGAAGTTGGAAATGAAAACCTCAAAAAAAGAAAAGACACAAGGAGTCTTCAGCCGATGGTGCTCAGTAGATGTGCTTTCAGTCTATGCTCCCTAATTTCAGGAAATTTTGTGGCAGGCATAAATGAGACCCGAGAGTTAAATTCCTGTTACTTCCCAATGAACAGCAGGAGGAAGCCCAGAAGGGCTTCTTCCATTTCTTCAAATACGTTGCCTGCCTCAACACAGTGTTCACCATCCACTGCTACTCCGTCTATGGTGACTGAACTCACTTCACATCCAACCGTGTTTCTTCTGAATTCTCGTCAAGCTGAATTGTGCGCAACTTTGCCAAATTAAGCAGTTCTAGAATCACTATCCTAGGTTATTTAATTTGTAACCAAAAAATAGATTTTTCATGGTGGCATTTTTAAAGCCATTCACACTTTCACTAACTTACATTATGATGAGTAGCTCCTCACCAGGAGACAGCGAGTCAGAAACTTACGTTCTGCTTTGTCAGAGCAGTTGATACTAATTGCTTCAAGAAGTGGAAGTTGACTCAATGAATTCTGTAGAATTTGTGGAATATTTCGTGCTGAGAGCACTGTATCGGCGCACCCAATATTTGCTTTCTTTTTTAAGTTTTTTGAGATTTAAATAATGGTAAGCCACAATAACATCCTCTTCAGAAGAGATCATGATTGCTGTTGAAACTGAAACAGTCGGTTAAAAGCGCTGCAGTCTGGAACCGCAAGACCGCTACGGTCGCAGGTTCGAATCCTGCTTCGGGCATGGATGTTTGTGATGTCCTTAGGTTAGTTAGGTTTAACTAGTTCTAAGTTCTAGGGGACTAATGACCTCAGAAGTTGAGTCCCATAGTGCTCAGAGCCATTTGAACCATTTGAACTGAAACAGAAACGTGATTTGTGCTGTCTGTTGCTTGTCGTATGACGAGTCACACCGTATATCTTATTGCATAGCATATTATATCATCCTAGTGGGAATACGAATAAGCGTAGCGTCTCGCGACCTCTATTGCAACCTGTCGCACCTCATAGTGTATCGTCTCTGTTCAACTCTGCCCTAGTCTTTACATACAACAGACACCGACGGGAAAACAAGCACTGAGCAGTATACAATTAAAATATAAGGGCGAGGAGAGCAGGAGATATTTATCTGCGTTATTGGCATGGAGATTTGTTGCAAACACATCATGTGCAAGTATTATCTCATCCACTACAGTCACAAAGGAGGTGTGTGTAAATTACTCTTTACAGGACTTCTGAGGACCATATTGTATGTTAACCGGGGACCTAGAAATGACGGAGAGGCTCCGTCCCCGCCGCAGCCGCAGTGGTCCATAACCCCACGACGACTACCACAGTCCACTTCACCCCTCCGCCGCCCCACACCGAACCCAGGGTTACTGTGCGGTTCGGCCCACGGTGGAACCCCCCAGGGAACGTCTCACACCAGACGAGTGTGACCCGTATGTTTGCGTGGTAGAGTATTGGTGGTGTATGCGTACGTGGAGAACTTGTTTGCGCAGCAATCGCCGACATTAACTGAGGCGGAATAAGGGGAACCAGCCCGCATTCGCCGAGGCAGATAGAAAACAGCCTAAAAACCATCCACAGATTGGCCGGATTCACCGCACCTCAACACAAATCAGCCGGGCGGATTCGTGCCGGGGACAAGGCGCTCCGCCGGCCGCGGTGGACGAGCGGTTCTAGGCGCTTCAGGCCGGAACCGCGCGACTGCTATGGTCGCAGGTTCGAATCCTGCCTCGGGCTTGGATGTGTGTGATGTCGTTAGGTTAGATAGGTTTAAGTAGTTCTAGGGGACTGATGACCTTAGATGTTAAGTCCCATAGTGCTCAGAGCCATTTGAACCAGGCGCTCCTTCCCGCCCGGAAAGCCGTGCGTTAGACCGCACGGCCAACCGGGCGGGCAAACAACCCTGAATAGTTTCTGAAAGCAAATCAGTGGTCTTCGGATTCACGTGGCAGTCTAGCAAACCCTAAATCTGAATGTTTGGATGGGCATTTGACTCCTGGTCTGATGCGCTGTTAGGAAGATTGCTATGGCGTAACATGTGAGGAGTGCGTCGGTACTCACGTGGTGTCCCCTGAACTTGATGAGCTGCTTGACGCGGTCCACGACGTAGAAGTAGCCGTCGCGGTCGTAGCGCACGACGTCCCCCGTGTGGAACCAGCCTTCTTTGTCCCAGGCAGCGGCAGTCGCCTCCGGGTTGTTACAGTAGCCCAGCGCCGCCGCGGGGGACTTCACCCACAGCTCGCCCTCCTGCTCGGGACCCACCGGCTCCTGCGTCTCCAGGTCCACCACCTGGAGAAATAGCAGCATGCGTCTTTCAAGTTCGAGCCGCTGTTTGTCACAGGCTCTCATTTCATCGGGAACTCAGGATGTTATTAACTTCGATTACTCTTATAGAATCTTATGCGATCGAGTCACTCACGAAAATACACGGGTCTCCTATTTATGAAAAAATGCCAACATATTTCTTTTTTAGTTGCTCCTAGTCAAATAAGTAGCTCGACAGCTCGGTGTACGTGTCAGACGTCAAATCCAAAGGTGTGGGCTACATTATCTCCACTTGCTCGTAGGACTTATCTCTTGTTACTTACCGCTTCTTACCGAGCAATGTTACGCTGCGGTTAGCAAACTGGACTCGTATTCATTAGGAGAACAGATGTTGAAATCCCCGTCATAGGTTTGCCTAAATGGCTTCCTATGCTTTCTGTTATCTTCTCCATATGTCCCCCAATACGAGCGTGTGCTCTGTCTCTAATCACATCGTCGTCGACGGAATGTAAAACCTTAATCTTCCTTTCTTATCGCTCCTTTCACGTCTGGCAGTAATTTGTCGACTTGCACCGTGTTCCGTAGTCAACGTTGAACTGTAAGAGCCCCCCCCCCCCCCCTCTATTACTGGCTCTTAAGTCAGTTCTAAGTACAGAGCGGATACCTCAAACAGGGCCATAGGATGGTCGTCTCCGTTATATTATCTTCTTTACCAGCCGTGTTACATAGTTATTATTTATACCGCTTTTCCAAGACTTAGGTAACACAAAATAATAAAAATATATTATCATAACTAAAAACACAATATTTCATCAAGCGTTTATTACAAATCTGTCACAGTTGCAGTACGTATGCTTGGTGACTAGTTTCTAACCAACTGGTTCACTCTCAAGCATGAACTACTGAGGCTGCTCCTATAGTTCCTTATCTGAATAACAGGCGTCAAAATAAAAATACACTCATTTACAAAGTAATCATAGATGATTGTCACAGTCAACATGTGCCCACTTAGGTCAGTTTGTCTGGATTGCTAAGTAGTTACATGTTGATAGTGACAGTAAAGTGCGATTACTTTCTAAGATCATGAACTACCATTTTGACGTTTGTTATTAAGATAAGCAACTTTAAGTACAACTTCAGTGCGTCAGGTTTCAGAATGATCCAGCTGGTTCGAAACTACTCGCCAAACAAATCTAACGCAGCTGAGACTGATTTAATAATAAACACTTCGTGAAGTACTAAAACTGGTTGCTGGTCCGAATCAACAAAATGTTGAAACTGAGAAAAAAAGAATACAGTACAAAGTGCAACTGTCTTATAAAACTTAAGTTTTACTTTGGAGATAATTTCCAACTGTTCTTCAGCTATACTCAGGAAAATTGAAATTGTTACAGCACAAAACATCATTCCAACATTTTTCTACGTTTGTGGAGATGTTCATCACATAAAGAGTATTAATACCTAAACATACCTTCCATTCGGAAGTTCATTAAGATTCCTATCAGGAGGCTGGTACACGAGTACACGTCTTCCCACCACTTGGCAGATTACAGGTAAAAAACCAGGTGGAAGGGGAGGCCAGTCAAGAATCTGTACATTCGTCGAGGTGGTCTTGCATTACTCTGCTACAATTCGCCATTTGATACCCGGTTTTGAAAAGTATGAGAATAGGGTTTACCATTATTTCCTTACTGACGAGCATTCAGCCTCCTTTCAATATTTACGGAATGCTGTTGTAATCTGTAATATCTCTCCGGACCACAATTAGAGGAATTAGGCAGGCATGCGTCTCTAGAATCACGGTCTTCTGTAACCTTTCGCTACACCGTCTCCTAACACGTCGGTGACGATCTGACCGACAGAAGCAGAAGCGATACTCGTCGATGAGTTGTCCACACACTGCCACTCGAAGTCACAGTTAACTTTGGTTCCATGCCACACAAGTCTCTGTCGTATGCGGTATGACGTCAGCAGTAAACAATTTGTGGTAACTCGAGATCCCAACGCAGCTTCCAATAGATGCTTTGACTGAGCCAGAACTGTTCGGGGTTTGCGTGAGATGGGAAGAGGAGGGGGAAAACCCATTGTCTGACTTAGAAGTGGCACCTACATCCTAGACTCTCTGGTGCTGAACAGAACAATCTGTGATATGCGCAACTCGTTTGAATTTTCTCTACCAGCCTGTAAAATCTATCTGTTAAAGACCCAGACAGAATGAAAAAGAATCACTGGAATGTGTGTTTCATCTCAAAAATAGTAAAATTTTATTGGTAATTCAACAATTTCTTCTCATTCCACTAACTGGTTTTGAGAATGGGAAATAACATAGAAAAAATAACTAGCAAATTATGCATTGTAGCTACAGCAGTAATGTACACGTCAACTATACTTCTGACTGTTAAATATAACAGGGAGCAGACAGAACTTTCTGACCGGTACCGGTACTTTTATAAAATATAAAAGTACACATAGTGGATCTAAATCTATCAATTCACGATTCCCTTGACACACTGAAATTTTAGTAGCGGAGTTGGCAACATATTAGAAGATACAAATAAAACAGCTTCACTAGACTTCTCCAGACGAAGTACAAAGTAAAACATATAAACAGAAGAATAAGGATTACCTTGGCCTCCACGTTGAAGAAGAGCTTTCCAGAGGAACCTGGTGGAGGATCACTACCGGGTTGAGCACCCATGATGACAATTGCTTCTGTCATGCCATACCTGCAAAAAAAAAAAAATACTGACGTAACAATAAGCTCTTGTAGAATACAATATCGCTGCTTACTTTCAAAATCCTTATCTTAAAAAAATTTTACCGAAAAATAAAATAAGACTTTTTTCGATGATAATCACACATATACGGTAATATCGCCTACGACCTACAGCCTTTACAATTGTTATTATGTAACGGCTCTTAATATCAGTTTACACATCAAACTCAAGACAGATATTGAATGAGTCATTTATGAAGTCATATAGGCGTAGCAGATATCTATAAGTGATTCACTAAACAAAACGTAGCTGTGAATCAGAAGACTTCCTTGTGACTATTTCAGAGAGCTATTCAGGGTTAATACCTCTGCTGAGACGAAACTATCGAGGAAAGAGGAGGTCGTGAGTCGCGAGACCTCCTAGAGGCCATCGCAACGACAGTCCAGTGCAGACATCGAGGCTGGATGGTGTGTGTTCGAGTCCCGGGACTCTCCATCTCCGAGAAAAGTGCACCCGCCGGACTTGCACGTGCGTCCGCGTCAAAGATGTACGGTAATCGGCTCCATTCGGAAAAACCGCCACGGCCAGAGTAAACTTCCATAAGCAAAAATGTGCTGACGTCTGAGGCCACGGTCAATTGTCGCAGATTGTAGCAGCGTGCAGACGTCCACAATGAATTAAATCAGCTGCCAGTTAAAATCTCGACAACAACAGCCGGTGTGCAATCACACTACTACAGAATTATCGCCTTTCTCGGGGATAGGAGTCACTGCACAGAGCGTGTTCCTCTACTCCCATAGATCCGGGCACAGAGGAAGGACTCTGCCATACGACCATAAAAACATGGAGAAATGCCGCCTGGATTGATGAATCTCGGTACATTTGTGTACACAACGGTGGAAGGAGACGATTACGTGGAAAGCCTCTAAATAGCGTTTCATTATACGAAATTAAGTGGCAGACCTGAAGACATCATTATTGCTATCGTCCACATAAATGGCGACCAGCCTTCAATATTCAGATAGGCCGAAAATCTATATCTAAAACTAATACAAGTAGTAACAATTGTAAAGTTTCGTCAGTAGATAGAATTGAATTGCTTGAACACTTTCCCGAGTGTCACATAACAAAACGATGAAGAATCTAAGTAAAAAATTGTATTAGAACGTCAGATAATCAGAGGAAAAAATTTCGGGACACGTTTTCTTTTTCTTCTTCTTCTTCTTCTTCTTCTTCTTCTACACATACGCCAATGATGTTTCCGATCACATCTGCCCAGTCTTCTCTATCTCTTCCAGTATGAATCAAGTCCCCCGCATTTCTTATTCTTGTCTGACGTGGCCGTGCAGTGACATCCTCCTCCTATCAACTTATTCCTCTCTTCCCTTCAGTCTTCCCCTCGATTATCGGTTGAAGAAAATGATACCTTTCAATTTGTATCACATGGCCTAAGTAACCTGTTTCCTTGCATCTGATTGTGGTTATCAGTTCTCCGTCTCTTTTTACTATTCTTTAGATCTTTTCATTTGTTTTCCTTGCTGTCCATGGAATTTTAAGGAATCTTCAGTATAACCACATCTTGATTGCTTCTACCTTGTTCATAGTGTTTACTTTCAGCGTCCATATTTCCACGTCATTCGAAAGTACTGAGCACACATAGCTGTTTATAAATCTATTTCCGAGATTAAGATCAAAGTCAGTACTTGTAAACACATTTTTTTTTCTCTACTGTACATCTGATTTCCACGTCGGACACCCAATTTTCGCATAACCACGTCCCTAAGTAGTTGAATGTACTCTCAATTTCTATAAGTTGATTGTTATGCATTAGTTCTACATTTTAATGTTCGTTTGAATTGCGAATTACTATCATAAATTTTGTCTTTTTGGTGTTGATACTGAGACCCTTATTCCTACTCCGTTATCCCACTGCAGTAAGAAGGTCTTGTAGGTAGTTCATGAAATCAGAAATTAAGACTGTCACCCGCATATCTTAATCCGTTAATCCATACCCCATTTATTCTGTTACTAATCTCTCGCTAAACACTAATCTCCTCCTCTTTTCGATCTATCGGACCTAGTTTCATCCAACTATTCAATGTCACAGCTGTAGCTGGAATCACCACAGCTCACCGAGCCACAGAGAAGTCTCACAACGGTACTGCTCTTCACTAACACTTATGATGTGACAGCGAGTGGATATAAAGGCGTTAATGTCGGTCTATCACCGCAGTGTAACTTTGACGTGTAATAGAAGTAGAATACACAGAACAAATTGGTGCTATAGTTCAGTATTGATGGTACAAGTGGGACTATATTTGGGGTGTGATGGAATGTAAAGAGACGAAGATGATTGATGAATATGCCACATCTTGTACTCCGACTGACACACTTGGTCGTAAGGTGTCGGTAGTAGAGATGCTTGGAGAGGCAACGCTAGAATTAACTTCATGTGACACGAACATACACCTAAAACTTTCATTATCAGTTGCAACAGACACATTGTGCCATTGGCACCCATATGAAAGAGGGGCACACAATTAATTTGGCGTGTATTTGCACAATAACTGTGTAAATATGGACTACGTGAAGCAATGCATGAATGCCTGTACCGCACCTGCAAGAGTAAGTGTCGGATCTATCAACTCCTTAGAGGCTAAGTTCACAAACGTTTCCTAATCTGTGTGTTCATGCCTGTTGGACTCAGTGTTATATGGGTGAGCTGTAGGCTTATAGAAGCAACATTTAGCGAGATACTATGCTACAACACAATGATTGTAAATAAGTGTGTACATATGAAAATAAAACTAAAGTACCGGGTGCCTCAGGCGCATTTTATCTGGTGTTTCGGCAGACAGTTGCCATTTCGCTTTTGCAGCGTTTAGCTGGCATCAGTCCAAAAAATGCTACTCATCACGTCTTTCATACGACGCCCAGTTTCGACGGAATGCCTCGGTTTGTTTCCCGTTTCAGACAATCGTTTTTTAATCGGAATTTTACGTCATCATTCGATAGAGAACTGCCAAATACGTGTAGTGCGATATTTGTTTTGCTGATATGTATTAAGAGGGACGGTTAAAAACGAAGGACAATTAGCACTGCGGCAGCGACTGAGCAGCACACTTCTGTATGGCAATAGCAGTCACCGCAGACCAAGACAGTGCTATCTCTGGTGGTGAGCTCGTTATTCCTTTTGTGTTTTATTGTCCTTGTTAATACATACACTGAAATACTAAAGAAACTGGTACATCTCCTAATATCGTGTAGGGCCCCCGCGAGGAAGCAGAAGTGCCGCAACACGACGTGGCATGTCTGAGGTAGTGCTGGAGGAAACTGACACCATGGATAGCGCAGGGATGTACATAAATCCGTAAGAGTGCGAGGGGGTGGAGATCTATTCTGAACAGCACGTTGCAAAGCATTCCAGATATGCTCAATAATGTCCTTGTCTGGGGAATTTGGTGTCCAGCGGAAGTGTTTAAACTCAGAAGAGTGTTCCTGGAGCCACTCTGTAGCAGTTCTGAAGGTGTGGGGTATCGCATTGACCTGCTGGAATTGCGCAAGTCCGTCGGAATGCACAATGGACATGAATGGATGCAGGTGATGAGGCAGGATGCTTACACACATCACAATCGTATCTAGCTGTAAAAGGGGTCCCATATCACTCCAATGCACACGCCCCACACCATTACAGAGCCCCCATCAGCTTGAACAGTCCCCTGCTGACATGCAGGGTCCATGGATTCATGAGGATGTCTCCATACCCGTACACGTCCATCCGCGTGATGCAATTTGAAGCGAGACTCTTCCGACCAGCCATGTCATCAACAGACCAATGTTGACGGGCCCAGGCGAGGCGTAAAGCTTTGTGTCATACAGTCATCAAAGGTACGCGAGTGGGCCTTCGGCTCCGAAACCCCGTATTGATGATGTTTCGTTGAATGGTACGCACGTTGATACTTGTTTATGGCCCAGCACTGAAATCTGCACCAATTTGCGGAACGGTTGCACTTGTGTACAGGAACGATTCTCTTCAGCTTTCGTTGGTCCCGTTGTTCCAGGATCTTTTTCCGGCCGCAGCGATGTCGGGGATTTGATGTTTCATCGGATTCGTGATATTCACTGTACACTCCTGACATGGTCGAATGGGAAAATACCCACGTCATCGCTACATCGGGGACTGCTGTGTCCCATCGCTCGTGCGCCGACTATAACGCCATGTTCAAACTCACGTAAATATTGATAACCTGCAAATGTAGCAGCAGTAACCCATCTAACAACTATGCCAAACACTTGTTGTCTTATATAGGCGTTTCCGATCGCAGCGCCGGTTCTTCCTGTTTAGATATCTCTGTATTTGAATACGCATGCCTATACCAGTTTCTTTGACGCTTCACTCTATCGTGAAAACGAATATTTTGCTAGACTAATTTGGGACCGCTCTGCCCAATGGGTGCGTATTTCAGTTTAAAATCATTCTGTCTGAAACGGGAAAGATACCGACGCTTTCCCTTTGACATGAAAGACGTCATGAGCAGCATTTTTCTGGGCTGTCTCCAACTACACGTTGCAAAAACAAAACTGCAAATATCAACGAAACTTCAGAGCAAATGTGCCTGACGACTCTTAGGAGAGACATCGTGTAAATATATTTCCTACAAAAAATATTGATGTTCTTTGCCCCCCCCCCCCCCCCCCTCCATGGCCTACCCAGTTGCACATTCTTTTTTTTTTATAAATATATATTGCTGCTTTCCTATGAAGCAGTGTGCTAGCAATTGAACCCTAGCTTAGTATGTTAAATTCTGAGTTATTGGTAACAAGACACAAACTTGCAGTTTATAAAAGCACTTTCTTTAAATATAAATTATGTGTAGTTTCAGCATTGCTACTACTGATATGCTGACATGGCCACTGCACGTACCCGTACTGTCACGACAGTTACTCCATGCACACAACTTAATTATGCAACAAATACGCCACACACATGTTATACACTGTATATTCACCAAATATGCACCATACATACATAGGACATACAACGTGGTAAGATACGTTGACTTTACAAAATGATATTGTAACACAGCCTGTTAAATGTTAGTTGAGTGGTCCAAAGCTGTAGATTGGTAAAAATGGCTCTAGAATTAGGAATGAGGTAGGATATGAAATTGTAAATTGCTAAAATTGGTAGGATAAACCAAAATTCAGATTATCAGCCAAAAGGAATTGACGGATATGTAAATACACTGATAACCCAAAGGACTAAGACCGCTGCCCTTAGAGGCGTTAGATGCCATCTTGTGGCGTTGCGGGTACGTCAGGCGGTAACAAAAGTATGTAAGTGGAGCAGGCACGGACGGAGAAGATATGGCCTGCAAATGATGAAGTTCACTGGGGTAATCAACTCTGGCAAAGCGCAGATTATTATTACGCAGAGCCTGTGAAATAGTGCCTCAAAAACGGCGAAGCTGGTCGAATGTTCACGTGCTACTATCGTGAGCATCTACGGATAGAAGTAAAAGGATAGTTAAACTACCGCTAGGCGCTAAATGGTTGCACGTCCACGACTCTTTACAGACCAGACAAACCTGCAAACCTCATGTTCTGTGAAGTAGGATAGATGGTGATCTGTGGTATCTCTGTTGAAAGAGCACAATGCTGGCGATAGCAAAGTATTTCGGAGCACACCTTTCATCGTACATTGTTGACCACGGAGCACCGCAGCAGACCAGCCCTATATGTTCACATGTTGACCCAACGACATCGTCAGTTACGATTGCAGTGGATATGGTACCATCAGGATTCGACTGTCGATCAGTGGTACAGTGTCAGCTCTTTGGGTGTATCACATTTTTTGCTACATGTAGTAGGTGATCATCTCGACAACTGCCATCATGGAGGTGAATGGCGGGAGCAGTATTATGCCATGGGAGATATTCTCCTGCGCTTGTATGGGACTTGTGGGAGTACTCAAAGACCCACTGACAGCTGCAAACCACCTGCATCCCTTCATGCTTGATGTCTTTCCCGACAGCGATGTCATCTTTCACCAGTATGACTGTACACATCTTGGAGCCAGAACTGTGCTACAGAGGTTTGAGAACCATTATAGTGAACTGACGTTGATGTGTCTGCGACCAAATTCGCCTGATGTAAATGCTACTGGACGCCATCACCGCATACGCAGATCAGCGACCTGTTATTTACGCGAATCACATGACTGGTGCGTACACATCTAATGCCACATACTGCAACAAAGATAACAACAAACTGTCGGACTCCTGATACACAGAATCAATGATGGATTTCATTAAAAAGACGATCAAATAAGTTACTGAGCGGGTGGTTTCCTTGGAAATTTGTGGTAAGCTTATATGGGACCAAACTGCTGAAGTCATCGGTCATGCGTGCACTGCTTCAGAAACTTGCTGAGAGAATGCATCAGAAGGATGTTCGTATCACCATGGCAATGATGTAAAGTTTCTGCTTGTGATGAAGAAGGGAGTCTTTCCATATGATTAACTGGATTTTATGGAGTGACTCGGCGAAATCACAACATAACAACATTCACCAGCAAACTCACAGGCTGCTTTAACAGATGCGGAGAATCAGCACACAGTGAATGTTGAGCAGGACTACAGGATCTCTGATTTAGACGTATATGTCAAATTTTAGATGGAGACAGATGTGCATTACCTCTTAGGCATTTTTAAGGAATTCCAGATTTACGCCTGGGCACGTAAACTCTGTATCCTGCCATCTATTACACTGCATCAGGGCTTCTGTGGGACGCAATGTTGAAAAAGACACATTATCATCGAACTGTTGACCAATGTTGATATGTTGCTTCTTTTCGAACGCGGGATTCTCTGGGGACGGCCCAAGTGCATGCACAGATATACCAAGGTGAATAACAAACGAATTAGTGAGGAGGAGTGCAGCACTTGGGTGTAACTATCTCTAGGGCATGCCATGCAACAAACTCATCTCTTTCGAGGATACCGATACCTGTCCAGAGATGAAATGCTCGTACTGAAGGATGAGGTCCAATATGTGACTTTAGCTGCTGATGAGGGATATTTCCTAAAGCCATATCAATCTACACGACACGTACAGCGACTTGCTTATGTGTCTGGAGCCCCTGGTCCCACGAAATGGTTCTGTCCTCAAGCTGGTGACAATGCTGGGAGATAAGCAGAGATACATTCTACACTATAAAAACCTCCAACAATGTTTCAGGTTGAGGATGAAAGTTGTTAGAATTACCCACAGCATAGTCTTCAAGCAGCATCCCTGGTTGAAGAACTAAATTTACGTTAATACTGGAAAGGGGATATCATGATTTTTTATAATTTACTGAATAATTTAGTTTTCGGCAGAATCATGCAGATTCTAAGAAATCGTCAAGTTCATTCAGTTTACCGTTTGCATGGGCGTTATGGGACAAGAAATTAGATTCCCACGCCAAGTTTTAAGTTGGCCACAACCTTCAGTCAAGGACTAGTCGCTACGGTGATGGCTACTCTTTCAGTGTAGTCTACGAAACATGTCTGCATCGATGTGTGTATTCTACACCTCGCCAAATTCCACACCATCGATTCTACTACGAGTTTGCAAAACCAAAGTTCACTCACCGTAAGATACAGACAGTTTCATCTACTGGGTAAAAAGCTGTGACCCACATGAAGTAATTAGGTACAATCCTGTGGAATTTGACACATCCTTTTTATCCACAAGTCTTCTGACTAGTTTGATGCGAATTTTTCTCCTGTGCGAATCTCTTCATCTCAGGGTAGCGCTTGCAACCTGTATCCTGATTTATTTGCTGGGTCTATTCCAATCTCTGTCTTCATCTACAGTTTTTGCCCTCCACAGCTCCCTCTAGTGTCATGCAAGTTATTCCCTGATGCCGTAGATGTTACACAGTCCTGTCTCTTCTCTTTGTTGTTGTTTTCCATATATTTCATTCCTCGCCGATTCTACAGAGAATCTCTATATTCCTTACCTGATGAATCCATCTAATTTTCAACATTCCTCTGTATGAACACATCTCAAATAGTTCGATTCTCTACTATTCCGGTTTCCCACAGTCCATGATTTACTAACATACAATGCTGTGCTCCAAACATACATTCTCAAAAATTTCCTCAAATTAAGGCTTTTGTTTGATACTAGTAGATTTCTCTCGGCCAGGAATGCCGTTTTTGACGGTGCTTTTTATGTCCTCAATGCTCCATCCATCACGTGACATTTTGCTACCTAGGTAGCAGAATTAATTTCAACTAATTCGTGATCGCCAAGCCAAACGGTAAGTTTCTCGTTTTTCTCATTTCATTACTTTAATTTCATCTTTCTTCAGTTTAGTCTCAAAACATATTCTGTACTCATTAGACAGATTATTCCATTCAGCACATCACGTAATTCTTCTTCACTTTCACTGAGGATGGCAATGTCATCAATGCCATCAGCGAATCTTATCGTTGATATCTTTTCGTCTTGAATTTTAATTGCACTTTTAAACCTTTCTTTTATTTCCATTATTCCTTCTTCAATGTATGGGTTGAACAGTAGGAGAGAAAGATTACATCCTTGTAATATCTGTCTTACAACCTTTTTAATCTGATCATTTCGCATCTGCTCTTCAACTCTCGTTGTTCCCTCTTGGCTCTTGACATATTGCATATTATCCACCTTTCTCTATAGCTTACCCTGTTTTTCTTAGAATTTCGAACATCATGTAGCATCTGACATTGTTGCACTATTTTTCGAGGTCGACAAATCCTATTAACATGTCTCGATTATTCTATAGTCTTGCTTCCGTTATGAAGAACATCGTCAGAACTACCTCTCTGGTGTCTTTACCTTTCCTGAAGCCAAACACATCATCATCCAACACATCCTCCATGTTCTTTTCTATCCTTCTGTGTATTATTCTTGTCAGCAACATGGAGGCATGGGCTGCTAAGCTGATTGTGCTATAATTCTCACACTTGCCAGTTCTTGCAATTTTCGCAAATGTGTACAAGATGTTTTTCCAAAAGTCAGATGGTATGTCACCGCACTCTACATTCTACACACCAGCGTGAATAGTCGTTTTGTTGCCACTTGGCGGAATGATTTTGGAAACTCTGATGGGATGTTATCGACACCTTTGCTTTATTCGATCTTTAGTCTTCCAAAGCTCTCTTAATTTTGTGATTTTAATACTGGGTCCCCCATCTCTTCTATATCGACTCCTATTTCTCCTTCCATCATGTCATGAGACTATTCTTTCCATTCATAAATGAATTCACTGTAGTCCTTCCAACTACCCACTCTCTCATCTGGATTTAACAATGGAATTCCCATTGCACTCTTATTGTTACCACCCTTGCTTTTAATTTAATTGAAGTTGTTTTAACTTTTCTGTGTTCTATGTCAGTTATTCCGACAATCATATCTTTTTCGATTTCTTCACTTTTCCATGCAGCCATTTCGCCTTGGTTTCCTTGCACCTGCTACTTATTTCATTCTTAAGTGACTAATATTTCTCTACTCCTGAATTTCCCTGAACATTTTTGCACTTCCATCTTTCATCGATCATCTGAAGTATTTCTTCTGTTGCCAGTGGTTTCGTTGCAGCTACCTTCTTTGTAACTATGTTTTTCTTCCCAACTTCTGTGACTGCCCTTTTTAGAGACGTCCATTCCACATTAACTAAACTGCCTACTGAGCTATTAGTTAGTGCAGTGTCTATAGCCTTGAAAAACTTGAAGCATATCTTTTCATTCCTTAGTACTTTCGGGTCCGTATTCTTTGTGCGTTCATTCTTCCTGACTATTCTCTTGAACTTTAGACTACTCTTCCACACCACTAAATTGTGAACTGAGTCCATATCTGCTCCTGGCTGTGCCTTACAATCCAGTATCTGATTTCGGAATCTCTATCTGACCATGATGCAATCTAACTGAAATCTTCCCGTATGACGCAGCCTTTTCCAAGCGCACCTCCTCCTCTTGTTATTCTTGAACAGTGTGTTTGCTATTACTAGTTGAAATTTATTCTAGAACTCAATCAGTCATTCCCCTCTCTCATTGTCCCAAGCCCATATTCTCCTGTAACCGTTTCTTCTACTGCATTCCAGTCGCCGTTGACTATTAGAGTTTCATCTCCCCTTGCATATTGTGTTATCCTTTCAATAACCTCATATAATTTCTCTACCTCTTCATCTTCAGCTTGCGACATCGGCATGTACACATGAACTATCGTTGTCGATGTTGGTTTGCTGTCTATTCTGAGAGGAACAACTCTATCACTGAACTATTCGCTGTAACTCACTCTTTCTATTCATAACAAATCCTACTCCCGTTATACCATTTCCTTCTGCTGTTGATATTACCTTATACTCATCTGACCAGAAATCTTCTTTCCATTTCACTTCCCTTCACTGACCCCTGCTACATCGAGATTGGGCCTTTGCATATCCCTTTTCAGATTTTCTACCTTCCCTACCACAATTAAGCTTCTGACATTCCATGCCCCGACTCGTAGATCGTTATCCTTTCGTTGGTTGCTCAACCTATTTCTCATGGTCACCTCCCCCTTGGCAGTCCCCTCCTGAAGATACGAATGGGGGCTATTCCAGAATCTTTTATCAATGGAGAGAGCATCATGATGTTTTTTTCAATTATAGGCCGCATGTCCTGTGGGTACACGTTATGTGTCTTTAATGCTTTGCTTTCTGCAGCCTCATGCCGTACATCATTGCTGATTCTTCCGCTTTTGGGCGCAGTTTCCAAACTCAAGAGCAAGAAAGTGTCCCGAATTTCTGTCCGCTGCACTGCCCTCTCTCCATACATTCTGACAATTAACACAGCACCCTTTAACACGCTAATGCCAATAGGAGTATGCTGTGAGTTGTATTCACTTGTCATCTCTATCTCTATGAATTCTATCACGCTACACTGATTGTCCCAACTGGACCACACATTCTCTACCCTAATACTGAGCATTGAACGTTCTCTGTCTCAGTGACTGCATCAAAGACACTGTGAGGTGCTAGGCCTACATCCATACGTTCAGATGCACATCCAGTCAAATTACATATTGGTGAATAGCTGTATTTTGCTAACACTTAGCTGAGACTCAATTTCTGTCAATGGCTGTGCTATAACATAGTGGAATGGTACCAGGTTCAGAAGTTCAGGAGGACATCCTATCGAGAGTAATTGCTGCTTTTGCTGCTGTGGTAGTTCGGAAAGAAACTACCAGGCGACCTCATCTATAGCATAACAACAAAGCGCTAAGTGTGGCGAAACACATGCCAACAACAACAACAACAATAATAATAATAATAATGCTTGCTGATAGTCTCCTTCGCCTTCTTAGCTGCTCGCTGCTGCGGCTGCTGGTGGTGGTGGTGCCTCATACTGGACATATGTACAAGCAGCGAAGAAATTAGTGTTCACACAGTGACGAAACGACGCTTAAAGTCCTGCAGATTCTTCCTGAACAGCTGCAAACCATCCTTGCAACACTTCACATGATTTAGTTTTTAGTCAAGCATGAGCAATCGCGGAACCCATCTTGCAGATAGCTTTCTCATGTCCAAATGTTTATGCAAAATATTATGTACCCGTTCATTCGAGATGCCCACAGCACTAGCAATCTCACGCACCTTTTCTCTCATCCATCACCATATCATGGATTTTATCAATGATTTATGGAGTTGTAATCTCCACAGGGCGTCCAGAACGTTCAGCATCACTTGTGTCCATATGGTCACTCCGAAAGTTTTGAAACCACTGTTCTAATCGAAGGTGCAGAGTCACCGTAACGTTTTTCAAGCTTCTCTTTAGTCTCCTGAGGCGTTTTGCCTTTCACAAAGTAATGTTTAGTCACCACACGAAATTAGTTTTCGTCCATTGTTTGACAATCACTCGACTTTCTTGATTCACACGAATGCCAGACACAAAGAAATAGACCAATATGGCTCAAACTTGGTGTGCATTCTTTCCAAAGATGCTACTAACTAAACATGAACTCAATACGCGCCGGTGGTACCATCTCTCAGACTTTTCACGGACTTTTCAAACGCCCCTCGTATGCACACAGTTTGGCTGTAATGCAAGGAGACACTAATCTCAAGTTATTTATTAGTTTGGTTCAAAACACTGCATAAAAAAATATTTTAATCATGAAGAGGTCGAAGGATGTTCCAGATCAACCTATTATCACTTTAAACTCTAATAACCCGCATTTTTAATAACCTTTGTGTTATGTAGGATCAGGTCAGCGCCTGCAGAAATATTGTCACATATCGAAACTTAGTTCTCAACTAATACTTGTGTTTATGGAAGCTGGAGGAGGGGAAGGTAGTGTGAGTGTTTATGTGTGGGGGTGGGGGGGGGAGTGGTTGGGGAAGGGTAATATTACTACTGAATGAACTCTCATTGAGTTGTCCGTAAAAATGTTCGTAGTATTTTTGCACTAGGATACTAATAAATCTTCAGTTGATTTACTTCCTTTTCGGACTCTTTGGCCGACGTTTGTTTAACGATTTTCCTGACGTTTTGCCAGCACGAGTGTGTCAAATACTTACCTTCCATTGCTGATGCAAATACACTGTGTATTTTCGCTCCCTCGATTGTCTTAGACTAGAACATTGTTGCCAGTTCTGATACTGAGTGTTAGTTTCGAGGGGTTAAATCACAAACTATTTAATTTTACCTTCATATCTGACTTAGTCTGTTGTTGCACTCACCCCTGGCTGACCCGCTTACCAAGCTCCTTTTCAACGAATAGCTGAGTCTCTGCGTCCATTACAGCCCCTCCAACTGATAAGATTTTGATGTGGTGCAGCATCTTTCGGACGGGACTTTGGGGGTTCTTGGCAATAGTCACTGCCAAGTTTGGAGGCATGAACAAGCTCGAAATCTGGAAACAAAGAATAAGATGCATCAGGAGCCACAAAACTGTTGTGACACGCATTTACTTATAAACATGGCTCTATACCTATCCAAGTAAATATAAATAAAGCTGGTAATAAACGTTATTTATCTTTCTGAGCATTGAAGTTGCCAAGTTTCCACTGTGAATGATTTATCGTTGTTGGGCTTCAGCTCCAATCATTTTGTATCGAAAACTTAGCGCAGTCAAACAGTATTTGGATCGTCTTCAACATGTCTTTACCAATGTTTTTCTCGTAGGAAATTAAAGTAATGAGTATTCTATACAGAAGTTTGATTGATGGTTGACAATGAAGGTTTCTTACGACAATGAAAGGCGACTGGTGTGGTTCGAGTTAAGTCATGTAAAGCAAACAGCTGGGCTAGGTTCGTCCTGCTCCGTTTGTACGTAAATTGAGAACTCTTACTCTCCACGACACACAACCAATGCGATCTGTGAAATGAGAATGCATTCAACTAACGAGACTCAAGTAAACACTTGCTTACATCAGGTTAGGAGTGATTTTGCCAGACAAACTGTTTAGTGACGTTGTCGGTTTTTTTATGGTTCTTAAATAGCAAAGAAGGCTATTCTTCTTATGTCACTCCGCCACACTGCTCATTTGCGCATGGGATGAACCAAACAGAGATATTCCAAGAAAAATTATCAAAAAGTAAAAAGCGCCACGTGTTCCACTCTGGAGAACACGGTCCAGTCACAATGTGACCACCGCCTATGTTCGACGTTATGTTATAACCACTCACAGACGTCAAAAGGTAGCACTAGCAGTGGAGAGTATATAAAGCGTATCGGTGGGAGACGGAGAACAGTGCGTTCGTTGTCACAATGCGGAACAGGGCGATTTATCTGACGTCCAGAAGGTATAATCATTGGCTTTCGCCCGCATCTCGTGGTCGTGCGGTAGCGTTCTCGCTTCCCACGCTCGGGTTCCCGGGTTCGATTCCCGGCGGGGTCAGGGATTTTCTCTGCCTCGTGATGGCTGGGTGTTGTGTGATGTCCTTAGGTTAGTTAGGTTTACGTAGTTCTAAGTTCTAGGGGACTGATGACCATAGATGTTAAGTCCCATAGTGCTCAGAGCCATTTTCATTGGCTTTCGGGCCAAGAACGGAAGAATTTCCGAAACGGCTTAAGTCGTAAACAGTTCGTGTGCCGCCGAGGTTAAAGCACACATGGCAAAATGGCGCTATCCAAAACCTTCGCGTAGGCAACTGCGACGCTCCACGGGCCACAGATGACTAGGGCGAATAACGGGTGCGGAGATGCGTACAGGCGATTAGACGTGTAATTGCTGAGCAACTGATCGCCCAGATGAAGCCAGGGTCTACCAACAACGTCTCCTCAACAACCGTTCAGCGAGTGTTGCGGTGTCTGGCCTCGGCAGCAGGCGCCTGGTTCAGTCACCCATACTGACCGCAGTTCATCGGTGGCGAAGGGTGGAATTTGTACGCCAGTGCCGTAGCTGGACGACCACTGAGTGGACACCGGTGGCCTTTTCAGCTGAACCGCGTTTAAAGCTCCATCGGCGTGAAACGTCTGAAAGCAAACGCGGAGCGTTATAGCTTGTGAAATGTTTTCGTGGAATTCCCTGGGTAATCACATCATTCTGGAAGGTACACTGGATCAACACAAGTATGCATCTATCCTTGGGAACCACGTCCACCCCTACACGCAGTTTGTTTCTCCTCGACACGATGGCATCTACCAGCAGAACAATGCAACATGTCACAGTGTACGTGATCGGTGAGAGTGCACCAGGACGAGTTTATCGTGTTCCCCTGACCAATTTAAACCCAATCGAAAGTCTGTGGGGCAATAGCGGAACGCAATATAGCGGCGATTGTGTGTGGCATGGGTGGAACAAGTTGCGACGGATTTTTTACGTGCGTGCGATGCACCAATTGCGACAGATTATACGTTGCTGCTGCAATGCAATTTCTTTTATAATTTTTGTTCACCTACCTCTTTACAGCGGTAGATCTTCACACGTAAACTCCTGAGTGCAGCTGCTTGCGAGATCGCAGAAAAGCAGTGTTGAGGAAACTGTAACCTCATAGCTACACGCCAGAGGCCGCTACGCGTAAAATTTGCTGAAAATTTTCTATGTACTTTAAAGAAATGATTCGTAAAGGGGATGTCACTCGTACTTTAAACACGAAGTTCAAGTTTAAACCTTCAATAGATCTTTATTGCCGTTAAGCAAGATCATCAGCCCACATTTACGAAAATTATAAAGTTTCTGCTCACAGTTATCACCTAACCTAAAACAGCCAGAACTTTTACCTTCCCAAATTCCGAAACCAATTACTTGTAACACAGTCAATGATCGGCCAATTACTTCTGCACACGATATTCAGTGGTTGTCTTTAGTAAAAGTTTATGCTCGCCATAAAATATTCAATAACAATATACTCAGTACCGCCACACTATATAATTCAAAGTTCACTCGCGATTTTCGTCGGAACGAATTATCACAACACTCTAAAGTTTTCATAAACATTTTCTGGTCACTACCAGATACCATTAACACTGGACCATAACGCGGAAGTCATCCCAAGACTTCATCTTACACATAATGCGAAAAGTCACATCCAGCATAACCGCCTCCAATCAAAGCTAGCTCGCGACACCCCTCTCACTCTCCCACACTCAAAATCCATATCTCCTCGCTAGGCGGCCAACCGTCTCGCTTCTCATTGGCTGTCAGCACTTACGACCAATGAGAACTCACTTCTAGGGCGTGGCTCGGGCCAAAATCTAGCAAGCACCAACCACTTCTCTAGGCTCATTGACGTCATCAAATTAAGTAACACAAAACTCTCTAATTAAATAAACAAAACAAAATGAACTATAAGCTTTACTCTATATCTGGAAATTTATTATGTAGTCGCAAATGTTCTGGCTGTCTTATACATAAGCATACATACTTGGACATCTGACATTCACGAGTAGGGGAACCACTAGTGGATTCGTTACCACGTTACAGAGTTGGAACACTTGCCAGTTCCTGTGGAGAATTACATGAATGATTTTTAATAATGCCGAACGTCCCACATACTCTCACGTACGCATTCTCATTCACACGCACCCTAACACACACCTACACATATTTACTTAGAATTCTTGAAATTATTATTATAGAAAAGTCACAGAGGTTTTCTGAACCTAAAAACTTTCCAAATTTATATATGAACACTGAAAGTGTTATCAGATCATCGTACATAGTCACTGAAGGTGAACTATTACATTACTGTGTTTATTTAAATTCTTGACTGTCGGAAAATTACGTTTTTTTTATGGAATTTTACTAACTTCCAAAATACAACTATTTTTGATCTCAGACTTTGACAAATTGTTTGTTTTCACAACAGAAGGATGTACATCAAATATGACGTTCCTCAGGTTATTCCTTTATTAGTTATTAATATTTTTAGTCTCGTATAATGTAAGTGGCCTGCCAGCGCTACTCCACTGCTTTCACACGCGCAGCTGCAACAGATGGTCGTGACGTCAGTCTGCAGGACACAACTCGTCCGTTACTGACCGTATAATACTCTACCGGCTTACATTGCAGCCCACATACATTCTGAAGTAAAGCTTTTAATAGACAAATGGGCGATCGTGCGCTAGTTGCGACGCCACAAACTCCTTAGTAGGTATGTGGAAACTGTCACGCAATTTGATGGCCGAGACAACGTCAGTTCACTATCTTCCTCCTAAAACCACCGTAGCACGACTCTGGCCTTGTGATGTGATGGTGGTGTATTTGTTCCTGCGCTTAATGTGCCAGATTGGGACATATTCTCACAATATGAGAGTCAGGTTATCTTAATATACAACATGCTTTGCGCATTACAATAAAGTAATTTCAGCCGACGAGGGCTATAACATTCGGAACCTCAGTGGAACACTCACCAAAAAAATGTTTTCGTTGGTTCACATGGATCAGCAATTAATAACTGATGTATATACAACATTTAGTCACCTGATTATGGCAGTATGCTGCCGAAAAGCGTGAGTATTGGATAATAAAAGCAACTGATTTTCAGAAAGTTATTTTTATACTTGGTGACTGTATTAATGAGATCCGTTAGGCAACCGACATCGGAGGTAATTTATGAACATTCACGAAGAACATAATTCGACTTCAGTTGCAGTTTGCGACCAAAATAACAGTAAGTAACCCAGATTATGAGTGTTGGATTGCAACTGTGTAAAGTGTCAACGGAAAACCAACACGTTTAAAAATCTTTATAATGCATGGATAATATAAGAACAAGGAACTAATATCTGCAGAACGAAAAGTAATGCACTTTCATTATAATTTAGATGTTAATAATATTTCTCTGAGGGCACTGCGGCTGGAGAAATTAATATTTTTTACAAGATATCTTCGGCGTTCAAAATGCACTCGACATGTTCAGTAGATTGATCAATTCGTAACTATATTAAGAAAACGGTCGAAATCCCGATAAGCATTTTGAAGTATCTTAAAAGATAGGGTGGTTGCCTTTTGTGTGTCACTGCTCTGCTTGGTGCTGAATGATACCCGGTGTATCAGCCAGGCTGTGTCGTATCGTGCTCGCGGATCGGTGACATCTTGAAAGTAAATCTTGATATTTTCCCGGATTATTGAACACTCGATGACGTTTCGGGACTGCAACCAGTTATAGTTGTCCGCCTTGAACATGTCTGGCAGGTTCCCAGACAAAAAATGATATTTGGCAGAAAACGATGAGTGACTTAACTTCTGAAACACCATCGAGCACCTTTTAAGTGAAAGGTGGGCAAATGGTTTCGTTACAAGGAAATCCGCCAATAGCTACACCATTTTTGGTACTAACAACCTCGAGAAATAGCTTGGCTTCCCCAAACAAAATAGTCGCTCCGAACTCAAGAGATTATGGTTGATAGAGGAAAATTTATGTGGAGAATTTATGGCTTAATAGAAGGGCATTTCTGAAAAACAAAAATTTGTTAACATGTTAGTCTTTTCTGAAGCTTAGTTTCTGGCGTGTATTTCGAAACGTGAACATAAACAGACAAGAATATAATAGAGGCTTTTGAAATATTGCGCTGAAGAATGGTGAAGAATAGGTAGGTAAAACAATAACTAGGTACAGATTCGAAATGGGATGTAGTGAACTAATGGCACAGTTGCCTAAAAGACGGGGTCGATTGGTGGGACAGCAGGAAACTACTTCACTTCATTCGTATAATAACTTTCTTAGAAAGACACTGCACATGAATTTTATTGTTGCCATCGTGGTCCTTAGCCCGAAGACTTTTTTCATGCAGTTCTCCACGCTTGTCTATCTTGTGCAGTCGTCTTTAGCTCTAGATCATTCGAACTAAGTATTCGAGCCTTGGTCTTCCTCTAGAATTCCTTCCACACTCTCCCGCCTCAAACTTATCATGATTACCAAACAGGCGAATCTTCGATGCCTCAGGGTGGGACACATCTACAACTTTCGTGTCGTAAACATTAACCAATTTCGTATTACTACGACACTGGTGTATAATAGCTCTCGTCTTGTTAGAATACCGACTCGTAAGTTAGAAGCTGATGCTATTTCGGATGTAACAATGGCCTTGCTTCCTGCCGTCCTAGTTGGGCCATGACTTACTTTCATCGGTTGACACGAACTGACGAAATGTTTTGATGTACTATAGACTCCGCGACAATAATTATTGGACGGGTAGCAGCGAAGGCCAGTCTTCCAAATCACGACTGCAATGTTCACAACACTAATCACTCTTCCTGTTCAGACTTGCGATGCACCTAGCGTATCTTAAAACGAATGTATAGTAGACATGAAACAATTTCAGGTGACGAACTGCCTTTTGTACAGTTACTTGGTAATACACAGGTGTACAAACGGAAATGAAGTGTACCATCGACTGAAATCTAACCGAAAACAACATCGTTCGGCACTTGGGCGCCGTAGCTTGCTATACAAGACAGTAGTGTTCAGCATTACTCACGTTGTACTCGGCCAAGACGCGTGCTACCGTATCCTCGTCGAAGCTGGGAAGTATGCAGGCCGTCTTCCCAAGGTGAAGGGCATACAATGGCATTACAAGCCCAGACGCCCAGAAAGTCGGCGACGTCGATATCATGGCCTCTGGACGTCGGTCACTCGATGTGGCAAACTGTGCAAACATTTTCCTGCAACAACACAGGAATTTTGAAAGGTCTCTGTTGGTTCCTTTCATGCTATTTTCCTCGACTTTACGTCATACATTTGCACCTCTAAATTTACTGTGGTATTTCTAAATTTATCTGGGAGGAGACTGAGCAGTGGAATACGTTATATTTACACATAAACACGAGCAACTTGTCACGCAACATTTTCAAACACATTTTTGTATGTAATTCTTATCATACAGTTTCGTACGAAACCCACATCCGCCTTCTTTACGTAGTACATATGATGTCTTAGGATACTGTCATCTCCTTCCCTTCTGGTGTGAAATGATGAATGAGTGAGAGTATTTGTAGTTGCATGCTCGGTGGTAGCAGAGAAGTTTTGTCTGGCCAACGTCTGAGTAGGTAGATACGATTTCTAAGGCAAAGAGGTTGTCTCCAAATGGCTCTGAGCACTATGGGACTTAACAGCTATGGTCATCAGTCACCTAGAACTTAGAACTGCTTAAACCTAACTAACCTAAGGACATCACACATCACCCAGTCATCACGAGGCAGAGAAAATCCCTGACCCCGCCGGGAATCGAACCAGGGAACCCGGGCGCGGGAAGCGAGAACGCTACCGCACGACCACGAGCTGCGGACAGGTTGTCTCCTTGATGTGGTTCTCCCGCCCCTTGTCTGGTTGGTAAAGGAAGCTACCTCTCTGGTCACTTCCTATTGTATCTGTGGGATGCCCTCGGACGGGGCCCACGCTGGTCAGTCGGCGGGCAGTTTCTGAAGTGGTAACATCTCCGGGTAAGCGCGTGTTTGGTGAGTCCGAAGGACAATGAAATTCTTAAGTCTAACTGAAATATTAATTAGTTTTCTTACAGGTCTACATCGAAAATGTTTTATATATTATTTTAAATCGGGATTCAGTGTGATTTCAGTGTTGGTTTCGAGTGTATTTCGGTAGCTACTTTGTTTCCACTCCAATAAAGGAAAGTGGAAGCACGTTGTCATGAGGCGTAATTCTGATAAAAATCACTCTTTAGTGTGAATGTGCGTAGAAGTGTTTTCTCTCGCTGAAATTCTTGAAATTAATCATTTATCATTGTGTTCAACCCACGTGGTGTGTGCTTTGTAGTAGCAGTACCACGTGCTCGTAAAATTGAGGCATCAGGTCAGTACTATGCCGTTATTAACGCAGTTCGGAAGTTTCTTTAGTAACTAATGTGTTTGGATTAGATTTCTTCATTAAAATCGTTGTGGAATTACATATTTTCTGTAAATGTTCTTGTGCACGTGGAACATGTGGTGTAATAACGAAACTAGCCCTCAGCTACTATTTTACATAATATTTCGCGTATTCAAACTTAATTCATAGCTATCGCGAGCAGTTTTTCCTGCTTCACGATTTATAGAAACATTTTTATAGAGTATTTTGGTAAGATTGTGGTTATATCGAACCACGTGATCTTTGTCTAAACTTCCAATACCGGTCTGTGGTTATCCTTTGGCAACACGACTGCTTGAGGAGAGGAATTCCTTTGCCTAAATAGTTCCTTTTTTGTGTACACTTGAACAATCTTTGTGTGCTTGTTTGAATGTGGTATCCCATCCTGTTGCCTAATTTTTGGTTCCTATTCTTAGAAAATCACGTTTGATTTTATTGAATCCCCCCTGAGTAACACTTTTCTTAATTTACAATAGTAAATAAGGCACCAGCTTTGAGACGGGCTTAGCATGTGTTATCCGTTTTATTGAACACTGATGAATTTTAAAATAAACATGAAAGTTTAAACTTAGTTTACTTTCCTCGAATCTAAGTTTCCCCATCATCTGTTTACTTAAAATAATAATAAAATTATAAAAAAATGAGCTGAGAGTGTGGGTGACCTTTGCATAGATTTAAAAATTTATAGCAGTAATAAGAATTTGTTTATTAGTCACCAACACATACTTTCCACCCTAAGGTCGGAAGGTTTTAGAAACACTAGGCTCATTATAACATTCGAGTACATCTTGTTAAAGTGTTCAGCGCGCTTTGGATATCAAGCGTCCACCGATCAACCACAGAAATTATCGAGGTGTGGTCGCTTGCGTGCCCCAACATTAAGGATAGTCGCACTGTAGGTGAGACCATAACGGAATGTTATCTATGGAGAAATCAAACTGATAGATTCCTGACGAGGGGTAGTAGGATTTTCCTACTATGAGTAACTGAATAATCTACATCATTACTCTGCAATTCACAATTAAGTACTTGGCAGAGAGTTCACTGAACCACCTTGAAGCTCTTTCTCTACCGTTCCGCTCTCAAATAGCGGGCGGGAAAAACGAACACTCAAAGCCTTCTGTGCGAGCTCTGATTTCTCTTTTTTTTATGATGATCATTCCTCCCTATGAACGTGGGCGCCAACAAAGTATTTTCACACTCGACAAGCGCCTTTGTTTTAATGATTGTCACCCCCACTCACGTATCATATCCATGGCGCTCTCTCCCCGCGCCGCACAGCGGTTCTCCAGAGGAGAACGTACAAGCGTAGTGTAAGCAATCTCTTTGGAAGACCTGTTGTATTTTCTCAGTGTGCTGCCAAAAAGTCGTAGACCTTGTTCTGCTTTATCCGCAACATTATCCATGTGACCGTTCCAACTTAAGTTATTCGCAGCTGTAATTCCTAAGTATTTAGCTGAATGCACAGCCCTTGGATTTGTGTGATTTATTGTGTAACTAAAAATTAGCAGATTCATTTTGGTACACATGTGGATGATTTCGAACTTGTATTTAGAGGCAATTTCCACTTTTCACACCATATAGACATCTTGTCTAAATCGTTTTGCAATTGGTTTTGATCGTCTGATGACTTCATATGACGATAAATGCCAACATCATCTGCAAACAGTATAAGAGTGCTACTCAGATTGTCTCCTAAATAGTTCATGTACATCAGGAACAGCAGAACGCCTATAGCACTTCCTTGTGGAGCGCCAGGTATTACTTCTGTTATAGCCGATGACTTCCCAACAGTTACTATGATCTGTGACCTTTCTGACAGTAAATCACGAGTCCAGTCGCACAGCCGAGACGATAGTCCATTGGCACGCGATTTGATTAGAAATCACTTGTTATGTATGTTGTCAAAAGCCTTCTGGAAATCTAAAAATATGGAATCAATTTGACACCCCCGTCAACAGCACTCATTACTTCGCGAGAATGAAGGGCTAGTTTTTCACAAGAACGATATTTTCTGAATCCGTGCTCGCTGTTTGTCATAAATCGTTTGCTTATCGTTTTTTTTCGAGATAATTCATAATGTTGGAACACGGTATATGTTCCAGAAGCCTACAGAAAATCGACGTCACCGATATGGGCCTGTAATTCAGTGGTTTACTCCTGTTTCCTTTATTGTGTAATGGTGTGACTTGCGCTACTTTCCAGGCTTTGGTATGGATCTTCCTACGAGTGAGTGGTTGTATATGATTGCTAAGTGTGGAGCTACACTATCAATATACTCTGAAACGAGCCTGAGTGGTGTAGAATCTGGGCCAGAAGCCTTGACTTTCTTGTTTTAAACTGCTTTGATACACCGAGGATATCTACTTTTAAGTTGCTCTTGGCAGCAGTTTTTTTCCGAATTCTGGAATAATTACTTCATCTTGTTTGGTGAAGCAATTTTGGAAAACTAAATTTAATAACTCTGCTTTCGTGGTATTGTCATCAGTAACATCACCATTGCTATCGCATAGCTAATGTATTGATTGTGTCTTTGCTCTTGTGTATGTTAAATATGACCAGAATATCCCTGCAATTTGTGGACAGAGACAGATTCGTTGTGGAAAGTATTAAACGCATCTCGCATTGTAGTTCGCTCTACATTTCGAGCTTCTGTACAACTCCGCCAATCTGGAGGGTTTTGCTTTATTTTAAATTTGGCATGTTTTTTGTTGCGTCTGCAACAGTGTTCTGACCTTTTTAGTGTACCATGGAGAATCAGTATCATCTTTTATCAATTTATTTGGTATATAGCAATAGCCGTCGATACTGTTTCTTTGAATTTAAATCAGATATAGTCTACGCTTACATATTCAGATTGGAAGGAGTGAAGACTGTCTCTTAGAAAGGCGTCAAGTGTATTTTTATCAGCTTGTTTAAATAGATTTAAATATATTCCGGACATAAATGTTCCCCATTCAGATCTCTAGGCCGCGTAGCTCTACAGATAATGAGCTGCAATCAATGAGTGTAGTGATGTAGTATGACAGCAACAAAAATGTCATTCTGTGAACCCTGCAATACGGACTAATGACATGTAACATACAAAATTAGCCGCTCCACGGCGTCCTAGCATGGATGGGAAATACAAAGGCGTGGAAAACTGAAATGGTTGAGACACCACAGAGCTGACGAGGCTGGTGACGCCTCTCGGCTTCTCCACCTCCACTGTCCATGATAAGTTGTTAGTCTTTTAGAGCACTGAAGTGGGCTGTACTAGGTGATAGTGAGTCACTGTAGGCTTGCTCCTGCAGACTCCTGATCGCCTGCCTGCACGACATCGCTGTTGGGTCCTGACCTGTGCCACTCCAGGGTGTTACATAGGCTACACATTCCTTGTAGCGCTCGAGTGTGGGATTCAGCATGCCTTCACCTCGCCGGAGAAGACAACGCACGTTGTAAATCCACGAGTAATAAACATGTTTCCAGACAGCGCTCTTCAACTGACGCTCTCACCAGCTTCAACGCCCAGCCTCCTGCACCTGTAGCACCAGCCTCTACACCCGCTAAAAATCCTGATCCGAGGGTTGACGGCTACAACTGGCATCGGAAATGACTGGCCACTTGCTGCAAATGGTGATCAAAAGCCGTCCTGACGCTGATGCCTTTGCGACTGGAAGCAGTTTCCGATGTAGTCGTTGTCACCACAGCATTTTCGCTCATCTTGCAATCAATGCTTCACACACTGCAGGGCGGTGAGTGAGAAGCATTTTGTGTACCTTGAAATTGGCCGTTTTCATTGACCTCGTTGGATCATAGGGACGTTCATTTTATTCTGGGGGTAATGATGTGACCTCCTAACCTTTCTGGAATCAAGGGCAGTTGTCACGAATTGCCTTTGGCACGAGTCAGGTGTACATTTCATAGCCTTTCTGGGTACATGTTGCTGTACGGAAAGGCTATGCCAGCCATATGTTTCACTTATCGACGTAGGGGTCTGCCAAACGTTGCTAGTGTGGCGTTTTAAACCCATCATGTGTCTCCTGCACTGTCCAAATTGTCCTTCCTACACACATTTTTTCGCACTGGTAAGAGATGCGGTAGACGCCCGGTTTCCGTATGACATCCTTGACTGATCCTAACAAGGTTTTCTTCTTGGCTGGCGAGTGGGAGGCACATCTGACATTCTGTTTCCGGAGTATTCTTCCGATTTTGATGTGTTCCCATGTATGGAATGATCGCCATCGCAACTGCTTTTATCTTCGCCTTCAGCTTGCTTTGGTCTTGCTTCTTGGATCGTAAGGTACGCCGTATTGGGTGGTTGCTGCAACCGTTTGCACAGAATACGGCCTGTACGTGTTCCAGTTCATCTACTAGACAGTCTTGGTCTGGCATTTTAGGTGCTCTGTGCGCTTGTGTGCTTAGGACACCTCGTTGTGAAGGGGCATGGCAGTCTGAGGCGCTAGTGTTGATGGTTTTATTCTCTCTCCTTCGAGAATTTGATGTTCTGGTGCAGCGAATTTAAGTGTTGCAGAGAGTCTTGTAGGTGAAGTCCATGAGGATAGATGACGAATGTATACACATCGAAAAAAAAAACGAGGCCTGGCAGAATGCCTCCAAAAATACATCGGCCACCTCAGGACATAGTTTGCAGTCCATCGCTACTCAGTCTGTCTGTTAGTAATAATTTCCGTCGAACAGAAATTAGGCTGACATAAGCACAAATTCAGTTTCGTTAGCGATGGCCCCAACTTTTACTCTATGATGCTTAAGGATTTTCTTAGATGTACCCTTTTAAAGAGAGATACCGCTTTGAAACCGTGAGGTCTTCTTGACCAAGTCGGAAGTTCCGGAATTTCTGGATGAAATGTGTAGAATTTCTTATGCGGTGCTGGCATTTTCCCCACAAAGGGGCTGAACATCACTGGCAGGTGTTTCGCTGATTCAGATGTTGGTGCGCCATTGTTGCTAACAATTGGGCTAAGAGCATTTCTTCCTTGTGGACTTCATATATTTCGTAAAGCTTAGGCAATGCAACTGCTCATGCACGAAGTTTCTTCAGCGCCTTCTTGTCTGATCGTCTTCAATTCCCCTGTATGTATCAACCTATAATAAAGCGTACAATTTTTTCTTGTTAACATGATATGATAGCTGTACCGTACAATTCCCTTTGTCTGGTGGGACGATGACTTTCTCAATCTTCTCGTAGCCGCGTAAGTGTTTTTTTTTTTCTCTTCCTTGGTCTTTTTCGGCTTCGATGAAACTGCCGCTGTTAAGTGAACGGTATGTTTCACGTCGTATTTCGTCTGCCGCGTCCCGTGGAAGTGTCAGAACGATCGAAATAACATGAATTATGATGCCACCGAGCTGTTTCAACAAGCCAACACCTTCTGGGATTGTATTCTCATAGAAGCTGTTGAGATCCGACAGCATGACGGACTAATAAACATGGACAGTGGTTTTTAATACAGCAAGGCCTAGGATCCAGTCTTGGGCATGACGAAAAGCACAGCGGCAATTTACACGTAGATCTGCTCCCGTCATGATAACTGAAGATGACGAAGAAGCACTGTCGCCACGCCAGCAAACACCCGCGACCAGTGCTGGCGTGGAGTTGCTGATGACCCTGGATCGACGCCCATGTAGCGCTTCCCTCATCACAGCACCAGGTCCGCGCCCGGAGCCTGCCGACTGGTGACGACAGGAGGGGTGGGTTGAGGTGGAGGGGAAGAAAGAGAGGATATAAAGACGGCATCCAGCAGATATCTCTCAGCCACCACAAATGTCTGAAGATTTCAAGAAGTAAGCTTGCCGAAATATCGCACCTTTTACACGTCGTCACCCAGCAGCATATGCGAGAACTAGTCAAGATGTTATTTATTATAATGCATAAATTCGTTATATGTTATTTAACAGAGAATAAAAGAACCCACTGAGGATGGAGAAACTTCTCCGAAACATTTTTAGGTAATAAAACAAGAAAAATTGTGTTTGCTCAAGGCAGAACCTCATTTCCATATTACATACAGTTATTAATATTCAGCCAATGAAATACTGTAAGCTTAACCGATGCGTCCTTAATGAAACGCTATCAAATGGATTTTTTAGCATCTTCTGGGATTACAGTGAGGTGAAAAACGTCAAGGAATACCGATATGCACATACACAGATGGCGGTGATATCTCGTATATAAATTACAAACGCGAAGTGCATCGGATGAACAGTCATTCGTATTCAAATGATTCATATGAAAAGGTTTCTCACGTGATTATGGCTGCACGATGGGAACTAGCAGACTCTGAGCGTGGAATGTAGTTGGAGCTAGACGCATGGGACATTCCATTTCGGAAATCGTTAGGGAATTCAATATTCCGAGAGCCACAGTGCCAAAAGCCTGCCGAAATATCAAATTTCAGGAATTACCTCTCACTCCCGACAACGCAGTGGCCGGCACCTTCACTTAACGACCGAAAGCAGCGGCACTTTCTTAGAGTTGTCAGTGCTAACAGACAAGCAACAGTGCGTGAAGCAACGACATCGTACTACAATCCTGATAGTGCAGTGTATTTGGCTTTAACCGGCCATAGCAGCAGACGACCAACCCGAGTGCCTTTGCCAATAGCAAGACGTCGCCTCAGCGCCTCTCCTGCGCTCGTGACCATATCGATTGGAACTTAGACAACTAGAAAACCGTGACTTGGTCATATGAGTCCGGATTTCAGTTGTTAAGAGCTGATGGAAGGGTTTGAGTCTGGCGCAGACTCCACGAAGCCATAGGTAGACCCAAGTTGTCACCAAGGCATTGTGCAAACCGGTGGTGACTCATAATCGTGTCGGCTGTGTTTACATGGAATGGACTGGGTCATCTCGTCCAACTGAACCGAACCTACACTAGAAACAGTTATTTTCGCCTACTCGGAGATCATTTCCAGCCATTCATGGACTTCATGTTCCCAAACAACGATGAAATTTTTATGGATGACAATGTGCCTTGTCACCGGACCACAATTATTCACGATTGGTTTGAAGAACGTTCTGAATAATTTGAGTGAATGATTTGGCCTCCCAGATAGCCCTATATGAATCCCATCGAATATTTATAGAATGTAATCGAGAGGTCAGTTCATGCTCAAAACCCAGCACCGGCAACACTTTCGCAATTATGGACGGCTGTAGAAGCAGGATGGCTCAATATTGCTGCAGGGGACTTCCAGCGACTAATTGGGTGCAAGCTACATCGAAATGCTGCACTGCGCTTGGCAATAGGAGGTCCGATCAGATATTAGGAGGTACTTTTGTCACCTCAGTGTATGAAATATCTATAATATGGGGACGCGGGCTGCCATAAGAAAGCGTACTTGCTCCTTTGTTGTTCTTATTCGTGTCACGTTTCCCTCAGAAACAATTATGTGTTGATAGACGCTGTAAGCAAACACAGATTGTAAAAGGCCCTCGAAGAAAATATATAGATCTTAAACGAATACTTTCGAAGGCAACGGCTTCTACCAAAATCTCGTGCCTACCGTAGAACATATAGATGGAACACATTTAAGAGAAGCTACAGGTCCAAAACGAATGCGACAGGCATCTAGATTCAGTAATTGACTATAGACTTAAATTCGAGACACATATTACGAGGATTGCATAGGAGACCAGCGCGAGAATAACAATCTTTCAACTGTTAACAAATAGGATGAGGGGAACTGCTGGATGTCCTCTCTGCACACTATCACCGGCTATATTGCACTAACTTAACATTACCCTTCTGTTCACACAGTAGTGTGGTTACGTAAAAACTAAATGTACTCTTTAACGCAAGAACTTCAGCTTTCCAAAGTCTACCCAACTAGTCATCTTTAAAGTGGAGAGATAGAAACACAATATTTGCATTGAACACTGAAAGAATATAGCATAGGCAATTATTGAAAGCGCTGAGCTGTGGGCAGAGCAGAAATCATTGTACCTGTCTGAAACAAAGATACGATTACAAGGAGTAATTTTACAGACAAGCTGTTGCCTCGATGAATGCTTCGATGACAGCGCCAAGTATGACACATCGAACGACGAGTGTTCGGTGGAAATGAAAGTAGCATCAGGCGTGACCCGAGGAAGTGTAATGGAACTTCAAGCGTTCTTATTACACGTAAATGCCTTATCAGATAAAATTAGTGGCGCTTGCACACTGTTCACTGACGAAGCTGCGCGTACGCGAAAGAATCCTCGCTGGACGGTAGTATGATAATGCGAAAAGATAAAGACAATATTTTCATATGTGTAAGCATAAGGTAATAATCACATTAAAAAGAAAAACCTGGCAGTATCAGACTACACGATTAGTACTGAACTTTCACAGCCTATCGCATCATATATCTTGATAACGCTAAAAGCATTATGAAATGGAAATTTACGTAAAATCAGTAGCAGCGAAGGAAGAGTTACGTTTGTTGAGGGAATTCTGAGAAAGTGGTGCGCCTGTGTGAAGGAAGTCACGTGTAAGACACTAGTGCCACCAGTTCTACAGTACTGTTCCAAGTCCTCAGCCGGCCGCTGTGGCCGAGCGGTTCTAGGCGCTTCAGTCCGGAACTGCGCTGCTGCTACGGTTGCAGGTTCGAATTCTGCCTCGGGCACGGATGTGTGTGATGTTCTTGGGTTGGTTAAGTTTAAGTAGTTCTAAGTCTAGGGGACTGATGATTTCAGATGTTAAGTTCCATAGTGCTTACAGCCATTTCAACCATTTGAACCAAGTCCTCATTAAGTAGGTACGACAACAAACATCAAACGAATTCAGGCAACAGCTGCTAGAATCGCAAGGAATCAGTATAATTTCTTATAATATGGGTCCACAGCTTCCATAAATTTTTAAATGGTGTCATCTTTCATTCAGGTGCTATTGTTTTATTTTACGATTGCAATTTCGACATTATGCCATTTTCAGGCATCTGCAAAACATAGCACAACGTAATGACAACAATGTGGGGTGGGAACAGCAGTACGTGCAACCAATTTTATAAGGTTCATTCAGATGAAAAGGTCTAATTGTAGATATCCGGACAATGTGTCGAGGGAAATGTTAGTCCTGTGTGCTTTTTTAAACTCATCTCTGTGCAGGACTTAATAAATGTTACATTTGTTGCGCATGGGCTAGTGTGGCACATTGGTTACTTATCACCGTTCCTTTCCCCTCCCCCACACACACCAGGTAATGCCAGGGACAAACGTTACTAAGGAAGAACGCTTTCTTTGTGTGGAAGGTGTCCATCCAGCGGACATATACAGAGGACAGCACGGTGCGTATGGTGCGGAGTGTGTTTCAGACAAAAGTGGTGTCGACGTTTTCGTGGTGGCAGGGAGACACTAGCGGATAATGGCGCGACCCGGGCAGGTTACGAATCCATGTCCTGATGAGACAGTTGCTGCTACTGACAATTGCATTCACTCTAATAGAGGGGTCACCTCTGATGCCATTAGTGCTCAAGTGCAGGTGTCCTATTGCAGTGTGGATGCCACTGTACACAATAGACTTGATTATCGAAAGGTTTGTGCTCATTGGGTCCCCAAATTTTTGTCCGAGGAGCAGCGGCACAACGTAATGGGAATACCACTGAACCATTTTTCGCGATATCTGTGCGAGGGCGACGATTGCGTTTCCAAGATCACCGCCAGAGATAAATCCATGTGCCCACTATTTCAACCGGAATCCAAACGTCAGAGTACGCAGTGGAAGCGTCAGGGGCTCCTAAACAAAAAAAATAAAATAAAAAAAGAACAAAAAAAATTCGTTCCACAAGATCAGCTGCTAAGTAGTCCGCCCCCGGCAGGTGAGTGGTCAGCGCGACAGAATGTCAATCCTCAGGGCCCGGGTTCGATTCCCGGCTGGGTCGGAGATTTTCTCCGCTCAGGGACTGGGTGTTGTGTTGTCCTAATCATGATCATTTCATCCCCATAGGCGCGCAAGTCGCCGAAGTGGCGAACGGTCTCACCGACGGGAGGCCCTGGCCACACGAGTCATTCATTCAGCTGCTAAGTGTTCTTCGATGAGCAGGGGCCTCTGCTAGAGGAGTTCCTCCACAAAGAAGAAACAGTAAACGTCAACAAATGTGCGACGCTCTCTATCGGCTGCAGCTAGCAATCAAAAATAAACGTCAGGGTAACCTCACAATGGCTATCATCTTACTGCAAGACAATGTGCGACCACATGTTTCAAAACAAACACAGGATCTTTTGGCGTCGTTGAAGTGGGAAGTGCCAGAAAAAAAATCTTCAAATGTGTGTGAAACATTATGGGACTTAACTGATAAGGTCATCAGTCCCTAAGCTTACACACTACTTAACCTAAATTACCCTAAGGACAAACACACCCATGCCCGAGGGAGGACTCGAACCTCCGCCGGGACCAGCCGCACAGTCCGTGATTGCGTATAGTCCTCACTTCGGTCCCTGTGATTTCCAAGTTTTTGAGCCACTCAAGAAACAACTTCGAAGGCACCACTCTTGATCGTATCAAGAAATGCAGGAAGCTGTGACAGAATGGTTCCATACTCATTCCAAGGATTTCTTCTTCCAGGGCATTCATCATATCGTGCCAAGGTGGGGTAAGTGCCTCAACAGCTATAGTCATTGTATATAGCTCTATGCAGTAGTAAAGTCTGTACATGGAAATGAACCTTTCCATTTGACGGCACCTTATATTTTTAGTTCTTCAACATTCATATACTTACGAGATTGTGACATAGGTTTATGGTAAGCAGATAGTACAACGTAATGTGCACTAGCCAGCGATGCTGGTCAATATTTCGTTTTATTTACTGCAATTTTCCTGTACGTTGAGGTGAAAAAAGTCATGGGAAAGCATGGAAATGGCGGTAGCACCTCGTACACAAGGTATAAAAGGGCATTGCACTGGCGGAGCTGTCAGTGGCATGATTCTGCTGCCCGACTCGTTGCGGGTCGCACCGCTGCTGCTGTCGTTCGCCTCGCTCGCCTACACATCGCCGACATGTCCGTATGCGGGAAGAGAAGGGAAGGGAAGCAGAGTCGTCGTCGTGGTTGAGTTCCTCCTTAATCTGGCCGGGAACGATCACGACGGCAAGACGACGACGGCGACGAAAGAGCATCGCTACCTCTGCTTGAAATAGCGGCATGCCGCCAAGTTCTGCAGAGACAGTCAGGTGTCTGAAATCTGCGAAAGCGCTTGATAAAAGCGACTGTGACGAGCCACGAGATGTCGCTGTCACATGCTTACCATATCAACTAATGCAGCTGCAGCTACATCAAGAATTGGAGCCGCAGGAAGAAGAGGTGAACGAAGGAACGTACTGGCGCCACACATGAAGAGGTGGCTCTGAACGAGAAGCAGTGGCCACCACCGCCCCCATCAAAGACTGGGAAGCGGGTCACGCCACCACGAGAAAGAAAAAGACATGCGCGCCAAACTGCGTGTAGCTTCCGACGACACGATGGCCGCCCTCAAAGCAGCTATGGAGGCAAAAAGGGCGGCAGTAAGGACAGAAGTCAAAGACTTCCGCCACCAGCTGCAGTCGTTAAAGGAAGAGCTGTGGGCGACAAAAGAAGGTGTCCCCCTGCCAAGGCGAATGCCACCGCACAGACAGACGCTCCCCCGGCCCGTGCAGAAATGCAGGAAGCCAAGGAGACGCCCATGGAAACAGACATGCCTGCTCACCTTCCCGAAGGGGAGGTCGAGCAGCAGACACAGGAAGCCGAATAGACGCCTATCGCGGCAGTCCCCTGAAGAAGGTGCGTCGGCGGAGGAATCAGACGTCTGCTTGCCACTCCCTGACAAGCACAGCGCACAGGCGCTGCTGAAGAAAACTGCCCAGTCGCTTCGTAACGAAACCCTATCCCTTCACCCCTCCCATTGGAAATTGAAATTTATAGCGCCTTCAAAGAATAACCGCAATACATACTAAATGAACAGAAATAAAAATTTTCGCAACTGGTTTAAACATTTGCTGTAATGTATTGTAAGTGCCCACTTTGTGGCAACCTGACGTGATATATACACTCTATTGCAGTATATAAAATGAAATGTTGTTTACTATTGTTGAGTAGTGCATATTACGTTATAATCTCTGCCTACTGTAAACGTATATGCCAAAATCTTGTAAGTTCATCAATGTCAACGAACTAAAAAATTGGTTCTACATACTGTTATTCCCACGTTACATGGTTGTCATTACGTTGAGTTATGTTTGGTAGATTCCTGGAAATGGCAACTGCAATTGTAAAATAAAAATTATAGAAGATGTGGACGCATATTGCAAGAATTTATACTGACGTCTTTAGACTCTAGCAGCAGTTTCCTGTATTCGTTTGATGTCTGTTTTCGTACCTACTTGATGAGGATTCAAGATGCTCGATCATACTAATGTCTTACATGAGACTTCCATCACACAGGCGCAGCACTTTCTCAGAATTCTTCCAACAAACGAACTTTTCCTTCACTGCTGCTGATTTTATGTATTATTTCCGTTTCATATCGCTTTTAGTGTCATTTCTAAGTAGGTAAATGATGTAACAGGTTGCAAAAGTTTAATACTAATCGTGTATTCCGATACTACCAGGCTTTCTTTGTATTATGATTATTTTCTTACATTTATGCACATTCGAAGAGAGCGGCCATTCGTTGCACAACGTGAAAATATTGTCCGTGTCTTCTCACAGTATCATACTTCCATTCAGCGAGGATTCTTTACTGTAGGCACAGCATCATCAGCGAACAGTGTGGTTGCGAAGAAAAATGGTAGAAGTGAAATGGACTGACAGATTGACAAATGAAGAAGTAAGAGTATACCTAAGAAATGGAGGAGAGAGAGAGTGGAAAGGAGAAGTAGGCCTGACATTGTAGGAAGGATTGGAGGAAAGAGAGGGAGGGAAGTAGAAGACTTAGTGGAATGCTGTATGACATACAAAACAGACGAAGTTAGGAGCAGGTGAACGAAGAGACACTGGACAGAGAAAAACGTAGTGCGTCTATTCGATACCTGTTTTAAGACAGATGTAACAAAGAAGACGGATACGTGGAGAGAGAATGAACGTACCCGAAGGCGACAGTCAAGGTGAGCAGCCCCCGGTGTGAGAGCATGACGCCCTTGGGCGGCCCCGTGGTGCCGGAGGAGCAGAGGATGGCGGCGCACGAGTCCAGCCAGCCGGCCGCGTCTGGCGGGGACAGCGCCTGCAGCGCCCGCTCCGGGTCTGCGTCTCGCTGCAGCCAGCCGTCCACCTGGGACAGCGGCAGAACGGGGCACCCAGCCGCCTCCCCCACTGCCGACAGCGCCGGCTCCTGGCTCACCAACAGCTTAGGCTTCAGGGTCTGCTGCACCACCACCTTTAATTCCTCTGTAACACATTTGTCGCACTTCGTATATGTGACGATCTTCCAATACCACTATAGTGCACTGTGCAGTAATTAATAACATTCTGGGTGAGACTGAAGCCCATTGTAAACATAGGATAGGTGGCGGTAAACCGCTAAATTTTCAGTTTTTCCGATATTCTGATCAACGATGGGGTCAATTTTCCAGCGACTTCAAACAGAAGTCATAGGTTTGGTTGTTGCCTGTAATCCATCCAAACTCCAGCTCTAAATGATCGTAAATTACAGAGGTATTTACAATTTAGCTGACACAAAAATTTCCACACTGTTAACTGTAATGTGTTGTAAATTGGAGCATAATACTTAACAAAAGAACTTGTAAAAGGATAATACATTTTTCTCCATGAAAGGCGGAGTTCTATAACATACTGGAAGAGTTCAGGTACTGAGGTTAAGCTACCTTGGTACCTAGTACACTACTGGCCATTAAAATTGCTACACCACGAAGATGCCGTGCTACAGAGGCGAAATTTAACCCACAGGAAGAAGATGCTGTGATATGCAAATGATTAGCTATTCAGAGCATACAAACAGGGTTGGCGCCAGTGGCGACACCTACAACGTGGTGACATGAGGAAAAATTCCAACCGATTTCTCATACACAAACAGCAGTTGAGCGCGTTGCCTGGTGAAACATTGTTGTGATGCCTCGTGTAAGGAGGAGAAATGCATACCATCACGTTTCCAACTTTGATGGAGGTCGGATTGTAGCCTAGCGCTATTGCGGTTTATCGTATCGCGACATTGCCGCTCGCGTTGGTCGAGATCCAATGACTGTTAGTAGAATATGGAATCGGTGGGTTCAGGAGGGTAATACGGAACGCCGTGCTGGATCCCAACGGCCTCGTATCACTAGCAGTCGAGATGACAGGATCTTATCAGCATGGATGTAACGGATCGTACAGCCACGTCTCGATCCCTGAGTCGACAGATGAGGACGTTTCCAAGACAACACCCATCTGCACGAACAGTTCGACGATATTTGCAGCAGCATTGGCTGTCAGCTCGCAGACCATGGCTGCGGTTACCCTTGACGCTACATCACAGACAGGAGCGCCTGCGATGGTGTACTCAACGACAAACCTGGGTGCACGAATGGCAATACTTCATTTTTTCGTATGAAAACAGGTTCTGTTTACAGCATCATGATGGTCGCATCCGTGTTTGGCGACACTGCGGTGAATGCACACTGGAAGTGTGTATTCGTCATCGCCATACTGGCGTATCACCCGGCGTGATGGTATGGGGTGCCATTGGTTTCACGTCTCGGTCACCTCTTGTTCGCATTGACGGCACTTTGAACAGTGGGCGTTACATTTAAGATGTGTTACGACCCGTGGCTCTACCCTTCATTCGATCCCTGCGAAACCCTACATTTCAGCAGGATAATGCACGACCGCATGTTGCAGGTCCTGTACGGGCCTTTCTGGATACAGAAAATGTTCGACTGCTGCCCTGGCCAGCACATTCTCCAGATCTCTCACCAACTGAAAACGCCCGGTCAATGGTGGCCGAGCAGCTGGCTCGTCACAATACGCCAGTCACTACTCTTGATGAACTGTGGTATCGTGTTGAAGCTGCATGGGCAGCTGTACCTGTACACGCCATCCAAGCTCTGGTTGACTCAATGCCCAGGCGTATCAAGGCCGTTATTACGGCCAGAGGTAGTTGTTCTGGGTACTGATTTCTCAGGATCTATGCAATCAAATTGCGTGAAAATATAATCACATGTCAGTTCTAGTATAATATATTTGTCCAATGAATAACCGTTTATCATCTGCATTTCTTCTAGGTGTAGCAATTTTAATGGCCAGTAGTGTAAATAGTGTACATCGTTAGGTCCTCTGATAATTCCATGAGGTTCTAGGCTGTTCTTCTTCTTCTTCTTCTTCTTCGGATACTTCTCCACCAAATAGTAAGTCCATATCTGTATCTAAATTACTGTCATCATGAGCGAAGACTGAATCTGATCCTGAAGAATAGTCAACTAGCTGTTGATCTGTTTCCTTCCTTTTGTTGGTACTGATGTATTGAAATCTACCTTCAGTTGTTTTGTTTCTATAGCAAGCTCTTTCCTCTTTTTGGCACGTCTTTCCTTCTCAGTAGCAAGTGTTTTCTTCCTGATGCGTTCTTCTTCCATTCGTTCCTCGTTGGATATCGACGTTAGAAGCCCAGATTTCTACGTTTTGCGAGAAATTTTCCCCTATATCTTTATTTCAGACAGCGGAATTATATCATCAGGTAAGATAATCTCACGCAATGTGTGTTGAGTGTCATATTTTGTGGGGTTTTCGTTGAAGAATTTCAGTCATATTGTCGGAGCTGCAGGGATTTACCCCAAAACACCTACAGGGATTTGTCCCATTTCGTCATTTTCTTACAAATGCGACGTTGTTGATTTTGGGTAACAAGTGAAACAATTATTTCAACGCGAAAGTGAACCTTAAATGCAGTAATGTTAGTGCGTAATTCGTTGACTCTTCTTTTCAAACCCTATATTATTATTTTCAAGTAAAACATCAGAAGTTACAGGATATGCCCAACGGTTCTACGATTATGTGCCGATTATGCTGTACACAACTGTCCTGTGCAGTCCTAATTGTCTGAGCAATGTATGGCATACCACTACAGAGAATACAGTAGATACCCGTCTTAGCAAAACAGGATAATCCACTAAAAAATCCATAAAAGGTCCCTAATCTCAGACTGTGGTCAAACAACGCATTTCACATCGTGTTTCCTGAATATACGTTCTATCAAGTTGTTCATACTACCTGCGGAAAGTATCTTTGGTTTTGTGATGGCGTTAGTTCTTTACTTTGAATCTTGTCTTTCTGCATACGCCGTCGTTTGGTTTCCGCACCGCCACAGCCTCGGCTACTGAGAGCGTAAACTGCCAAGTACAGCGGTCTCTAGTTCCAGTTGTGTAACGAAACAAGACGCTGTATTTACCTGTCAAAATTTAGGACGCTGTCGAGAGCGTTTCCTGACTGCATTATCGTAAACAATTTGAATATTCGTTTCGCTGGTGGAAGCTCAAGATGCACAATCTCAGGAGTACGCTTTGATTTGAGATTGTGGAAGCAATTTGTAAATTACTGAAGCGCCTCCCAGTTGCTGAGAAGTATGAAATTGCAGTTGGTCTTCGTCATGCATTACAAAAATTTGGAAGTCGTCAGCTTGCACCATGCATGTCATGAAGCAGCATTACACGACGAAAATGGTTTCATTTCAGCGGGTGCTGTCTTGAGTAGGTTAAGTGGGGGTAAAGCCCTGGGTGGGATAAAAACCACACCGAGTTTTTGAATTTCCTTTCTTCCATTCAGGACCTGACCAGAAGGTGGTAAGTTTATCTTATTCCAACTTATTGTTTGCCTGAAGGTTCATCCCAGAGGGTTGCCCCAATGATGAGATTGCCATGGTACCGGAAACCCTATGGAATGTAACAATACAGAGATTCTGGCGTGCACTTCCAGTTATTGGGATGTGTTATTGAGTAACTGTTGCGATAGAACCAGCAACTGACCATATAAATAGACTCACATTAATTTCTGTTTGAAATTCTCTCAAAAACAGATGGACACGGTTAATGCTAATTGTTCACCTGTTGCTAACAAACATTTCACTATCGATAACGTCTGACGTTAATCAACTTTGGTTATGTGGTGCCACCCGATGTCTACTAAGTGGTATCTTTCTCTGTACGCCGTCTTTTGGTTTCCACGACAGCGCAGCCCTGCAGATAAATGGTTAAGTTGCAACGCACAGCGATCCTTAGTTGCATTCTTGTCTTGAAACTGATTACTTGTTCACATATCGAAATATTGGCTATTATCGGGGACCATAGTCGACTGTATTTCCAAGTGTCGTTTGAACATATGACACATTTTAATTGACTTTCGCCATACGGTCATCCTACATACCCAAATAGCACACGAGTAATTCGTAAATACTTACTCTATTGTTCATTACTTACCATTTACAAAATATACAACTCCGACAAATGACTCATTATCCTACACACTTGTTAGAGTTGCCACTTGTATTCATCGTTTCCTTTAGAGCTCCCTGATACTTGGACGTCGAAACAACTTTAAATATAAAGTTGGCTTATACATTTTGTCTCTGACGTTAGAGCGAATTGATTAACTCTATTTTTGCCAAAGCATCTTCCTAAAATTAAAATCACAGTTGAAATGTCTAGAAGGTAAGTTACAATACGCTGTTTAATGATAATTCTATGAATTATCATTACTGTCCTTACATCGTAGTGGTAGCAGTTTATCTATACCGCCTACGTCAGCTTCGTACTGTATACAGTCTTCCTTAGTTCCCATAACTGCAAAGTTTATCATTCGACATCATCGACTTATTTGCATTGGCTTCTACTGCACAGACGAGACGTAGCATTCTGACCATGTTTAACATGAAATCTCCAGTGAACGCAATTGAGTCATTTTAATGTATTTCTGAGCTCTCAACAGATTTTCTTCTATAGATTACAGTATAAGTTGAACAGTGTCAAGCCATTCCCAACCTGACACTTCAGTTTTCTAATATGCAAATCACTTCTCACACCAATTTAAGGCTTGTGTAGGCTGATCAGCTCATTTTTTATTTAAATAATGCGGGCTATGGCAGTCATTGTACAGGCCAATCAATGCACGAACGTAGTACATTCACTTAGCCACCAACTCACAGCCTGGCAAGGGCGCGACTCGCTCACCGACCCACTAGCCATCAGTCTGTGTGTGGGCAACAGCAACTGCTTGGCGGACCCAGCCTGACGGAGTGTGGACTAGTTGGTAGAGGTTGGGCCTAACAGGTGGCGGTTCGCCATCAATCCGACCCATCCGGACCACAGACCCGACTACTATAAAATCTCCCACACATAGGTGAACGAGTCGAGATAGACCTGCTCGGCAGGGATGTCAGCTGTCTGGTCAGCCTGTCTATGGGCGCCAAAGCCAAGCCCATGAACAGCCAGCTTTAACAGAAAGCGAGATCAGTTACTAGAACACCTTGAAGTGTCGCTACCAGGGGAACATTGGGGCAACTTAAAAGAGGGACGTCGACTGGAAGCAGAGACGCTCCTGGCCGCCCAATGCAGGTAGTTTGGATCCGCATTGTTCTTCTGGAACCACCTTGATGGAAGCAACAAAATTCTTCTGAGACATTTGGGAAGGGAGAACAAACAGCACGTAGGTCCAGCGAATACGATAAACAGATAGCGTGTGATGACCCACCACCTGCAACAAAGGATGTTTCACAATGTATTCCTTCTCTCAATATGATATCTGCAGACGGCACTGGACGTTTGCCAGCAAGTTTACGGAAATGAGGTGGAATGAAGGAAACTTTTCTGTCCCACAGTTGTGAAATCTATTAGTGAGGTGTTCTACAAAAGGCATCTAAGAAGTGGAGGTTACTGACCACTTTCCAAACTTTCGAAAGGAGACTGCGGACTGGTAGTTAAAGAAACGAGACCTGATCTAGGCCTGATTCATCTAGTTCTCAAAACAGTGCGAGAGGGGAGACAGACGACTTGAGCCCGATTTTTATGCACTAGTGCGAGAAATGAACGTCGCAAAAGTTGCACTGTTGGCTAGCGCTATATGAACTTTTTATTCATTGGTGAGTTGGGTTTCTCAAAGGACTCTGAGCAGAGCGAGTACAAGAAATGGATTGCTCTATTCACACATGTGGCCGACAGCACTAGTGGCTGATATCTTTCTGGTAGCAGATGGCACTTGGATGACAGACTTAGAAGAAGACAGAGTTCACTTTTGTGGCAGAGTGATGTGAGACTAGACAGACAGAGGCCAACTGCAGTCAGATTTCTCACTGCTGTGAGGAGGCTGCTTTGATGGACTAGCTTCGGCAACATCCATCTGCAACGCTCATTCTACTCGTCCACCTACGCATAATGATATGAATATCCCGCGGCACCAGATAGTTAGGGCAGAACAGAATTAAATGTTTGTTGTTATCTTCAGTCCGAAGACTGATTTGACGCAGCACTCCAGACTACTCTATCCTGTGCAAGCCTCTTCATCTCCGAATAACAACTGTAGCCCACATACTCCTGAATCTGCTTAGTATATTCATCTCTTGGTCTCCCTCTACGATTTTTATCCCCCTCACTTCCGTCTAGTGTTAAATTGCTGATCGCTCGGTATCTCAGAATGTGTCTTGTCAACTGACCCCTTCTTTTGGTCAAGCTGGGCCACAAATTTCTTTTCTCCTCAATTCTGTTCAGAACTATCTCATTAGATACGTGATGTGGCCATATAGTCCTCAGCGTTCTTTTGTAGCTCCACAGTTGAAAGGCTTCTTTTCTCTTCTTGTGTGAACCGTTTATCATCCACGTTTCACGTCCGTACATGGCTTTACTCCAGACAAATAACCTCCAGCACAACCGTGCAATCGCTGGTTTCACTTTGTGGTTATGTCGTACGCCACTAATACGTCAGGAAGTCGAGTTACACCAACACAGTTCCCCTGTTAAATTATCTTTCCCAAACGTACTGTTGGATATCATAACTCAGTTTCATGTAAATTTGTAACATTAAAAGCCGAGATTGCTTGATGCGAAAGAGGTTATTTCATGATCAGTTTCTGTCATCTTCATATCTACAGTGCATGGATAGAATAACGTTAGTGTAGTAATCTAAATGATCTTACAACAATTATACACAATGAACCAAATTATATTAAGAAGAAAAACTACATACCATCCAGAAATTTAACTCTGGTTACAATAATACAGCTCCACACTGGTTTGTCATATACATAAAACTTGCTAAATAAAATACGCATACCACCAACAAGGAGTAGAGCAGAAAAAACAGGTACATAAGTAAAGTTGGTGCGCCAACGACAACTCTGGAAGACAGTCGATGAGCTTTGGACACCACGTGAAGTGTTTACAAGCTTGGTCACCAGGCGACGCCACCGCACTAAGACAACGACGTTTACATGCTTATTTTGAAGATTGTACTAACCATCTGTTTTCATAAAGATTTTAAACCATGGTACAAAACAAAACTACGGACAGGAACGTAGTTCCAACTGGACAAACATTGACACTTCTTACAGCACAAAACAAGTACATAATCGGGCATAGCATCGAAGAGATTACAAATATTATAACTGCCTTATGCAGGTATTACTTGCAAAAGATGGTATATTCATTCCTAGAGCAAGAGAGATTATTACGTTATATAATTGACAGCCAGTGAATGGAAGCACATAAAGATGGCTTGGTACTGGGCACATCAGTCTCATGTCTCATTTTCATGTTTTTGTTGTGTACCCCATTAATAATCTTGTAATGTCCGTTAACACTTGGTGCACACTAAGAATTTTGGGACTTACCTGGGTCATCTTTTGATTTCATAATTAATAAATCCCTCTCATAAAAACAGTTAACCGAAAATGATGGGAACACGGGTACCTGGAATTCAATATTAGGGCCACCATTTTCATTAACTACTTGTAGGTAGATACTTTGCATAACTTTATGAAGCAGTTTTGTTTCGGGGTGAGATCTTCCGCGCAGAAGACAGATCAGCTTGGGCTTACACTGGTGTATCGCAACATTTCCTGACCACCTCCGTAACATTCTTATACTGACGGAAACTAAGGACTGGCTCTCTAGCAGCATGCTTCTGAACGCCTTCAGTAGTTCCCCTGTAAATAAGAAACCAAGAAGTGAAAATGTGTACCTTGGTCGAGATCTGGGTTGAAGGGCGCCGGCACGGCGTTCCTGAGGAGGGTGCCTATGAGGAGCGGCGCGAACTGCGGCACGACGCGGCAGCCGAGCGCCACCACGTCCCCGGGGCCCACGCCGCGCATGCGCAGCTCCTCGGCCACGCAGGCCGAACGCCTCGCCAGCTCCCGGAACGATAGCCGCACCTCCGGCTCCCCAGGGTACACCTGCACACACCACAACAGCACTGCGTGTTGAGAAACTACGGTAGATCTGGTAAAATCCACTCGAGCTTCCAGCCGCGTCATGTGGCTTAAAATCCGCAAGCTTTCGGCAGGGTGCGCTTCGGTCATACTGTATGCCCCTGAAGCGGGCACCAGTGACGTCACCGAAGGCACTGCAACTATATAAGGATTGTAGTAGCAACCAAAAAATAGTCACTACTTGGCCGAGGAATATCCGGCCGAAATTTCGTGGGTTTTAAATCACTCGACGCGGATGGAAGCTCGGGCGAGATTTATCAGTACGTATTGCCTCGAAACCGTGCTTTCTTATGTAGAGGTAAGATTGCAACCTTCCGCTGCTGGAATGCTTGAACTAAAAGTAAACTGTCGAGCCTGCTCAAGGAATTGGGCAATTGTGCGACCCTGCTCGAATAAACCTGGCTCTTTGAGGGGAGGATCGCACACTCCTACCATGGGCTCTGAAATATTTCTTCAGTACCAGATAATTTCTCACAGACAGTTTCCGAAATTTAATTATTGCGTTTAATAAAATCTAAAAACTTTCAACGAACGAACGTTGATTGGAAATTATATTAATATGTCCTATGTATTCAGAAATAAACATATGAAATTTAGGTCTACCATTACCCAGAAATGAATCTGCGTGGTGTAAAGTTTGATATTTTGGAGCACGTGCGGAATGTCTATCCTTAATTCAGATGCTAGCTGCGTAAATTGCAAGTCACGATGCGCGTTAACTTAACAAGAATTAGTGTAATAAATGCTTTTAAATAAGTATCTGCAGCCACATAATGAAATGAAACGCGAGTTCAAGTTCCAAACTATCGAGAATATTCCAAAACCGAACGACCATAAAACTGTGTGAGACCTTAGCTCCTGCCGGGGTTTAGAATGTTCAGGTAACTTACGGGAATGCAGCCGGGTTCTGTCGTCCACAACTGCAGCAAGAAACAGCCGTGCAATCAAATTTAAAAGCTCGGTTTTCAGGAAACTCCGTAAAGATATAACACGCACACGCACACTGTAAACACTAGCCCCAACACAAACCAAAGATGAACGATGTCAGAGACAGTTTGAACGACTTTTTAGAACACCTTAATTCAATCCAACCGAATATTCATTTTATGATGTAGGTGGAAAATGATGCCTGTCTACCCTTGCTTGATGTGTTGGTCACGAGGAAGATGGATGATACTTTGGGACATGCCGTTTATAGGAAGCCTACTCACACTGATTTATCTGCAGGCTGATAGTTGTCATCATCCGACTCAACATGATGGGGTACTTCGTTCCTTGTTTCACAGGGCCCCTGTTATCTCGGACCGTGAAACTTTGTCAGCTGAGTTAGCCTATCTAGAGGTCACCTGCCGTCAGGATTGTTAAATTTAAAGATAGATTAGGCGTGTGTTAGGCTATCGACCAATTGTTAACCGGGTGAATGATGATAATACCGAGGTGGCACCAAAGTGTCCGGCCTTCTTGTCTTACGCGGTGTGAATTTCGGACAGTATTGGTCGTATTTTGCGGAAATATGTTGCGAAATGTTTTTTTCGATCATCATCTATGACCAGTGTCCTTTTGAGGTTCCATAAAGGATGATGTTGGTTTGCGTATTCCTTGCAGTTAAAGCATGTAAGCGCTGTGGAGGACCGGTGTACTGAACACAAGAGGCACACACGCTTACAATAGTCGAGCAAATCGGCCACTGCAGAACATCGTCTTGGCACCGGTCATCCTATGGAATATAACAACACAGAGATTCTCGCATGCACTTCCAGCAATTTGCATAACGTTATTAAGAAAGCAGTTGAAATTAAATTAACAAGTGACTTTATAAATAGAGAAGTAGGTTTTTGTATAAATTCTGCATGGAATCCTGCTCTCTCACTTGTCAAAAATCGGAGTCTGAAACATACGAAAATATTTCCATCAGTTGACACTGTGCGGACTAGTACCCTGCATTACTGCTTGACTGACTGTCCAGAACTGCCCGACTGGAACGACAAACCATTCAGGGCCGAAACTACAAGCCGATTTCCCACGGCTCATACACGATGAGGCACCTAACACAGGCCATACCCAATATATTCAGAAACAATAAATATATCGATGCGCAGTTGCCACAAGTTTTATATGACAATATGGCGAATTCTCTGACATTCTTAAGTAATTTTTATCGTTTGTAGTCGTCGAATTACGACACTGATTCTGTTATATGGAATTAGAGAGAAGCTTCTGCGAGAACTACAGCGACATAACATGTATGGGACGTGATCAAATAGTATCTAATGCCAATAACCACCGCCCCGCCATCAGGAGAAGAGGTAGCACAAACATCAGCTCTGTTATATCAAATCTAAGCAAACACGTAACTCAGTTACAGTTGGTGTGTTTCTTACGACAGCTGTCATACTAAGTGTTCAAAATGTTGAATTTGAGCATTGATACACGCTATAAAGTGATTCTGGAGAAACAATACTGCACATTGAATTTAACCTGGAGTTAACGGCAGCACTGGCTCATGTTACAGGACGTGTCATGCCTATTGGACTCGTCGGTGTTTCGTAATAGATGTCTTGTTTTAATTTTCGCCACAGATAAAAGACAGAAATTTTAAGTTTGGTGAGTGTGCACACCATATTGCGTTTCCTGAACGACCGTTCCAACGATCTCCAAATGTTCTCTTAGGGCGGTCTGTCTTTACATGTGCAGAACCGATGACTTCAGGTATGTATAACAGAACCACAATCCACAGCATATCTTAAAAAGATCTACATTTAACGAAGGAAAGCAAACAAAATCACCTAGAGGAAGTCTACCCTCAGATAAAGTTTAAAAATGTACGGAAGAATCTACATGGAAACGTTCTACCATGTAATATTAACGGTACATTATAGTCAACGGAAAAATAGCAACGAAAAATTATGCAATTTTCACGTTTGAAACACGTAGTCTCGTCGATACATTATTTCAGACTCCCTTGAGAAACGGCATTTGCTAACCATTCTAACTTCATACACTCCTGGAAATTGAAATAAGAACACCGTGAATTCATTGTCCCAGGAAGGGGAAACTTTATTGACACATTCCTGGGGTCAGATACATCACATGATCACACTGACAGAACCACATGCACATAGACACAGGCAACAGAGCATGCACAATGTCGGCACTAGTACAGTGTATATCCACCTTCCGCAGCAATGCAGGCTGCTATTCTCCCATAGAGACGATCGTAGAGATGCTGGATGTAGTCCTGTGGAACGGCTTGCCATGCCATTTCCACCTGGCGCCTCAGTTGGACCAGCGTTCGTGTTGGACGTGCAGACCGCGTGAGATGACGCTTCATCCAGTCCCAAACATGCTCAATGGGGGACAGATCCGGAGATCTTGCTGGCCAGGGTAGTTGACTTACACCTTCTAGAGCACGTTGGGTGGCACGTGATACATGCGGACGTGCATTGTCCTGTTGGAACAGCAAGTTCCCTTGCCGGTATAGGAATGGTAGAACGATGGGTTCGATGACGGTTTGGATGTACCGTGCACTATTCAGTGTCCCCTCGACGATCACCAGTGGTGTACGGCCAGTGTAGGAGATCGCTCCCCACACCATGATGCCGGGTGTTGGCCCTGTGTGCCTCGGTCGTATGCAGTCCTGATTGTGGCGCTCACCTGCACGGCGCCAAACACGCATACGACCATCATTGGCACCAAGGCAGAAGCGACTCTCATCGCTGAAGACGACACGTCTCCATTCGTCCCTCCATTCACGCCTGTCGCGACACCACTGGAGGCGGGCTGCACGATGTTGGGGCGTGAGCGGAAGACGGCCTAACGGTGTGCGGGACCGTAGCCCAGCTTCATGGAGACGGTTGCGAATGGTCCTCGCCGATACCCCAGGAGCAACAGTGTCCCTAATTTGCTGGGAAGTGGCGGTGCGGTCCCCTACGGCACTGCGTAGGATCCTACGGTCTTGGCGTGCATCCGTGCGTCGCTGCGGTCCGGTCCCAGGTCGACGGGCACGTGCACCTTCCGCCGACCACTGGCGACAACATCGATGTACTGTGGAGACCTCACGCCCCACATGTTGAGCAATTCGGCGGTACGTCCACCCGGCCTCCCGCATGCCCACTATACGCCCTCGCTCAAAGTCCGTCAACTGCACATACGGTTCACGTCCACGCTGTCGCGGCATGCTACCAGTGTTAAAGACTGCGATGGAGCTCCGTATGCCACGGCAAACTGGCTGACACTGACGGCGGCGGTGCACAAATGCTGCGCAGCTAGCGCCATTCGACGGCCAACACCGCGGTTCCTGGTGTGTCCGCTGTGCCGTGCGTGTAATCATTGCTTGTACAGCCCTCTCGCAGTGTCCGGAGCAAGTATGGTGGGTCTGACACACCGGTGTCAATGTGTTCTTTTTTCCATTTCCAGGAGTGTAGATCGTTCAACCCCACATTGCTGTGTCATAAGGGAAATTATATGGCGGCAAAAGCCACAAACCTATGAGCTAACAGCAACAAAGCAATCTGGATGTCAGACACGCGGCTACTCACTTATTCATACGTACAATTGTTACATCAAACAATAAGATACAATAAGAAATGCGTAAAATTATTTGGCAGTGTAGCTGAACACAATGACCACACCGCCGTAACGAAGGAGAGAAAAAAAATGTAAGCAACAACAATGTTAGATTAAGAAATACCAGTTTGTATAATTACATTGCCTGACAAAATCAGGCATTCTGAAGACGTGGTCGGATGTCGTATCATTGTAACTCCGAACACACACACACACACACACACACATATATATATATATATATATATATATATATATATATATATATATATATATATATATATATATACTCCTGGAAATTGAAATAAGAACACCGTGAATTCATTGTCCCAGGAAGGGGAAACTTTATTGTCACATCCCTGGGGTCAGATACATCACATGTTCACACTGACAGAACCACAGGCACATAGACACAGGCAACAGAGCATGCACAATGTCGGCACTAGTACAGTGTATATCCACCTTTCGCAGCAATGCAGGCTGCTATTCTCCCATGGAGACGATCGCAGAGATGCTGGATGTAGTCCTGTGGAACGGCTTGCCATGCCATTGCCACCTGGCGCCTCAGTTGGACCAGCGTTCGTGCTGGACGTGCAGACCGCGTGAGATGACGCTTCATCCAGTCCCAAACATGCTCAATGGGGGACAGATCCGGAGATCTTGCTGGCCAGGGTAGTTGACTTACACCTTCTAGAGCACGTTGGGTGGCACGTGATACATGCGGACGTGCATTGTCCTGTTGGAACAGCAAGTTCCCTTGCCGGTCTAGAAATGGTAGAACGATGGGTTCGATGACGGTTTGGATGTACCGTGCACTATTCAGTGTCCCCTCGACGATCACCAGTGGTGTACGGCCAGTGTAGGAGATCGCTCCCCACACCATGATGCCGGGTGTTGGCCCTGTGTGCCTCGGTCGTATGCAGTCCTGATTGTGGCGCTCACCTGCACGGCGCCAAACACGCATACGACCATCATTGGCACCAAGGCAGAAGCGACTCTCATCGCTGAAGACGACACGTCTCCATTCGTCCCTCCATTCACGCCTGTCGCGACACCACTGGAGGCGGGCTGCACGATGTTGGGGCGTGAGCGGAAGACGGCCTAACGGTGTGCGGGACCGTAGCCCAGCTTCATGGAGACGGTTGCGAATGGTCCTCGCCGATACCCCAGGAGCAACAGTGTCCCTAATTTGCTGGGAAGTGGCGGTGCGGTCCCCTACGGCACTGCGTAGGATCCTACGGTCTTGGCGTGCATCCGTGCGTCGCTGCGGTCCGGTCCCAGGTCGACGGGCACGTGCACCTTCCGCCGACCACTGGCGACAACATCGATGTACTGTGGAGACCTCACGCCCCACGTGTTGAGCAATTCGGCGGTACGTCCACCCGGCCTCCCGCATGCCCACTATACGCCCTTGCTCAAAGTCCGTCAACTGCACATACGGTTCACGTCCACGCTGTCGCGGCATGCTACCAGTGTTAAAGACTGCGATGGAGCTCCGTATGCCACGGCAAACTGGCTGACACTGACGGCGGCGGTGCACAAATGCTGCGCAGCTAGCGCCATTCGACGGCCAACACCGCGGTTCCTGGTGTGTCCGCTGTGCCGTGCGTGTGATCATTGCTTGTACAGCCCTCTCGCAGTGTCCGGAGCAAGTATGGTGGGTATGACACACCGGTGTCAATGTGTTCTTTTTTCCATTTCCAGGAGTGTATATATATATATATGTAATCCGCAGTTATGTAAATAATTACAGTTGTAATTGTCTGTGGCAAGTAGAATGGCCACCAGAGTGCATTAGTGTTGTTCAGAGACGTAACTAGGGTGAGTGGGGCAGGGGGGCGGGCAGGAGGATGAGAAGGATCAATTCCCCTCCTCCCCCCCCCCCCCCCCCCACCGAAATAATCATGAAAGAATTTTGTATATCGTATCCCCATTATACAGTATTATAATAATCTTATAGTTCTCAGGCTTCAGTTTGATGTCATGGTAATCTAAGTGAACTACGTAATAGTTACACAGTATTACGCACCAGTAATTACTTTACAGAATAATCAGGTTTTCTACACGCACTAGTAAGGTTTAAGCGGAGTTAAGTAATTATGCATCCGGCTACACTTCTGTAACGTAAGTATAGCTAGCCCTTAATTCATGAACTGGCGAATAATATGATGAATTTCGCTACGCGTTTGCCGTTTATTATGACCACTAGTAAAATTACTTAGGTATAATCCGTGACATGAACGCATTATTTTGGAAACGCGTTGGTATGATACCCCAATATCTTCGAACTTAATTAAAATCATTGTTTAAGCGAGAGTTTTTTTACATTGGTAGCACCGACTGGTTCTCGTGGAATCGAACACTTGCGTTGTGCTTCATTTTTGCCTACCAAGCGGAAATTTTCATCCTCCATTTTACGCAATAGACAGATGGCTACCTACTAAGATGGAGGTGGTGTTGAAAATATTTTACGTGCACAGTTGTAAAATGGAACGAGGACAGTGCTCGATATTGAATTTCGTTCAAGAGGTTACGTGCATCTAGATCATGCTGATGAATCAGTCGCCTCAACAAGAAGTTGTATGACTACTGCTTGAGAATTAACAAGAGAACTCCAGCTATAAGATCCAGAGGAACGAAGACTCTGTGGATGTTCCAGGTACGTCTTCTCCATTGATTTAACATTTGATAAATTTGATATTGCTGCTTACATAAATCACAGTCCTCTTGAGTGAACTGACACTGAAGGCTGTTACTGAACCTTGGATGCCACCTAAAGATTTTGCGTGTCCGATCACGGAGCCTAAAGGGAAGTAGCCTTTCCAGTATCAGTTGTAGAAATGCTCTCCTTGCTTGGCGTACTCATTAAAACTAAGTGGGGCCCTGCGTAAGTATTGTGTTGTATTCCGTAAAGAACAAGTTTGGTGCGCTTGTATGCAGGGTATTTACAAAATGGAACACGAACAAAGTCATTACCACAAATGAATGTTTTGGTTGCTAATAATTTTGTTGTCAGCGTTACACACAAACAGTAAGATGTCATCACTCAAGTGAACTCCGCACTTAAAAAAAATACAAGACAACAAACTAAGAGTTGTGCCCGTAGCAGAAACTGACCTGCTGTTGGTCAAACAGGAAGTACCATTGCAGGGAGCACGCAATACAGTAGCTCTACAGCTGCATAGAACCGACCCAGACTCGAATGACGCTCTCAGAAGGTCCACAAAAACCGCACCATTAAAAGCTCTTTACACAATTCCGGTCACCCAGAGTCAAATAATATCCGTTTTGTATCTTTAATTCAAGAAAAAACAATCAGTAGAATACATAGGTCATAGTTTTTGCTATTTTGGCAAATGAAACCTGCGATACATCAGGGACAGAGAAAATGTTACTGTTTTACCCTTCTACAATCTGGAAGTGATGAAAGAGATCCAAAATCCGGATACATTGGCCAAGGCTAGCCAGCTTTTTCTTGCGGTACAGAAGACTGAATTCCTGGTCTCGCTTACTGTACTTAAAGAAATGTTTCCATTAACTCTGTTTATAAGTACAACACTTCGAACTGACGGCTGTGATCTCTCACAGATAACATAACTCTTACAGCATGTTTGTGACGTTTTGAGTGACGTAAGTGAAAATGCACATCTCAGATTCCAAGGACTCTTCTCTCAAATATAGGTGGTAGCAAAAGAAGCCAAAATCGAACTGCTTGTCCCTCGTATTGTTTCATAACACAGAGTTCAAATGTGGGATACCACTATTCCAGAAGACTATTTCAGAAGAAATATGTGCGTACCATAGTTAGACGGCATAACAGCGCAGCTTAGAGAAAAATTTATGCATCTGAAGTCATTGATTTCTGCATTAACGTCAGTATTGCCAAAACAAAACCACAGAGGAACATAGAAACCATTGTTAAAAGTTCCCACACATTCCACATTGAAGAATGTGGGTGAAGGCCAGAAATGCAGTTATTGAAGTGCAAATGGAATAAAATATCAAAGGCTAATTCACCCGATTGTACTCGCACAGGTCTAGGTCACTCCTAAACTCCATTAGAACAGGCCATGAAGGCCCAACGGTATCGACGGGCCGCCGTGTCATCCTCAGCCCACAGGCGTCACTACATGCTGATATGGAGGGGCATATGGTAAGCACACCGCTCTCCTGGCAATATGTCAGTTTACGAGGCCAGAGGCGCTACTTCTCAATCAGGCAGCTCCTCAGTTTGCCTCACAAGGGCTGAGCGAACCCCGCTTGCCAATAGCGCTCGGTTGACCGGATGGTCACCCATCCAAGTGCTAGACAAGCCCGACGGCGCTTAACTTCGGTGAGCTGACGGGAACCGGTGTTATCACTGCCGCAAGGCCGTTGTCCTTAGGTCACTCCAGTGAACATTTTTTTCCCTAACAATAAACCGTACCTTTAACGTTTTGGCTACCATTTATAGCGTCCCCAGCGAAATAATGATAATAAAAGACTTAAAAAACAGTATTTTTAAATAAGAGACATTTAAAATTTGAATAATAAGTGGACACTAACCGCTCAGGCGAACATAAATTATTCTCCGTATTATAAAAATTTCTCTGTGTAAGTTTCGAGTGCAAGAAATATAACAAAATGATCTAAAGAGACGATAAGATACGCTCTTTTGTTAATTTTTTAGTCGTCTTCACTTCTTCTCTTGTCTTGAGAGCGTGTAGACGGACATCTTGTGAGTGCTGGCAACTGTAAGCATATTTGTGCTAATTAAGCAGATAATATATTGATTTAATATTATTCTTCACTTTTGATTTGTAAGAGGTGATCCCGATTTCATGTCCGCCTTCCTTGAATTAACCTGCATTCGAGTAATTTACAGTTCAACAATCGCAGTGGCCGATGCAGCCAACGACGCCATTACGTGGCGATATTAACTTATAAAATTTAGCGGAAGCGAAAAACTCGCCCGCTATTAACGTAATACACATTTTTCTCCACAGCCGCCCAACGCTGCAGGAAATACGTAGCTTTAAGGTTCTTATTTTCAGTACCACAGCCGAGAGCCAGAGCCAGGACTCCGACTACAATGCAATGGTTAACGGAGGTAAGAAAAAATACTCTCGCGCGTGTGTGGGCCGCAATTGTAATTAGTAACTAAAGATTTTTTGCTTTAAAGTGAACTGACTAGCCGAGGAAATTAATATGAAAAGTTTATTCCATTGTTCAACTTATATGCTCATGTTTTAAGATTCAGCGAGTCTAACGTTCGTTAACGTAAAAAATAATTTAAGATTAATATTGTTAAAACGGAGAACTTCACAAAAGCATTTAATCGTAAATCAAAATTTAATGAAATATCATTTTTATTAAGGCCCACCACGTAAGTCGGCAACAATAAAAATAAAATTAATAATAATAATATATTAAATTACGACGGCCGACGGACGTGAGACATTCCAGTATCCTGAGAGAACATTCTTAACAGTAAGAAGACTATAGAATAATTCGCGTAGCTAGCCCGAGAAATAACACACTTATGTTGTAGCACTGTTGTCAGTCCATAGAATCCTGACCATTCACCTATACGCTGATTGGGTAACTGAAAAGTATGCTCAAGTCACTCCTTGGAAACGAGCCATGTAATAAAATGTAATATTATGTCTATTGTAATATACACAGGAGCGCCAAACAAACATATGTAGGCAGGCGTATTCAAATACAGAGATATGTACAAAGGAGATAGATAAACAACCAGAATACGGCGCTGCGGTCGGCAACGCCTATATAAGACAAGTGCCTGGCCCAGTTGTTAGATCGGATACTGTTGCTACAACAGCAGGTTAGCGATATTTAAGTGAGTTTGAACGTGGTGTTATAGTCGGCGCAAGAGCAATGGGACACAGCATCTCTGAGGTAGCTATGAAGTGGGGGTTTTCCCGTACGACCATTTCACGAAATCCGGTAAAACATCGAATCCTCGACATCGCTGCGGCCAGAAACAGATCCTGCAAGAACGGGACCAACGACGACAAGAGAATAGTTCAACGTGATTGAAATGCAACCCTTCCACAAATTGCTCCGGATTTCAGTGCTGGGCCATCAGCAAGAGTCAGCGTGCGAACCATTCAACGAAACATTATCGATATGGGCTTTCGGAGCTGAGGGACCACTTGTCTATCCTTGATGACTGCATGACACAAAGCTTTACGCAGCGCCTGGGCCCATCAACACCGACATTGGATAGTTGATGACTGGAAACATGTTGCCTGGTCGGACGAGTCTCATTTCAAATAGTATCGAGCGGATGGACGTGAACGGTTACGGAAAGAGTCTCATGAATCCATGGACCCTGCATGTCAGCAGAGGACTTCAGGCTGGTGGAGGCTCTGTGATGCTGCTGTTGGAGTGATATGGGTCTCCTGATACGTTTAGATACGACAGGTAACACATACTTAAGCATCCTGTCTGATAACCTGCATCCATTCATGTCCATTGAGCATTCCAACGGACTTGGGTAATTCCAGCAGGACAATGCGACACCCCAGACGTCCCGAATTTAAATACTTTCGTTGGGCACCAAATTCCGCACATATGAACATTACTGAGAATATCTGGGATGTCTTGCAACGTGCTGTTCAGAACAGACCTCCACCTCCTCGTTCTCTTGCGGATTTATTGGCAGCCCTCCAGGATTAATGATGTCAATTCCCCCAGCACTATTTCAGACATTTGTCGAGTACGTGCCACGTCGTACTGCGGTACTTCTGCGTGCTCGTGGGGCCCTACACGATATTAGGCAGGTGTACCAGTTTCTTTGGCTTTTCAGTGTATGTGCTCATTTAGATGCACTTACGAGGGGCGTTTGAAAAGTCCGTGCAAAGTCCAAGAGATGGCACCACCAGCGCGTGTCGAGGTCATGCTTAGTTAGTAGCATCTTTGGAAAGAACGCACACCACGTTCCACCCATATTGGTCTATTTCTTTGTGTTTGGCATTCATGTGAATCAAGGAAGTCGAGTGATTGTCAAAAAATGGACGAAAAACATTTCGTGAGTTGATTAAAAATTACTTTATGAAATGCAAAGCGCATCAGGAGATTAAAGAGTAGCTTCATAAACATTACGGTGACTCTGAACCTTCGATCATAACAGTTTATAAGTGGTTTCAACATTTTCGTAGTGGCCATATGGGCACAAGTGATTCTGAACGTTCTGGACGCCCTGTGGAGGTTACGACTCCAGAAATCATTGATAAAATCCATGATATGGTGATGGATGGCAGAAAAGTTAAGGTGCGTGAGACTGCTAGTGCTGTGGGAATCTCGAATTAACGGGTACATAATATTTTGCATAAACATTTGGACATGAGAAAGCTATCCGCAAGACGGGTTCCGCGATTGCTCACGCTTGACCAAAAACGGAATCGTGTGAAGAGTTTCAAGGATGGTTTGCACCTGTTCATGAAGAATCCGCATGACTTCATGCGGCGTTTCGTCGCTGTGGATGAAACATGGATACATTACTATACTCCTGAGACCAAAGAATAATCTAAACAATGAGTTACCAAGGGAGACTCTGCACCAAAAAATGCGAAGACCACTCCTTCGGCCGGAAAGGTTATGGCGACTGTCTTATTCATCGTTATTGGACCGTTTGAAAACCGAGCTGCAAGAAAAACGCTGGCGATTGGACAACAAAAAGTCTTTTTCCATCACGACAATGCACCAGCACACACCTCAGCAGTTGTGGTCGCAAAATTAGTGGAAATAGGATTCCAACTCGTTTCACATCCCCCCTATTCTCCAGACTTGGCTCCCTCTAACTACTATTTGTTCTCCAATTTGAAGAAATGGCTGGAGGGACAAAGATTTTATTCACACGAGGAGTTGATTACCTAACTAATAGCTATTTTGTAGACTTGGATAATTCCTATTATTCGGAATGGATCAACAAATTAGAACAGCGTTGGACGAAGTGTATAAGTTTAAACGGAGACTATGTCGAAAAATAAAAAAGGTTCACCCCAAACACGTAAATAGTTTTTATTTTCGCACAGACTATTCAAACGCCCCTCGTATGTTGCAACGCTTTAGAAGGTACAGCATATGGTAGCATTTACGATTAAGGATTTATTAGAGATTTTCGGAGGCGACTGTCCATAGCTGTTACGTACGCTCTAATTTGGACAAAGCATATTTGTGCCAGCAGCTGTACAATTATGTTTATTCTCTGCCGGTTTATATTATTACGATTATCTTCACAAGAGACGTACATTGTTTCTGCTGGTAGAGAATGAACATGCAATTGTACAGGTGATGGCACAAATGTTTTCTCAAATAAGGATTTATTGCCTGGTTTTCCTCATCCCCTCCCTGCACACACACACTCACACACACACACACACACACACACACACACTCACTCACCAAAGAAGGCAAAATCCTGGCTATGACCCCAGCGTTCTTCATGCGTAGTGTTGTTGCCAGGCCTGGTAGGGTACGTGAGTTGCGTGCCTAGCTCGGATGTTTAGTGGTCACTGAAGAGGAGGTAGATGCCGGGCACTCATCTGAGACAGCATTATCAGCAGCTGGCAGTGTATGAACAAGGCTTCATTGTGGGTCTCCATTAGACCAGCTGATCGAGCCGTACAATATCCAGAGGCATTTGGATATGACAGTTGCCCGATGTTGGAACGTGCGGGAATGTGAGAGCAGGCATACTCTTTATCAAAGTTCCAGTCGACCACATCTAACCACGACAAGTGATGAAGCAGTACTCTGCACCAAGTACATCATAACCCCTTCATATCTACATCTGGCACCCGAGAACAAGTAATGGACTCGCTATAACATTCTGTGTCATTCCAAACCATTAATAGGAGACTAGCAGCAGCCGGTCCAACGAGTTACTGTCTCACGGGTGCGCTGCCGTTAACTCCACAATACAAACGGCTGCCTTTGGAGTGGTGCCGTTACCGGGAAGCACTTACTGCTAGTGAATAGCGTCGCATTGTGTTCAGCGATGAACTGTGGTCCTGCACTGCCCTGGATGACCTTTGTCGCTGACTAAGACGGCCACCTGGAGAGAGATCCCATTCTTCCAATGTTCCGGAGAGCAGCTGGTAGTGACTGAGGAAACTCTGACAGCACAGCACTACGTCACGGACATTCTACGTCATCATGTGTTACTTGTCATGGGGCAGTATCATTGTGCCATTTTTCAGCACGACAATGCTCGTTCATACATGCTCGTGTGTCTATGAACTGCCTGTTTGATGCTGATGATCTCCCGTGGTCAGCAAGATTCCAGGATCTCTCGCAGTGCCAGTATCCAGGAAATCGAGCACCAGTTACGTCAGCCATGGGCCACCTTACCACAGGAAACAACAACTTATGACACCTTATCCAACCGAACAAGTGTGTGCAACCAGGACAGGCAAGTGCAACGTCATGCTGATAGACGGCCTCATACTGCCAAGTTATATGTAGATCTGACTCGCTTTTGTAATCGCTGCAGTAACATCACACTCTCTCAACCTCTCTCCTTCCCTCCTAGGTGCTTCACCATTTTCGTCACGTAATCTGTTAGTAAAGTTATTAACAAATAAATTCCAGATTGTTACGTAAATCAGATAGTGGCATTCCCACACCAAAGTCGAAGTATGGTGAAAATAGAGGGACAGAGGTCGAAACTGAAGATGACCTCAGCAGGAAACCCCAAAGATCAGTCTCATCCCCTGCACTGCACAACATTTATGTGAATGGTATCTCAAACACGGACAAAGAGATGCTTGCCAAATTAGTAGATGACACAGCCCTTCTCGTCAGTAGCCGTCACCATACACCGAACGTTTGAAAATTTCAAGCCCAGTTCACGGCAATGGAAAGATGGTACACGAAGATCAAAGTGCAACTTACCTCCAGCAATGTACTGTTATCTATTTTACTTCCAAGAGACTCATAATCGATGATCCAATCCCATGAGCAAAGACGGTGAAACATCTGGGAGTGACATACAACACGAAAGTACCACTGTACAAGGCATCAGTTCTACCTGCAATGCTCTATGGTAGCTTCTCTTGGGGTTTCTCAGAAAACAGTCACGGCAGTTGCACAGCAAAGTAGACAACTTAAGGTAAATCATACTTTAGGTCAGAGTTGTAGGCACAACATTCCCGCACAACACTCCCACAGTGTAGACACAACATTCCCGCAATCAAAACATCATTTTAATATATGAAAATCCCTTACTAGATGAGTGTTAATTATGTTAGCTTTTAAATAAATGCGGAACATTTAGCTGCAGTAAATAATTACATCGCCCGAAGAAGTAAAAGGAGCTCAGGTGGCCTGTGTAAAACACTTTCAATCGAATAAAGACTTTACCCATCAACCAAACATAAAAGAGAAAGAACAGGAAGTGCCAGTGATGGGATTAAAACCAGGAGAGAAAAGAAATCTCTGTCAAATGGAAATGAGCTTGGCTTTTGGAAGAAGAAAATGACCACACAACAGAAGTATAGTAGATAGGGCCCAAAATACCACCATAAAAAGTCTCCAACGAAAGTGCAGTATAGAAGGTATATGCGGTACTGTTTTGTAAGTAGTGAGCTTGTCTGTTGTGCATTAATCGAAACTGAATTGACAATATTTAAACAAGTATTCCACTTTATTTTACTCTTTCTCGACTGTGTTTAATAAATTAATATGACGTCAGGCCATAGTTAACTATATGTTAATGTACATATTTTTTCGGTGAACTTATGTCAATGAAACATCTTTCTGTTAATCATTAGAGAGAGTTCATGAGACTTTTAAAGTTAATGAGACTCTTATAACACGGGGAGAGAAATGTGCTATTTCTGCAAAGACCTTCAGTAATTCCTGAACTGATACAAAGCTAATTTGATGCAGTAGTTGCTATAATTATTGAGAGTGCCAGCTATGGATCACTTTCGCTATGTCCACTTACTAATTAAACCTTAAAAGGTAGGGAACTACACAACTGTTGCTTCAGTATGTTTCAGGTGTGTTCAGATGTAGTGTTAGTGCTGCTGACAACGTACGACAGTATGACCATTCAATTTTAGAAAGTATAACATTGCTGCTTTCCTTGCTAAGAGTAGGCTGCGTGGTGTTTTCCGGTTTAGGAACGACATGATTTTCTAAACTTATTACTTATTCCAAAAAATGGTAGAGCCTTTCGAGGAAAACTAATTTTAACAAATGTGCTTCTATATTGGCTCATGCTTTGTATTTCACATGCCCAAATTTTGATTTTTTATACAATTACTGTCCAAGTTTTAAAATATTTAATGACTATCATTAATATTGCACAGTATGTATAATTATTACTATTTAAGTCAACTACTAAACTAAATTTATTTAATTTTGAGTCACTGTGTGCCCGAGTAATACCAATTATGATCGTAGTCTGACGCCTTAGGCTTTACAACTTTGGACTGGTTTTACGTTGTACTGAAAATTATTTTATTCAAAACGGCATTGACTCCATTCTGAGCACTGAGAATGGTGACTTACACACAACACTGCGTTCAGTACGAAAGCAGAAGCAACACGTGGAATTAGGTATTACTCAGCCATTATGCGCAACTGCGTTTGAAATAATCTTATTCACTGCAATCTGAGACGCATTAAACACAGCTGTATGTTAGCTGAAATTGGTAGCAAGTTGAAAGCATTCAAAAGAATTCAAATTTTGATTCAGCTACACTCAGCCACCACCTCGCTGAGAGTCGCCTTGTAGTGCACATTCAGTGAGTCTCACACGTCGATAATTATACCAGATCCTACTCTCTTATTGCTGCGTCTGTAAACAGAAAACTAGTTTTTGGGCCGAAAATGAACTTATTTCTCTAGTAGTATCTTTCCTTCTGTAGGGCAAATATCTGCCTTCATTTCTTTAGCGACTGTGATTTTTGAAAGTCTATAAAATAGTCGTCTACGGATATCCTGCAATGTCTATTCGATTCAGTACGTTTACCAGTGATAATTTTTTGAGACTGAAGGCCAGTGCAGTTCTTACTTGGATCCTCAGATCTCCGATACTTAAAGCACCAACCACGCTGATGAAACACTTTTTCATCTTTCGCAGGCCAAGCACCTCCTCAAGTATATTCACTTGGTGGCTAAAAAATAGTTGTACTGGATTGTTGTGTCACTGAGCAAGGTTTTCCAAACAACATAGCACCTACCTCTGAGTGCGCCCTGTGAGTGATTTCAAGACGTCAGCAAGAGGCGGGAACATCTAGAAGAAGGTAAAATGCACGAAGCTAAAGCTAGAATTTTGAGTTGTTAAGAACTCGGCTGAAAACTTAGGAGATTCCGAAGATGGTTCAAGAAAAGAAGCAGGTCTGATATATCAAGTTTTAATATACCAAAAAATGATTATACTTGGGGTCACATAGTAGACCCGCAACTTATACGAAATGTGGATACAATCACACATGAAATACAATCAGTCGACTCACGTCTGAGACTACAAGAACGAAGCTAACTGCTGTATACATTCATTGGGTTCTGAAATACAAAGGCTTCGCAGCTTCTCACATGTTGTTTGCTTACATCATCACTCTTACCTGTCAACTCTTTTCTCCTTACTCTGGACTTCGCTAACTCCTGGACTACCAGCCCAAGGTTTATACGATACTTTACGTGACGTTAGAGATGCCATGCCCATGAAATCTGTGCCATATCAAGAGACGTTCATAGTCCGACAAATATGTCATGATGTGGAACATCCTCGGAAAGTCCTTTGTTTATATGATGTACCGCCTTTATCAAGTGTGACCGTCTCCGTTTTTGATTATATTACCTTATTTCACAAGTCTGATAAGATGAAGCGGCTTTTCTGTCGATAATATTATCTGAAGTGTTAATCAACCAGAGTTTACTCGGAACACACTATTAATGCCGTGGACTTTTGGCCGGCAGCTTAATTCGATGCTATCTCAATGTACAAAGAAGACAGCTCATCGCCAGTTGTTCTAATGGGAATATGTAAACACATACTACATTTGATAGGTAATTTCGATTTCCCTCTGGAAAAAACCACTTTTCAATATATATTCATATACTGGTTACCATGAAGACGACACTCAAGATGGTTAATATTTTACTGAGAGCTTCATCTACACTCCTGGAAATTGAAATAAGAACACCGTGAATTCATTGTCCCAGGAAGGGGAAACTTTATTGACACATTCCTGGGGTCAGATACATCACATGATCACACTGACAGAACCACAGGCACACAGACACAGGCAACAGAGCATGCACAATGTCGGCACTAGTACAGTGTGTATCCACCTTTCGCAGCAATGCAGGCTGCTATTCTCCCATGGAGACGATCGTAGAGGTGCTGGATGTAGTCCTGTGGAACGGCTTGCCATGCCATTTCCACCTGGCGCCTCAGTTGGACCAGCGTTCGTGCTGGACGTGCCGACCGCGTGAGACGACGCTTCATCCAGTCCCAAACATGCTCAATGGGGGACAGATCCGGAGATCTTGCTGGCCAGGGTAGTTGACTTACACCTTCTAGAGCGCGTTGGGTGGCACGGGATACATGCGGACGTGCATTGTCCTGTTGGAACAGCAAGTTCCCTTGCCGGTCTAGAAATGGTAGAACGATGGGTTCGATGACGGTTTGGATGTACCGTGCACTATTCAGTGTCCCCTCGACGATCACCAGTGGTGTACGGCCAGTGTAGGAGATCGCTCCACACACCATGATGCCGGGTGTTGGCCCTGTGTGCCTCGGTCGTATGCAGTCCTGATTGTGGCGCTCACCTGTACGGCGCCAAACACGCATAAGACCATCATTGGCACCAAGGCAGAAGCGACTCTCGTCGCTGAAGACGACACGTCTCCATTCGTCCCTCCATTCACGCCTGTCGCGACACCACTGGAGGCGGGCTGCACGATGTTGGGGCGTGAGCGGAAGCCGGCCTAACGGTGTGCGGGACCGTAGCCCAGCTTCATGGAGACGGTTGCGAATGGTCCTCGCCGATACCCCAGGAGCAACAGTGTCCCTAATTTGCTGGGAAGTGGCGGTGCGGTCCCCTACGGCACTGCGTAGGATCCTACGGTCTTGGCGTGCATCCGTGCGTCGCTGCGGTCCGGTCCCAGGTCGACGGGCACGTGCACCTTCCGCCGACCACTGGCGACAACATCGATGTACTGTGGAGACCTCATGCCCCACGTGTTGAGCAATTCGGCGGTACGTCCACCCGGCCTCCCGCATGCCCACTATACGCCCTCGCTCAAAGTCCGTCAACTGCACATACGGTTCACGTCCACGCTGTCGCGGCATGCTACCAGTGTTAAAGACTGCGATGGAGCTCCGTATGCCACGGCAAACTGGCTGACACTGACGGTGGCGGTGCACAAATGCTGCGCAGCTAGCGCCCTTCGACGGCCAACACCGCGGTTCCTGGTGTGTCCGCTGTGCCGTGCGTGTGATCATTGCTTGTACAGCCCTCTCGCAGTGTCCGGAGCAAGTATGGTGGGTCTGACACACCGGTGTCAATGTGTTCTGTTTTCCATTTCCAGGAGTGTATTTACAACATATTTTTTGTTAGTTCTATTAACGAACACACTTTATTTCGTCCCATTTCTGTGTGGATATGTGTACCAGTTTTGTCTGCTTTCGTTTCTTTTCTTAATGATATGGTTTTCAACGGTGCTAGCTGTCATATGCTATTAACTCTGTTCTCAACTGAAGTTTTGACATGCAATTTTAGATAACTATCATCAGTTGTTATTCTAGTCTAGATATAAATCAGTAACAATCTCTGCAACATTTGCAGCATTGACACAAACACATTATTAACATTAACACTGTAACTGTTCCCAAGTACCCTACTGTTGATATATGCATCCAAGGTACTTGTGATAAATTCCTCTCTTGTTAGTCTAATTCTTCCTCTAACTCTTTCAATTTATGTACTGTTATCTTGAGATCGCTTGGATTCATTTCACATGTTCTAGGAGCATAGTTAGATTTAATTCTGTTGAATTCACTTTTACATTATAAGTCATACAACATTGATCCTCCATCAGGTGTGCAGGGATTACTCGTTACGTTAGTCATTATTACATTTTTTGAATGCAACAACACTTGGGCACCATACATCGACATTTTCCGTAAAATTTCAACTTCCTCATGTTAGTTTTTTACCATTTCTAACGGCTTTTAGTTGTGACACAAGATGGGTACAACTTCTTTATTAGGAGTGATGAAGCATAATTCTTTACTATTAAGTTTTGTCCATACTCTATCATTAAACCTAATCATTTTCTTGTTACAATCGTTAGATGCCTTTCAAACTGGCTGAAATCTGCTAGCCTTGCAACCTTCGTGATCATGGATAGACATATGTACAAACTTCTGCTTACAAATCCTGCAGTTTCTTTCTGTTGGTTAATATTGAAGTTTTTCATTGCTCAGTTCCGCTTACTATTTTTTCACATTGTTAGCTAAGGGTATGTCCTCTGAAACAACACACATACATATTTCCTGTTTAGACCCTACTTCCGTTGCTAAAGGTAACAAATTGTAGAAGCTGAACTCTGTTTTCTTAATGGAACATTTAAAATGTAGATCAAAATGCTATCTGACGTGACGACATCTAAATCAATTATTCAAAACAACTGAGATCCATTACCCTCTGTTAGTGCTATTAGGAACTTCTTACCTTCAATGTCAATCCCATTTACTTCTAGATGGCTGGTTCAAATGGCTCTGAGCACTATGGGACTTAGCAGCTGAGGTCATCAGTCCCCCAGAACTTAGAACTATTAAAACCTAACTAACCTAAGGACATCACACACATCCATGCCCGAGGCAGGATTCAAACCTGCGACCGTAGCGGTCGCGCGGTTCCAGACTGAAGCGCCTAGAACCGCTCGGCCACTCCGGCCGGCTACTTCTAGATGCCTTACCACTTTTTTGGATTTATATTTTACAGATCTAAAATTCCTTCCTGCACATTTAGAACACCATTAATTAATTTATTGCATTCTGTTCTAACTCATTAAATCCATGCATGAGCTGTATTTATTGTTCGTTTATGGTGGTATTATGGAGACATGCTGTAATCTTTTCTCAAAGCTATAAACGTACCTGTTGAAGTATTTCTTTAATTCCCGCACTCTGTTAGCAATAACTTCTTTGTTGCAATTCTTGGTGAATAACATTTCATTGAAACCAGTTAAAGAGGTTTTCTCTGCGATTACTTGTCCCTTACTAAGCTATAACAATTGCCTCTGCTCTTCTTCCATCATGCCCAATTTTTCTTTAAACTATTAGTGATCTCCATCGTCCCTGAAGTTTACTACTCCACGTTTGCTTCGTGTTTCCAGCTTCGTTGTTTCTCCTACTAGACTTTGAGTATTTTTTGCCATTTCAACACTGTTTCTGCTACATGACTACATAACATCCTCCTAAACTTATCTCACGTTCCGTAGCCTTCTTTTACAGGTATCTACTGGTACTTGCAATAATTGTTCAGTGTTTTCGTATTTCCCTATTAATTCTTTTAAACTTACGTAACAAAATTTTCCATTTCCTGCTATACAGGGCGAATAAACTAATTTGAGCCGCAAAAACTGCGTAAATGGAAAGTACTACTGATTGGCGCTTTTCACAGAGTGGATTGGCAGTCAGGGGCTCATAATGTTACCCAATACATAGACTGTAATAATATTTAGAAAGTCTATTTTTTTGTGCCAAAATTCTTTTTTAAACGGAACAATGCCTAAAAGCAGGGTAAATTAGAATGTCAGTAGTGTTTGTTGCAGCAGTCTAGCGCGAGTCGTTTGCGAGATATCGTATTGTGAAACTTTTCCATACCGACACTTGTATGTGCCATTCAACGTGCGTAGTTGCTAGGTAAGATGCTGTCATGTTTGCTTACAGTGTGCTTTTGTGTTCCTTGATGCATTACGACTTCGTAGTCAGTGTGTGACGGCCCAAGAAATAGGTCGTGAGTGGATGCTGGGATTTACAAATGCAGATAAAGTCGACAGCTCATGGTTTATGGAGAGTGTCTGAAGTAGGTAATTCGTTCTTGCACGGTGTATGTAGCAAGATATCCCAATACAAGTCAATCATCGCGGCAGTTATTTATCACATTCTTCAACCAATGACGTGGAAGTGGTAGTGTAGCACCTATACAACGTAACAGAAGGAAAGAAATGAGAATAGAAGAGGAAGAAATTAATGTCTTTGCTACTGTTATAGTCAGGAAAGTGTGCTACACATTCTCCAACGACATAGGCTCCATTCCTATCACATGTTCCCCCTCAAGGACTGCATGGAAGCGATTATGAGAATCGTGTTAACTTATATACTTGGGCATTAAAACAGGATACTCCAGATGTATCTTGTTTAGTGACGAAGCAACATTTAACCAATCATGATCAGGTAAACTGCCGAAATATGCGCTATTGGTCTGTTAGTGTAGCCAGTGGCTTCGTCAGGTAGAACATCACCAACCGTGGAGTGTAAACGTGTTGACGTGGGACAGTGAATCATCAGCTTATAGGCTTGTTTTTCATACAAAGAACATTGAACGCGTTCAACTATCGCAGCCTTTTAATAGACCATATTCCACGTTCCAAGGCTGCAAGAAAACGGTCTTTTTCAGACTAGAAGGAGCCTGTCGTACCAACATGATGGCTTTCCAGCCCATAGTGCACGAAGTAATCAAGCACGTCTTCACGAATTGTTTCCAGATCGTTGGACTGAGCTCAGAGGCCTGTACCTTGACAGGACTGTTCCCCGGGTTTAACGCCTGTAGACATTTTCTGACGTGAAAGCTAAAAGACCCTATCTATAAGGACATACTAGCTGCACTCTGTGATATGCAACGACATACGACTGCAGCCTCCACGGACATCTCCGCTGAAATGCTAGCACATGTGCAGCAGTCATTCCACACGAGACGAAGCGTGTATTGGCAATGCCAGTGGTCTTTTTGAATACAACCTGTCATGGTCAACTGTCTTGTTACTGGTCAGAATCCACATAACAAGTGCATCCATTTGTGTTGTTGTTTATAATGTACTACCATAGATACTACACAAGTGTCGGTGTGGTAACTTTTCAAAATACGATCTCTTTCTAAACGACTCGCTCTAGGATCCTACAACAAACGCCACAGACATTATAATTTATCATACTTTTCGTTTGTCAGTATCAACAGGTACTGTTCTACTTAAAAAGTGAACGTTTGTACAAAAAATACACTTTCTATTACTGCAACCTGTATATACTATATTATCATAGGACAGTCCTGGTACCTCATTTCTTCATTTACTATAGCAAATATTATTTCTTGAACATCTTTCACCTGTTCTAGCGGATACTACTTTTCCTTATTTCTGCAGTTACTCTGGCTAATATTTCTTTAACACTCTTCGTCTCATGAGGTTACCTTTCATTCGGAAAGTCGGTGCACTCAGCGACTGTTATGTGATTTATAGATTATAGAGCGCAGCAATCAGTCGCCCTTTTTTGCAGGTTTTATTACACAAATCCAGATTTTCGCTAGTGCCTAGCCCATTATCAATGCACTATTTTCTAATCTCGATGTATGTTAGTTCCCTGTTGTTCGGACGTCAGTCACACTTCTTTGAATACTACTCTTCGTCTGTTCCAACACATCAAAGTTATTTCTTTTAGCCGTAGTAGACTTTCTGTTACCTTCCCTACCTTTCTTAATCTAATTCCTCCGCGAACATTGTTCTTTCTAGCTTCAGCTAGATTCATTTTTCCATAAATTCTATCGACCCTTTAGACTTAAGTATTTTTTTATACATTTCAAGGGTCTATCATGATTCCTGCTACGACGAGTTGCGTCTCATTCCGTTTTCATTTGAATTTCTTAGATTGTCTTAGAGGTGTAGTCTATCACTGCTTCATGAAGAACTCTGTAACATCAGGCCTATAAATGATGAATCCAACTATTCCTTAAAACGTGAAATTCATGTTTCACCTACAGCTTATCACCTACTGCCAACCAAAAGTTTACCGTATCATTGTTATTAATTACCTAATTCAGAACTCCATTTAGCTGAAGTCTCTTTGTGGAGTCGTATGATGTCCCGTTTCCATCATTTCTCTACTGATCAGACACAACTGCGTTACAGTGCCAACTGTCCTGACAATCTAACTGAATACCTGCTTTCTGTTATACTAACCGTCACTTTCCGAGCACTGTCGGGCATAATGTCCTGGTTGCTGACAGGTATAACACGCCTTTTTTTTCTTTGACACAAGACCCATTATGCGCTGGCAAGTAACATTGTACACACTCCTCTGGACTTAATATTTCTTCCTTTTTATCGTATCATAGAACGTATCTCGTATCTAGCACACATATACTAATCTGTGCCAATTTTTTATGTTCTGGATCTACTAATACTGCTGCAAGAATTAATATCTTTTTAGAACGTTTACAAACTCGATTGTATGATCTCATTTACTGCATAAATTGCAGTTCTGAGAGCTCTGATATTCCCTTGACGTGTGCCCCGTTTTACCGTGTGAGAAACCCTTGTTTACTCATTGTTATGAGTTACTTGCGGCCTGAAATACGTCTCTGCTACTGATAACATCGCACCTTCTACCGTTAGAGAGACTTCCACAGCTTCAGCTAAACTCAAATACGCTTCTTCAGATCTTACAATTATCTTGAATCGATCTTGCACGAAAACAGCTCTACTCAGCTTCCAAATTAGAGCCAGACCACCTTCTGCTTCTGTACTTTGAAGTACTTCTCGGGATGCTTGCCTGTACTGATGCTGTAGAGAATCTGTTCGTGATTCCCACTGTGCTATTCTCTCTAAATGTTCTTGTCTGTTTGTGAACGTTTCCCAAGAACAAACATCGAATGAACGAACGCGTCTATAATATTTCATTAATATTTTCCTAACGTCAGGCCATGTAGACGTTAGGTCATGGACTAAAAATTTACTTCGAGCAGGGCCTATAACCGTAGTTTTAATAAATTTCAGCAATACGTCATGCTCCTCCTCAGGTTCAGAGGCAGTATCACAATTATCAAAGAACTCATGCAGCTCTAATTTATTCCCATTAACGATTTGTGGAACGATCTTAAGTGCCTCAGACTAGCGTGCTGTCTCGATTGCTCTACTTCGCTTTCCAAATTACCATTAGGGGCTGCTATGTTGTTGTGTGTCTGATTTTCATGCTGGTGCAATGACTGCGATGAGATTGCTGGTCTGTATGGCGCTGATGATGGTGACATTATGCCCCGATTATGGTGCAGTAAGATGTTCTGGTGGATTCCCTGGGTATCAAGTGGTTACCAGTTGCTGCACTGACTTTAAGAGATGGCAGATTCTTTCGGTGTATCCATCTCCCAGATGGAAGTTGACGTGTCGCGAAAGCCGTCGAGTGCCGACGCCACACGGCAACACACCGATGTCAGGTTGGTTTCCAGCTCAGCCCCTGTGATTACATATTTTTGCAGGATAACCTGCATAGGGCCTTCGCGTACACCGGACCACAGTACAAAGGTGGAAATCAACAAGGGGGGTCGTTCATATCATGTCGCTCAAGCCCCGTCCAGGAGCTGGCAAAGATGAAGGGAGGCGGCCGGCGGCAGACTGGTTATGAGATAGGTGCGTATCAGTGCACTGGAGCTAGTGCCACAACCATGGGCACATCTGCCGGGCAGGAGGAGGTCTGGTAAAGCTCTCTGCTGCCTACCATTGTGTCATACCCTGTTGTGAACAAGTGGGCATGGTCCACAGAACTGCCCAAACACTCCACCACACAGCCACTCACACTGACTTTCACCTGCCCCCATGAATAGTAGGCACTGGAGGAGTCATAGCGTGTGTAAAGTTCCTGTGCAGTGCTTAGCGTTTGCTTGTGTAGCCTTGCTTCGAACCATTCCACAGTGGTTTCAAACAAACATTTGAACGCTACGATGTGAACAATGTCACAGTTGCACAACTAATTTTCTCCATTTTGTATTCATATTTCCAAGTTAGTTCATAGTATAGTTCACGTCTAACATGCAAGCACTATTTGCCGGCCGGTGTGGCCGAGCGGTCCTAGGCGCTTCAGTCCGGAACCGCGCTGCTGCTACGGTCGCAGGTTCGAATCCTGCCTCGGGCATGGCTGTGTATAATGTCCTTAAGTTAGTTTGGTTTAAGCAGTTCTAAGTCTAGGGGATTGATGACCTGAGATGTTAACTCTCATAGTGCTTGGAGCCATTTGAATTTTTTTGCAACCACTATTTGTTATATGTTAGGCCTCATAACATTCTAGTTTTCTTGATTCACGAATGAGTTATTATGTTTAACTTGCCTTTGTACGTTGTCATTGTAACCTGACAAACACACCTCATTGCTTACACACATTTAGCCACCCCTCAACAACAGAACACTTAGCACATTACAATTAAATTAAATTATCCCATATGCAACATGCGATATCTTGTGCTTTTAGTTTTCTGGCTGTACATTTGTATCATTTTCGTGTTACACTTGTTGCTTGATACCACTAATTTAAGTGTTTATATCATGGTTCATCATGTTGCCCATTCTTTAGTGTACTTACCCAATGATGTAGACAGTGTCTGTTAGATGTTCTCTACTTTCTTAATTTTTGAGGTATTCATGACCATGAAAGATACACGTTTGTCATCATTGCTGTTGAACATCTGTTCATCCTTCAATGTTCATCAGTGTCAAACCATTGCTGATATTTTGTATGTTTTTGTTTGATTATCTAATGTTCGTAAGCCCTATTACGATGTACGAATCGTTACACAGTATGAAATGGCCAAAAACACAATTTTTACTCTCAATGTGAGTGGAATGCATGTTGCCGTCTCCATGTTTTTAAGGGTGAGCGGTGCATGGATGGGCCGTAAGTCATATCCACATTTTTCTGGAATTTTGCTCAGAGAAATAGAGTCAATGACGTCATTCCTACTTCTCAGAAATTTTTATGAAGAATCTTCTTACTAGTGCTTGGAAGAATGCGTTTGCACTGGGCATAAATAATTTCAAGGTTGATTACTTAAGACTGGTGATTGCCAGACCTATGTAGTCCAATGCCACTTCACAGCAACATCCGGCATGGCCATCTGGCACATACGCAGCAGCACTATTTGAATGAGTGAGTGACTGCGTTGGCAATTTGAATGCCCCTGCATATGGATCTGTGTTACATGAAATGTTAGTTTAGAGAGGCTGAGAGGGTGGTAACATCTGAACCAGTTTCGTTGCGTTTTGAAGGTATCCAGTTTCTGGAATTGTCTTTCTCAGATTTTCACTTGTTATATGACACACCTCCTTAATTCCAAGTGAGTCATTCACAGTGCGAAAATCTAGTGTGAGTGGGGATTAAAGAGATATGGCAGATTCTTTCGGTCCATCCATCTCCCAGATGGAATTCCCTACAGGATCCTGCACCTCTCATTTTATCGATATCAAATTTCACTATGGTATGTAGGATGACTGGAAATACACATACAGTGTTTGTGCTCATCATACTTACGTATTCTAAGATTATAATTAGTTGGGGTGCTGGAAATTTCTTCTCCACGCTCTGTCTATTTATTGTCTTTCACTTCACGGTCGTAGGGGACTGGCAAGCCATGTTGCAGCTAGATATCAACAGGGATGACGTGTTCGACGGCACCTTGTGCACAGAATAGCGAAGATGTAGTCGCAAGCAGGAGGTGGGCGAGGTCACTTCGTGGCATTCGCTTCAGAACTGTTCCAGAGATTCGACAGGCAGTAGGCCGCTCCATTCACACCATCAGCAGAACAGGCTCTGCTAACGGTATACTACGACTTCCACATCGCTGGCAACAGGTTCTACACAACAGTGGTGACTACTTTGAAGGACAGTAACAGGTGCAAACATGTAACTCTTTTGTATCGGTTGTGAATAAATACTTGCCAATATTTAAGTTCCAACCCTAGTAGATTGTTTTGTCGCCGGTAACACTGATGCATTACAATTGACCATTGCATGGTAATTCGTACCTCACAAACGTGCTCAGTCACTGACTTGCACTTTCCTAATCATTATAGATTTTTATTGCCCTTCATATCACACTGGATAGGAGAGTGAACTGTAGAGTCCTGATAGGTTCATGTTTCGATCAGATCTATCTGTCGCTAAATAATGTTTGTTTGTTAGGAGATATCCATTCATGATTGTGCTCTCAATGACATATGTTCATATGTTGTTTTGAATAAATTTAATTGCGAAATTTCAGAAGTCAAACTTCCCTTACATGCACCTTCACTGATTATATATACATATATATGCCAATGAGTAGAAAATTAGAAAGAATCACAGCCGAAACACATTACTGGAGCGATCAATGTGTGCTGCCGCCTTTTGTGTTTCATTTATACTTTTAGACTTGCCAGCAGTGGACTTTATTTAAATTCAAGTTTTATTTTTCATACACCTGCCTTATTTCAAACAATCTGACAAGCATATCAAAGTGGGTTTGAAAGGAAACACATTACAGGAATTTCATGCATTTTCCTACTTCTACAGCTATACTCCGCAAGCCACTTTACGGTGTGTGGCAGAGGGCACCTTGTGCACCAGTGAGACTTCGCGCCCGTTGCAGCTTCTGTCACTGGTGTTGGCTGAGCATCTCCATGAGACTTCCGCACTTACTGAACTTACTAAATAAACCTGTAACTAAACTTGCTGCTCTGATATAAACTTATTGCACACGACCACCTTTTCTTCAAGTCAGCGAATCTCGTAACGGTTCATAATATTAATTATTTTAATATCAAATCAAGCTTTCTTTTCGAATTTTTGACGAGACCCACTTATGGTAAATACCGCCGAGTAGACGACTGTGGGTCCTGGACAAGCTAGTGATGTCTAGTTGAATCCTGACGTTGAAACAACTGCCACTCAGGAAGTACGACTGGTGGATCTCTTGAAAGAAGAAATTCGAATAGATGTTTTCGGCAGTGACAAGACTTTCCAAGAAAGTAGGCTAATAAGGCTGCTACGTCTGCCGAAATCTCGGAAAATTCAAAAAAGAAAAATTCTACGGCGAACGAATTCTTAGGAAAGTGTAGCGAAATGTCGACAGTTTCAGAAATCGTGGAGATGCCCTTGTATCCGAAATTCTGGAAAGACATCATACGATATCGAAGGAATTATCCGCTGAAATATCAGCGTTGTAAGGAACACATCCCTGTATACCGGCGGCAGTGCAGAAATAAACAGACGGGGTCGAGACTTAAAATAAACATATTCCGCACTCCGTGAAAATGTTCAACAGCTTATCAAAGAGTGGATAATAGTGCTGCAGAGCAGGAAAAATCCTTGCGAGAACGATTCGTGACACAGTGACCAATTTTCGCAGAAGTTTACGGCTTAGGTTGCCGAAAAGGAAACCCGGATTGTACAACTGTTAGACGCTAAGACACAATAAGTACTTGGAAACATTTCGAATGAAGTGAGGGAGGAACATAGCCGTTCCGGTAGTCAAGCAGAAAGCGAGCTGCCTAATGTAAACGAGAAATTAGAACAAGATGATTGTGGCAAAACACTGTCCATACTGTGTGACTAAAACTGCGTAGATCGCTTATTAAAATTTCTTAACTTTTCTAACGATTCGGCCACTGTCATCACCAGATATCAGAAAGTTTAGAACTTATAAAAATATACTGTCCCTGATATACTGCCCCTGTATCAAAAACTGTGCTTAATCTATATCTGATAATGGGAGTAGCCTAAATGTCATAGTAAATAAAGAAATTTTAACAAGCGATCTAGTCGGACACTATGAACCGGCAGTATACCCGTGGACTGTTCGAGGATTATACGATGTTGATTCAAGCTTCTGCAACTTCCACGAGGGATATTTCAGAATGGCACTAACTAGAGTGAAAATAATGCTGTGAGGAAGTCACGAGTTTGGGCTGAAGCTAATAATAAAACGAACTCTGATCTAACAAACAAACTACAATTCTAAGTGCTCACTGAACATAAACCAGGCACGTCATATTATCTATTAAAATGAACAATCCATCAAAATGTAGTAAATGATCGAAATGGGGTTGGTACCAGGCACCGGGTCGTAGTTCTTAACCCTCTCTTGTTTACCTGTACGTGGGTTACTCACCCAAACTAAATAGTTTCCGGTTGTTTTTAATGAAATTTGCGACCGTTAATAACCATCGCAACATAGTGAATCAGGATGGAAGCTTACAAGAGGTCTGGAAAATGAACACTCATATCCGTGTCATAGAGGCATCGAGCAGTGAATGACCATCACGCTCCTGCACTCGTCCGTCACAGCTTTCATCTAAACGTGGGGACGTGGTGCTTACATGATGAGTTCGGTGAGCTCACTACATAATTTGTCGGTATTAGTAGTCTGCTTTCAAAGATTGTACTCATTTAGAAGATTCACACGGGTACTTACCTGTGCAACGTGGTCGCCGTGCTTCAGCAATCCGGAGAAAATGTATTTGCCCAGAGTGACCTCGGGCAGTTCCAGGTCGTACTTTGGTCCCCGCAAGACCCGGTCCTGTGGTGCGGCCATGTCGCCGGGTGTCTCGCGATTCTGAGTGGCACTGTCGGCGGCGAACGACAGGGAGCGGCGCCACGCGTCCAATGGAGTTCCAAGGGCGGGCGAGAGCGCTTTCTTCTGTAGCAGTTCGCTGAGCGGTTGCAGAGCGCGACTCGACTTATCAGTGTACCACGCGACGACGTAGTACTCGGCAAATCCGAGCACTAGGCACGTCAAGTGGCATGACGAGCCACACTCTTATCTCTGTATCTTATTTAGGTTACGTCGCCCAGCCTATCCAGTTCCTTCTCACTGTCATGTACAGGAACCCCACCTCACTGATCTTTTAGATCGAAAACGTTATCAATATACCGGATGCGGCGATAAAAGCTTTAATCCGCAGCATCACTCTATCGGCTGTTAATCATTTATAGGGGCTATACGACAAAGACATAGAGTAATTTGACAGCTTTATTAGTCACGCTGACGCAGCGCAAGATTTATGTGACTCACGCCGTTCTGCGTTGATTTATAAATCAAACTTATGTGTTAAATTCTGCACGGTTTGAGGAAGAAAACGAATAACACATTGCAATTAAACGTACGTATTACTTTAGCAATTTCACCGTTATTTAAGCTTCTGTTTCTCACTTTCGTTGATATGGCTTTTCTAATGAATGTGTCTTTCTATTCAGGAAATGTACTTCTGATGAAGGTATATTTATATGTACCGAAACCTTGGTCAAGAATTTTAATAAAAAAATTCTACCCTGCAACTGTTTTTGGCTGCTATCCATTATTGTGAAGAATTTTAACAGTTGCTGCTGCAGCCATGTTTAAAATCTTGAAATGATGTACACAAGATAATTAATAAGAGTACTTACCTCATAAACCGGTGCTCATCCCTAATCATAAGTAGTTATAAACGACTTTTCGAGTGCTTAGGAAAGACGAATGTGAAGCCTGCTTGCGTAATATACCGTATAAAATACTTTTTTAAAGAAAATTTTTATTTGTAGCACTTTCAGGAGCCTCCTTAAAATTGTAAAATATATGTTGAAGATGTCACATGTTTGTAAGTAAAATATTCATAGAATGATTTGATAATTGGTATGAAACTTTTGTTACCCCATTTTTGCACATATTTTCGACCCCCACAAGTGGGTGGGTCAGATTGATACCAAATATGTAATTTTCTCTTACAGTGAAATTCATGGGAAAGTTATTGTCTTTCGACTAAAAGACATAAACGTTACACTTCAAACACCTCGTTTGCAGTAACTCTCAAAATACAGTCTTGCAATCTGAGGTAAAATTTTTGCAAATCAAAGTGTTAAACAAGTTACAAGGCCAAAGCTAACATCTGGCAGAGACTGTTATTACTCCTGATAAAATTTGAAACTGATAACATTTTTGTTGTTTATGTTTCCAGACACTGTTCTTAATCCAAAAGACCGCGGGTTTTTCGTAACATTCTAAGTTAGTGTGCAACGTACCACTACTTATCGATGGAGTAATTATTTTCTACAACCGTGTAAATCCCTAAAAAATATTGTCTGAAAAGATAAATGCCTTTGGTAATATTTTCAATCTGACTGTTGATGATTTTTGTGGAACGTCGCTAATATCAGCAACGTCCAGTGCTGTTCTGAGAGCCCTTCGCTTGTTATTTGCAATCGACGCTAAAAGCAATGGTCTCTGCTAAGCATATCGATTTGATTATGTTTCTTTGTATGGCAAAGGTTGATGTATACCATACAGTTTCTTATTTTCTTCAGGATCTTTTGTCAATGCCCCAGCTTTATTTGGAAAAATCTTCATATACAGATAAATAGCCACGGTTAGTGTGTTATTAGTTTTATTAATGGTTTCGTTCATCAGGCGAGAGCATTCGCAGATTTACACCTCCCTCATAACAACACGTTAAAGGCTTAAAATTCCACTCGGCACCATCGTCAAAACAAAGTGGTGCGAGTTGGATGTATACAAGTGTGGTGGGCCGATTCATGCCAGTCACAGCACTGACGACCCAATTCAAAAGTAGCAGCAGAAGACTGACAATACTTTTTCGTATAGCACACCACTGTATCCAGCATCGCACGTTTTATTTATCAGAAGCTACATACGAAGTGCGAGGAAATAAAACAATTGCTTGAATACTCTGCTTCATGAAGAAATGATGCTCTATTGTATCCAGACACATAGTGACTTGAAGTTCTGGCAATGTAAGAAAGAGTTGTGACGATCGAGATGAAAATAAGGGGGGAAGGTAATGCTCCGATGACTTAAATCACTACAAGACGCAACAGCTTATAGTCTGCCATAAATCCAGAGTAAATAAATTAGCCTACGTGAAAGGTTACGCCACCGTCTTATTTATCCGAACTCAGCACTCTGAAGTACTGCTAGCTATACCTTGACAGTAACTGGTTGATAACATTGTCGATTCTAGATCTTTTAATGTCCATATGTGTTTTGTACGGAAAAATTGACACCTCATTCGATCACTGACGAACTCTAACTACATTACTTACCTGTACAGGTAAACAGCGTGCTATGTTGTCTGCTTGCATCAAAAATGGTTCAAATGGCTCTGAGCACTATGGGACTTAACAGCTGTGGTCATCAGTCCCCTAGAACTTAGAACTACTTAAACCTAACTAACCTAAGGACACCACACACATCCATGCCCGAGACAGGATTCCAACCTGCGACCGTTGCAGTCGCGCGGTTCCGGACTGCGCGCCTAGAACCGCGAGACCACCGCGGCCGGCTGTCTACTTGCAGCATCAGCTCAGAGCCGGTACACCTGATACTTTATGCAAGCGTCGTGGGGCCAAATTATTTGGAAACGAAGTAGCGTGCTTAGGATGTTGGTCCACAGAGAACTAGCCACATCGGATTTAGCTTATCCGATGAGTTTCGCCATCTCCGTATGTATTCCTAAACAATAGATATTCCGAACGGGAGATTCGCCGTCTCTTACACCCGACGCATAGTAGACAAAGCGAGGAGCTAGAAGAGGATGAAGGACAGAAGGCACTGGTCGACTTACCATACGTTGGTGGTGTATCTTCGTAACTGACAAAATATACAATATGTGTCTTCCATCCGCCAAAGAAACTCAGACCTCTTTTAGACTCAGTTAAGGACAATCTTGGCTTGAGAAGGCTTGGGATTTGAAAGATTCCTTGTAGGTGCGGGAAATCATACAACGGGCACACTTGTCGTATCATGGAAGACAGATGCATCGAACTTCAATGACACACTTTGTGGGGAAGCAAGCACTTATCAGTACGTCTAGTGTGGCGAGCGAGACATTGATATTTCTCTATGGCTCCGCCATTGCCAAGACGGCAGCACCTAATGCAGACCGTGAAAGGAGTGAACAAAGAATGAGCAATAATCTCATGTAAAAGTAAATGCTTAAACATTGTTTCAAAATTTGGCCCGATTATGTAAAACAAAGCCAGAGTCTTAGCACGTTCCGATAACTATTTTCTTCAACAATACACTTCTTTACGAAATTTTAAAAGCTTGTTATATTAAACTTGAAAGTTGTACTTTTTGAATTGGGTTCAGTTAGTTATAAAATACATTATGTAGAGATTTTCATGAAGCTACCTCCTTTATCTTTTTAATTATTAAGTAAAAACCAATTTTCGTACCAAAAACTATAAAAACGAATTACATTAAGTTAGTTTAGTATATAAGATGCAAAGCTAAGACGAAACATTTCAACGAATATAAATAGTGACGAAACTGTGCCCATTTTTTCACTATGATACTGTGATTTACCAAAGGCATAGGAATTAGAAAGAGACAATTCAAAGGCCACTATATGTTCTCGGTTCCATTTGAAAAATTCTGAAGGTTAAAGTTTAAACAGTATCGAGCTGATAATTTTATACAATATAAACAGAGTGTAGATTTACGTAGAGGAAAAAATTTAGAAACATTAAAAAAGTAAAGTTAACAAAAGGTACTAACCATATATAAAATTTTACCCGCTGCCACACAACGCGTCTAGACAAGCAGAGAAATCTACAGTCGCCAACCACTGCCTCAGATAGGGCACAATACGGATTCCAGAAGCAGCAAAATTCGTACTGGGACAGCGTAATTAGAGAAATTCGCAACTCAACAAATCTTGCGAATAGAGACAGGGGTTTCCAGCTTAGTGCAGCATGGGATCTAGCGCTGGTAATTAATGTCACGGCGACTACAAGAGAAACTATTGGTCATCCAAGCTATGACGTTTCGACGACGACATAAATCTACATCTACATCGATACCCCACAAGTCACCATACGGTGCGTGGCGGACGGTACCCTGTACCACCATCAATCATTTCTTTTCCTGTTTAATTAGCAAATAGAGCGAGGGAGAAACGACTGTCTATAAGCCTCCGTAGGAGCCCAGATTTCTAGTACCTTACCTTCGTGGTCTTTACGCGCAATGTTGACAGTAGTGGAATCGTGTGGCAGTCAGCTTCAGATGCTGGTTCTATAAACTTCATCGTTAGTGTTTCTCGAAAAGAACGTCGCCTTCCCTCTAAGGATTCCCATTTGAGTTCCCGAAGGATCTCCGTAACAATTACGTGTTGTTCGAACCTACCGGTAAAAAATCTAGCCCGCCGGAGTGGCCGAGCGGTTCTACGCGCCACAGTCTGGAACCATGCGACCGCTATGGTCGCAGGTTCGAATCCTGCCTAGGGCATGGATGTGTGTGATGTCCTTAGGTTATTTAGATTTAAGTAGTTCTAAGTTCTAGGGGACTGATGACCTCAGAAGTTTAGTCCCATAGTGCTCAGAGCCATTTGAACCATTTTTAAAAAATCTAGCCGCCTTCCTCTGAATGGTTTCGGATTCTAAACAGTGGAGCAGTACTCGAAAAGAGGTCGCACCGGCGTCCTATATGCAGTTCCTTTTATAGACGAACCTCTCTTTTCTAAAATTATCCCAATAAACCGAATAAATCGAAGTCAACCATTCACCTTCCCTACCACAGTTCTCACATGTTCGTTCCATTACATGTCGCTTTGCAATGTTATGTCCAGATACGTATTTAAACAACTTGAATGTGCCAAGCAGGACGCTAGTAATACTGTATCCGAACATTACATATTTGTTCTTCCTACTCATGCGCATTAACTTACGAGTACTTTTTCCATATTTAGAGCTAGCCGCCATTCATCACAACAACTAGAAATTTTGTCTGCGTCGTCTTGTATCTTCCTACAGTCACTCAACTTCGACACTTTACCGTACACCACGGCATCATCAGCAAACAACCGCAGATTGATGACCACTCTGTCCCCCAAATCATTTATGTATACAGAGAACAACAGCGTCCTATCACACTTCCCTGAGGCACTCCTGACGATACACTTGTCTCTGATGAACATTCGCCGTCGAGTTTAACATACTGGGTTCTATTACTTAAGAAGTCTTCAAGCCACTCACATATGTGTGAACTTATTCCGTGTGCTCGTACCTCCGTTAACAGCCTGCCCTGTGCACTGTGTCAAATGGTTTCAGAAATCTTCAAATACGGAATCCAATTGTTGCCCGTCATCCATAGTTCACAGCATATCATGTGAGAAAAGGGCACTCTGAGTTTCGCATGAGCGATGCTTTATAAACCATTCTGATTTGAAGACATAAGCTTCTCACATTCGGATAACGACGTTGAGGATGGCCACACGCTAGCAAGGGCGCGTAATTCAACTTATAGGCCGAGAGAGGGCGTTGGGCCCCCTGGAGGCAATGCGTAGGAGGTACGACAGCGTTTGGCGTTCGCCGACGGCCTTGGGCTATCGTATTACAGGTGACACAGTGGTCCTTCCCGCTATCGATCAGGAATTCTTCGTTGCTGGCCGTCGGATTTGGCGTCTTCGAAGGAAGGACAATTGGTTTTAACACCCCGACGACACCGAGGTCATGATCGAATCAAGGATGGTAATGTAAATCAGCCGTTCCCTTTCAAAGGAACCATCCCGGCATTTACTTGGAGCGATTTAGGGAAAGCACGGAAAATCTAAATCTGGATGCCTCGACGCGTGTCTGAATCGTCGTCCCTCCGAAAGAGAGTCCAGTGTGCTGACTACTGCACCACCTCGCTCGGTTTGGCGCCTTCGAGTTTGCACGTTTTCCACTTAGATTGGCATAAACCGGAGGCTGCGGTCATAGGTAGCACCTGAACATGTCGGTCAATAATATTGTGCGGGTTTCACAGCGACGTCTAATTTTTGACCTAAGAACCATTTCTACAACCATCTGCCGGTAAAACATAGGTAAACGATGTGCGAAATCATGCAAGTCGCTATGACGCCTAGTCTTCAGAAAATGATTCGTAGGTTTCATTCGCTGCCGCTGAGGGCTGGACGGGCTTTTATGTAACTGGTTCTTTTCATCCAAACGCAAGCGAACTAGGACTGGGGCAAGACGTTGCCTAGTGCGAAATATTACGTAGGAAATTTCCAGTTCCGGCAATCACTTGGTAACCGAAAGACATCTCCCCAGAACACTGATCGGAATCGGTGATTGCAACTGTAATTTTTTGCATGTCATTGTTGTGCATGCGAACTCTGAAACGTTACCAATTCAGTGTCAGCGGCGATTATGATGGATTTTCTAAGAAAGAAACGAAAATACAGAATAACCTTTCTGTTGTGATTGCTCTCATCTCCAGTACACCAATTCTAAGGACCGGTTCGTTGTAGCCTCATCTTTTCATCTACATCCAACATTTTACTACAGACTTGTCGAAGAACAGTAAAATATTCTCGTTTTAGTCGCTGAGAGAATGATAAATCTTTCAATACATGATGGATGATGATTCCTGTTTCCATCCCTGAAACACGTCTTTGTATTCCAACTGATGGCCAGCTGACACAGAGGAGCTCGCCATTGGTCAGCACTTTTTATTTACGAAACAACAGTTGTTCGAATCGAAGAGGCTCCAGATTTATCTTGCTGCCTATTGAAATTATACACCAGAAAGGATGGCAAATAACGAAATCGTACTTAATGTGCATATACATTATAAGAGGCCATGCTGAAAAGTAAAAGTAATTCCGAATTTTTGATGCGATAACTCTTAAAAGGTTTTTAGATAAAACGAACGTTATTAGTGAAGTATCTGCCCTAGCAGAATAGAAACAATTTATTGGACTCCCCAAAACGAAACAATAATACTATTTCCAAATGAACAAAACACTCGATCTCAACTGAGGATCGTCGCAAATACAAAATAACAAATAATAATTTTATTTATTTATTTATTGTTATTGCCAAATTAACAAATAATAATAGAGACCCGTGAGAGAACACAATCAAACAATTCTACAATGTGAAGATGTTCGTCGACTATACGAACTCCATCTGCAAGGGACTGGCCATGGCTGCCGGGGTGGCAGTTCTGTATACTTCCAAAGGGTGCGTCGAACTGCTCTTTGCAGTTTTTTTTTCTTTATTATATTTCAATTCGCCATCGGGGCGGGCTGGCAGCGGCATATGCGCTGCTCTTCAGCCGAAAGACATAAAACATGCAATATAAGACATTTAAAAATAACATAAAGGAGGAAACATGGTGTACATAGGTATAAAATAGGGGGAACATTTTGGAAGACAATAGACAAAAAGGGGCTGCTGTAAAACGGAGATAGGGACAATTAAAAGAACACAAGGCGAAGTATGACCGGAGCACAAAAGTATCGACGTATGGCATAGCACATAACAAGCACTGACAGTAGCACACAATTAAAATCATACTTCTTGACACACAGGAGAACAACACCAAACACAACACTGATGTAGCACACTGATGACAATGAGCAAAACACAGGATCTATCAGGGGCATGAAGATAAGGGAGAAGGGAGGGAGGGTTGGGAGAGGGGGAGCGATGGGCAGGGGCGTGTCGAAGAGGGCTAGGGAGGGGAGAACGTGGGAGGGACACAGCTGAGGAGGGTGTGCAGGGACTCAGGGGGGGGAAAGGAGGAAAATCCTCTCTGGGAGAAGGAGGGGAGAGGAAAAGGGGGTCCCTGGGGAGAGGAGGGAGCAAGGCTAGGTAACAGTTGGAAGAAGGGGTATATGTCACGGCGAAGTTCAACATCCGGGAGGGGGAGAAGCAGGAAATTGCCCTGATGAATGAGATGGAGGGTGTGGAAGTGGAGAGAGGGAGGGATACAGCGATAGAAGCGCGCCAATGGGTGGGGGGTGGAGAGGAAGGAGGAAACCAGGGGATGTGGGGATCAAGCGTAAAGGATGCAGAGATGTTGGATGTTGGAGGAAAAGGAGGAGGTGGGAGAAAGGGATGAGGTAGTACAGGAGCCGTGCGGGGGAAGGAAAGCAGATACAGAAGGCAAGGTGGAGCACGTGGCATTTGAGGATTTAGAGGGCCTTGTAAAAGCGGGTGGGTGCGGAGATCCAGGCAATGCTGGCATAACAGTGGATAGGACGGATGAGGGACTTGTGGGGGTGGAGGATGGTGGAAGAATGCAATCCCCATGTTTGGCCAGACAGGAGTTTCGGGAGGCAGAGGCGGGAATGGGATTCCTGCTGGAAGGTCAGGAGGTGAGGGGTCCAGGTGAGGTGATGGTCGAGGGTGAGGCCAAGGTATCTCAGGGTAGGGGTGAGCTGGATGGGACGACCATAAAGGGGGAGGTAGAAACCATGCAGATGGAAGGAGCAGGTGGTGACGCCTATGATGATTTCCTGGGTTTTGGAGGAGTTGAGATGAAGGAATCACTGGTTATATCAAGTGGTGAACTGATGAAGGTGGGTTTGGTGGGTGCAATGCTGTCTCTGAAGGGTAGGATAGAGAGCCAGGAAAGCAGTGTCATCAGCATATTGGAGAAGGTGGACAGGTGGGTGTGGCTTGGGCATATCAGCCATGTACAAGAGATAAAGGAGAGGGGAGAGGACGGAGCCCTGGGGGATGCCAGTATTGGGATCAAAGATACAGGAGTTGGTGTTGTGGACAGTGACATAGGAAGGACGGCGCAATAGGGAGGAAGCGACCACACAGACAAAATTGATAAGCAGGGCATAGGTTTGGAGTTTAAAGAGGAGACCGGGATGCCATACACAGCCATAGGCATTTTGGAGATTGAGGGAAACAAAAATGGTGGAGCGATGGGAGTTAAGCTGGAGGGAGAGAAGGCGAAAGAAGTTAAGAAGAAGGAGCCACACTGAGTAAGAGGGAGGAGGTGGTGTTGATTAAGGTGCTTATGGGTACAACAGGTGAGGCAGATGGGACAATAGGAAGAGGCGATGGAAGAGGGTTTGTTGGGTTTGAGGAATAAGAGGATGTGGCAAGTCTTCCACATGTTGGGGTAGAAGCCAGTAGATAGGATGACGTTATAGAGATGGGCAAGGACAGTCTTGAAGGAGAAGGGGCTTTCTCTGAGGTGGCAGTAGATGATACAGTCGTGACCAGGGGCCGTGTTGCATTTGGACAGGAGGATAAGTTTAATGTCTTGTCCTGAGATTGGACTGTTGATGTTGGAAGGGGGGCAACTGCCGCAAGTATTGGACACTAGAAGCAAGTGGAATGACCGAGGTATCGGCGTGTTCCATGATGGTGGGGAAAAGAGAATAATCAAAGTGGGAGTCATCAGGAATGGAGAAGACCTCGGGAAGGTGGGAAGCGAAGTGGTTGACCTTACTATGGTTGTCAGGAAAAGGGCGGTTGTTATGTAGAAGGGGGTAATAGGGGGCAGAATGGGTACCAGTAAGGCGATAGTAGGTGGACCAGTACTTGGAGGAGTTGATAGGGAGGGTGGTGTTGAGTTGTGTGCAGGTCTGGCACCAGTCCCGGCAATTCTTTGCTGTAATAAGGTTCCGTATGTGTCGCTGTATCTGCAGGTGGTGTTGGAGTGTATCCCTGTCAAGGGTGTGCAGGAAGGAGCAATAGAGGCGGCAGGATTCGTGGAGGAGGAGGACAGCCCATGGAGGGAGAGTCAGATGGTGAGGGTGGATGGTTTTAGTAGGAACATGGGCCTCCACAGCGTCAGTAATTACCTTCTGAAGTAAGGATGAGGCGTGGATGACGTCAGCAGGATGGTGATAGGTAAGAGGGTGGCTTTTGACCTGGGTGACGATGGATTCCTGGTAGGCATCCCAGTTGGCACGACAGTAGTGTGGACGACCTTGGTGCAGGGTGAGGAGCTAGGAGCTGGGGGGGGGGGGGGGTGACCAGACGTGATGGTGAGAAGAATGGGAAGGTGGTCACTACATGTAGGGTCAAGGATGTCGACAGTGATATGCCCAAGGAGGTTGATGGAGGCAATGACAATATCAGGGGTGATGTCAGTTTCGGGACATTTGTGCTGGGGAAGGGAAACAAGGTCACCTTGGATCAAGGAGAGGAACTGATTCCACTGCCGAAGGTCAGCAGGGAAGCGGCTATGGATGTTATGTCGGCGGCTATCACATAGGTGGAGAAGGTGTGGTCAATGTGGGACATCAAGTCATAAGGCAGAGGATCAGTGGAGCGAACATAGGTGGTGGCGATGGTAATGGTGAGGGAGGAGAAGAAGACCCTGAGGATAAGGTGTTCAGAGGGGTCATTGAAGAGGGGTTGTGGCCAGACGGGGATATGTTTAAGGTGGCCAATTGAGACTCCACCCTGGGCTTGAGGACCAGGAGCATCAGTGCAATGGAGGATATAGGGAGACATGCAGAGAGAATGGTGGGGCTGGAGAAAGGTTTCATTCAAGAGGAAGGTGTCGACCTGGTGGTGGGAGAGGGTGTTCATGAGGAGGTATCTGTTGGTACGGAAGGAGCGGATGTTCTGGAAGAGGATGCAACACTCATGCTGCACCATGATGGGAAGAGAGGTGGGGGAAGAGAGGGAAGGGAAGAGTCTTAAACTAGGGTGTTGAAGAGGGTGAATGTGAAGTGGGCTTGGTTGTGGGTGTACGCAGCAAAGGTGTTCAGTTTGAAGACGGAGTGGGTGGCAAGGGAGATCTGTTGGAAGGTGTGGGGGCGCTGAAAAGGGTAAATGTTTTGAAGGACAATGGTAAGGAACTGGACGATGTCCTCTGCCGTGGGGGTGGATGTAGGGAATTGTTGGAGTGGATGGAGGGGATCAACAGGATGGACAGGGACTGCAAGCTCAGGAGTGGCAGGAGGGGGTTTAGCTTTACACTTGTGGGAGTAGGTGGGATGAGGGCCATTGCAGGTGTTACAGGAAGGAAGAGCAGCCAGGTTGGACCAGTTTTTAAGAAAGTGGGAGGCCTTGCAATGGGGACAGGTGGGGGGGGTTGCAGTTGGGGGTCAGGTGATAGTTATACTGTCGTGTCACCGCCAGCCACCACACTTGCTAGGTGGTAGCTTTAAATTGGCCGTGGTCCATTAGTACATGTCGGACACGCGTGTCGCCACTGTCAGTGATCGCAGACCGAGCGCCACCACACGGCAGGTCTCGAGAGACGGACTAGCACTCGCCCCAGTTGTACGGACGACTTTGCTAGCGACTACACTGACGAAGCCTTTCTCTCATTTGCCGAGAGATAGTTAGAATAGCCTTCAGCTAAGTCCGTGGCTACGACCTAGCAAGGCGCCATTAGCATTATATTGCATTTATCTCGAGAGACTCTCACTTGTATCACCAAGAACGCTGTATACAAATGATGGATTAAAGTTAAGTATTCCAGCAGCTACGTACCTTTCTTTATAGCATTCATTACGTATCCTGTTTCAGACCTAACGCCCGCCTGCGTGAGTTAGCGCGTGCATCTTGGCCGCCTCTTTCAATTAGTGTGCGTAGTGTTGGCAAGTCTGCCGACACTACATATACATCAGGCATTGCTGGCAGCTGTCGGATTGGGGAGGAGACTTGGAGGATTCAACAGTGTGGCGACGGTGGTAAATCAGGGAAAACTGGGTGAGGAGATGATCAATGGAGGGGGCGGACTCCGAAAAGACCCGCATAAGGTAGGTGGGAACAGAGGCATTGTGGATACAGTGGGCAGTGCGGATTTCCAGATCTGAGTGGGAGTTCAGTTCCATCAACACCTCTTCCTCTGTGATCTCCGGTCTGAGCTTGGTGATCACGATCACGGCAGAGTAGGTGGGGGGGGGGGGGAATGGGGAGGCTAGGGTTGACGAGGAGAGGAAGGGTATCAGGATCAGGGATGCATGAGGGCCAAACATAGCATGTGGGAGTTTGTGGAGGAGGTCAGTGTGAAAGGAGGGGGCTGGGGACTTGATAAGGACTGAGTCGCTGCAGGGAATCAGTTGGGAGATGGTAGCACCAGGTAGATACTTTCATATCTCCTAGGTGAGGGTACAGGCATCAAGGAACTTGGGGCCTGGGGTGGATAGGACAAAGGTGTGGAGCTTGGGCTTGGGTGGCTGGAGGAGGGATGGTGTCCATGGAAATGACGGGAGGAGGGGGAGGAGGTGGTGATTTTTGGTGGGAAGTGGCGGGAGCAGAGTGGGCAATGACGCGCTTTTGGGGTGTTTTGGAGATCGTAGGCTGGGAGGACGGGAGAGGGATGGCGAGGAGAGGGAGGTGGCAGGTGGAAGATCCCAGCGGCATGGTGGAAGTGCCGGGAGAAGCAGCTGGTTCAGTGGTGGCGATCGTGGCCCAGCATGACGTGATGCGTGCGGAGGATGCAGATGATGAAGTGCTTGGGGGGGGGGGGGGTTGAGAGAGGGGAAGCTGACCACCTGAGGGCGGCAGCAAAGGCGGCAACAGAGGCATATGTGAGGTCGGGGGCAGCAGTTGGAGCGGTGGAGTGTGTGGAGGCTGGAGGAAGGGTGTAGAGGTGGGGGTACACAGCAGGGGAGGAGATGGGGGATGGGTGAGTGGGGGAAGGGGAGGCGAGGTGTAAGGAGGGAGGCCAGGGGCGGCAAGCCAGGAAGTGACAGTGGAAGAGGGGATGGGGAGGTGTAGATGACAGTGGAGGTGGAAGTACTCATGGTGGACGAACGGCGACGGACGGACAGCAGGCAGCGGCGACGATGGATGGCGGCAGATGGACAGCAGGCGGCGGCGAGACCTGAACGGTGGTGAGTTGGCAGGCAGGCATGCAGGCGGATGGACAGACGGCAACAGCAGCAGTAGGCAGCGACGATGGCAGACGGACGACAGCGGCTGGCAGACGAAACACGCAGGCAGACAGAGAGACAGACAAACATCAAACGTAGCAGCAACAGCAACTTCAAAGATGTAGATTACACCCTTAGGGTAGCCAATTCTTTGGAATCTTGTGCTTTTGAAGGAGGGGATCCAACCCCCTAGATTCCCTTTGCAGGCAGTGCACCACGCTATAAAGCCCGTTTGGTGGCTGTATCTGCCAGAACTACTTGCAATCACGTGCCTGGCGTAGCAAAGTAGTTGGCTCAAATGGTTCAAATGGCTCGGAGCACTATGGGACTTAACATCTGTGGTCATCAGTCCCCTAGAACTTAGAACTACTTAAACCTAACTAACCTAAGGACACCACACACATCCATGCCCGAGGCAGGATTCGAACCTGCGACCGTAGCAGTCGCGCGGTTCCGGACTGCGCGCCTAGAACCGCTAGACCACCGCGGCCGGCTGCAAAGTAGTTCCTGGGCTAGCTGCGACCTGTGGTGAAGCTGCTGCAGGCTCTGCGAACGGTTAGCGATCCCTGACGGACATTGGTGGAGGCCTGGTGTGTTGTGTTGTGGCCGCCGGTAAATATTTGTGTTGACAACACAGATGGCGTTGGTTTTCCCTGTGATGGAGGTATCCCGTGTTGGTTGTATGTGAAATGGGATGGTGGTGCTGTAGGCGCTACGATGTCTGAAGTGGGCGGCCACAGAAATTAACATCTTTAGTCTCCATTTCTACATACCTGCAGCCCTCTCCGCTAGAGGCTCCAAATCGTAACGTGTTATATGATGCAGTGTAACATAAGTATGTCGTTGCTTGAGAAACAGCGTGCTGCAATCGAGTTTTGAATTCGAAGAGTTCTCGTACACATGAAGCACCCTCTCCTTCAGCATGGTAATACCAGAACATTTATGGGGGCTGCGACATGTGCAACAGTCTGACACCTTGGGATCTGTGGTGCCGTTCAGTATCGATACCAGACTGGGCAGAACACATGCCAAGGTTGGTTGTAAACCAAGCGACGACCTCGCCAATCCGAGGACGACTGGGGTACACATGTCCCGCTGCATGCGCACGTAGTGCCACCACCGAGCCGGCATAGAAGACGCTGCAACGAGGCCCATCCAATCTACTAGCGGAATCAGCCCTAAGCCTGAGCAGTGTTTATAGCAGTCCATCTGTCATTGTGATTATATTTGACGACTAGGCTCTGATTAATGGACTCTCTAGGACTTACTGTTTGAAGTTAAGTAAAGATAGTGCCATTCTGTATGCTTCTAATCATTTCTGCTTTCTGTCCGAGCACCCAGCTAATCCTCAGCATCCACCTCTGTCGGATCCAACGGGTTCACCGTCATCCATCATCCAGCATACAGTCACATACATCCAGCATACAATTACGGCAGATTTTCGTCTGTTTCCAGATCTTAATGACATCTTTGAGAACTTGAATCTAATGTGATGAAGCGGCGCAAGTAGTGGTGAGGTTGCGGCTGCGTTAATCATATGTTCTGTAGTGAGGGTATAAACAAACTGATCTCTCTTTGGGAAAAATGTGTTCGAAGACAGGGTGACTATGTTGAGAAATACATTTGTAGATGTGAAGAATAACGATGTAGATAGTTAATAACGTTTGTTTTAATTAAAAAACTTTAAGAGTTTTCACATAAAAATTTTCAGTAAGCTCTTGTAGTAGATGAATGTACTACTTAATTTGTACATGATTTGCGGGTATACAGGTTGCGAAATTCACTGCACGGAGCTGTCACCTCTGGCAACAATAATGGCTCTAACCCGGCAGGACATCCAGTTCAACTGAGCTTGGATAACGGATATGGGTACGTCATTCCATGCTCCATCAACTCGATGCCACATTTCATCAGTCGTAGTGGCTGGTGACTTGAGGCGTGCCAATATCTTGGCAGCCCATGATCTGATATTTTAAGATGTTGAGAGATGTGAAGAATGCTCCAGCCATGTCAGCGGCCAGACAATCTCTGTATCTAGGTAGTTTATAACAGCATGTATAACAGGCGGTTATGTTATCTTCCTAAAAGATAACGCCACAGAGACAATCGCCGCCCTTAAGGGAGTTTTTCGGTCTCGGAGCCTTATTTTCTGCTCATGTTCATCTTTTTTGCTGCAAAAAATTATTGTTTCATACAAATCTTTATTAACAGTCAAAAGTACATATCTTCGACAGAATGTAAATAATTTCTGGCCGGTAAACTGATGAGCCTATGCAGCACAAGAAACCAACCAAAATACCTCTGCGCGGATTGCGAAACTAAACGGTTGGCACGATTGAGGGTCAAGTATAGGTCTTCACTAAAAATTAAACGTTTGCATATTATCAGAATTATATTGTGCATGGCATGAACCTCGAAAATGACACTTCCTGAAGGGCATCTCAAAATGGCGGACACCTGATTACGTAGGTATTTTATTTAAGTAACAAAAGTTTTGAAAAATATATCGTTCTTTTCACGTCAGAATTACAAAGTGTCATTTTATTAAATCCAAAAAAGTATGCGGTTAACACAGTACTTTTTTTAAATCATGCAAACCAATTAAGAAATCTTGTCTCGCGATATACGCACTTAAAGTTTCGAGTACGGTTTTTGTGTACATAACTTTACAGTTTTTCAATGTACGATTAATCTGCTACTCCTAGGCCATACAGTAAATTTTCCTCTTCTCTGAAGACATCATTTTCCAAAGTGAATGTCTCTCCAGCCGCAATTGTAGCCTCGACGCTTGGCGCGTTTCTCGCCCATTTCCGTGGAGGCTGAGCAAGCCGTGGAACCGATAACAAGTCCCATGACTTTCATGCTATGTAGAACACCTTTAAAAACTTCGTTGAAAACAATACACTGCCAATTTTTATCAATTTGGACGACTTTTGCACCCGAAAAGCCGCGCGGGATTGGCCGAGTGGTCTGAGGCGCAGCAGTCATGGACTGTGCAGCTGGTCCCGGCGGAGATTCGAGTCCTCCCTCGGGCATGGGTGTGTGTGTTTGTCCTTAGGATAGTTTAGGTTAAGTAGTGTGTTAAGTCCCATAAGATTTCACACACATTTGAACTTTTTTTTTCTTGCACCCGGAAACATGTTTTTTTAGAACATAAGTCCAAATTAATGAGTTCAGTGCTTGATTGTTGTTCTGTGTATAAGCTCCACGGTCTCTCTCCATCAAATTGTAATCAGGCGGATGTTTGTAAACATCAGCAATAGCTTCAATAACTTCACTCCTCAGTGGTAGCTTATGTTCAGAAATATCCAGTGTGCTGTTCATCTCGGCTTCGTTTCATTTACACTAACTTCCGTGCTGCAGTCTGTCATTTGCTGAAATTCTGTGATAAAGTGCTTCCAAACCCCCTTCTTTAGCTCAATTTCGTCGACAGAATATATTTGAGATATCTGGTGGGAAAATAAAACACATTATAACTATAAACCGATTTCTTTTCCTATGTATGTCAAATGATTCTTAAATCTGTAAATATTTTGTATTATGAATGCTATTTAATATCTTTAATTGAGTGACCTTTTATGTACATAGTCAGAGACTGCAAACTTAATGTAAACGCTTGTCAATAATTGGGATTAAAATCAACAAAATATTAACAATGAATTTTGCATTAATTGGGAATGGAGTACGTCTATTTATTGTAAGACGAATTACCACATTATCATAGCTGACAGACTAGATGTTCGGGTTCCTGTAAATACTTGTAACAGTTTCTGGAATAATGATGTGGCGACGAAAATTTAGCAGCCATTTTCTGCACCTCATGCAGATCGCTACTAACGGTAGTAAACATTTTCAGAGCCTGCAGTTATTATTTCACTACAAAGTCCGATGTCCAAGCGCGGATAATGTTCGCATACCTGTAATAATTAATATTCATATGGTCGCGAATTAGGAATTGCGAGCCTGATATTCCGGCAACGGATTACTAGTCTACATACCGCCTTTCTAAAAAAATATATAAATAATTTTCTTTGCCAATGTAATTCTTCTTCTTCATCGGGAGGGAGAGCTGTAACCTAATCGATTTTTTCTTCGACGAACAATATTACGATAGCTTTTCTGAGAGAGATATCGATCGGAGTCGCGAACAGCCCAAGTTCCGAGAGCGGCTAGAGCGGACATACGCGTGCTTCCACTGAAACGTAGTTCCCTCCAAAATTATTTTGATCATATATTCTTAAGACTATAATGGGTCAAAATATGCAAACAACAAACAATTTTCTGATACCTCGATACCGGAACATCCTCTTAACAGACCAGAAACGTACGCTTGCTGTCCAAACTATCGTCTATCAGAAGCACAGGTGATTTTGTTGTGTACCACGCACAAGTACGCCAGGTCTTGGCCTGTACGACGATGACAAATGCAGTCCGGAGACGTTCGTTCTCCTCGAAGTCTCCACACAAGGATACGTCCAAAAACGGAACTCAACCTAGAAGACGACGTGGTGCCTCTCCTGTTGTCGTTAGGCGATCCGCTGTCGTCGTGCCTGGCTCTGCTTCTGCGTCAAGGGTAGTGGGACTTCGGATGTCGCCGCACTGTCCATATGGATACTTGTCTCGCCGCAAAGGAACCCTTTTCCTGAAAGTGACGTGGCTGTACGATCCTGCACGGCTGGGCCAGCAGTGAATATCATCTCGGGTGCCATTCGTGTGGAGCCGTTGAGATCCAGCACCGCGTTGGCTATAGTCCTCCTGAACCCAACGAATTAATATCTCCGTGACAGTCGCGAGATTCCAACCGGTATTGTGGGATGATAAATGAGTATCGTTAGACACCAGTCCTACCACTGTCGAATTCCGTCACTTGGCGCTAGACATCTCTCTTACTCGAGGCATAACACAACCTTCTCACGAGCAACCAACATTCAAATGCGATTTCTAAAAGAGGTACCCATTATCAATTCTTTCCTACTTTGTGTGTCTGCGCCGAACTGCTTATCATTTTCCTATACACTGATCAGCCACAACACTATGATCACCGATCTACTATCGATATAAACCCGTCCAGGCGATAGTAGCGTCACCTAGCGAGGAATGACTGCTAATCACACACACGCACGGTGCTTGTCGTATTGGTGAGCTTGCTGTCCGCGTATAGAATGGGGAAGGCGCGTGATCTATCCGAGATTCACCGAGGGCTGATTGTGATGGCCCAGAGGTTCGGCACGAACATTTCGGAAACGGTACGACTTGTTGGGTGTTCGGGAAGTGCTATGGTGAGTGTATTCAGCAAGTGCCGAAACCAAGGTGAACACTCCTAACGATGGGCCCCCCACAGCCGACAAAATATGCATGTGCCAATGTTAACACCACGATATCGGCATCTACGACTGAAATGGGGACGTGACCATCGACACTGAACGTTGGCGCAGTGTCAGATCGTTGCGTGATCTGATGAATCCCGATAACTTCTTCATCACATCGATAGGAGGGAGCGAATCCTTCTTCTTCCATGGGAGCAGCTCCTTGACACATGTGCTGTTGGACGGAGACAAGCTAGCAGCGGCTTCATTATGCCCTGAGGAACATTCATGTGAGCATCCATTGGTCCAGTGAAGCTCGTACCATGATGACCAAGAATTCTTTCCCGACGGCAGTGGCATTTTTCAACAAGATAATGCGCCATGTCACAAGGCCAGGAGTGTGATGGAGTGGTTCGAGAAACGCAGTGGCGAGTTCTAAATGATGTGTTGTCCCCCCAGCTCGCCAGGTTTGAACCTGATCGAACAAATCTGGGATATAATTCAACGTGGCTTCAGAGCACATGGCTCTCCTCCCTGCAATTTACGGGAATTAGGTGACTTGTGTGTGCAGATGCGCCAACTCCCTCCAGCAACCTAAGGCCTCAATGCTTCCAATGTTTCCACGACACGGCGTGTAGCCGCTGTTATTCCTGCCAAAGGTGGACGTACCGGCTATTAGGTAGGTGGTCATAATGTTCTGGTTGATAAGTGTACAAACGTCCACCCAGGTTCGATTCCCGGCTGGGTGGGAGATTTTCTCCGCTCAGGGACTGGGAGTTGTGTTGCCTTTATCATCATTTCATCCTCATCGAGACGCAAGTCGCCGAAGTGGTGTCAACTCGAAAGACTTGCACCCGGCGAACGGTCTACCCGACGGGAGGCCCTAGCCACACGGTATTTCCATTGAACAAACTTGTAGCACATTTTATGTCAGTTTGATCTTTATTGTGTGTCATCTCTACTGTGTTACACTCTTAATGGCTAGTAGTGTTCGAGGAAAAAATAACATATTTCGAATAAGAAGATGGGCAGCGAAGTTTAAAAAACAAAGAAGTACCACCTTTGAAATTCATTTTTAGAATTAAAATGGATAAAGTGAATCATTTTAACACAAATAATATAATCTCTATTGTTTTTTTTCTTTTACATACTCATGTTTTAGACCATAAAATAAATCTTCTTTTTTAGCATTCTTCCATAACATCACAAACCGGCATAGTTCCTTCCAAAAGGATAAGACCTATTTCCTTGCCTATCCTCCTCCAATCCGTAATCCGTCGTTAATGAACTCGTCCTTGATGGTACGTTAAAGTCTAATTTTCCTTCCTTCCTTCCTTCCTTGCTTCTATACATAACAGCAGTGCAAAACAAACACTGAAGTTAGTTGTTTATATTTCCTGCTACCGTAAGAACTGATTTCTCCTTCCACGTGTTGTGCAGACGGCGAGACCCAGAGTAACATGTGCAGTGGTTAGACACTGGACTCGCATTCGGGGGGACGACGGCTCAATCCCGCGTCCGGCCATCCTGATTTAGGTTTTCCGTGATTTCCCTAAATCGCTCCAGGCAAATGCCGGGATGGTTCCTTTCAAAGGGCACAACCGAATTCCTTCCCCGTCCTTCCCTAATCCGATGAGACCGATGACCTCGCTGTCTGGTCTCCTTCCCCAAAACAACCCCCCCCCCCCCCCACCAGAGCAACATGTTGTTTGCAGTGTAGCGTTTCAGTGGTCTCACTGTGTTATCAAAGGTAACTGCAGCGTATAGCCTATATTTGTGGATTCCTTATATCCTCCCATCTTTTATGTCATTTTGTTACAACTGTTAGCGATTGGTTTTCAGAAGATGTTAAAATATTCCAACCTAGATCACTAGACATCTACTCACACATAACTGTGAAATAATAATCAGTCGTTTTGCACATAAAATCCATTACCTGCAATAATGTCTAAATTATGCACCTATTGCCGAACAGTATGGCTTAACACATCTTCCTGGGCTATCCATTAGAATCTATAGCTCGATGACTCGCTGGACTTTTGGCAACGATCTCAAACAATGCTCCGCAGGTAATTAGCTAGGTATTTAAACACTTCACACTTCAGTACTTTGTAAATTAATAGTCGGTACCTCTGACTAATACACTCCTGGAAATGGAAAAAAGAACACATTGACACCGGTGTGTCAGACCCACCATACTTGCTCCGGACACTGCGAGAGGGCTGTACAAGCAATGATCACACGCACGGCACAGCGGACACACCAGGAACCGCGGTGTTGGCCGTCGAATGGCGCTAGCTGCGCAGCATTTGTGCACCGCCGCCGTCAGTGTCAGTCAGTTTGCCGTGGCATACGGAGCTCCATCGCAGTCTTTAACACTGGTAGCATGCCGCGACAGCGTGAACGTGAACCGTATGTGCAGTTGACGGACTTTGAGCGAGGGCGTATAGTGGGCATGCGGGAGGCCGGGTGGACGTACCGCCGAATTGCTCAACACGTGGGGCGTGAGGTCTCCACAGTACATCGATGTTGTCGCCAGTGGTCGGCGGAAGGTGCACGTGCCCGTCGACCTGGGACCGGACCGCAGCGACGCACGGATGCACGCCAAGACCGTAGGATCCTACGCAGTGCCGTAGGGGACCGCACCGCCACTTCCCAGCAAATTAGGGACACTGTTGCTCCTGGGGTATCGTCGTGGACCATTCGCAACCGTCTCCATGAAGCTGGGCTACGGTCCCGCACACCGTTAGGCCGTCTTCCGCTCACGCCCCAACATCGTGCAGCCCGCCTCCAGTGGTGTCGCGACAGGCGTGAATGGAGGGACGAATGGAGACGTGTCGTCTTCAGCGATGAGAGTCGCTTCTGCCTTGGTGCCAATGATGGTCGTATGCGTGTTTGGCGCCGTGCAGGTGAGCGCCACAATCAGGACTGCATACGACCGAGGCACACAGGGCCAACACCCGGCTTCATGGTGTGGGGAGCGATCTCCTACACTGGCCGTACACCACTGGTGATCGTCGAGGGGACACTGAATAGTGCACGGTACATCCAAACCGTCATCGAACCCATCGTTCTACTATTCCTAGACCGGCAAGGGAACTTGCTGTTCCAACAGGACAATGCACGTCCGCATGTATCCCGTGCCACCCAACGTGCTCTAGAAGGTGTAAGTCAACTACCCTGGCCAGCAAGATCTCCGGATCTGTCCCCCATTGAGCATGTTTGGGACTGGATGAAGCGTCGTCTCACGCGGTCTGCACGTCCAGCACGAACGCTGGTCCAACTGAGGCGCCAGGTGGAAATGGCATGGCAAGCCGTTCCACAGGACTAGATCCAGCATCTCTACGATCGTCTCCATGGGAGAATAGCAGCCTGCATTGCTGCGAAAGGTGGATATACACTGTACTAGTGCCGACATTGTGCATGCTCTGTTGCCTGTGTCTATGTGCCTGTGGTTCTGTCAGTGTGATCATGTGATGTATCTGACCCCAGGAATGTGTCAATAAAGTTTCCCCTTCCTGGGACAATGAATTCACGGTGTTGTTATTTCAATTTCCAGGAGTGTATAATCAAATTACATAACAAAGTGCAAACTTTGATAGCATTCAGTACCTGTTCCCAGTGAAGTCATTGAACGAAACTCTAGAAAAACAATATACACTTAAGTTCTAACTTTAAAAGAGAGAAAACACTCTGGTAATATGTAGTAATAATCCAATATATGAAGAAAGGGCATAGAAACACCAAAATAAGCCATTTCTATATAATTATCTTGGTTATTGATTTAGTCGATGGTGGGAAAGCAGCCGCATACGATTACCAATTATAAATAAAACAGACTCTGGCTGCAAGGATAGTTGACTTTTGTTTTTACACTATCGACTTCGCAACAGCCAGTCCCATCTTCAGATGCAGCTTATGTACACATCAGTCGATGTTAGGTATTATTTTCCCAATCACAGCTGGATGTCAGTCGAATGGCAAGCGTGCACACCCATGTCCACAACACCACACAAAATGACACCTCATTGCTGGGCAGCAGCATAATTATCTAAAGCTCTAAGTGTTGAAAACAGCGGGAGGAACGGGGAAACGACAGAGTGTGGAAGAGCGAAATGTAGCACATAAAAAATCACAGTTTAATGTTACTGTTGCAGCGACAAACACAGAAGCAAGAAATTGCTTGAATCGTAGATTTGTTGATTGCAGTATAACGAAAGATTTACGTCAGCAAGTCTCCATTTTGATGCAAACACCGCACCTAGACACACGATTTGTATAGTTTCTCTTGAATATATTTCATATTACTCTAGACATTGGTTTTTTTACCACGGTCTAATTCTTCAAGCCTTATAAATGTTCAGTAAGAAACTGTATTTTCGGTGTGTTTCTGTGATATAATCAAGAAAATTTATTGTACGTTTTATAACGAAAATTGAACTCACATTTCTAGGCCAAGAAGCTTCCTGTATTCGTCCACAAGTAGGTATAAACAGTACTGCTCATTTTTATAATCATCTCTCTCTTCTCTTCAACAGCAGAAATTTACAGTGTACTCATTTGTGTATGAACGAACTACTTGTTTTGAATGTGAGTCACAGAACTACATCCAGAAAGATAGTACTGCTACAGTGTTGTTGCCATTTAAAGTATCGCTAAAATGTTTGTTTTGCCACGATATACCTCCCCACCTTTAGTTATGAGCTGTGTAAGACTCATAAGCGTTTTATGTAGAGGTCAGTCGAAACCACCGCCGGCGATTCTTTTCGAGGAATGTAACGTCAATCACAAATTCACCTGTATATCTATGATGTTTACCGCACTGTGCAATAAGTCATCAGCGATTTGTAGTTGGATGCTTATGTTTAATAAAATGTGACTATGTTAACGTCAAGCGCGAAGCGGAGAACTGTTAAACGGGGCTCAGGAACCCGCTGAAGTTGTGACGCTCAGCTTCATTTTTTTGCCAGTCCATATATTCTAATCCTACATTCCTCAAAGAACCATTTTCTAAATCCAATCTTTGTCTGCCACCACAATTTTCCAGCCTACGACTCCTTCCAATAAATAGCAGAATATTTGTTGAGATGTCATTCTTGTATGGAATATTCATAGATTTCGCTTCGTATTTGCAACTCTTCCTTTCGTACTTTATCTGTCTACTTCAGTTTGAATGTTGTTCTGTAGCATACCATTTCACGTAATTTTCCTTCAATCTGTATTTCATTTTCGAGCAACTTTCTGTTCCAATGACAGGTTGTAATCGGTTTCAGTTCAATATTCAGTTCACGAACAATACTTGTCTTGTGTAAAGCTGCCTAGATCTGCGCCAGTATGTTTATGATGCATCTCTTAGTCTGACGATATTGCATGTTGTTGCTCGCTACAAACGAGAATTCATTTTTTCCTCTCTCTAAGCCCCATTTTTTTCCTCAACGAGTCGACGCAAGAAATTCTTGGATTACCAACCGCGTCAATCCTTTCCGTATACGCGACGTCAAGGGAAGTACAAGGTGGTTATAATTAAACTTACGCTGCTTGAGCCAGTATAAACAGAAAACTATTTATCGTATGGGTGCCCAACTTTACAAGAATGATGTTCAGGTTGTGCGCTACAGGATTTGTATTCTTATTAGTGTTAGTGTCATGACTTGTCGATAGGCGCTGGTACTGTTACGACGACGTAGGGCTGAAACACAAACATCAGAGTGCATTACAGTGGCAGGTGGGTAGGGATTTAGACGTAAAGCTTTTTTATCAGAACCATAGCGATAATAGTGCTCTTCTTCGCGGGTATGGCGCATTAAAGGAATATGGAGAATCCTCTTTGTGCACCGGTGATGAAGAACATCGACTGGCTATTTGGGAACTGCTCCTGGGAGAGGAGGCCCATTCAACCACAAATTGCTAAAAAAGTTATTTTGGCCACTGCTGAGAATGCTGGACGCAATGTGCTATCTTCAAGCAGTGCATGAACTGTTTCACGACAGCTGAACATCCCATGGCCCACTGTTCGAAAAATGCTGCGACCATTTGTGAAATGGCATTCCTAGTGCTGTTCGAGGCTGTCGTGGATGTAGATGGTCATCACATTAAGCACTGTTTGTAACCTGGAGCGTAAACATGGTACGCAATTAACAACTTTTACCCTCTCGCGTGGTAATTAAAATGTGTTTCTTTTAATGGTTGATTTGTAAGTTCTCTACCGCGTGTCCTAACAAATACTTCCACAAAGTTTCAATGTCCAACGACCACTCATTCTTCATGGAGGCCCTCTCAAGCAGAAAACGTTTAATTATAAACACCCGGTACATTCTCGCCCATACTGTTCTGGTTAAGTGCTGGTGTCGGCCATATACTGGCATCTCGCTCCCGCTGCTCTTAGCTGGCCCAGAAGAATAGAAACTTTAGTAGGATTCGGACATCTTTGAGAGCTTGAATGGAAATACACATGCACATTGTCCATGAGAAGGCGCTTCTATGACAATATTCGAAAACGTGTGATTTTATTCTATATCTACATCTACATCTACATGAATACTCTGCAAATCACATTTAAGTGCCTGGCAGAGGGTTCATCGAACCACCTTCCCAATTGTCTATTATTCCAACTTCGCATAGCGCGCGGAAAGAATGAACACCTATATCTTCCCGTACGAGCTCTGATTTCCCTTATTTTATCGTGGTGATCATTCCTCCCTATGTAGGTCGGTGTCCACAAAATATTTTCGCATTCGGAGGAGAAAGTTGGTGACTGGAATTTCGTGAGAAGTTTCCGTCGCAACGAAAAACGCCTTTCTTTTAAAGATTTCCATCCCAAATCTTACATCACTTCTGTGACACTCTCTCCCATATTTCGCGATAATACAGAACGTGCTGCCTTCCTTTGAACTTTTTTGATGTATTCCGTCAGTCCTATCTGGTAAGGATCCCACACGGCGCAGCAGTATTCTAAAAGAGGACGGACAAGCGTAGTGTAGGCAGTCTCCTTAGTAGGTCTGTTACATTTTCTAAGTGTCCTGCCAATAAAACGTAGCCTTTGGTTAGCCTTCTCCACAACATTTTCTATGTGTTCTTTCCAATTTAAGTTGTTCGTAATTGTAATTCCTAGGTATTTAGTTGAATTTACGGCTTTCAGATTAGACTGATTTATCGTGTAACCGAAGTTTGACGAGTTCCTTTTAGCACTCATGTGGATGACCTCACCTTAGGGTGAACTACCACTTTGCTCACCATTCAGATATTTTTTTCTAAATCGTTTTGCAGTTTGTTTTGATCTTCCGATGACTTTATTAGTCGATAAACGACAGCGTTATCTGCAAACAACCGAAGATGGCTGCTCAGATTGTCTCCAAAATTGTTTATATAGATTTAGGAAGAGCAAAGGGCCTATAACACTACCTTGGGGAACGCCAGAAATCACTTCTGTTTTACTCGATGACTTTCCGTCAGTTATTACGAACTGTGACCTCTCTGACACTAAATCGCAAATCCAGTCACATAACTGAGACGATATTCCATAAGCACGCAATTTCACTACGAGGCGCTTGTGTTGTACAGTGTCAAAAGCCTTCCGGAAATTCAGAAATACGGAATCGATCTGAAATCCCTTGTCAGTAACACTTAAGACTTCATGTGATTGAAGAGCTAGTTGTGTTTCACAGGAACGATGTTTTCTAAACCCATGTTGACTGTGTGTCAATAGACCGTTTTCTTCGAGGTAATTCATAATGTTCGAACACAATATATGTTCCAAAATCCTGCTGCATATCGACGTTAATGATATGGGCCTGTAATTTAATGGATTACTCCTACTACCTTTCTTGAATTTGGTGTGACCTGTGCAACTTTCCAGTCTTTGGGTACGGATCTTTCGTCGAGCGAACGGTTGTATATGATTGTTAAGTATGGAGCTAATGCATCAGCATACTCCGAAAGGAACCTAATTGGTATACAGTCTGGACCACAATACTTGCTTTTATTAAGTAATTTAAGTTGCTTCACTACTCCGAGGATATTGACTTCTACGTTACTCATGTTGGCAGCTGTTCTCGATTAGAATTCTGGTATATTTACTTTGTCTTCTTTCGTGAAGGCATTTCGGAAGTCCCTGCATTAACGACGTATATTCGTGAAAGTCGTCAGCCTGACCTACTTTCTTCTTGGATGATGTTCTCCTTGTCTGTGATAACAACCGCTTCCTGGAAAGTATATTATCAGCATGACTAAGGGTGTGTCGGATTGTGATGCCACAGCGATAAACAAAATTATATCAGTTAGGAGCTCATCTTCATCCGTCAGACCAAACTCTGACTCATATTTTTGTAGGATTACAATCACAAAAATTAAATTACGTCTCAAGTTAAATATGTTTGCATCAATGAACAGAACTTTAACAACTGATCGTGACTGATCTACGCGTAAATCAGCAGCAAAGCCGTAATACCGAAAACTTCTATTATACTTCCTGCACTAGCTACTGAGCCGGCCGAAGTGGCCGTGCGGTTAAAGGCGCTGCAGTCTGGAACCGCAAGACCGCTACGGTCGCAGGTTCGAATCCTGCCTCGGGCATGGATGTTTGTGATGTCCTTAGGTTAGTTAGGTTTAACTAGTTCTAAGTTCTAGGGGACTAATGACCTCAGCAGTTGAGTCCCATAGTGCTCAGAGCCATTTGAACCATTTGAACTAGCTACTGAATATCCCCAGGACAAGAAAAGAAAAAGTGGCGCCACAGTAAATTGAACTAAAGCGCGAAGAACACGACACAAAAGAAAGGAAACCGTAATAAATTTCGTATTACCAGGTGGACTTTAATAACTTCTGCTTCGTGTCTTGAGAACGCAACAAAAAAGTAAAAAAAGGTTATGGCCTCAAAATCTTCTCCGCCTAAGTAACAAGATCTGTTAATCTTTAATAGTTTTCTGCAAATTCTTCTATATTTGTTTAGCCATAAACTTCCAATATACAATTTGAGGGATTTCAGTGATAACCAATTCATTATCATTTTGAATGGGAAACCATATCCAGTGACGAACGGTCCATTGTTATAAAAACACACGTGAAATAGTATTCACACTGCAGAGTGTCCTGGGTAAGGTGTTTATTTCGTTTGCACCAATAAACGTAATGAAAATAACCAATGTCAAGCGGTACACGAAACATACGGTATTGACATAGCCATTCTGTACACCCAGGGTCTTTATTCACAGTGATGGTTCGTGTTGTTTTCGTTTACAACAGCGATAACATGGGGAAACCATGAGGGAGATAATTCAGATCGGCCAGTGAGGGATTTGCATACAACCAGCTGTGTTTGAAGCGTGATACGTCTTCGTCATCTCGCTCTATCAAAATACTCAAATGGCTTGTCTAGGAATAAAAATCACTGCATTACACAGGGCGAGAAAGACGAAAGATACTTCATGTAAAATAAAGACAAAAAGTTAGAGTAGAGCTATATATCGAACTGCTACACATCGTAAGTGTGTGTCCACATTCTCACGCACACCTGGAGTGAGGCTGACATACAAATTCTGGGTATGTTGAAAACTGTTGCCCAATTGCCAGTATCATCATTTTAATGCAAAATAACGCTTACACTCGTTTTCAAGCTGATTAACGAGCTGGAATTTCTGTAGATACAAATTTCAGTCGTCACTCTTAGATAAACAGGAACACGTATATTGTATTACCTTTATCTTCACTGGCCAGCTGTCACAGTCCTTGGGATAGACAGTAAAAATCAAGTGTTTAGTTTACAGAAGAGATATCTCCAAAGACTGAATCATCGTGAATTGCAGAGAACTTCCTAAGATAACTAAAGCATGCACGGACCCGGCTCTTCTCATTACCTTCCGGATGACATGACATCGTAGATGAAATCGAGGAAGTTAGAGACCTGGCAGAATATAGAGGGGTACGGGTAGGCGGTGCAGGGGTTGAGGTTCCACGAGGCGATGCCGATGACGACCGCGTCCTGCACCAGCGGGCCCCCGGGGTCGCGCTGCAAGCACACAGAAAGGTCTTTGTATCGCTACCGCCAAGGTCTGACACGGACACTACTTACACGTTCTAGAAGGTTAAAGTCAGAAAACTTAGGAGGAATAGTGTAAAGCCCCTAAACCTGTGGAGCTAAAAACTTATTGAATTGATTGGCGACTCCATGGCGTGTTGTGTGCACCAAGACCAAATAGTGGATAGAATTGGAAGGAAAATCAGCATTGGCCATATTTTGTTGTTTTATTGTCAGCAAAATCGATTTTCGGTCACTTAGTGACCATCCTCAGTGCTGTAATATACAATTAAAATTGGTAGGCAGTGGTATCAAGCTATAACCACAATCTTAGAGCGATCACATAAACAGTTTCATCTGATCGCTCTAAGCTTGTGGTTATAGCTTGATACCAGTGCCTACCAATTTTAATTGTATATTACAGCACTGAGGATGGTCACTAAGTGACTGAAAATCGATTTTGCTGACAATAAAACAACAAAATACGGCCAATGCTGATTTTCCTTCCAATTCTAACTTACTGAATTGTTGAATGCTGCATCTGAAACAAGCCTACAACAAAACTAGACAACAGACCAAGACTGCCAAAGGGTTATGCCCTTCAGGAGTCGGACTGTTCTATGTGTATTTTATCTGGCAATTTCCAGCCCTTTTGTCCCTTCTTTCTCATTCGTCCCTTTACACACACACACACACACACACACACACAGATGTATACATATCTCAACAGTTCTTGCAGACTTGCTATTTGCAAGTAATTCTTAGACCGCAATCTTGTATCTTCACTCACTAATGAAATTACTCTATTCCTATAGGTACGGAGAGTGCCTCGAAATCTCCAGCATTGGTCTCCTACGAGGTCATTTCTCGACCCCTCTCTCCTTCCTCCCAGCACCGCAACTCCCATTCACAAACCTTTCCTTATGCCTTTCCACTCATATTTTTTCCACCGTGTACAAACTATAGGGATTGATCGAGGATACGGAACAAAAAAGATCTAATGAACTTATGTCCGGAAATGCGTGGTTTACATTTTAAAAAATGGCTCTGAGCACTATGGGACTCAACTGCTGTGGTCATCAGCCCCCTAGAACTTAGAACTAATTAAACCTAACTAACATAAGGACATCACACACATCCACGCCCGAGGCAGGATTCGAACCTGCGACCGTAGCAGCAGCGCGGCTCCGGACTGGAGCGCCTGGAACCGCACGACCACCGCGGCCGGCGGTTTACATTTTCGAGACCATTTATTCAATCATACATTGTTATAGAGACTGCTGTCTAATACGCACTGTACCATGCAGCCACAGTTACAGTATGTGTTGAAAATGGTTTCCACGTGACTCAACGAATGCATTTTCTGTCTCACACGTTCACATCCGCCAGGCTGCATCCGAACAGCGTCAAAGGCAGCATGAATACGCTACTCCAGTGTCTCCACATCTGGAATGGGCTCTGGATTCACGATACTTTTGAACTTTTGAGATGGCCCCATAATCAGAAATCGTACGGGTTGAGACCCTGTGAACGAGGAGGCCCCTCGTCCGATCCATCGACCGGGAAGACGCGGTTGAGATGCGTCCGGACGTTAACGGCGAAGTGGGTTGGAGTACCATCATGTAGCAGCCACGTAACCATTCGAATCGTCAATGGCACTTCTGCCTGCAGGGAAGCCAAAGTCGCCCGTAAGAAATGCCGACAGTCCCAGCCTTTTAAGGCGATGTGGAAGGAAAACTGGTCCCAAAATACGGTTACCATTTATCCCGACCCACACATTCGAGCTGCACCAATTGTGATGATTCGCTGTCACTGTACCGTGGGGATTCTGCTTGCTATGCTACAGATGACTGTCATGAAAGTTGAAGATACCACTCCGCGTAAGGGTGACCTCACCTCTGAATACGATGGACGACACAAATCGTAGAATCGTGGTTGCCTGGAGAAGAAACCAGTGACAAAACTGGTCCCGATGAGGAAAGTCTGTCGCTAATAAGCCCTGCACACGCTGTAAGTGATAAGGGCAGTTACAATTGTCATGGAGAATGTTCCACATAGTCGTCTGGCTTACCCTCCACTGGCTGGCCAACTGCCTGGTACTGACACGGCAGTCGCCTTCCACAGTGTTAATCACATTATTCTCCAAGTCTGGTGTTCGAACGTTTCGGGTACATCCTTCAATATTTCCTGCTTCCTGAAACGTCCCTGTCTCAGACACACAGCGAAACACTGTTGCAAACATTGAATGCTGTGGTTCTTGTCGGCGGAGATAGGTCTCCTAATACAACCTTGCTGCCCGCAGCCCGTTGTCCTTTGCCTTTCCGTAAGTAAACAAACCGTCGGCAAGCCTCGATTCGAATACGGAACCATTGTGTACAACGCTGTATCACATTCACTACAAGGCGAGTCAGCAAAAGAAGTGAATCGGTCACAACATTGTCAATGATTATAGCAGGAGAGGGCGCTACGGCAGGACGTATGTGGAACAGTACCATCCTCTAAGAGAAAGCTATGCATACTGTAACTGTGGCTGCATCGTACAGCGCATATTGGACCGCAGTCTCTGTAACAAAGTATGACTGAACAAGTGGTCTTTAGCATGGAAACTATAAGTTCATTATACCTTTTTTGTTCCGTATCCTCTCATCGATCAATCCCTAGCGTTTGCACACGGTGGGAAAAAATCACGCTGTATAACTATTCCGCACACTACCCGTTTGCAGTGTCATTAACATTCCTCTGCCAAATATTAATTTCAGGTCCAAAATCAAAATAGACTTACTATCAAACCAAGCAGAGTCCTTTTATGCTTGTAAAGTTCCTGTATTAGACGTCAATGTACTGCCGTTCGTCACCCTGAAAATCTTCGAGTAGCGATCCATAATCTCCATTTCCCCCAAATTAGGTAATGGCCTGTAACTCACTGACCACTCTGTCCTCTTTCTCCTGACCTATAGTCCGTTACTTAACTATTACTGGCACAAGTCAGTAGAATGGCTTCCACTGCAGCTACCACATAGAAGAGACAGTCATAGTGTGTAAAGCACTTCCATCTTCTTCTCCAGTACAATAATACAAGTGCTTCAACAACAGAGAACCACCACCGCCACCACTACTATTCCTACCACCAAACGGCAACACTATCCTCAATCTTGTATCCTTCACATATAAACTCCTACCATTCTCTATAGCCAGCGGCCACTGGTTTAATCAAAATAATCGTTGCCAACTTAAATTTCATTTTATCACATAATTGTGAACGATACATTAACTCCTACAGCCCAAACAAATTGGGAAGTCGACTACAAGTACAGTACTTAAACTCATATGTGTCTGCCGTGCTCTAAGTAAGTTTAATCACGGCTGAAGTAGATAAACGCATATTGTCCATACAAAAAGAAAGAACTCACGGAAATGGTGGGATAATAATAATTAAGTTAAAATCAGAGGGATGCGTAGTGAAAGTGAAGGACACGATGGAATTCAAGGGAAGTAACTAGATGAAGTGTCAGCCAAAGAAGCTATTATTCTAAATCAGGTGGCTCAGTGTGCTGTGGTATAATATATCCTCAATATTGAAGTACAGATTCATGTGGGCGTGTGAAGAAGAATGGCTGGAAGTGACGGACATTACATTATCATTGATAAAACATAACATACGACAATAAGGACTAGTAAACGAAACGATCGTCACGGTGAGACTGAAGTTTGCGGACATCTAACAGTTGTAGGAATCTACGCACCAGAGGAAGGAAAGAAGGAAGAAACAGATTTGTCCTCGAAGAATTACAGAAACACATGAATAAAGTAAACATCACTGACCATGTCATCTTGGCAGGTGACCTAAATGAAAAAAGTGGTTCAAATGGCTCTGAGCACTATGGGACTTTACATCTGTGGTCATCAGTCCCCGAGAACTTAGAACTACTTAAACCTAACTAACCTAAGGACATCACACACATCCATGCCCGAGGCAGGATTCGAACCTGCGACCGTAGCGGTCACGCGGTTCCAGACTGAAGCGCCTATAACCGCACGGCCACACCGGCCGGCTGACCTAAATGAAAGGACAGGTAAAGAACGGTTGATGAGCCACAATGAAGAAGATACTCTTAATAACAACAGTATAAAATTGACTGTGTCTGACGCCTTTAATGAAGCCAAAGTAACTAAAAATTTTTTTAGAAAGAAAGTTAGATAAAGAAATGATCTGCACGAGGCTACAGATTTCTTTCTGACTGTATAATTATAAATAAAAAATTAGTTTCAGGAGTGGAAGATGCACACCTACATACGGTGACAAATGTGAGTGCACATCACTGTCTTATTAAATCAAAGATTCAGCTGTGGGAAAGATGGAAGAATCCGAATATGAGAAAAATTAAGTGAAATAAATCCAAACAAAGCTTTTAAGGCGCATCTGCTCCAAGAAGAGAGTTTAAGGAGTCTATACCGCTGCAGGTTAACTATTCCATCAAATGCCATCAAATAAAGGACTAATTGAAGAATTTAAAAACATTAAAAATATCACTATAGAAGTACTAGGTGAAAAAACCAAAAAGAACAGAAGAAGGGGGACTGAAAATTTGGGATGAAGAGTTAGAAGAAGGCGTAGAAAGTAAAAATGAAGCCCATAGGTAGTAGAATGAAATTTTGACTCTGCAGTGGAGTATGCGCTGAGGAGAATCTTCCTGGCAGATTAAAACTGTGCGCCGGACCGAGACTCTATCTCGGTTTCCTTCGCCTGCCAGAAAGTTTCACACCAGCACACACTCCGCTGCAGAGTGAAAATTTCATTCTGGAAACATCCCCCAAGCTATAGCTAAGTCATGTCTCCGCAATATCATTTCTTCCAGGAGTGCTAGTCTTGCAAGTTTCGCAGAAATTCCGTGAAATTTGGAAGGCAGCAGAGGTACTGGCGAAAGCACAGCTGTGAGGAGGGGTACAGAGTCATGCTTAGGTAGCTTAGTCGAAAGAGTACATCCTCGCGAAAAGCAAAGGCCCCGAGTTCGAGTCCCGATCCGGCACACAGTTTTGATCTGCCAGAAAATTTCATACAGAGAGTTTTTGCAGAAACAGACTGAAGAAGCTAAATAAAAAATATAATAAAACCAGAAAGGAAACGCCACAAAATAGTAAGGTCGGCACAGAGATCATCAGGGATACGTTCATAAGCAGAGCCGAACATGACATGCACGATAGACAGGATATTGTATATAAATTGCTAGAAAGAACACACATAGATACTGCAAGTATCAATATCCTTCTTGGATAAATCACTATAAGAAATTATGGTATGAACCGGACGCAGAAGTGCCAATTGAATAAATGTAGTGAAAGGGACAGATCTAATAAATCTGACAAATTACGAGTAAAACAGGGGTTACAGGAAACAAAAAACACAAAAACTGTCCTTTAATATATCCTCTCTGTTGAGGTAGAGGCTCATACAGTGGAGTGAAGAAGAGTCGCCGGAAGTGATGGACAACACATTATGTTTAGTAAAACATAAGGTGATCTTTTCTAGTAGACCTAAGGATGATCACAGTGAGACTGAACTTTGATAGAAGCCATCAACAGTTACAGGAACCTACACAACGCGAGAAGGACAAAAGGATGAAACAGAAATGCACTACGAAGAATTACAGAACCATCTGGATAAAATGAGCAACAATTAACTTAGAACTGTTGATATATGGCTAACTTTCTAGAATTCGGGATGCTCCATCTCCACAACATGTGTCGGCGTACGGATGAAATACCAGAGAATGGACATGCACTAAAGTTATTTCGGTTTTTAAAAAAGGGGAGAGTGAGAAGTAACGTAACTAATTACAGGGAATTAGTCTTCAGAAAGCTCCTTACAAAATCTACAGCAAAATAATTAATGAAAGGATTCGAAACATTTCTGATTCGAATGTATTAGAACAACAAGCAGGCTTCCATGAAAGAAGATCCTGTGTCGACGATGTTTTCACTCTGAAACAAATTATACAAAAAAGTCTAGAATCCAATTTGGAATCATACCTAGCATTTGTCGACTATGAAGAAGCATTCATCGCATCCGCAGAAAAAGACTCTGGTTAATAATGGAGGAAAGAGGTTTCACCCGGAGCCTGATACAAGCGCGCCAAGTTGTCTATAAAAACACTGAAATCAGAATGAATCCTGGCGAAGAGGTGATACCAAAAATATAGATAAATTAGGTAGTAAGGCAAAACTGTTCAACATCTACATCGACGACCTTGTCAGGTTATGGATGAAGGACAGAATACCTCAAGGTATAAAAAGTGGGATAGGTGAACTTCTAAATACATGCTTTTTGTCGACAACCAGATAATTTTATAGGAAAGTGAAGACAAATTATAAATATCGGTACGTAGATTAAACAACATAAGTCCAAATTTCAATCTGAAGATATCGACAACAAAAATAAAAAGTATGTCTTTTTGTAAAATAGCCCATTAAGGCTAATATAATCATCAGCAACACAACAAGAGAAAATCAGCATCTATCAATACATATGTGGCACGACAGGAAGAACATCAAGGGTAAAACGAGCAGAGAAACCCAACGGAAATTTTATAAAGTAATGGTACTATCTGTAGTTTTATACGGAGCAGAAACTTGTACATTAAGAGCAAAAGACCTAAGACAACCTGAAATATCAGAGATGAAGTTCCTTCCTACATCAGTGAAAGACTGCAGAAAGAGAATGTAAAACAAGAAAAGAAGAAATAAGAGAAGAACTGGAATGCAGCCATTAATCCCTTTACAAGCAGCGGAATTCAATCGTTTTGGAAGAAGGAGTGTGGGAAGGCCGGGGAAGAGATGGTGAGGCTGGAACAGGCTGTAAATCGTAATTCAGGATTGGCAGAAGAAGAAGAAGAAGTAGCAGAAAACCAACTACACGGCCGAGGAGTTCCTTCCGTCCATTGAGGTACCACAAATTCCTCCTCACTTGCCTTGAGGTAGGGAACAATCTAATGAAGCATCACTTTCTTCTCTGGAGGGAGGACCCTCCACCATGTAGTGTTTTTAACTGAATGTGTTTTATTTCTATTTAAGAGGACAGGATGTACAAGGGAACTGTCCAATCCGACATGTCGAAACCACCCTGAAAATATTTTGTGCAGGAAGAATACACCGAGAGGAACGCAGTGTGAAAATTTTAGTTCCTAAGACACCCTGCAAGACTTTTTTTAATCTTGAAATTTGCAAATTCGTAGCTCGCCAGGTGGCTGAAGAAATGTATACCCTGCAGTAGCTTAGCAGACAGCACATGCGCAACATGGCGGGCACAAATCACTGGTTGTCAGCACATCGGTAAACAGATGACACGGGCCAGCGCGATCGTAATTTGTAAAGCGAGTTTCAGTTTCCGTTGATAGTTTTGGTTGGTTCAAATGGCTCTGAGCACTATGGGACTTAACTTCTGAGGTCATCAGTCCCCTAGAACTTAGAACTACTTAAACCTAACTAACCTAAGGACATCACACACATCCATGCCCGAGGCAGGATTCGAACCTGCGACCGTAGCGATCGCGCGGTTCCAGACTGTAGCGCCTAGAACCGCTCGGCCACTCTGGCCGGCGTTGATAGTTTTCCTGAAACAGTTGTTACTATTCGCTCGAATTTGCTACTCATTGAAAACGGTATCGCTAAGTTTTAACAAGGAGATGAACCTCTATTAACTTTCTTTGTGATTTTTTGGTACGTGTTGCTAACATCATCTGCCTCTGTGCAGGTTACAGAGTTTCACAGCAACGTGGAATCCAATTGAAGAGCGCAAGTGGAAAACATTGTAAGTGTCAAATCTCGCATTTGTCAGGTGAATTAAAAGACAGTATATCTCTTTTTGTACATAATTTATTGAATCCAAAAAACTGAGAGGGTAGTCTGATACCAGACGATTATACTGCTCATTTCATCTCTGCAAAAAATAACGAGACAAATCAGAAAATAAACAAGTACCATATCAGCAAACTTTCAGGCTCTAAGTGTCAGTAAGGATGATTTTGTTCCAATTGTCATTAATATAGAGGCACTAGAAGAATGCTGAAGATAAGGTGGGTAGATCACGTAACTAATGAGGAGGTATTGAGTAGGATTGGGGAGAAGAGGAGTTTGTGGCACAACTTGACTAGAAGAAGGGATCGGTTGGTAGGACATGTTTTGAGGCATCGAGGGATCACAAATTTAGCATTGGAGGGCACCGTGGAGGGTAAAAATCGTAGAGGGAGACCAAAAAATTAATACACTAAGCAGATTCAGAAGGATGTAGGTTGCAGTAGGTACTGGGAGATGAAGAAGCTTGCACAGGATAGAGTAGCGTGGAGAGCTGCATCAAACCAGTCTCAGGACTGAAGACTACAACATCAACAACGTTTCGCCGGCCGGTGTGGCCGTGCGGTTCTAGGCGCTTCAGTCTGGAACCGCGTGACCGCTACGGTCGCAGGTTCGAATCCTACCTCGGGCATGGATGTGTGTGATGTCTTTAGGTTAGTTAGGTTTAAGTAGTTCTAAGTTCTTGGGGACTGATGACCACAGATGTTAAGGCCCATAGTGCTCAGAGCCATTGGACCCAAGCCACTACGTGTCATTTGTGATAATACAAATACATATATACAGCGGTAATATTGTAACTCATTCCTTTTACAACAGAATAACAACGTTAAATTCATGAAAAAACATTCCACAGTTTCTTATACAACTCCGAACTCGGGATCAGATGTTGCGAAGTTTTCTGTAAAACTACCTGTGCTGTTTTTCTATTTTGTAACTGATGGGTGGTCTTTCAGATCAAGTACGGCAGTGTATCCGCCATGGGCTTTTCTCTCCTGAATACATTGACTTCTTTTTCGTTTTTCTGTTCCAGGATATGAATTTTTAATAGCTACGAGTATTTGAGATGGATAAGTATGAGGCACATTGCCCATACTGCATTCTGAGATCTTACTTGCCTACACTGACAACAGCATCTTTAAAATCAAAGGAGTCAGTTGTATGCATTGATGCGTTGGAATTACGCAGAATAGGTTCATAGCTTTAGGTTGCGGAACTCCTGAGGGAAGCGCTGTTTGGCACAAAGACCACACACCTTCTAGTAATGAATGTCTGAAACATTTTTCTACGATCTGACACTTGGATCAGGTTTCGGTACATGCAACAGAGTACCGAGAACACAATAGCGTTTGTGAAAAACGAGGCACTTAGAGCGTTTTCCATGTCCAGTCTTCAAATAACGTTTTCAACCGTCCAAAAGTGAATTATGAAGAATGTGGTATGCAATCTAACTCATCTACATCTCTTGAAGACTTACGTATGTCTTACTTTGCTGGACATCCATTCCAATGATGTCGACATTTCATTAGAAATTATGCAACTGTCATAAGAAACAGGAAATAACTCGGAAGATTCTGTGGACTGTGGTTCGAACCATGATTGTTGCGCTAATTAAAGTCCAGAGAACAAACAGAGTTCCTTCCAAGCCCAAAGAAAACACGTCCAGTAGTAGCTTTCAAAAATGGTTCAAATGGCTCTGAGCACTATGGGACTTAACAGGTGTGGTCATCAGTCCCCTAGAACTTAGAACTACTTAAACCTAACTAACCTAAGGACATCACACACATCCATGCCCGAGGCAGGATTCGAACCTGCGACCGTAGCAGTCGCGCGGTTCCGGACTGCGTGCCTAGAACCGCGAGACCACAGCGGCCGGCTAGTAGCTTTCAATTAGAAAGGAAAGGTTGTGAATTTTTTTGGTTAAACGAAGGAGGGAGAAAACACTTAAACAGTGTGCAAAGCCGGTTTCGTCTCGTAAAATCTAAACATAACTAGTATAAATGGAAGAAAGATTTACACGAAATACGAAATATACGCCAAAGTGAAACTCCACTGTTATCAGCGGTTCTTCATGCTGCAAAATGAATAACTTTAATATTTTAAGGAACTTGCAGTGCGCCTTAGCAGCTAAAACTTTGACAGTGCATTGCCTTCAGTGCATTCTTCCTGTGTGAGAAACTTCGGGCTAGTTTTCGACATGTCGGATTACACCATTCCATTCTTAGTTCACTATCTGACCTGCCCTCTATTCTAGCTGACAATGTGATTCAACTTTAGCGATTTTATGAGATGTCTGCCTTTTTCCTTAAATTATGAGGGAGAATTTTTTAGTGTGTTATCAGGGTGCCTGGTTCCTCGCGATTTTTTAGAGTGATCAGCAGTTCACACTACCTTGAGTTAATTTTTTTGTTCTATGGTTCACTTATGATTTTGACAACGCATTATAAGGCAGAAAAGGTCAAAAGTTCTACATTTGCCATTATGTGGTACTTCATGAAAGGTGAATGTGAGTGAAAATAAGAGAGAATGATTTTAAGCGAAATTATATTTTAGGCATTTTCAGTTTTAACTATTTTAACGACGTTTTTGTGAGCATTTCAACAAGGGTGCTAATATCCTCGGTGTTGAGTGCTAAAAACACACACACACAGGCACACGCACACACACACACACACACACACACACACACACACACACACACGCAAACACACACACACACCCCAAAAACTTGCAAAACTTGCACCGCATATATTGCGAAAACGTAAAGTACTATCGATGTGCGTTTTTCGCAGTATGGACTGGTAGTTAGGGGCACGCATTGTTAGTCACTAAACAGATTGTACTAATACTTAGAAAGTGTATTTTTGTGTAAACATACACTTATTAAACGGAACAATGCCCATTGACATTAACAAACCAAAAGTAGGGTAAATCAGAATGCCAGTGATGTTTGTTGCAGAATGTTATTGCGAATCGTTTATGAGATATCGTACTTTGAAAAGTTTTCACACCGACACTTGTTTGTGCCATTCAACCTGCGTGGTTGCTAGGCACGATGTTGTCGTGTTTGCTCACAGTATGCTTGTGTGTTCCTTGTGCGCATTGCAGCTTGCTAGTCAGTTAGTGTGTGGGTGTGCAAGCAGTAGGTCTTGAGTGGGCAATGGGATTTACCTACGCAGAAAAAGCCGATATGCTCATGGTGCGTGGAGAGTGTAAAAAGGATGCAGTCCGTTTTTATACGGTGTATGCCGCGAGATATCCTAACAGACGTTAAACATCTGTCAATTATCGGTCTCTTCAACCAGTTATGTGAAAGTTGTAGTGTAACACGTGGACAAAGTAACAAAACGAAACAATAGAAGACGAGGAATATAATGTTCTTGCTGCTGTTACAGTTGATCCGCTCGTTAGCTCCCTCGCAATTGCACGAGGAAGTAGCACGATCAGGGAAGCGTCCTAACACATACACCATCGAAATAGACTCCACCCGTACACATTCTCTCTATAAAGAGCTGTATGGAAACGATTTTAAGAACCGTATTAACTTCTGTACATGGGCATTAAGACACGATACTCCAGATGTTTCATGTATCTTGTTTAATGATGAATCCACGTTTACCAATCATGGCCAGGTAAACCGCCGAAACATGCTCTATTGGTCTGTTCTACAATCTCCGTTGGCTCTGTCAGGTGGCACTTCATCGACCATGGAGTGTAAATACGTTGTGCGAGATAGTGAACCATCAGCTCATAGGCCCGATTTGCATAGACGGAATACCGAACACACCAGTATCGCAGCCTCTTAATAGACTATCTTCCACGGATGCTAGAAGACGTTCTTCTGCGGATTAGGAGGAAGTTGTAGCACCAACATCATGGCTTTCCAGCCCATAGTGCACGAAGTACTACAGCATGTCTTCACGAACTGTTTCCAGAACGTTGTATTGGACGCAGAGGACCTGTACCCTGGCCGACCTGCTTCCTGGATTTGACGTCTGTGGAATTTTTTCTGTGGGAAAAGCTACACCAGATGATATTCAACGACGTATTACTGCGGTCTGCTGGGACATCTCCGCTGAATTGCTAGCACGTGTGCAGCAGTCGTTCCACTAGACTAGAAGCGTGTATTTCCGCTGGTGTGGTCACTTTGAACACAATGTGTGATAGTCAATTGTCTCGTTACTTGTCTGAATCCACTAACCAATGTACGCAGTTGTGTCGTTTAATAGTGTGTGCTACCAAAGGTATTGTATAAGAGTCAGTGTTGGAACTTTTCAAAATACGATATCTCGTAAACGAGTCGCACTGGAATTCTGCAGCAAACACCACTGGAATTCTAATTTACCCTCATTTTAGTTTGTTATTGTCAATAGGCATTGTTCCATTTAAAAGAGTATCTGTTTTCAGAAATAACATTCTTTCTAACTATTATTACAATCTGTTGACTGACTGAAAATCTGAGCTCCTGTCTGTCAATCCATTCTTTGAAAACCGCACGTCAATAGCGCTTTCCATTTACACAATATTTGCGGTGCAAGTTTTAGATGATTCACCCTGTGTATCAGAAATCAACAAGTCACTCTACCTTGAGTTAATTTGTTATTCTTGGTCCTATGGTTTAGTTAGGATTTAGATAACACATTTTAACACTGAAAACGTCAAAAGTCATAATATGGGATGACAGGGAAGGAGAAAAAAAATGGTTCAAATGGCTCTGAGCACGATGGGACTTAACATCTATGGTCATCAGTCCCCTAGAACTTAGAACTACTTAAACCTAACTAACCTAAGGACAGCACACAACACCCAGCCATCACGAGGCAGAGAAAATCCCTGACCCCGCCGGGAATCGAACCCGGGAACCCGGGCGTGGGAAGCGAGAACGCTACCGCACGACCACGAGATGCAGGGAAGGAGAATGTGAGTGAAAATGGGAGACAGTGATTTTAAACGAAATATAATTTAGGTAGTTTGGAGAACTCTTACAAGCAAACCTTACACCGTACCATTGTCACAGGACTTTCGAATTGAATTGATGTTGGGGACAAAAATTTTGTTGTGCACATTTGAATGCTAAATCCTCGGATGTACCTGGTCTACGCGCTGATTACTGACCGTGCATATGGATTTGTCAGGCAGGGCGTCGGTGCAGAGGTGGTTGACGCCGGGCACGTTGCTGGCCAGCGGGATGCACTCCTGCAGGGAGATGACGGGCACCACGGCCCACTGCAGGCGTGAGGGCCACGTCGGCTGGCTGGTGTTGCTCGTGCTGCCCCAGCCCATCATCGTCGCGTTAGAGCCAGCTGCGGACACGGCAAGGTGCTCGGTTAAACACACGCAGCAACCGGCGAGCGATGCTGATAGCCTCCGACGGGAACTAGGAAAGCTCGGCGTTACAGTCAGCGCGAATGGATACAGTAAAGACTACAAGCGATCTGTGGGATGCACCGAACACAAAGCAGATAAAGAAAAAGGACACAGCTCCCTGTCGCTCGCGTACTTTGCATGAGAGGTGTCAGCGACCGCATAGGTGAGGTGCTCAGATAGCGACGACTGGCGTCGTGGGGGGCGAAAATGATGTTGGCTTTCAGTGCACGGAAGAGTCACGCACTCGCCATGGCAAGACTCTTAGTCCACGAGGCACTTAGGCAGACAGACATCCTGCGTAGAGCCGTGCAATCGAGAAGAAGAGTCAAGCACGTGGGTGTCATTCTTGTCACGTGTCCAACATGGTGCCAACATGTCAATGGACTGAGAGGAAAGCGGTGAGGCGGGTGCATCCTTTTTACCCGATACTATACCCTTCTTCGACACTCCCATAGGTTCTTGGAACTGTCCGTACAAGACGCTATTGCACCCGGTTTTGGACTAAGCAGTTCTTGCATGGGTAAAGTGGCCGGTACAAGTATCTACGGCCTAAAGAAGGTGCAATGTGGAGCCCCCAAACTCCCTTAGTATCTTACTTCGTAATTTCCCGACGGTTCAAATCCATTAGGTGGCAGGAATACCTGATCTCTGAGAGACATTTAGGCGACGGCCGGTGACTTAAACGAGCAATGTAGAACGTCACAAAACCGAGACATTAGCAACATGGGCATCAGGCTGAAACCTGCTCCTAAGATGGTCGAAACGTCGGTTTTACTTTGTAGCTATTTCATCTACTAAACGACAAGGCCTAATACAAAAAAATAGATTCTCCCCAAGTCCCACAAACTTCCGTGCATTCGACATGGGTTGAGTAGATCGTAAGTACTATGTAGTGGAAGTGCCGAAACCAGCTATGCACGTTCGTGAGTGAATAAATGAGTCGCAAACTGGAATAGAGACATCAGGACCACCTGTTCTAGCCTGATATTTATCTTCCTTTTCAACATACTCCCCCTGTAAACTTATACACGTATCCCATCGTTCGACAAGGCGCTAACCAGGAAGGTCAGGATGCTCCTTGTTTATGCTCCTTGTTTGTGACTCTTTTTGTTCTTTGATAGATTCGTGTATACAGTTAAATACATTTTTCTATTGTTATATTGTTCTTTGCTAGACTCGTGTATCCAGTTAAATACAAATTTCTACTAAATACAGTTCTAACCCTAGAGGGGAAGAATTTCGGATGTTCCCTGTGGACAGTCTCTCGGCTCACAAAAATCGCTTTGTTCTAGTCGGGTTCGCATTCACAGCACACCAGCCTTCTTAGTCTGGCTACAGATAATTAATTATTGGCCGCGGAATACTGCGTATTCGATACGCCCCGCGCGACATATCCTGCAACCTTCTAGATAAACGATGTGCAGAATTCTGGCGTTTGCGACTTATTTGCTGACTCACCCTCGTAACTCTCTAACGGACTCATTGGGAGAGCGTGTTTGCGAATTACAATATTTATTATCCTAATAGAATGATTTCTGAACAAATGTTGTCATAATTACAACTAAACATTTCGATTACTCCTTCCCTTATCAAGAATTTTTGATGTCGCGTGTTAATGAAAGTATAAAGTAGTTTATTTGTAATCTAGTAAACACCATGCAAAGTGGATTCTTAGGAACGCCTGGTTTCGAAGGCTCTCCAAAACTGCCATGCTTTCCTTTAGCTGGTCAGTTGCTGTTCTCCTCATCGCAACAGTTGCACAAAGTCACAGTGCTCATCCTTATCTAACACGACTCGACTTGTACCTAAAGGTTTCTAACTAGTGAGAGGTTTTGTACTAGCCTCCATCTCCTCCTGTACAGAGTTAATCTCTCCGTCATTGAACACTTACAGCAAGGGGTAGTATACTGAATTCGCCTTCAGAAGAGTGACTTTACAGATCTCTCTCACCAACCAACCTTAAATCGTTTACTGCAAAATGCCAGGATGATTCCTTTCAAAAGTCAACGGCCAACTCTCTTCCCCCAGTTCGAGCTTTCACTTCGTCTCTAATGTCCTCGTGGTCGACGAGACGTTAAACACTCATCGTCCTTCCTCCCTGTATACCCACTACAATCAACATCCTCAATAATTTGTCTCCTGTATTCCAGCTTTTGACTCAAACAATAATTTACCTATCTGCTACTTCGTATGAAACCAACACAGCTATTCACGAACGTCTTAACAGTCGTACCATTAACTTGTCTTTTTTTAAATACAGGTAGACTTCTTTCTGCCACTTGTTTGTTTCGTACTATGCGTATTAATTTCTAAGGCCTCTCTGCTGCACCGCACTTCTTCATCTCTGGTTTTCATGTCCACGCAGTTTTAAGCTCCAAATGCACAGTTTGGGAAGCACCTTCTTGAATTTCATTTGAAAGCAGTATAATTCTTAACATGATTGAATTCTTCGCCTGCAAAAGTCTGCTTCTATGACTACAAATGTGCATGTCACTCTTCCGAATTTTCACCTAAATTCGAATGTAAGAAATAAGCCAAACAATTTGTCCCCAAAATCTTTCAGTAGAATGAACACATTTATTCAACGTCAATTCCTTTTGTTGATATTTTGTCTTCTTTAAACAGCTAGAACAGTAATGTCGGCTATCAACGAGTTTTGCTTTCTGAAAACCGATAACAGTAGTAAAGTATAATTTCAATCCAATATCTGTATATTCAAAGCCAAATAAAAGTAATTATGATACATGTGCATTGTATTCTGTAAGTGGCGCACCTTCTTGTTATTTCCTCATTTTGATTTTTACTGGAGCATTTAATATGTTTTTCTAGACTTAATTATTACTGATACCCTGAAGGTCATATTTTAATGCATATTTTTTTTACTTGATTGGCCACATTGGACCACTTGAGTCATTCCATGTTCACTTTCTCTTTGAAGATTGGACTACTTGCTCCTTGCGCTCAGCCCAGTACTTCATCATTCGTTCCGAACGTAATTTTCTTAACTCGTCTGATATCTCTACCGGTCTTCTGCACGTCATTTCTGCTGAAAATTTATGATTCATTTCTCATCACTAGTTGTTTTAAAATCCTGTCGTCAGGCAGTTGTAAGACATGAAAGAAATATGAGATACTTTTCTTCTTGATTGTGCTGGTGATTGGGACAATCTCACAATAGACAGTCTCATTAGGGAGGATTCTCCAGAGTTCATCAATCTGGTATTTTTTTATTGATGCATGTTCTGGTAATTCTTCGTTCAGTCTTGAGGAGTTGATCGTTTCTTCTTTCATTTTTAATTTTGAACAGAGTTTCTCAAGCATAAGTTGCTTCCGGGAGAGTTACAGTTTTGTCATATTGGATCTTAGTGTCTATTGACAGACATTTCTAATGTACGCTGACCAGGTTAGAAACTGTGCTTTTTTCCTTTTTGTTGGTTCTGTTTATCCATGTTTCTTTCTCACCCAAGTTGTGAAAAATAATTTCTCCAAGATATTTAAATTGTGTAAATGTTAATTCTTGATCATTAATGAAGATTTTATCTATGCAAAGAGGTTTCATGGGTATGATTTCAGTTTTCTCAAAGGATATTTGTAATCCTATTTTTGAAGCAGTTTTCTGGTGACTTGTGATCTGAGCATGAACTTCTTCCATGTCAAGGGCTAAGATAGCTAAATCGTCAGCAAATCCAAGGCAGTTTGCTCTTATTGCTGGTTTTTCTCCAATTTTGATTTTACATGGACTTTCTTTTTGCCAGATTGTCGTGATGTAATCGAAGGCCACATTGAAAAGCAAAGGCGACAACCCATCACCTTGTCTGAGTCCTGTTTTTATTGTGAAAGCTTTTGACATTTCTCCTCCAAACTTGACCTTTGAATTTGTGTTAGTAAAAGTTAGCTGAATGAGTCTTACTAGTTTGGTATGGAGGTCATATGCTCTAAGGATTTTTAGAAGTGTGGGTCTATGAACACTATCATATGTTTTTTTTAACTCTATGAATGAGATTAAAAACTGTTTGTTTCTATACTTGTAATACTCCATTATTAGTTTCAGGCTAAGAATTTGGTCCAAGGAGCTTCTGTATGGTGGAAATCCTCCTTGATATTCTCCAAGTTGTGGTTCCAGAATGTTTTTGATCCTATTGTAAATTATGCGGGAGAAAATTTTGTATGTGCAGTCGAGAAGGGTTATTCCTCCGTAATTATCTGGGTTGGTTCTATCTGCTTTTTTAAATAATGGATGTATTACTCCTGAGATCCATTATTAATTAAGAAATAATTAATTTTCTATGTTTGGATTACCCACCATTCAAAATGTATTATTACAGTGTTTGCAATTCAACTGATAAAATAACTTAATTAAAGATTGACACTAGCTTTGATTGTGGTTATAATGGTTGCTTACCATACTCGAAAAGTCTCCGAGATGTGTTGTATCTTGCTAAGACTCATTTCCATACTATTTACTTCCGTAATGGGAAGTCTGTTGATAAAAACTCATCTTCGGTAATTCTATCTTACTTGCGCATCAGCTGCGCGGTTTCTCTAACAAACTGTTTCAGTTTACCCGGACTAAATTATTGTTATCTGGGTGCTGAGCAGCTGCTCAGCACACTTACTACCCACTTTAGTAGCTGTTCCTAACGCATAAAATATTAAGTTGCTGTTGCATGGCTCCATATATAAATTCTCCAGAAGCTTAACCTTTTTGACATTTATCATGGTAACTACTTGAAGAAAGCTATGTTCTCAACTCCCAAATGTCAAACAACGCTAGCCGGCATTTTCACGAGATGAATAACAAATTTCGAGCACCTAATTTGGAGAAGAATTATATTTATCGAGCTTCCAGCCGAGTAAGTTAGCGAAAAATCTGAGAAGCGTGTGTAAGATTCACTTTCAGCCTTTTCCCCGTCTCAGTCAGTCTTAACGAAAACTATGATTTCTCTCACGACCTCATTCGGATGGGAGTGTGAAGATTTTAAATTAAAAATTTTGTAAGCGGCCAATCTTTATACGGTGGGTATCCACATACTGCTTTTTAATGGTTCGGTGTATTGCTAGTTTACCCAAAAATAACGTCCCGTTCCACTGGTAAGATGTTACAGTTGGGGTCTAGTCACACTTACTTGCGGCATATACATCGGTTGGCTCACAAATATTATCGTGTTGTCTGTCTCAGGCGTTATGATCTTACACTGCAAAGACTGGGCGTATTCGTACACACAAGCTAAAGTTACAAGGGTTGCACAAAAATATGGAAACACCAAAAATACAACTCATTACCACGTCTAATACGGTACAGGAAATCCGTTGGTATTCAAAATAGCTTCTAGTCGTTTCGGAATGAATAAATACAGGTCCTGTATGGTTTTGAAGGGAATCTTATTCCATTATTTCTGCAAAATAGTGGCAACTCCAGGCAGCGATGGGGGAGGTGGGTGATCACGCACGCTTCTCTCCATAGTAGACCGCAAAGGCTCAATAATATTGAGGTTCGGTGACTGTGGTGCCCAGGGGAGATGCGACAGTTCATCCTCGTGCTCGCAAGACCAGTCCTGGACGATACGAGCTTTGTGGATAGGCGTCCTGTGGCCTTGGAAAACAACCTCACGATTGGGGAGGAAACATTGTACCGCGGTACGGATCTGATCAGCTAAAATGATTACTTAATCCTTGGCAGTAATGAAACCTTTGCTGAGTAACCATGGGGCCCGTGGAATATCACAATACTGCTGCCCAAATCATCACTGAACCACCGCTATGGTTTCACTCTTGGGACGTAAGCTCCGTCAGAAGTTGTAAATAGTGCGAAACAACAATCATACGACCAAATGAATTTCTTCTATTGCTCTTTAGTTAGGGTATTATGGATTCGGCACCACGTTTTCCTGTTTCGAGCATTTTCATCCCTATTGAGAGGCTTTGAATTCCATATCGTCCTGCACTTCCTTGCTTACGGAATTCCCTTCGTGTTGTATTGGTGCTGACAGAATTCTAGATTGCGACATTCAGTTCTGGAGTGACTTTTGTAGCTGTCGTTCTCTTATTTTTCATCATACTCCTCTTCAATAACAGTCTGTTACGATCACTCAGCATTGTGACTTAGTGGATGACGTTTTCCCGCTTTCCCTGTATGCAGTGTAAATCACTGATACAGTGCCTACTGAAACACCAGACATTTCTCCTCCCTTGGTTCCTATAGCACCTACAATACGAGCACCAACAATTTGCCCACATTCGAATCCACTTACCTCCGACATAATGCACTCACAACTACTCACAACACTTTTTTTCACCACGGCTGACACTCGCAACGTATCGAGAACATTTCACGGGTGCTGCACGCTGTGAAATACAAGAGCGCAACACGCTTTTAGCATCTGCATTTATGTACCAGCATGCATTTCTCACGTATTTCTATGTCTTTGACAAACCCCTGTACGACCCACAATTTAACATCCTCAGTCCTTACGTAGCGTATATGCTATGTTCAACTTTTATTTTCTCATAGCTCGGGCAATAAACTAAATTTATTGCGACCCATTGTAACGTACACTTTACAGCTTGTGCATTCTGTGTGTTATTTGTTTTCGTTCCTGCAAGCTCCATGTAGGTTTCAGCATCTACTTGAAGAAACCTGTTTATCTCAGCGTCAGCATGGCTACGAGAAATAAAGGTAAATTTCTGTTTGTTTTAGTAATTTTGAGTTATAATGTGTTTACAATATGCTAATACAGCCAACACTATCAAATAATTGACATATAACTTTTATTTGTATAGATCGCGAGTTTATAAAATATTTCCGGTTTAGATTGTGTTAACAATCATCTCCAAATTTAAAATCGACAGAAAAAAATATTATTCGTAAAAAGTTCTATCTATTTACAATACTTAGATTATGAAACGTAACGAAAGTAACAAAGAACATACCATAAAATATTGTTACAGAGTGGAACACGTCACATGTTGTATATTTAAGGACTGAGTTATAAAACTACTGTTTGTGATGCTGCTATTTAAGACACAAAGAGGCATGCGTCTGATAGAGGACACCACCGTATGGACAATTACATACTAAAATTTATCATCGTAAAACAAAGTTAAAAATATATACAAAAGAATGTTGGTGAGTTCAAGAGTTTAACAAGTGATAATAATCGAATATAGGTAGAGCATATAGAAGATAAAACAACATTTCAAATGAGAGACTGTTAATTGATAGTGGAAGGTGTTCCTTAGTAAATTACGAAATAATTTAAAAAACAAAATGCAAGCTACGTCAAAGCAAAGATGTGCCGTCAAAAATTCATGTTAGTAAGTTATGAAATAATTTAACAAATAAAAAACAAAATATAGAAGGGCAGAGAGAGTGCGTTGTGCCACGGATAGGTCCCTTGCTGCCACCAAGGTCGCTTTCTTCCGTCGCAGTGTGTCTCCTTGTTGCCGTCAGTCGCCGATGCACTGTGAACGAGTAGGGGACGGCCCATCCGGAAGCAATCTGGCCAGCTTCCCATATTCACATTTTATGGTATAATATTCGTTACTTTCCTTGCATTTCATATTTTGATTATTGTAAGTAGGTAGAACTTTTTACGAACAATATTTTTTCTGTTTATTTTATGTCTGAAGATTATTTCTATTACTGTCGAAACCGGTAAAATTTTATAAACACGCAATCTAGACAAACAAAAATTATATTAAAAAATCAAGATCTCTGTTCCACATTCAAATGGTTCAAATGACTCTAAGCACTATGGGACTTAACATCTAAGGTCATCAGTCCCCTAGACTTAGAACTACTTAAACCTAACTAACCTAAGGACAAACACATCCATGCCCGAGACAAGATTTGAACGTGCGACCGTAGCAGCAGCGCGGTTGCGGACTAAGCACCTAGAACCGCTCGGCCACAGCGGCCTGCTTGTTACACATTGTTAACCATGCCATTATTTCATGACACCAATAATGCGATACAGTTTCTTCAATGCAGAACTGGGTCTGCATTTATGAACGACCTATACATCCACAGCCAGAAAAGAGAACGCAAGAGGAAGAAGAAGAAGAGTAATATGATAACAAAGATGGGGTAGTTCCAATGAGGAAGGGTTACAGAACATCAGAGTCTGTGCCGATACCAACAGAAAAGAAGTTCTATTTCATGCATCTCACTGAGATGAATAATACCCAGAAAAGTCGTTTCAGATGTGGGTTGTCTGGATGTAAGAGCTTCACATTTACGCAGCGCACTAAATGCTAAATAAATGTTCGTTTCACAGAAAAAAGGAAGTTATTTTGCAATTCCATGAACTAATTGTTGAATTATGAAAAATTTTCCGTTTGTTTCCACATACAATAATAAAATTTGTGATACTTAACATAAATATATTTATGTATCCAGTTTTCATTTTATAAATAAAATCCATCAAAGCAATACCTGAAAACGTTTTATTACTAGCATAAAAACATATTTGAGTTATAATGTAGAATATTTGCTATATGCACTAATGTTCTGTTGAATCACGCCAGTTTTTTAAATTTAAATTTAATATTAATATTATAGTCATGTTTTGTCCCACAACAACGTTCTGACCACCAATATAAACTTTTGATTCACAAAATCGAAGCTCAGGTCTAAGGATGTCAAAGGCAAATTAATATATTTTTCGAGTAATGACAGTTGCTGTGGTTGTCCCCCCAATACTTTAAGAGACAGTTACTGCTATCAGAAGTTCTTATAGACAGTCTGTGCACAATGCTCCGCTTAATTGTTGATATTTTAGATGATTTATGAAAATGTTCACTGAACACTATGAACGTCACTTTCGAGTAAATTTATAGTCTATTCCAGTGTTAATCTCGTTATTTCAGGCCGCAGTCAATTGTTTCGGGTCGTCGGGTACGCATTGTTCCGTTCTGCATTAAATTTCTCCCGTTATACACTTGTCACGCGACATCCCGCATAAGCAAACACAGATGCAATATTAACCCTTGCTTCCACGTATCACTTGATACGAAGCAGACTGAACTGCCGTCCGTCTAAGCGTTTTACCACGACGTCGGATAAACGTGGACACTCCATAAATGTTTGGGCACAGACAAACGTACTTGACTCGACCCACAATTCATTGCGAGATCTCGGCTCGTTGGGGAGACGGGGAGGGGGTATCGATATAAGACGCTTACGATCAGTTAACCAGTACTTAAGGGCCAAAATGTTCTTAAATCGTATACACTGCAATAAATTATCGTACAATTCTTTATTACATTAGAAAATTCGCCTCTTTTGAAATACAAAGGAAAAGAAAATTACTACCCCCCCTCCACCCCCAAATTTGTAATATGGTGCAAAATACTCACGGTTTACATGTCCGAAAAGCACAACAGTGTGGGCTTATCTGTTCGGTAGAGAAGTTTCATTAAGTTTCACTCTTCAGTGAATGTAATGTCATAAACGTCATTGTGTTGAAGGAACATAAGTGATTTTCACTTTTTATTTTCGTTTAGCCGCGGGATCAGGTGTTCCTCAACTTTGTAGAGGTAAACAGCAGAAACACCGGTGTGAGGGTTATTAACGATCCGTGTTATTTACAAGGACAATCGTATCTCCGTATTAAGAAACGTACATTAATATTTTCCTTCATGAGATCTGTGACTCAAATCTTTCTAGCAACAGGAAAATATTGGACCTCGGTAAGTGCATATTGCATATTTTTTTCACAGAATACAACCGGAGAATCACAATACATAGCCAAATGTTCCGAGAAAAACCGAAGTAGTAATAACAATCAATTATATTAAATTCTTCATTTGTGTGGCCACATCGTAGGTAGTTGTACTGTTATTGAAGTTATTTTAATTCCGCCTTTGCAACTAAAAGAAAAAGCGTGTTTTTGTCACCAAACACGTTCCGTTTTATTGAAATAAAACATCATGAGCAGTGCATAATGAAAGATATTTACAATTGGCTGGCTTTCTAGATAGAAAGGAAGTTCATTACAAAAATGTTGAATTACTTGCGTACTTCGTGTCAGATTTTCGCTCACATCAGTAAACGTCGTCTTCTTGCGCTTTTTGGAGTACAGTATCGTTTGTCAGTGGTAATTCTGGCCTAATCGCACATTGCTTTGCAGAACTATGCATTTTTATATGACACACATCACAGTGTTGCACCACTACTGTTTGTATCTTTCTGGCTAAATATGTATCGTGAGTCATATGTCAGTGTTATCAAATTTACCATTAGTTTTTCCTTTAATCTACAAATGTTCTCTTCCTCTGTGATTCGTCATTCAATTATGTTTATATGTACCTTTTATTTAACGTATATGAGAAATGGAGATGTAATGCCGTAGTTGAAGATCTAATTATAAGTGGTGGGATGGTGATGAAAGGGGGAGAAGAGGGGGCGGGGGGCGCGATGGAGATGAAAGGGGAAGAAGAGGGGGGGGCGACAAAACTGAGTAAAGAGCAACACAAAGTAGAGGAACTGAGAGCGTGTTGAAGAAAAAGGGAGTGAGAAGGAATAGGTGAAGTTAAAGGGCAAGGGGAGGTGGAATGAGAGTGAAGCGTAAGAAAGGAAACCGATCTTTTTTATTCTTCGATTTCCTACTCTTAATTGGTTATTGAGTAAATGTATGTTGCGGGTAAACGCTTTCGTTTATGATACGTGTAAATTTTGAAAAGAGAGGAGCTGTGTGTTTACAGATATTTCTGACTTTCACATGTTTTTCTATTGTGCTTGGTCAATGGCGTTCCTGCTTATGTTTGTTCGTAAATGTTGAGCATTTTATTCTGCATTTCCGTGTCCTGATGTGCTCTTTATATCTTGCGTCAAATGGCCTACCAGCCATCCCAAAGTAGATTGTCTCACAGTCTCTGCAACTGAGCTGGTAGGATTTTGGTTCTACTTTGGAATGTGTTCCTGTACAGAGTTATTCGTTTATAAGCAATGTTTATACCCTGTTTTTCCAATATGTTACGTATTTTGCATGTTATTTTATTGTGGTAGGTCACTGTATGTCATTTATTTTGATTGTGCTGTTTGTATATGTTGGTGGGATTTCGTTTGTTTATTTCACCATTTGTGTCTTTATTTTTTTGTTAAACAGTATGCAAAAATATTATTCAGCTTACGTATCCTTTGCTTACAGCTGTTCCGCTGTACACTGTGCATCTGCTTTTCTTTCGCGTTAAGTATTAGGTGGCGACTTGGCGACTGGGTGGGTGAGTATTAGGCCAGACATATTGAATTCGTTCCTTAAGTGGTCACAGGATTACTTTTTTTTTCACAACTAACACACATCAGTTCCGGCAGCGTTCTGCGTACTTAAAAACACAGTTCGTACTAAGGTTCACATAGCACGTTAAGTCCGTAAGATCCCGACACGACTGAAAGGATGTGTCGAATGGTCGGGGGAGACCGCAGGCATACCGTCGCCAATAGGACTACGTTCGGGAGGTGCTGTAGCGCTCGTGTAGCTGATTCACTTTAAGTAACACGCCAAAGCTTGTTTTGAGAAATTAAACAGCCACTAGAGGAACTAAATTGAGGCAGCTATAGTAGACTTCGAAATAAAGTCGTTCCAGGTAACCGAAAGATGCTTTATTAGCGCATCTTCTTCTGACTGGAATTTGTGTTGCTTCCTGTAGTCTTCAGCTCCGATCGCCACAGACGTAGCCACGGGTCATAACTCTACAACAAATGACGATAAAGCTAAGATCGGTTCCATTCCACGCTGGTCGCCTGGCACAGCAACCGGTACGAATTTCTTGAACTAAGACAGGCTTGGTTGCAAAGTTGTTTTATCTATTTATTAGCAGTAACAAGTTTCGCCCTTGTGGGGCATCTTCAGATCAACCTATGGGGTGTAAAATTAACACTGTGAGGCGTAGGTACATTAAAAACGGGAGATAGGTGTAGTATGATGCGAAGTTCCGGGACGTGTAGCCGTCTCTACGACTAATAACCGTGAACATACGCAAGAGTAATGTGGGCAGCCAACATCCGTCTTCAATTATAAAGAAACATCATCCTATCGACATTACACAAGTAAAGGCATAAGGATCGTGAAAGGGGGAATAAAATGCCAAAGTATAAATACAATGTCAACTAGGAAGAGGAACTATTCCAAACGAAATAAATATTTAAAAGAGCTTTCACAAACGGAGCCAATGGCGTTCCGGCGTACACAGCACGGAGAGTAGCGCACAGCAGACGAAATGTAAATATAATGCGTATATTTTATCCATACTGGACGCAGCTGAACTCCGTAACTGTTCCTGTATAGGGTGTAGAATAACAACAGCCATCAGTCACTCTCATGTATAGTTTTATTGTTAGACAGATTTTTAACAGTTTGATATTTTATAGAGCTCATTTTACTCATTTAAAACCATTGCACTTATTTTATTTTAATTTGAATAATTTTGCTATTGGGGTAATTTATTGTTTCCGCATATGCAATTCAGTTGAGCAAACGGTTTTCTTAAGAACGTTGGGTAATCAACGATATCTACTCTTAATTTCTGTTACTATAGTTGTATAATCTTGTCTTTACGACTCTATATTAGTGTGGCCGGCTGCGAGGTCTGACGTGTCTTGTATTGTCGAGCGCACTATATTTACATTGCGTCCACTATACGCAACGACCCATGCTGTGTACACCGGAATGCGGTTGGCTCCGTATTATGTACGCTCTTTCAAATATTGTCCGCAACTCGTGGTCGTGCGGTAGCGTTCTCGCTTCCCACGCCCGGGTTCCCGCGTTCGATTCCCGCCGGGGTCAGGGATTTTCTCTGCCTCGTGGTACGCTCTTTCAAATATTGTCCGCAGCTCGTGGTCGTGCGGTAGCGTTCTCGCTTCCCACGCCCGGGTTCCCGCGTTCGATTCCCGCCGGGGTCAGGGATTTTCTCTGCCTCGTGATGACTGGGTGTTGTGTGATGTCCTTAGGTTAGTTAGGTTTAAGTAGTTCTAAGTTCTAGGGGACTGATGACCATAGATGTTAAGTCCCATCGTGCTCAGAGCCATTTGAACCATTTTTCAAATATTTTTCTTCGATTGGCATAGTTCCTCTTTCCACTAGATATTGTAGTTATACTTTGGCATCTTTTTCCTGATTTCAGGTCCCTTATGCTTTTATTTGTCTAATGACGATAGGACCATGTTTCCTTATAATCTTTATCTTAGTGTCATACGCTGGCATTAAAGGACGGATGTTGGCTTTCCACATTTCTTCTTACATAAGTTCACAGTTATTGTTATTTGTAGAGACAGCTACATAGCCCGGAACTTTGCGTCATGCTACACCCAGCCCCCCGTTTTTAATGTAGCTATGCCTCACAGTGTTATTTTATACCCCAAGGTTAATCTGAAGGCCAAACGCCAAAGGCGAAACGTGTCATTGCCAATAAACAGATCAAAAAATCTGCAACCAAGAGTGTCTTATTTCAAGATGACAAAGTTGTCTATTGAGACGCATTGTAGTAATATTAACTTAGCTGAAGCGTAGCTGAAAGAGATAGGCTATCTCAGAGCCATCTCACAAGTCACGCACCTTCAGGGGTGGAGTTGTACTCTGGGAGCGATATGGCGCTAACGTTGACGTTGAACTCCAGCGAAGAGTTCAGCCGCAGGAGCGCCGTATCGTTGTACAAGCCACCACTGCAAAAATAGAAGAGAAGGAACAATTACTTAGCAGCCACATAATACAGAACATGTGAAAGGAGTGCCACTGACTTCAAATACACTGCTGGTGACTAACACTTCAGTGTAACTGCAGAAAACGGTGGGAGTAACGCCATCTCTATAAGGAAAGATTCGGGAAGGGGTTTCTCCCTCACAAATCGCATGAGTTTGTTGATTCTTTGTGAGACCAGCATATTAACCCTCGTGGAAGAAGAAACGTCTGTCACCAAGGGTTGGAATCGACCGTGTCAGGACAGTGGCCCATCGAGACTGCACTTTGTCTTTCTGTGATATATCTATTCGTGTTGTTTCGGACCCCACTACTGCCATGCAGATATGGGATCAAGAGGGTAACACTCAGTGCCGTGCAGGATGAGAGCGGCCCTGTGCTACTAGCGCCTGAGAGAACAGTCACGAGAAGAAGTCTCCAAAGTTTCTCATTAGTGGTTACGAGACGGTAGATCCGACAGTCAGCAGTAGCAGCACATCACAGGCACAGTCTTGTAGCTGGTGTATTGCTACATAAAGATTGATACCAAGGCTCGGAAGCCTGAGTATTTGTTATTGCTTGCCCGAGGCGATGACGTTATGTCTGGCCAGCGATGACCGAATGTCGCCTACTTTTCGGGGCTCATCATCAGTTTCCCTATCGCTCTGCTTTACAATAATGGCTTTCAGGGTTTGAGCTTGTAGCCTCTCCGCCATATCAGCAGACTGATAGGTGTTCTTGTGAAATTTTTACTCTCTTCCTTACGAAATCAAGCGGTGCTTTTAGAATGACGTGATGTCTTCTCCTCAATGAGGTCATATTGCTGAGTTTACAATTCAAGTCTCCCACTCATCCGAAGTTAAATAATGTTTTCCATATTTGATCTGCTTCCCGCAACGCCGGAGTTCTCTCTGTTTGTGGTTTTGATTGCGACATTTGTCCATAATACATTTCTGCTGTGTAACATATCTCTGACATGGAATGACATAGCCATCCGAACTCAGTGTAGCTCGATGCCCAACTGAGTTAGGGCCGTTCTTGCTGACAACAATCCAACAAATCAGGTACAAACGTAGTCACAGAATGAAATTTCACTCTGCAGTGGAGTGTTCGCTGATGTGAAACTTCCTGGCAGATTAAAAATGTGTATCGGAATAGGACTCGAACTCGGGAACTTTGCCTTTCAGGGGCAACTGCTCTACGAAGGAAGAAGATAGTGGATAAGGTACTGGCGGAAGTAAAGCTGTTACGACGCGTCGTGAGTCGTACTAGGGTAGCTTAGTTGGTAGAGCACTTGCCTGAGAAAGGCAGAGGTCCCACGTTTGAGCCCTCGGCTGGCACACAGTTTTAATCTGCCAGGAAGTTTCGACTTTAGTTATGTTTTCTTTCTACTACGCCATCTACACACATTAAGTAGAATTTTGTTACTTCGTCTCCTTTCTGATGTTGCAGTTTTAATGACGATCATTGTACATCTGCAATGAAAAAATTACATTTAAATCTGTTTGAGATGGTGTGAGTATGATTATCTGCTGATTATTAAATAGCTACAGGCATCAGTTCTAGTCAGTATATAGACGCAAGACAGCTGGAGTCCCATGGAACGTCTTCCTGCTTAACGTTAATGTTCAATTGATAAGACGGCGTTGAAGATTAAGATTCTTTTGCAGCCATTAAGTCGATGAATGCCCTTCTTGTTTCGCGAATTAAATATTTTAAGATATTACAGTCAGCCAGTATAGCCGTATCTACCCACCGTGGACGGCCAGTTTTGTGAAATGGTGTAGATAGTGGATACGGAAAGACTTAGGAATACTGGTGTATGAAGTTTGTCGATGGTTTGTTTAATGGAACGTTTCGTCGGCGTTACAGTAATGTGGCTCAATGCCCTATCTCTGACGCTTTAGATTTGAGGTGTTTAGTTTCAAACCAAGCCACGTCAAAATGTCGGTCATACTGATCTACACATACCATCCGGTTATCAGTATGAAACAGTACCGTGTCCTGGAAAGTAATCTCTCATATTTTAACCTCTTGGTGTAGTATAAGGCTTTGAATATTGGGGTGAGTTTCAAATCCTTAGTTGTGAGTGCTGAGTGTGTTGACGGCCAACATGGTGAGCGCGGAAACTGCTACTCAACGTAGGCCAGACGCAGGGAGAACGTACTTCGACAACCATGTCCTAAAGATACGCAGAACTTGGGCTTATGTGCACACAAACCCATTGCCAACTGCCAATTCTGTGGCAGCAGCAAAGGTGGTTGACGTTCAAGAACGGTTGGTGAAGCACTTTGGTGCATAATTGGCAAATGATACTCGTGTGCAGTACTATATACGTGAGATTGAAAACAGCAAAATGATTCAAAATGTTATCACAGGATGATGAAATGTGTGAACAAAGGTCTGCAGAAGAGAATCATAACATTGATTTTGAGTTTCAAATCTAAGTCGAAATAAATTACACAATAATCTTGGGAACAATGGCTTCAGATCTTCTAGTATCCTGAATACTTATAGACACCATCAATAACAATTAATTCACAAAATTTGAACACCACTCTCACTGCCTTGCTTCTAGGCTACAACAGCAGTAATATAATAGTACATAAATTAGAACATAAATTACATTTCTTTTTAAATGTTAAGAAAGTCACTTGGCGGATACTGCAACTCATCCCCTCATTTGTGCTAAGCGGTCAATTTCACATTTTTCTACCTCTTTGTCGTTATTTGTTTTCTCCTGTTTTATCACTGACTTCCGATAGCTGAACAGTATCTGCCCCTCTTTTTTTTTTTCTTTTATGTTAATAGTCATCGAGTGAGGTGGCCCAGTGGTATTACAGCGGCTGTTGAAATCTCCGTCCAGTCATTCAGAATTAGGTTTTCCCTGATTTCCGTAAACTAATTTCCCTAAAATGCCCCGATGGATCCATTGAAAGGATACGGCCAATTTTTTCTTCATTTTCCGCATTCCGTGCTTGTGCTCCCCCTGTAATGTTTTAGCTGTCGATAGGTTGTGAAAATCCTATTTGCCATCCATCCTTCGATGATAAGCAGGAATACCATAGTTACAGATGTCGGTTCTTATTATCTGAAAGTCAGCGTCCCTGAATGACCACAGAGGGCGCAGTCCGATCTCCGGTGTAAGGAGCTGTTTGAAGAGGAGGAAGGAAGTCAAGGAAAGCTGTTTTCAAAAGATGACATTGAAGGCTGGAAGAGGAATGTGAAGAGCGCATGCCCCACCAACACTGCAGTCTCACGGTGCATTAAAGCAGAAGCAGCCGACATCGTATGGTAATCTGCATCTGGTCGTATGGTTACCTTGTTTCTGCGTTAAGGTTAGGATTGAAACATCGTTTTATGTGATCTATTAGGACGTCGGAGGATCGCAACAGCAAAGCACCTCCGCCAAAATCTTGACCAGGAACCTATGTATCCAATGATGATCGATTTTCTATGTGGAATCGAAAGACACCGAATCATTTCTATGTACGTTGACGATGTACAGATAATATATCAACACAAAACGTTATCTTTGCATTGCCTGGAGACTGTGAGGTACAGGTCACACTTCAATGTAATTCTTAGCAAATAACATTGCTTAGCCTGGTGCCGGAAGTGATTTACATACTTCCTAACTGCAATAGCAGCGATTGTGCTTGGCATGGGTTCGACAGGAGCTAAGTAGGTTTATTGAGACGTGTAGCACCAGATGTCTACCCACAGGTCGCAATATACCCGTAAATTACAGAGCGGTGGTTCGTGGCCACGGGACTGGCAGCCTATAACATAGCAGGTGTACTCCGTCCGGTTAAAATCAGGCGAATGTGGTGGCCAAGACACCAACATGAGTTCACTATCATACTCCTCAAACCATTCCTACACAATTCTGGCCTTGTGGCAGGGATGGTTATATGTTGGGAGATAACGTCGCCCTCGGGGAAGCCATAAAACATAAATTTCACATTGCCCACTGCTGTCACGGAGCCTTCTAATACTACTGAAACTCTCATAAAGCCCAGGCGAGTGAGCACTATACCATATTGCTGCCCCTTCACCAGCTTACCACCGTGGCGCAATACATGTTTTGTTTGAGCACCCATTCGTCTGGATAACAGCGTCTTTGGACACAACCTTCGACGTGATTCATCAAACGCATTTCCATTGATCCACAGTCCACTCTCGATGATCCCGTGGCCACTGCAATCGTAACTGGCGATGTCATTGAGTTAGGACAGAAAGACATAGCGGCCAACTGCTGCGGAGCACAAGTGCGCTAAACAGTGTGTTCTGAAACACATGTACCTGCTTCAGCATTGAGATATGCCAGCTTCTTCGGTTTACAGAGCGAGCAAGACTCCGAGCTCCACATTCTGTGATGAAATGAAATGTCGTGTGGCTAGGGCCAATCGTCGGGTAGACCGTTCGCCTGGTGCAGGTCTTTCGATTTGACGCCACTTCGGAGACCTGCGCGTCGATGGGGATGAAATGATGATGATTAGGACAACACAACACCCAGTCCCTGAGCGGAGAAAATCTCCGACCCAGCCGGGAATCGAACCCGGGCCCTTAGGATTGACAGTCTGTCACGCTGACCACTCAGCTACCGGGGGGTGATGAGGCTCGGACATCCAACACCTTCTCGGTTACTACTGGTTCCGCCGTCTTTCAACCACTTTCCATAGATCCTCACGCTGGTAGCCCGTGTACAGTCGACCAGCTTCGTCGTTTCCGGTATGTTCGTTCCCAAACACAGGGCCAAACAATTTGTCCTTTGTCAAACTCGCTTACGTCAGTGCATTTCTCCGTTTGCGAGCGGTATCTTTGCTAGAATGGCACCCCTTTCGTCTCTGCTCCGCTTACGTCCTTTCCTTACCAAGACGCGAACGTTCCCACAAGGCCAGCAGGCGGCATTCAAACTCTCGACGGCAGCTGCCGCGTCACCACGGCGAATGGAACAGTTCCTGCGTCGTGTGACTTTGATGTCGTCAGACACTTTCCTGGCTTTCGGCGTGAAATCAAACGCAAGAGAGGCAAGACTTCGATATCTACATCTGCATCTACATCCACACTCCGCAAGCCACCTGACGGTGTGCGGCGCATGGTACCCTGAGTACCTCTATCGGTTCTCCCTTCTAATCCAGTCTCGTATTGTTCGTGGAAAGAAGGATTGTCGGTATGCCTCTGTGTGGGCTCTAATCTCTCTGATTTTATCCTCATGGTCTCTTCGCGAGATATACGTAGGAGGGAGCAATATACTGCTTGACTCTTCGGTGAAGGTATGTTCTCGAAACTTTAACAAAAGCCCGTACCGAGCTACTGAGCGTCTCTCCTGCAGAGTCTTCCACTGGAGTTTATCCATCATCTCCGTAACGCTTTCGCGATTACTAAATGATCCTGTAACGAAGCGCGCTGCTCTCCGATGGATCTTCTCTATCTCTTCTATCAACCCTATCTGGTACAGATCCCACACTGCTGAGCAGTATTCAAGCAGTGGGCGAACAAGCGTACTGTAATCTACTTCCTTTGTTTTCGGATTGCATTACCTTAGGATTCTTCCAATGAATCTCAGTCTGGCATCTGCTTTACCGACGATCAACTTTATATGATCGGAAATAATAAAATAATAAAATAAAATTTCGGAAATTTCTAGAACATACTAATTACACATTATATATTTAACAGACAGTTTGAAAGAAACATATATTATTTGGATCATGCATATCGGTGCATGTAATCACGTCCAGGACGTGGATGATCGATGTTTGGAACACTGCATCTCTGAGATCTAGCATGCACTGTGCTTTTCACTTTCCACCGTGCCAAATGTGTACTGTGAGTATTCATTCGGTGGAAAACGACAACCGCCAGAGTGAACTTCTTTCACTAACAATATGTTGATAAGAGACCAGCAACAACTGGCACGGATGTTAGAAGCGGGTAGACCGGCCACGGTGCGAAAGATCACGCGCCAAGTCAGTGCCGGATGTACATGAAAAACCGGTGAGCAGCCCTACACCACCTCACGGTGGGTGAAAACGCATATCATACCAGTTGTAAGTGAATTATAGACTGATTGCCATAGTATCGTTGCGGATCAAAAACTAAACAAAGAGAGCCAAGGTAAGCGTGCAACGCTCATATTTATAATCTCTCACATCCTGTGAGAATTTTCAAGGCTTTATAATGAACACATTATTTTTGTCAACAGTATACATGATTTTATATTTAATACATTAATTCTGACAAAACTGTACTTTTCATAAAACTAAGAATTACGGTCACAAGAATGTGGTACTGGATTACTGGTTATTCAACTCTAATTCAATTTTACAAAAGAATATTGTAGAATGTAAAAGTTTTCATCATAAATAACTTCTGAAACAAATTATTTTTTGAAAAAGAAAATAGTTATTTCAAAGTAGAGTACATCGAGCTTAACACAAATAACTTTTATCTGTGTAAAAATATTAGATACCTGTAATATATATTTTGTAGAGATCTTAATTTTATCATACACTCCCGGAAATTGAAATAAGAACACCGTGAATTCATTGTCCCAGGAAGGGGAAACTTTATTGACACATTCCTGGGGTCAGATACATCACATGATCACACTGACAGAACCACAGGCACATAGACACAGGCAACAGAGCATGCACAATGTCGGCACTAGAACAGTGTATATCCACCTTTCGCAGCAATGCAGGCTGCTATTCTCCCATGGAGACGATCGTAGAGATGCTGGATGTAGTCCTGTGGAACGGCTTGCCATGCCATTTCCACCAGGCGCCTCAGTTGGACCAGCGTTCGTGCTGGACGTGCAGACCGCGTGAGACGACGCTTCATCCAGTCCCAAACATGCTCAATGGGGGACAGATCCGGAGATCTTGCTGGCCAGGGTAGTTGACTTACGCCTTCTAGAGCACGTTGGGTGGCACGGGATACATGCGGACGTGCATTGTCCTGTTGGAACAGCAAGTTCCCTTGCCGGTCTAGGAATGGTAGAACGATGGGTTCGATGACGGTTTGGATGTACCGTGCACTATTCAGTGTCCCCTCGACGATCACCAGTGGTGTACGGCCAATGTAGGAGATCGCTCCCCACACCATGATGCCGGGTGTTGGCCCTGTGTGCCTCGGTCGTATGCAGTCCTGATTGTGGCGCTCACCTGCACGGCGCCAAACACGCATACGACCATCATTGGCACCAAGGCAGAAGCGACTCTCATCGCTGAAGACGACACGTCTCCATTCGTCCCCCCATTCACGCCTGTCGCGACACCACTGGAGGCGGGCTGCACGATGTTGGGGCGTGAGCGGAAGACGGCCTAACGGTGTGCGGGACCGTAGCCCAGCTTCATGGAGACGGTTGCGAATGGTTCTCGCCGATACCCCAGGAGCAACAGTGTCCCTAATTTGCTGGGAAGTGGCGGTGCGGTCCCCTACGGCACTGCGAAGGATCCTACGTTCTTGGCGTGCATCCGTGCGTCGCTGCGGTCCGGTCCCAGGTCGACGGGCACGTGCACCCTCCGCCGACCACTGGCGACAACATCGATGTACTGTGGAGACCTCACGCCCCACGTGTTGAGCAATCCGGCGGTACGTCCACCCGGCCTCCCGCATGCCCACTATACGCCCTCGCTCAAAGTCCGTCAACTGCACATACGGTTCACGTCCACGCTGTCGCGGCATGCTACCAGTGTTAAAGACTGCGATGGAGCTCCGTATGCCACGGCAAACTGGCTGACACTGACGGCGGCGGTGCACAAATGCTGCGCAGCTAGCGCCATTCGACGGCCAACACCGCGGTTCCTGGTGTGTCCGCTGTGCCGTGCGTGTGATCATTGCTTGTACAGCCCTCTCGCAGTGTCCGGAGCAAGTATGGTGGGTCCGACACACCGGTGTCAATGTGTTCTTTTTTCCATTTCCAGGAGTGTTTTTCTTTAAATATAATGTTTCACTAAAACTGCACTATTACAAACAGGTGCTGATGACTAAATAACGAATAAAAAACTCAATGTGAAACATTCTTAATAAAATTTCGGAAATTTCTAGAACATACTAATTACACATTATATATTTAACAGACAGTTTGAAAGAAACATATATTATTTGGATCATTAGTTCCTCCTTTTTTTTTAGTTACTCCCCTTACTGCAAAATAAATGATGTGATGATATACCTTTATTACTGTAAGATAAATATAAGTGTGATATTTGGCTATAACTCATAAGAAGTGTATTTATAAGTTACAACAAATGCTATATGAAATATAATCTTGTATATGGTGATAGTATCGCATAATTCAGACGTAAGTTAGTATCAAGAAATTCTACAAAAACTTGTCTCAACTACTACAGGGATACAGATTTGCTCCTTGACAACGTAAGGAAAATTTCCATCAAGGCACAAAGAAGATACAAAGTTAGTTCCTGAATTTCCCCACATCACTGAACTGGTTTCGATAAAAAATTCTAAATACTTCGAATTTTCCAAACATTCTGCATGACAAGCACAGTACTACACGCACAAACAAATTTGACACTCGGCGCGGGGGCTGCTGGAACCGACCGTAAAGACATTTCCCATTTACAATCGCTCTCATCAGACTCGCGCCGAGTGTCAACTTTGATTGCACGAAAATTACTTTAAAAAAAAAAAAAATGGTTTCACAGCAAAACCAAACCCGAAAAGAGGGTAGAAACTGAAACCTGAAGTAACTGATTTAACAAGGAATTTTGGCCAGAGAGATCAGCGGTCTAGAGAGTTACCAGTTGCAAAAGATTTTAGAAGCACGGGGAAAAAGTAGTATGGAAGCAAACCGTTGATTTCAGGCAATTTATCCAGAAAGTTATTCATATTTTAAGAATGAGTATCCGGAAACTGAAGTAGGTTTTTCCACATTGCGTTAGCGTGGGTGCAAGTATACACCAATGAACACTCGCAGTTTTTAAAAAAAGTCGGAGGAGGAGATTGGTGTTTAACGTCCCGTCGACAACGAGGTCATTAGAGACGGAGCGCAAGCTCGGGTGAGGGAAGGATGGGGAAGGATGGGGAAGGAAATCGGCCGTGCCCTTTCAAAGGAACCATACCGGCATTTGCCTGAAGCGATTTAGGGAAATCACGGAAAACCTAAATCAGGATGGCCGGAGACGGGATTGAACCGTCGTCCTCCCGAATGCGAGTCCAGTGTGCTAACCACTGCGCCACCTCGCTCGGTAAAAAAAAAAAAAAAAAGGGCGGCTGAACTCATGAATCCAGGTACCCATTGGTATATGCCTGCGGCGGGCAAAGGGTACTTATAAAACTACAAAAGACGATGCATCCGACTTCAGGCATATGGAGCAAATGTCATCGAATGGAGTAGTTTGTCAAAACTGTGGTTCACTGCAAGGTATGGAGGTGCTAATATGACCATCGTGGTCACCTGATTACAGTCCCACTGAGTGCATGTTCTACTTGACAGCAAAGTATGTGCAGCTTGCACGCAGGTCCAAGAAATCTCCTTGAATTAAAGAGTTGATTGAGAGATTCCTCAGTCTTTCAAGAGCTTGACTTGTTCCCTGTCATCAGAGCAAAGTGGGGTGCTACATGCAACTCGACTCATGAGTGTAATTTTTAGAAATACATAGTGACCCAGTTAAACACGTAACTGAAAGTAGATGTTTTCTATCATCGATGTTGCGCTCTGTAGTAGATAGTGTACTCACTGGGCAAGGTACGGGTAGATGAACGCCTCGGAGACTCCCACGACCTGCTCAGTGCCCTCGTCCACAGTCAGGTCATACTCGCCGGCCACCACCTGCAACAAACGTTCCGCACACCTATGTCAAAAGAATTCTGTCTGATTCGAAGCACTGTACAAAATGAGCAGGATACAAACCAAACCGCAGCAGCAGTTGAGTGTCCAGTGAAATCAGTACGTGATCTCAATGACGATTATATACTAAATACACGAAATAGACAAAACCCTCAACTGAGTAGGGCAAACAGTAAGCAGAATACATTCAAATAAAAGAAATGGTTCAAATGGCTCTGAGCACTATGGGACTTAACTTCTGTGGCCATCAGTCCCCTAGAACTTAGAACTACTTAAACCTAACTAACCCAAGGACATCACACACATTCATGCCCGAGGCAGGATTCGAACCTGCGACCGTAGCAGCCCCGCGGTTCCGGACTGCGCGCCTAGAACCACTAGACCACCGCGGCCGGCACATTCAAATCATTTACACCGAAATATACGGATTACTGGTTGCCCCCGTCACTCTCACTTTCAGTCAAGCTGTATTAAAACGTCCTTACAAGGAACGGCACTGAAAATAAGAGTGGCGGAATGAAGAAGATGGCCGTGTTAAATGCTCAAGTTATAGGAGGAAACATGGAAGATAATATAATAAAAAAAGTACTTCAAACAGACCATGGATTGGATAAAACACGTAGAAGTCTGTTGTATCATGCTCACCCGGAGGAAAATAACCATATTATCGTGTAGGGCCGTCAAATGGACAGTGCTATAAAAGTTTATGTGTTTCACTGTAATTTATTTCAATTTAGTACTCGCCAGAAAAATTTTAATTTTTCCCCCAATCTCCATTTTTTTCTGTTCAGATGTACTTAATAATGCAACTTTAGCTTGTAAAACTGGTTGTACTAATAAAGGATTCTTCAACAGCTGCTGCGGTTTTACATGTGGCGTCTGTTCTTTCAGACAAGTCCGAAAGAACAGACACCATTTTGATCTAGCAGCTGCTATGAATGAAGACACAAAGGAATTAAAGACATTAGCTGCCAGTGGGCACTGATTTATATCTGCGTGGCAAGTTGAAATCTGTACCAGACTGGAATCCGAACCTGGGCAGATGCACTGACCAACACACCATTCGGACACAGTGGTCACCGCAGCTGGGTCGACTACCCTAGCACGCCTCCTGTCAGACGCAAATTCTCAGCTCATACCACACACCCTACTGATGTTGTCTGGGTCTGACGGGAGGCATGCTAGGGTAGACCGCGCAGTCTGCATGACGTAGTAGTCAGTGCACCTGCCTAGTAAGCAGGAGACGTGGGTTTTAATCTCGGTACAGCACAAATTTTCAACTTGTCCCATTTATATAATCAGTGCCTACTGGCAGCCAATCTCTTTAATTTCTTTGTGTCTTGCTGCGGATTTGTTTAAAAGGAATGCATTCTCGCAGCTGTGAGTGCCCACAATATAAAAGTGTATTACTTGCAGCATGTGCTGCGCTCAGGGTAGTTCACTTCTGGAGGTAACTAAATTGTTTGAAGCATAATACCAAACACCCGTTTGTAACATTCATACAAGAACGTACTGGCATGTAGACATCCCGGGACAGAGACGGGAGAGAAGACGTAATAAGTAGTGAATAGTTTTTTGTTATACAAGTTACCTCACTCTGAAAACCTTCCACACCGTCCTGCTTCCAAAAACAAGAAACATCGTATTGATTCTGCACTTGACATTTAACGACTCGCTTTTTCTTATCCAAAAACTAAATAACCCATATCGTATCATAATACTAATGCAACTTCGAGAATTGACATTGTTATAAAATAAATAAGGGTCTGCCATCCTCAAAGAAGATATCTTTGAGAAACTGCGTTGCCTGAAATCAACCAGAATTATTTTTGCAACTAATGACAATGCTAGTCAATATTTTATAAATCTTAAATTGAGAATATTGTCCATGTTTCCAAGTCTTCCGAAAGGACATGAAATTCTTTAGATAACTATTGTTACAATGGATTAAAGTGCGTATTGATATGTACCGTTATGCTCGATCCTAATTCTTTTAAATGCTTCAATTTATAAATATAAACAATTTAAGATGGCGATAACCAGATCATTTAATCTTTATGGAAGAATTCCTGAACCTCTGCAAACACTTATTAGAATGGTAACCAGTCTCTACGACAACTGCTGGTTTACCCCGCCGCTACAAATAATTTTTAAAAATCTCTTCATTAAAATTTCACGAGTCATTTCATTATTAAATTTCATGTCATAGGAGCATCTTTGACAGGTTGGACTCATCGTCAATGTAGATGACGTTAATATCAATTTCTTTGGAAACGGGAAGACTACGAATTTATATAATACGATGACGAGGCAAAATAAGACAAGTCGAAGGCATCTTTCAGCTGTCGCATTATACGAATGGAGCAGATGCCTTGCCTAAATACAACAACTCTCTCAATGAAGCTAGGTTTGCTATCTTCCAGTGAAACAAGACGTCTGCAACGACCAGATGATATTACTTACGGTTCGCCTTCGACAAATGAAACAATGTCTGTCAGTGAAACAAATTTTCCTTGTTTTTATCGTTTCGTCGGTATATTTTTCTTTGAGGATCCTACTCCAAACAGTACGTCACACATGTAGCTCAACGCTAAGACCATTGGGGAAAAAGAAAAAATGGTTCAAATGGCTCTGAGCACTATGGGACTTAACATCTGTGGTCATCAGTCCCCTAGAACTTAGAACTACTTAAACCTAACTAACCTAAGGACATCACACACATCCACGCCCGAGGCAGGTTTCGAACCTGCGACCGTAGCGGGGGAACAAGAGTGGTGCACTGTCAGAAGAGAGTCGAAGTTCTGAGATTCCTGCAAACGCAGTTCTGTCGCGGTCTGGTTGACAGGTGTACAACAGTGCAGGAGTGGAATGGCGCAGCAAATGGAAACGTACTCCAAAGCAGAAGTACGCGAAACAGTACGATTCTTATGGGTGAAACGCTAAATTGCACATTGATTCACAGTGAAATTCTGTTGGTATCTGGACTAAATGCAATGTCGCGTCCAGCCACAGTGAGCTAAAGCCAGCCGGCAGGAGTGGCCGAGCGGTTCTAGACGCTTCAGTCTATAACCACGCGACCGCTACAGTCGCAGACTCGAATCCTGCCTCTGGCATGGATGTGTGTGATGTCCTTAGGTTAGTTAGGTTTAAGTAGTTCTAAGTTCTAGGGCGCCGATGACCTCAAATGTTAAGTCCCGTAGTGCTCAGAGCCATTTGAACCATTTTTGAGCTAAAGCCAACAACTTCAGCAAGGCCGCGCAGTCGTGTGTGATGCTCGTCGAGAAGAAAGGCCTCCGGTGTCGACCACAGCCGACACTGTCCAGGTAATCGAGGAACTGAATCGCAGCAGTCACAGATTTTCGAAGGATGACGATGTTCACATAGAAATTCCCCGGTGGCTCCGTGAGCAAGGCGCGCATCTCTACTGTCGAGGAATTGAACGGTTGGTTGGAAGAGCGCGCCGACCGTACTTTACAGAGACTTCGTGAATAACTTAAAAATTAATATCAAATATTTGCATTACTTTGAAGTGCGGTGCATTATTCGATAAAAGAAACTTTATTCCTAAGTAATGTGTAACTTACTTTAGAGAAATCCCCTCGTAATTGTAAAGTATTTAAGAATATCTATATGTATAGTCTAACAATGGAAAATGCAGGACTGAATGTAACAATACTATGAAAAGCAAAGTAGCCACTCACCAAACACACACACACACACACACACACACACACACACACACACACACACACACACACACGAGTCGTGCGTGTGAGTTGCGTTTGTGTGTGCGTGTGTGTGTGTGTGTCTACCTCTATTGTTGACGAAGGCCCAAAAGGCCGAAATCTTCATTTTTGACAGTGCTTTAGTTGAGCCTATCTGCGAGTCAGCATCTCCGCTATATAAATATCTTAATAGAGAAAACGGGAAACAGAACAGCAATAGACCAAATTAAACAACTTTACGGACCAAGAGGATGGAAACTAGAATCACGGAACAAAAAAATTTAATGCAAACTGAACATCTACCAAGGAAAGCCAACAATGAGGGGTGAGGAATTTATCAACTGCGAATGTTTGGCGCAGACTGTCAGTGTGAGTATTCGCCTTAAAACCAAGAAAACCCTCTCGACGGCCTCTGGCTGAACTCGGGAACTGGGAATTATTGAGATTCAGGCGCGGCACTGGGTAGAAGAATAAAGCAAAGTGCCATACCTTCAATACAGGAATTAACCTGACCAAACACTCCATAAAATTATAAGAAAATCATATGAACATTAAGAAACTCCGGATAGATGCACGTAGGAATCAGACGCCGAGGGTTCCGTACAAACTTAATTATGTACATAGGTACTTCATCCATCCTGGGAATGCAGAATCTTTATGATTTTGCCTGTTACCGATATCGGTACTGACAAGATATCAGTACCGGAAATTCCAAGACTTTGGAGGATCACAAAAAAAAATTCTTCTCATGTAACATAATTACAAATTACGAATTTTCGAATTTTTTCTCTGCTTGATGCATCTGCCCGTTCCTGAGAACAAAGGGTGAGACAGACAGTCGGATAAAATGATAAAAAAATATTTCTGTCGTGTCACATAATAAAATATTGAAAATTCTCGGATTTTTTCCTTTAATTGTACCGTGAAACCTCGCTTCTTGGCAAATCTCACGATTCTAGGTCAACAGAAAGTTTTTATAGGTTTTGATGAGTAAGTTTGCGAGTATCTAAATACGTGGCATAAATGGCCGTACCTTTTGACTGCTTTATCTTACAAGCTTAAATTTATTACACCGACAAGAGAGGATTTACTTTAGTATGTGACATAAGTTTCAAATCCATACGTGTGCCTGTTCCTGAGAAAACAGATTCTCAACAGTCGGACTGACAGACAGATGGACATCAGAGTGATCCTGTAAGGGTTCCGTTTTACCGGTTGAATTACGGAACACTAAAAACAAATGGAAAATGGAAATGAGGTCCCATGCGTCTTGACAGAGCGTAGGGGAACGATGCGGGAGACCCGCACCGCCCTACTAGATAAGGTCCTTGTGGAGGTGGTTTGCCGTTGCCTTCCTCCAACCGTAATGGGGATGATTGATGATGAAGACGACACAACAACCGCCAATCAGCTCGGACAGGTGAAAATCCCTAACCCCGCCGGGAATCGAACGCGGGACGCTAAAAACAGATAATATAACCAAATAATACAACGCGAACTGTTCAGATGTCTTTTGTTCCTAAGAGGAATTTTCTTATTAATTAACAGCCTTGTTTATTAAAGAAGGGTACATTTTTGTTCACTCTTTTCCCTTTTATTTTCGTATGTATATCTTTTATAATTATTGTTTGAGAATAGCATATGTAGACGAAATTCGTAGAATTTAGCCTAACCGAATTGCGTACGCCGTACCAGGAACGACTTGGTACTGAACTTTTCTACATCCAGAACCTATTGCATTCCGTATCACATTCTCAGCTGTTATCAAGAAAGGAGGAGGTGCTGTACACTATTAGGAGGGAAGCGCGTAGTCTCCCAACCCATGAGTTTCTTTCTTGTCACATACTTACAACGTAATCAGAGACATTCAGGTTGATGACGCAATGTGCAGCTGTGAGAATCCACTCTTCTGTCAGAATGGAGCCCCCGCAGAAATGCTGGAACCCGGACTCGTCCGGTGTCTTCAGGGATACCACGTACGGGAACTGACCTGTTGAAGGAGAATACTCACATACTACTTCCATATTTAGTAAGAATGAAAAGATGAAGATGCACTACGTCGACCATGTACGCTTAATGTTAAAAAATCGTATTAATTGTGCATCGTCATTTATGAAGAGTAAGTGGAATATTTGATTAAGCAGTCAGTTGAAAGTTTAGACCTGAACGTACGATTCAGTTTCAATCTTCCGGTAATACTGAGCTGTGTCATTCAAGAACACCGAGCATTCAGCATCCTCTTTTCGCCCAATTACGTTACTGTTTCCAGAACAGTCCCGGTCAAGAATAAATCACAGAGAAACTCATCAAGGCTTCTGTCCTATTCGGTTGTGAAATAACAATCACCACACCACATTTCCTTTTAACTCGATTACTACGAAATATTCCGACGAAATGAATTGATAGATCACATCGCCACGTTCACATGAAAGTCTGTTGCTCGTGTCGACTGTCAGAACGTGAGACGGTTTGCCAGCCAGGCGCTGAGAGGCCACCGAGGGAAAATTCCACAGTATTTACCTGTTATGTTTTGATATGGCCTTCAGCTGAATAACACATTCAGTCACTTCATTTGTATACACTATTGGCCATAAAAATTGCTACACCACGAAGATGACGTGCTACAGACGCGAAATTTAACCGACAGGAAGAAGATGCTATGATATGCAAATGATTAGCTTTTCAGAGCATTCACACAAGGTTGGCGCCGGTAGCGACTCCTACAACGTGCTGACATGAGGAAAGTTTCCAACCGATTTCTTATACACAAACAGCAGTTGATCGGCGTTGCCTGGTGAAACGTTGTTGTGATGCCTCGTGTAAGGATGATAAATGCGTACCATCACGTTTCCGACTTTGATAAAGGTTGGATTGTAGCCTATCGCGATTGCCGTTTGTCATATCGCGACACTGCTGCTCGCGTTGGTCGAGGTCCAATGACTGTTAGCAGAATATGGAATCGGTCGGTTCTGGAGGGTAATACGGAACGCCGTGCTGGACCCCAACGGCCTCGTATCACTAGCAGTCGAGATGACAGGCATCTTATCCACATGGCTGTAACGGATCGTACAGCCACGTCTCGATCCCTGAGTCAACAGATGGGTACGTTTGCAAGACAACAACCATCTGCACGAAGAGTTCGACGACGTTTGCAGCAGCATGAACTATCAGCTCGGAGACCATGGCTGAGGTTACCCTTGACGCTCCATCACAGACGGGAGCGCCTGCGATGGTGTACTCAACGTCGAACCTGGGTACACGAATGGCAAAACGTCATTTTTTCGGATGAATCCAGCATCATGATGGTCGCATCCGTGTTTGGCGACATCGCGGTTAATGCACACTGGAAGCGTGTATTCGTCACCGCCATACTGGCGCATCACCCGGCGTGATGGTATGTGGTGCCATTGGTTATACGTCTCGATCACCTCTTGTTCGCACTGACGGCACTTTGAACAGTGGACGTTACATTTCAGATGTGTTACGACCCGTGGCTCTACCCTTCATTCAATCCCAGCGAAACCCTACATTTCACCAGAATAATGCACGACCGCATGTTGCAGGTCCTGTACGCGCCTTTTTGGATACAGAAAATGTTCGACTGCTGCCCTGGCCAGCACATTCTCCAGGTCTCTCACCAATTGAAAACGTCTGGTCAATGGTGGCCTAGCAACTGGCTCGTCACAATACGTCAGATGAACTGTGGTATCGTGTTGAAGCTGCATGGGCAGCTGTACCTGTAGACGCCATCCAAGCTCTGTTTGACTCAATGCCCAGGCGTAACAAGGCCGTTATTACGGCCAGAGGTGGTTGTTCTGGGTACTGATTTCTCAGGGTCTATGCACCCAAATTGCGTGAAAATGTAATCACATGTCAGTTCTAGTATTATATATTTGTCCAATGAATACCCGTTTAGCCGATGTGGTCGAGCGGTTCCAGGCGCTTCAGTCTGGAACCACGCGACCGCTACGGCCGCAGGTTCGAATCCTGCCTCGGGCATGGATGTGTGTGATGTCCTTAGGTTAGTTAGGTTTAAGTAGTGCCAAGTTCTAGGGGACTGATGACCTCAGATGTCGAGTCCCATAGTGCTCAGAGCCATTTGAATACCCGTTTATCATCTGCATTTCTTCTTGGTGTAGCAACTTTAACGGCCAGTAGTGTACATACATTAATATATGCCACTGTGAAACTATGGCACATTTCGCACAAAATTAAGAAAACAAAAATACAGCATAAAATTATGCCTTAAGGCGTATATGATTCTACCAAACATACACATCTTCCTTTTAAAAATTCGTTATAGTCTACAGCAACAAAGTTAATCGCACCCAAAGTCCCTTCATGTGCTGCAAGAGTACAGTAACTTCCAGTAACATGTCAGTGGTGCGTGGTAACGCATTGGATCTCTGAAGACCAGGCGGCCAAGGTCTCCGATCACGTCAGAATCTCACGAGTAGGGCTCCGACAGGGGCGGTTGTCACCACGAAATTCAACTCACTTCTTGCCCCACTACCACGGTCCACTGGGAAGAGTAGGTGCAATGTCAGTGACGTGTCTCATTTTAATATGTTGTGACAGTTGTGATAGGTGGTCCTCTTCATCGTGGAATGAATCACAATGCCGTTAAGGATGTCGCTGGCTGAAATTTCATAATTTCTAGTGTCCTACGAAGCAGATAGTTATTAGTCTTATTATTAAAAAAAATTTCCTTATAGTAATGCGGGACGTGAAGCTAAGAGGATTAACATTGTTTCTGCGAATACATTTTTTACATGAGTATCAATCCTTCTAAGACAATAGAGCTCAGCTGTCGTTGCCGATGTTTCGTCAGGGAGTTAAGCCGTCAACACTTCTTTCATTAACGAATGCTCATCCAGTGCCTTCAGCAGGTTTTGAGTTAGCCATATAAATACATGTAGCTTTCAGTTACGCTGACATACAATAATTTTCTTTTCATCTCCTTTGGTAACCATTTCTAATGTATTCTGACGTCGAGTGCAGAGATGATGCGTGGAAACATTGTTTTAAATGAGTTTATAGTTTTTGTAACAGCAGTCTGTTTGTAAACTTCGTCTATTCAAAGTACAGTGTGCTAACAAAATAAGTTTCTTAATGAGGCAGTATCGTTCAACAAAACATCTAGCAGAATGATCCCGTATCGTTTGTGGAATCAGTTATTTGGGACCGTTTCATTAAAAACTTAGAGTCCTCGTATCTACCTCGTACGTGAAGTTGTATCTCAATGTATTCCACTAGAAGAGTCTTGGTTAAGCTGGTCTCATGACTTATGTACAGATTCGTAATACTTATTTTGTCAAACATCAAGTGCTATATCACTGGTGTCTGGAGTCGAACCAAAACATGTTAAGCCGTAATCCATATACGGACGTACCAAAATGCAATACAAAGTAACCCCAAGTCTAGGGTCCAAGCCTCATGATGAACCAGAAACATAGCCTAGCATGTTAATTGCTCTCTCCCATTTCTATGTCGCATATGTGTGTAATCGGCAAAACACCCAAGGAAATTTTCCACTCTCTTAAAAGGGAAAAGAAACTCTCTTAAGATCATGTTCAATGGTTCAGTTAGTTGATATTTCGTAAACATACAGGCAGATGAAATGTCAAGCGAAATTGTGATTGATTTAGCACTGAACCAGTCGTTAAAGATGACCGTTGCGGCCCTCATACTCTGTCATGTAAGAAGAACGAGGAAATCGTTTGGTCAGTAAGAATTCAAATCTCCACATCAATCATAAGTTGAGAATACGTAGTTGCTTAGGACCTTCGTTTCGATATTATATTAAAAGGAAAAGTAAAATATGATACAGGGAGCATTGGTCGCGTTTCATAACCTAGTAACAATCACACGTGAATAACACAAATCGGAAAATGTATCGACATTTCGAGATGGTAAATAAGTGTGATACTCAAGTAACTTATGGAAATGCATGAATACTTAACAAGGGGAGGATAACACCAAATCCAACGGAGATAGAAGTTAGCTGCTTTCATCTAAACGATAAGTTGCCAGTGCCAAGTTAAACATCGTCTTTAATAATCAAGTTCTCCGCCATGAAGACTTACCAAAATATTTAGGTGTAACTCCTGATAGAACATTTTGCTACAAGAAACACATAGAAAGCATCACGTCAAAGCTGACAATGAGGAGTTCATAATTGAGACGGCCCTCATGTTGCGCAAGGGGTAGAGCACTACGATGTTCTTCCTTAAGAGTCGACCACTCGAGTGCCGAACACTTTGCTCCAATATATCTCAACAGTTCACATGTAGAATCCATGTTCAACTGAATGCAGCTCTGAGGAAGATTCCAGGATGCATCACCTCTACACCTCTTAACTGGTTACCATCTCTAAGCCACATTGTGCCACGTGATATTCGAAGATAGAACGCCCCTCTCAAGGAATATGAAAAATTAATTCAAATTCCCAAGCTCTCGATGCATTCTGATGTGCCTGCATTTAGAATGAGCAGAGTAATATCTAGGCAGTTACCTATCATACTGGTAGAATCGTAGTAAACAGCAGCTTTCCGCTTGAAGAGACAGTGATCAGGGACGTGGAATAGCATTTCCTACTGGAAATATCAAGCTCTCGTAAGACCCACTACAAGAACTGTCAGCAGTAAACTACCGCAACGTGCATGGAATGTTCAGAGGCTTCGTACAGACCGTGGCATCTGTACAGAAAGTCTGCACCAACGAGGAAAGGCTTCACATTCTTAACGCTTTCGGTGCCCACGCCCCGCCAGGCGTGGTACCTCCGGGAACGTCACGTGGCCGACACCACGCCTAGCCTGTTCTCACTAATGGCGCCGTCTAGTCTACAGTATGTTTTGTTTACTGTGTAGGTCGGATTTGCGTCAGTCCGTACCCGGGAATTCAGCAGCGAACGACGGCTGCGATTTAGCTATTCGTTTGTCTTGCTACCATCCTATGGCGAAACATGTATAGGGAAGTGCATTTGTTTTCAATTTATCGTTCTTTATCTATAAACTAATTACTTCCAGCGTAACTGCACACAAAACTTACGTTCAACACGAAATAATTTCGTCTGACGTTCACATCTGTTTGAGACATTTCTATAAAAATAAAATTTGTGTGTGATTACCCTGAAAATAATTAATTTATAGATAAAGAACGATAAAGTGAAAACAAATGCACTTACCTGCACAAGTTTCACCACTGGTAGAAAGATAAACCAACATCTAAATCACAGCCGTCGCTCACTGCAGAGTGACCGGGTGCAAAGTGAGGCAAATCCGACCCGCACATTAAACAAAACATAGACTAAATGGCGCCGACAGTCAGAACACACTAGGCGTCGCATTTGCCATCTGCCGGTCCCCGAGCTACCACGCCTGCAGGAGCGTGTTAATGTAATTGTGGCAAGGAACATCAAGCCATCAAACACATTGCAACAAGCTGTAAAAGATTTCTTTGAAATTGCAGAGGCAACCCTTGAATGGATTGAAAATTAAGATATTAAGTTACAGCGTTAGTGTTTTATTTATGATTATTTTGTACAGTTATGAAGTGCAGTTATGTTAGTTGCTGTTCCGTTTGTGTTGCCATGTGCTAAATAAATAGCCAGGTGAACTCCCGTCAGAAGCAAATAGAGAGGTCACTACGGCCGAGCCAAACAGAAACCAAAAGACGGCGTGTGCAGAAAAAGAACATCCACCTGGAAAACTAGAGCCATCACACAGCCAATTATGAATTTTTATTGTCATTTGTTTTTTACTCATCATTGTAATAGTTTCCAGTAATAACTTGCAGTAGCTTCAACAGATGTCTGTCAATAGTTAAATAGATAAAAAGTTTTGTATATGTTCCGATTCATTCGTAAGAATGTAGGCCTTGGCCCGGCAGACGTTGCTAGTACAGACAAATTGCAAATGTACTGGACCTTTGAGTCAGGCGTTATTAGCAGTGATTTACTGACCTGAAACAGGTGAGCAAGTAGTGCTAACTCTGTCTCTCTGTTGCTTGACCAGAGAGAGAATAGAATTCCAAGCAGAATTTAAGCATCGAACCTTCACTCAGTATAGAAGGTCTCTTTATAGTTTGTAACGTCGGAAATGCATATCCTCCTATTTCCATCTATTGTACTATAAATTTTTTCCTTATTTTGTTACCTGAAGATATGACATTTCTGTCTCTTTATATATTGTAATTGTTTTACAAAATTGCGTTCGACTTGCTATGATAGGTTCTGGCACCGTGTCGCGGACGGGAAACATTAGCTGGCGTACATCAAGAGCCCGTTTCGCCTGGTGACCGTGTCGAGAAGAAGGCGCGCCAACATCCACCTTCTGCAGCAGCTACGGCCGACAAGAAGTGATTGTCGCCACCTCCTCGATCGACGACTTCAAACGTTCAATCAACCAGCAAGGAAGACTGAAAGCACGTAAAGTTTTAGAACTGTATGGCAGACCTCAGCTTTTAAAACTGTTGCATCACAAAAATACAGCAACTTTGCGTGAACCTTTGTTGCTCATTGTCCCAATTGCATTACCAAGCAGGGCCCCTTCCTTTTCCGAAATGAACTCGAGTGTCGTTGAGATTCAAACGCCAGCATTAAAGTAATATCATTGCATTTCACTGCTTTTATTTCAAAGTTCAGTTAAAGTATTCATAGCTGGCTACAATATATAGATTACACAAGCACAAATTAAGAGTGCGAGTTTTGTTACCATACTTTGGCTTACCTGTGACTGCAGCCCAGCTTGGTACATACTAAATTTACTGTTGTTAATTGTTCAAAATCATTTAATTCAAGTTCAAAGTTAAATCTCGTATTTCTAAACTGCGTAGATTCATGTAGTTTTTGAGATGATTCTTGAGGTAGACCAAGACTAACCTCATATTATTTAATTTCGTAGTGCTTCAGAAGCAAAGTTCACTATTAATTTCAGTCACTAAGTTAACTATCAATTTTCCGGTTTTATTAATTCTTTTGCTAAATTAAGTCAGAGTGTAGCGAAATTTATTACTTCTGACAAACATTCAGTTTTCACACAACACGTGTCAACCTTCAGTTGCCACGCCTTTAGTGCGAATTATATGTGCATTAACCTTTCTTTTTCAGTTATTATAGTAGTTGTCCATAGGACTGGCGACCGTAATTTTCCCCAAATCTCAACTATCTAATAAACGCCAGTTAATTGGTAACGTAACGACCGCACATTTACTTTCTTCATTAACTTTACCCTTTTTCAAAATTAATTTCCACCAATTTCATTTGCATTTTCCCCTTTATTTAGATGTAACCCTTTCCTCCCTCTTTACCGACAGATTAACTTCGGTGACGATTGCTTTTCCCAAATTTCCATTAGGTACACGCGGTTTAATTTTTCACTGTCGTTAAGGTCGATAAGTGAGGGGGAGGTTAAAATTTTAATCATAACAACTTACTTAATAGCACTACCCTAGTAACTGAAAATGCACGTCAGGATCACTGTGTTGTTACATTCCATCGTATGACCGTCACCAGCACACTGTTTCGTAAACGCATATTTTCCCGACTATTGTAAGTGCGTGTTAATCTTATGGTCTATAGATCAGTCCTTCACGGCCCTAAATCCATGACATATGAATGACGTATCATGACTGCAGGAGATACACTCGAGCCCCCCACCCCCTCCCCCACCCCTTACGCAAACTAAGATAATTAAAAGCCCTAAAGTGGCCATGATCTTAAACGGCAGCCGAAAAACACATTTCTCATCGTGTTTCTTCAGGACAGACGAAGCTGTTGGGAATACCACCTACGGAAAGGATCTGTAGTTGTGTGGTGGTACAAGTTGGTAACTTTGTCTGTTGATTTTCTTTTGTGTTCCTTCCTGATGCAGCCCAACGCAACAAGGGTCTAATTAGGCAAGAACTCTGATCTCTTGTTTCATTTGAACCTTGCGGATGACGAGGTGTTCACCTGTCGAAATATCGGCAGTTGTCAAGGACGTTACCCAGCTTCTTTCACTCGAGACGGCGGACGAAATGTTTCAATTTCCCCTAAGAAGCGGTGATACAGTATATGTGAAGTAGGAGAGATTCATTCTGTGTAGATTTTGTACAGAAATTTTTTACACTTTTCTCTTGAACAAAATCAGCGCTCTAGCTAGAATACTTTTAAATCGATTAAAAACAGTCGTGAACAAAATCATGTATTTACTTGTAATGGTAACCAGTTCCGGTCAGAATGTGATCATCTTCAGACCATTTGTACCATGATGGTGAGCTGTGGCGGCGAACGGAGCAGGTGTGGCGTCACGAACGTCAACTCTCTCACACCATCATGCCAGATGTTAGGCCCGTATGACGATGACGAATGCAACATTGGTTGTCAAAAATGGTTCAAATGGCTCTGAGCACTATGGGACTTAACATCTATGGTCATCAGTCCCCTAGAACTTAGAACTACTTAAACCTAACTAACCTAAGGACATCACACAACACCCAGTCATCACGAGGCAGAGAAAATCCCTGACACCGCCGGGAATCGATCCCGGAAACCCGGGCGTGGGAAGCGAGAACGCTACCGCACGACCACGAGCTGCGGACTATTGGTTGTCCTCGAGCCTCCAAAAGCCGAAACGTCCATTGTGGTGCCGTGAGCAGCACCGGCACTTGTCTGAAAAGACGAGGTGCTACTATTTCCGTGTCCAGCGTTGTTGTTGGTCTCAGTGCCGGCAGACCGTCGTTCCTTCAGAAGTCGTCCCACTGGTTTGGATACTGGTTTGCTGCAAACCACCCATTTCCTGACTCAAAGTATGTGTCGTGTTTGTATAATCTACACGACAGAGTGAATAATGTCTGTCCTGTCGAGCGCTAACCACGCGGGACCGTTAAGGCTCTGCATGGCGTCGAGCAAGACCCTCCTGATGTTAGCGATTGCATATTCGAATAACAGCCGTCGGAACCCGACAATGCGAGCAGCGGTACCGCCAAATGACAAACCGCAGCCTCGACGGCCAACGATCCTGCCGCTGCACGTGCTGGTGCACGTTTCTCCTTTATACCTGAACATAACACTGTCTTCTCAGAAGCGAGCAACTTTCAAATGCGATTTCTGAATGAGAAACTTGCTATACAGTCTGTCCTTACCTACAGAATATAGATGGTATTACTCTAATCTACTTTGTGTCGTTGCACTTAACATTTTAATCATTTACATACGCAGGAAAATGTCAGCTTCATAGCGTTGGAATTTTAATGGTGAGTAGCGTAATTTACAGGTGCTAAATCTGAACATTCTCCAATAGCATTGCATCTCAAACGTGTTGGGGTACGTCTTTCTGACTCTCGACTGCTTCTGCATCAGTTCTGTGAGAAATGGGTACGTGACCTCAGAAATCGAGTGATTTTAATATCACATAACCGTATTACTTCTAGTGAAGAAAAATATCAGTACTCTATTAACTCACTTTTTAAGTCTACTGAATTTCCTATATTGTATAAAGACGCAACAGCAGCATTCTGTGTTGCTTATATAGACAATTCATCGGGCAATAAGTAGGTTTTGACATCAGCTACTCTCTCCACTATTGATCTCTGAGCTGTATGTAGGTTTATATAAAACTCATGAGGTAGACATGCTGACAAACAAAAGGCTCTGACAGACTTTTATTAGGCTGGGAAAGACTAGTTTCGTAACATACACAAAGAATTATATAAGAGATATATATAAGTATTTATGCAGACTGAAGCGACGACTGAAAATTTGTACCAAGGCTGGGATTCGAATCTAGTTCTTCTGTTCACTAGCCAGATGTGCTAACTACTATGCCACTCTGGAACAGTAGCTTTGTTCAACTGGATGGACTACCCTAACGCCTCTGTCCTCTATCCAGATTCCCATTCACACCTCAACCCACTTGCTATTCCCCCATAAAGTCGAACAGCAACCTATATGTTACAGGAGTAGGTCTGAAGACGGAGAAGTACTCACCTGGAAAGGCATCGGAGCCGCCAACGATGCGTTCTTCCACGTCGGTAAACTCTGATGGGCTGTCAGCTTCTTCGAATTTGTACCAGTCCGGAGCCTCTGGCGATCCGTACCACATCTCTTCAATCGGTCCATCTCCCTCGTTTGCTGAAAACGGATTTGTTGCTGATGGTGTCATATTAAACAGAAATTAATTAATGCTTGCTTTTAAGGGGGATGAATGCTCTACAATATAAATTGAAAATATGTGTTTAGATTACAGCACGAGACGTCATGTTCTGAAAGGAGTTTACATCATGTTGTGAGACGATATCTTAGTACATGCCAGAAACGACCACTCATTTCAAGAGAACATTCAATTTGGGCCAGGGTACATTTAGTAGAACGTGTTCTACTGTTAGTACAATGCAAGGAAATGTGCCATTGAGGACTTTGTAGTGTGTCGCAGATACAAACTGTGGAACAGGTACCAGCAGTCGTGGTAATGGAAGTGGAGTGTTCAGTGACAACATCATGCATTTAACTCTCATACCTCTCATCGTTAGGTAGTCACATTATTGCCAACACACGCATTTACTAGACCACATTACCGACCGAGAAAAGAAGTGTTGTTCCCACGTCTGCTGTAGCCTAAACATTTGGTTCTTGAATACTACGAGAGCGTATTAGTGTTGCAGGTGTACTAACAGTACCTGTAAGACATATCTATCATCTTCTGTACACGTATAAATTAAGGGCCCTACCACTTTTTATATCAGTATGATCAGGTTAACCTCGGTAAAAACTACAGGAATTTTGATACGATTTTCACTAATAGATATACTGCTTCAAAGGGAAGATTTACATATATAATTTATAAATATTTTGTGCAAATTTGCTGAACTATGGTGAATTACAGTCCCTTGCTGCAGTGAAAACGATACTATTGTCGTCTAGCAGTGATAGGGGTAAAGCCGTCTGACTACAGCGGCAGGCCAGCGCAAACTATCGCTACTGGGAGGTCAGCATGAGCTAATTTTGCTCTTGTGACGCAGGATGGGTCAGACACTAAGCTGATAACAACAGGCTTTTTGTTAAAGAGTTAACGTTTAAGGAGTGTGAAGAGAAATGCTAGGAATGGCCACACAGAAAATGTAGCCTGCGAATAGCTGGCAAGTGGCTGTGGCACCTCCAAACTGGTACTGCAGTTGGACAGAATGGGGTGATGATGATGATAATGATGATGTTTAGTTTGTGAGGGGCTCAACTGCGCCGTCAACAGCCCAATTCCAATACTTTTTTTACGCAGTCACAAATGATGACGATGAGGATGAAATGATGAGGACAACACAAAATCTCAGCCCCCGGGCAGGGAAAATCCCCAACCCGGCCGGGAATGGTACCCTGGACCCCGTGATCCAGAGACAGCAACACTAGCCACTAGATCACGAGCTGCGGACAGCAGACTGAGAAGCGTGGTAGCTGCAACTCCCATCACTCCACACGTCAGTTATATGCGGAATAGACAACATTCGTGCCTTCTGAAAACTTTCCTGCTGTGTGCTGCTTAAATCGTTTCAATTGTATGAAATTGATGATAATCAGCTGTCTAACGTTGTCATAATTCCTTACAGTGGCTCATAAACAATATTACCATTACACCGGACATGTCGTCCAATCTCAGACACTTAGTGTTTCCGGTGTAAAACTGCGGTAGAGCACGAGTACAATACAAAATAAATCGTAAATTTATATATACATCAATAAGGAAACTCGTTCAATTTTCCACACATTTTATATTTTCTACGTTAAAAAATTAAAGGTGCGTACATGACCTGTTATTATTTTACTTTCGAACTACATTGTATATACTTTCATGTCATAATTGTATATTACACTATTATTGAAACTAAGATTGCATTTTTGTCTTTTTAATGCAATGTACAGTTTCTCATGTACCTGGGCCTCGGACCACGAAGTTTTTAAATAAATAAATTAGTTCTCTATTCAGTTTGATACTACATAACAAGTGCTTGCTTACACACAAATACACAAGCATTCACAAGTTAAGCATAATGCAGAAATTTCACAGAACAAAGTAAAGATTAAACACAAGACATTTGGGATAAGACAGTGACGGAACGGTATAAACAAAATACTTTTCAAACAAAAGACACACATTGTAAAGACAAAAATAAAACAATAAAGAATAAAATTGGGAAACTTCTTACACAACAACGCACGAAAAATCTCAATGTATGGCAAGAACTCCTCGGTACCTGGATGGACAATCTACAGTAACCCAATTCCACATAATATCTCGGATACTTAGGGGAAAATCATCTAGCCATCAGAATTAAATCGTGAAGCTAACGAAAAATGAATCTTTAAATTAAAAAACCAGAATTGTAACATATTTAACAAAAAAAACATGATCCCAGAACAAAATCAAAGACACTACAAACACATCAATTAAACTACAAAAATCATAAGCGCCAGAAACTGTGGTAATTGGAGGCAGATCAAAAATTCAATGCCCAGAAAGCAAGAAAGAAACGCTCAAATAATTTTTTTAGGTTCAGTCTCCCTAGGAGCAATCTGGACAAAAAGGACACCTAAAACTTATATCAACATATCGAGTAAATCTCCGATACTTTCAGGACGAGGCAATTAAAATTTTATGATCATGTTCTGAGAATGAACTCCCCGTCTGCTTATCTCAATGAAAGTTAAGACAAATTAGCTGTTTGAAACTGAAGGGACCTTCAGGGTCTGGCACCACAGTTTACATGGTACAAAGCAGAGATACATTCACAATACCTCTCAATAATCATTTCATCTGGAGGTAAACCGAGAACAGTTATCAAAAAATAGAAGAACGAAAGCGAAACTACTGCGAGAAAAAGAAGAGATTTTGGGAGAGTAAACAAGTAAACACATCAGAAAAATAAGTTCAGTCGACCCACTTACTCAATAGCGCACAATGATGAAAATAATTAATAGGGAATATGGTCACCTCTAGGTGTCATTCAACAATTCCTAGGCGCCGGTATGATATACAAACTCTTTCGATACCCCTCAGATTCCGCATGTGGCCAGCAAGCGCTAGTTCAGCGGCATAGCACTCCTCATCTTAGGTGTTTCGAAAAGGCTGCCTATCACGCCGTTGCCTAGGAATCGCAGAAAGGCTATATCTGTGCAGTCAAATTTTTAAAGTGCTCGCCGAAGTTGTGTGAATGGAATTGAGTGTGCCGCCAACCTGGAGGACGTTAGAGGACCCTTTGCTATTTTATTCATGTGAACGTTGCACGCCCCCCCCCCCCAAACACCCTTTCGAACTTGGTCGAATGGTTTTGAATGGTATCTAATGGTGCCACATTGTACACCAGAGCAAACTCCAAAGGCGTCAGATCACATTCGACAGCATTTCAGTTCTGCAGTGTTCTTAGAGATGGGTTGAATCATACAGAGACTGCGAGCAGTGACAAGGTTATTGAGGTCATCGTTCTCCTGCACGTCACACTGCTACCTATCGTTTTCGACTGTGAAATCAGTGAAAATGAACGACTCAGGTGAAGCAATGGTTACATTTCACAGCCTTCATGATACCTCTTGACGCTTTTTGGTATCTGTTATGAGAGGAAGTGTGTCTCAATTGTTTTCTTCGGCCACCCATAAGAAAGCCACGTGACTTCAGCGCTGGGTGTCGCAGTTCTGACCTCCGTCGGAGAGACATCAGGTGAAGAATTCAGATGTGGGTAAGGGTACGTGTGACAGCCATCCAACGGTGTGGTACGTCGACGGTGGCCAAAAATATGGTAAAATTTGGTTCTGATGTGACATCATTAAGTTACTTTACACCTCACATGAACATCTGAGCTCCAGCCTTTGTTTTTTACACAAGTCGACGCCTCGCTGTTATAAGTATCGTCGAGTCAGAGGGTGATGTTGCAGGGCACCGTATTTTGTCACCATTACAGAGGAAGGCTGCAGACACCGTCTAGCCAAATTTCGCAAAAAGGAGAAAATGACGGGGTTTCAAAACAGAGATCCTTTAATTTTGTTGCGCAGCGGAGTTACTGTTGCCTTGTGCTGCCAATTAGTTCCTTTTCTCTTTTGAAGTAAATAATAAAACAATTTCTGTTCCACTGTGGGAACTGCCTGCAGCTCCGAGAAGACAGTTTCGTGAGATATTTTGGCATATGTCATGTCTATGTGCCAATTTTACTGTCGAAAGTGCTTGATGAAAAGCGAAAAGTATGCGTGCAATGGGTGTTCCGTGAGAAATGTGATATTGCCTCACAAGTTGTAAATCCACCACACTGCGTCACGCTAAAATCTGAAAAAATGTACTTATTCGTAACTTATATGATCAGTATTACAATACTTCAAAACAGATATACTATTTATTAACTTTTAAAAATTATTTAGTTTCGTGATTGTAACACAATCATGTTGCTGTTGTTGTGGTCTTCAGTCCTGAGACTGGTTTGATGCAGCTCTCCATGTTACTCTATCCTGTGCAAGCTTCTTCATCTCCCAGTACCTACTGCAGCCTACATCCTTCTGAATCTGCTTAGTGTAGTCATCTCTTGGTCTCGCTCTACGATTTTTACCCTCCACGCTGCCCTCCAGTACTAAATTGGTGATCCCTTGATGCCTCAGCACATGTCCTACCAACCGATCTCTTCTTCTAGTCAAGTTGTGCCACAAACTCCTCTTCTCCCCAATTCTATTCAATACCTCCTCATTAGTTATGTGATCTACACAATCATATCGTTTTGTTTTCATGCATCATAAAAGTTCACTTTTCCCCTCAGTAGGTAATTACAACTGTGTTGGAAACCATTGTAGTAGTCCCTGTGGAACACCGCTAATGTTTTTACGCAGAAAATCATTGTAGTGCACAAGGAAATACAGATTCTGTTGTAATTATCATTACTTCAACAGTGGAATGGTTATGGATGCATATACGATACCAAATATTATGGAGGCCCTGGATAACTTGAGTCAGTGCAAATACTTCTTTACAACAGACCCGAACAGAGGTTACCTTCAATTGGAAGTAATGCTTCAGGATCAGCGAAAGACTGTATTTACATTCCGTTGAATTCTTTATGAGTAAATGCCATTTGGCCTAAGGAATGCACTGGCAATGTTTCGGTCGTCACCAGATGGGTTGTTAAGAGATTTAAAACTGTGATAATAAATGGTGTATCTTAATGACATTATTGTATTTTCAAAGGATATGGAGAAACACATCCAATGACTGAATTTTTTTTTTAAGAGATAGCATTCCACTTGCCTGACTTTGAGTATCAAGAAATACCATTTTGCGTTAGTGGAAGTCAGCTACTTGGGACACATGTGAAAATGGATCCAAGATTTCACTGTGAAGTTTAGTGACACTGTAGACAAATAAAGAACTACAGTCATTCTTCAGATTATCTTATTACTATAGGATATTTGTGATGATATTTTCATGTACTGCATGACCACGCACTTGTTGAAGGAGGCTCTGGAGCTCCAGTGGACAGCGGAATGTCAAGCCACATCTGATAAACTGAAGGAGACATTAACAGCTAGCCCTATGTTAATGTTGTAGCGGGTGATGCTTCCAAACAGGCAATAAGGTGTGTTCTGATCCAAGAAGTATACTGTAAGGAGCATTCGGTGGCTGAAGGAAACTGAATAAGACTGAGACTCAACCACTGATAAGGAAATACTAACTCTGATATACATCGTAACACACTTCAGGTGTTATCTGTATTACAAGAAATTCAATGTATTTGACAGCCCTTAAAGGTACCATCAAGCGGGCTGACATGGTCAGCATTTAAGCTAAATGAGTCTGACTTTGAAATGATTCACAAACCGGGTAAGAAACATGATAACATGGATGGACTGAGCGGAAAGATCGGTGTAATATTAGCACTTGGTCTGAGCCTTGTGGAATGTTCAAACATGGTTCTAATAGTTCTGAGCACTATGCGATTTAACTTCTGAGGTCATCAGTCGCCTAGAACTTAGAACTAATTAAACCTAACTATCCTAAGGACATCACACACATCCATGCCCGAGGCAGGATTCGAACCTGCGACCGTAGCGGTCGCTCGGTTTCAGACTGTAGCGCCTAGAACCGCACGGCCACTCCGGCCGGCTATCCTTGTGGAATGTCAGAAGGCACGGAGTGATTATGTAAATTGCAACATATTCCAAACAGAGCCACCGCATGTCATTAGTGTCGGGTTGTTATGTAGGACAACGAAGCTTGGGCCACACACAGAAGTTCCTGCTGCACTATAGATCAGGTGTCTCCAAACTTTTTAGTCCGCGGGCCACATTGACTCGTCCACGAAGTCATAAGGGCCAAGATCTACCTAGTGGGATTAAAGAACCCTAGCACTCCATGATCACCGTAATGTAAGGCTAAAGGAAAGATGAAATCGCAAAAATCTAAGGTTGTGGGAATAGCTAGCACTGAAGCGAACTACGATTTTTATTTAATTTCATAATTTTGATTGGTGGACGTACCTTACCGAAATTCTGGCGTATTTTATTCTGGCGAATTTCACCGACAAAAAAGTATATCACTGCACATTCTATATGTATTTTACAACGTAATCAAAGGAAAGTGAAACCTCGCTTAAGAAGCATCTTCCGTAATGATTGATTACTAAGGCTAGTCGCCGAAGTGGCGTCCATTTGAAAGACTTGCACCAGACTCGTGAGTAGAATAAAACGCAAAGAATTTTTTTACTTAAAATGTTATCACCAAACTAGCCTGTTAACCGTTCTTTCTTTTTTTCCACTATCGCACGGAGAATGGTCTATCTGTTTATTGTGGATAGCCACAAGTTTAACCATGACCATCCGCTTTGTAAAGATAGAGTTCCGACAATGTCGCGGTGTATTGGTCGCGATAGACATAGAAACTAAATTGTTGTCAGTATAGGTACCACCTCAAATATTTGGCGGGCCGGATATCGGGGATGTCCGGCCAGCTAACGCGGCCCAGATTGCCGGCCCTCGCGGGCCGGTTTCGGCCCGCGGGCCGTAGTTTGGAGACCCCTGCTATAGATGGAAGTGTTAAAAGAAGTATGTGATCATACGTTGTTTGGATACAGAAGACATAGGACGGTACACCAAAGACTTGCTGAGCGTTATTAAAGGAGGCACAGAAGAAGGATGCGGACCAGTATCTGAGAAAATGTGTGGCGTATGCACAATGAGCAGACTTGTGTCCAAGGCTGCTGAGAGACAGGACTGGGCCTGGGGAAAGATATGCGATTGTGCCCCATCTTTAAGTATGGCAACCCCATTTTATTGTTATTTTGAAGATTTGACATCATTTACACATAATGCAATTCCAGAAATACTGGACATACACAAAAATTGCTCTTTGGGATGAAACATAGAAAAATATAATTTCTTCTTAAACTCTAAATATATCTTCACCAATGCAATCAGTCCACGCACGACAGTGCACGGTGTAACCTCCCCACAAAAATTTTAAAAGAAAATGACGATACTAATTAGAAATGCTGATCGACATTGCTCTATACGTAACCTGCCCACAATGAAATGTACTGACAATGGCAACAAAAATGTGAAATTCGCAATCTGACTCAAATATAAATCCTTCGAAAGTAAAGTCCATTCAGTGACAAGAAAATTCAATTAAACCGAAATATCGGTCTTTGGCCCTGTGTAAAACAATCAGAATTAAAGTCTTACCTCAGAATAAATGGATGTCACATATCTGCTCTTGTTGTTGCGCACCGCTTGGAGGAACTGCATTGCAAATAATAATATTCTCTTTTTTTGTGATTTTAGTGGAATTTTTCTTCAAAAGAAGTGGAATGAAATGGGAAGTGCAACGAAATCTTGAGTTCAATAAAAAATTAAATTTTTGAGAAAATGCTTTTGAAATAAAAAAATTATTATTGGGAGACTTGTTGGAGAATAATTACAATAAATAAAATTTTTCATTATCTAATGATTATATTAATTAACAGTATACCTTATTCCTCATCTTGACCATTGTTGCCGACCGCCTACATCACACAACCGCACTGGGCTGCTACTACTGACCGACCGCTCTGCATGACGACTACAGACTGACTACTGCTCTCAACTAGACAGAGCTACAGACTCGCAACGACTGACTGACTGCTCTGCACAGCGACAACTAACTCGCAAAGACCACTACTGACTGACTCGCAACGCTCGCGCGGTCAAGCGCATACTCTCTGGTCACAGATGCTACAATGCCTCGCCATCGCTGCTGCGTTACATACGTGTTTCATAACCCTCCACTCGGGGGGCAAAAATTTGGCAGCGATGGTGAGTCATTTGGACTTGCCAAGCGCGGCAAAATTTTTCTTTAATTAACAAAATCCTACAACCTACAGAATATTTAAATGTTGTGCACACGCACTAAGTACAAAATATATCAGACAAAGACAAAATGTGAGTACAAAACATAGTAGCAAATCAGAAAAGTATATACAAATTATTTGACAGATAACAAAGTGCACAGGCACTGAAAAAATTCTTTAGCATATGCAGAACAAATAAACAGACTGGCAAGAATAATTAGATGTAGTACATAAAGTAAATGTTGTGCACACGCACTAAGTACAAAATATATCAGATAAAGACAAAATGTGAGTACAAAACATAGTAGCAAATCAGAAAAGTATATACAAATTATTTGACAGATAACAAAGTGCACAGGCACTGAAAAAATTCTTTAGCATATGCAGAACAAATAAACAGACTGGCAAAAATATTATGTTGACAAGTGTACATGCACTGAAAAATGTCTTTAGCGTTTTCACAACAAATAAACATAATGGCAAAAAAAAAAATTCATGTCCAAAGTGCACATGCACTGAAAAATGTCTTTAGTATTTTCACAACAAATAAACATAATGGCAAAAAAAAATTCATGTCCAAAGTGCACATGCACTGAAAAATGTCTTTAGTATTTTCACAACAAATAAACATAATGGCAAACATCATGTCGACCAGTGACATAAGTGTACTCACACTGGAGTTTAGCGAATCGAAAAATGTATAACCTATGAACATAAATGATGTTACCAAAAAAAAATTTTTTCTTTATGTGACAAGAATCAGGATAGGAAAGGGAAGGATTGCATCATGGTTGTAGCACTTTAGATTGCACACAGCTGCTCTGAAAGTCCATATCTTTCCACAGTAGTACAACACCAAGTGACACAACTTGAAGTTCTTTTCCCATCAGAATTTATCAGTGTAGCCAAGACACTGAACTGTCGTAGTAATGTTCCATGTTTTCATTTTGGCAGTACATTAGGTACACCAAACAGTGGGACCATAATAATGTCTTCATCGCTCATGGTGGTGGACAGCATGTCGTGTCAACACCACACTCTTACAAGGCACACCAACGTAGAATTAGTGCAAAACCAAATATAGTGCTCCATGATCACTGGGATAAACAGGACAAATGGACATTGCAGTAATTCAGGGTAGTCAGCTTATGAGGTGAAGGACATCAAGTCACATAATATTGACAATTACAGTCTTCATTGATAGTTCGTGGCATTCATAGCCCAGTTATTGAACATTTCTGTACCAAGTATGTAGTATTACAGAAAAATGTTCATTAATTGTTTTACATAGAATCAGTAGCCTTCTTTTCCTGGTTACAAAATATTATGAAATAATCGCATTCTTTTCAGTTACAGAGTATAATTAAGAATCATTAACCTTCTCCTAATTACAGTTAATTAATCATTTGTCATTAATTAATCATTTGTCTAATTACAGTTAATTAATTAATAGTAACAATTATTAGCCTTAATTAATTACAAAGCATTATTAAACAGTACCATAGTTAATTAATTATGTGTCATTCCAATCTATTAAGAATCATTAGTCTTTTCCTAATTACAAAGCATTATGAAACAGTCACATTCATTTCCAACAACAAAGTATGGCATCGTTAATTAATCATTTGAAATTCCAATATATTAAGAATTATTAGCCTTCTCCTAATTACAAAGCATTATTAAACAATCACATTTATTTCCAATTACAAAGTATGAACATTGAAAACAAGAGTTAATTAATGGCATAATTAATAACAATTTCGTTGATTGACATTAATTATTGGCACTCAGTGGCCATCAAGTATTGAATAGAATAAAACATAGTTCATCATTCAGTATTATTCAGATCATTACAAAGTCATTATTAAAAATCAGTTAATTACAGTCAAATCATTAGTAATCACAGGCATTACAATAAACAGTGGCAGTTATTAGCTAGTGACAAAGCATTATTTTGAATATAGTCTCATTAAGAGGTCATTACTCGAGTGACATGCTATTCAGAGTTGATAAGTATTATTCAGAATTATCATAAACTAGTGACATTATGTGGGACTGGTAATACATTTTTTTTTTGGTAGCAATGCATTGCGTTGGGATCGATAATTAATTGCTGAGGCATAATACTTTTTGCTTTTGACCTATTGCTGCAAATGAGGATAGGTAACGTCATTCGTCATGAGTCAGCTGTAGCAAGATTATGTAACAAGGCAGTACATGTGATCACATTTATAAATGATAAACACAAATGGGTAAAAAATATAAAAATGCAAGTACTAGAACAGGTATAATAAGTAACAGGTTTAGTAAGTGTCATGAAAAACTTCTCCTGGAAAAAATACAAAAACGGATTATTGACCTGAAAGAAGAAACGCACACTATGCTGAAAAGTAGTGAACTTCGAATTAACAAGTAGTGAAATGTGTATAAAATGTGTTCCATAGCTGTCCTTTCCAAAACTTTCCGTCATCCTACTATGCAATGTAACACCTGCTGTCAAAGCAAACCGCAACAAATACTTAAATAACTACGTGGCATAAAGAAAAAAAACTTCATTATCCATATCATCATAACTTCACCATTATCATCACCTGTAAAGAAAAACTTCATTATTCATAATACCATATCCTTCATCATTATTCATCAGTACTCATTATCATCTGCAAAAAATCACTTCGTTACTCATTACATAACTATTCCTTATCTCTAGCATATTTCATCACTAAAAATAAGATGTGTAGTTCTCTCTGACAGCCTGCATCAATCACCTTGTATTCTGAAAGAAAAAATTAGTTAAGACTGCTATTCTGTGATGAGTATAGTATAGTCTTGTTAATGCTTGTTAATCCTGATCCATTTACTCTTCCTCATAAAGTTATTGCATCTCCTTTCGTTTATCCCGTAGGTGAAATTCCATTTCTGTTGAATTTATTTCTTACACGCACCATTTCTTACTGAAATTGATGAACAAAGGTTAATGTCTTGCATTTAAATCCTATACCCACTAAATAATGACTGGTTTATGGTGACACAATTAACCATACAGCATAACATGACAGAAAACGTAATATGTCCAAGACATTGACAGTGTTCGGATGCGAAAAAATGTACACAGAATAATACAATGCAGTAGCAAAAAAAAAATGTGAAACAGTCACGATGTTGAGATGTCATAAGGCAAAAAAAAAAAATGTCAAAGTCGACTGGTGTGTGTTATATCTTAACTATTTCATAATGCATACAAACAAAACTGGAGTACAGTCATATACACAAAAAAATGGAAAATGTGCACGGTCTGATGTGTAACGACAAGAAAAGCGACCTGCTAACCTTACCTTGCCGGGCACTTGCCAAGAAAAAAAATACGATAATCATCAATAAGTAGTCACATAAATATAATTGCAGAAATAGTCGTAAATGTGTAAATTCATCTGGAAAAATATGCACGGTCTGATGTGTAACGACAAGAAGAGCGACCTGCTAACCTTACCTTGCCGGGCACTTGCCAAGAAAAAAAAATACGATAATCATCAATAAGTAGTCACATAAATATAATTGCAGAAATAGTCGTAAATGTGTAAATTCATCTGGAAAAATATGCACGGTCTGATGTGTAACGACAAGAAGAGCGACCTGCTAACCTTACCTTGCCGGGCACTTGCCAAGAAAAAAAATACGATAATCATCAATAATTAGTCAGGTGAATTAATTGCATTAGTAAATGGCATCATAGTGTGTTGAATCATACAGTGGTTTCACTCAATAAACGGTTTAATGTTTGAGATATGGTGATTGCCTTTCGATTTTCTGGTTCTCAAAGTTTCGACGTGTACAACATTGGGGTGAGGGATACTGCGAATCCGATACGGACCTGTGTATAGAAGTTCAAATTTACTGCACTTACCTTTTAATTTGCTGGATAAATAGTGTGTACGTACTAATATCTTCTGTCCAACGTGAAAGTCGCGGCGTGTACAAACCTGTTTTTGCTGTCTTCTCCGGCGCTCTGCGGCACGTTTGATGTTGTTCAGCGCAATGTCAATTATTTCGTGGTGTCGTAGGCGACGATTTTTGGGGAATTCTATTAATTCTTTAATTTTGTTCGGTGGTTCAACGTTTTTCAGTATAACAGTCGGAGATAGCATAGTGGATTCATTTGGAATGGAATTAATTACATCTTGGAATGAGAGTATGTGTGTATCCCAATCAATATGTCTTTTGTGGCAGTATATTCTGCACAGCTTACCAATTTCCTTCATTAATCTTTCACAGGGGTTCGAAGAAGCGTGGTACTTGGATATATAAATCGGAGAAATGTTTCTAGCTCGTAACATGCGTGTCCATATACTACTACGAAATTGTGATCCATTATCAGAAATTACTTTCATTACATGCCCTACATGAAATAGAAAATGTTTTACAAATGCTTTCGAAACAGTTTTAGCAGTAGCTCTGCGTAACGGAGTGAAAGTAACAAATGTTGAAGTGAGTTCAACAGCGACAAAGATGTAGCAAAAACATGGTAGTGAGGTCGGACATGTTCTTTTGTGTTCCGATTCTACTTTGTTACTATCCGTAATAGTTTGCACGTGTCAAAATTAATCATTTGCTGAAAAACATTTGTTTGTGTTTTGTGAGTGTCGTAAATTGGTAGTGACAGCAGAAGACAACACAGCTGACGGACAGAAGCATTAGCTCGTGCAGCTGACCAAAGCATGTGAAAGAAAAAAAAAAAGAATACTATGTCTCGTAATGACGACGAAATGAAATTTTCAAATGCAACTTGTTGAATGTACATGACGCTGAAATTTGCTTTGCAGAAGTTGGTTGCGATGTCTTGCTGATTGTTGCCGAGAGAACGCGATAGTGCGTCTGCTATAACATTTTGTGTGCCGGGAATATGAACAATCGTAAAATTAAATTCTTGTAAATATAGTTTCCATCTACTTAATCTGTCGTGAGTAAATTTAGCTGAAAGCAAAAATTGTATAGCTTTATGGTCTGTGTAAACGGTGGTATGTCTGCCATAAAGAAAGTGCCGAAATCTCGTAAAAGCCCATACAACACATAATGTTTCCAATTCTGTAACAGAGTAATTTCGCTCAGCAGGTGACAGAATGCGGCTTGCAAATGCGATGTTTTTGATTACTATTGAACCTTCTTCTTCAATTTCTTGGAAAATGTGTACGCCTAAAGCGGTGTTAGAACTGTCGGTGGCAATGGAAAAAATTCTAGTAAGATCTGGGTGCGATAAAACTGGTGCATTCAACAAAGCATGTTTCAAATAACATTCTCGTGAGCAAAATTCTGCGTGTCAAAAGTAATGTTTGCGTCACTGTATTATGCAATCTGTGCTGTATCTGGTTAAAATCTATCGTACGTGTTATTATTTACGGGAGAATGTTGTGGCATATCCACTATATGAACTGTTCTGTTATTTCTTACTGACGTGTTACGCTATGGATGACACCTATTGTCTGTTTCATTCATGATTATTCGTTGTTGCTGATGTTCTTGCTGCTGAAAAAATCGACTGTTATTAAATGTACGCTGAAAATTGTGCTCATCATTCTTTTTACGTCTGTCCTAATAATCATTCCTATACGGTGTATTGCGATAGGAATTGAAATAGAGTGTTGTCTGTACGTAGTTATTTCTTTGCTGCCATGCGTTACTATTTGTTGGCGCTGAGACTATACATGCACGCGGCGAAACATTAAAGTTTGGTTGACCTTGTAGACTGCATTGTTGGTTAGGTATGCTAAGCGGCTGACTTTCATGCTATTGTGGTGAAAAACATCTATTGTTACAAAAATATGGTTCCGACTGCTCAAAATTTTATACATACTGATGATTACGATTTTATCTGTAATTAAAATTACGGCGGTACTAGAGTGCCTACTGAAAATTGCCACATTCGGTAAAAGATTTGTCGTATCCGGTTTTCATTACATACGTTTCTTAATACTAGGTAGAGCAATAGTTAAAGAGCAGTTTGGATAGATATAAAGGATAGTAGAAGAAAAGGCAGCAGTGCAGAAAACTAAAGATGAAACAGCACTACTACAGCTCGGGGCCCTATGCTCGCTACGGCACATATTCATTAAAGCGTAATGAATCCCCTGAGGTCATTTACGCACTGCAAATAAATTTTAGCTTTTGTGTTACAGGCAATAGCGGTAAAATTTCAAAGGCAAATTGTTGTATCCATGTTAATTCTAGTTTCCTCATTACAGGCAATGCTGATGAAAATGCAATAGCAAATTGTCGCATCAGGTTCAAAGCTAGTTTCTGCATTACAGGTAATAGCGGTGGATGTACAAAAACAAATTGTCGTATACAGCTCAAAGCGTGTACCTGTGTTCTGTCATTATTAAACTCCTTACATTTTCTTACAAATGCAAACTGCTTATTATCAACGTTCTCGTCACTGAATTTGAGAACACGTTCGGGTTTGTGTGTGAATCTGTTCGTCTCTGTCATTTCGGTTTTCAAGTTGCGTAGCTTTTCAGATTTTAATTCGCGTGGCTTTTCGGATTTTAAGTCGCGTAGTTGCTGTAAATTGCTCACATTATACACGCTGCGTGAGTCTGACAAATGTTCATAAAGGGGCGTCTGTTGTGGTATGTTATTAACTGAAATGTTTTTCATCTCTGTTACTTTTTGTTGTAAATTTGATAACTTCCGACGTAACGTGTTGTTAGATGAATTGATCTCATTAATTGTCTGCTGTAAATTTTGAAATTCAGGTGTTTGGATAAAAGAAACCGGTGCAGTATCGTCTGATTTATTGTCATTAGTATTTTCGATAACATCAATACGACTGGCCAATTCATCACATTTTTCAGTCAGTATTTTAACCTGATCATCGGTTTTAGAATCAGACGCATTAATCTGTTTTTGCAACTTGCGCGTAGTTTCGCTCAGTTTTTTAACATCAGCTTTGATAACATCACAATCCTGTGTTAGATCTAGTTGTTCAAATCTATCTGTCACTGTTTGAATATTTACTGTGTGTGTATCCGTTTTTGCTTTAAGATCAGAAATTTCATCCCGTAATTCCGCGTTCAATTGTTCTATGGTATTAATTTTGTCGGACACTGTAGTAATATTATTGTCTACATACGTCTTCGCTTTCGCGAATATTTTACGTTTGTCCTCTTGTCTCTGTGCAGTGATTGTTTCCATGACTTGTCGTTTTACTTTGTTTTGATCTTGAATAAATCTGCGGAAACGCGTATCACTGTTCTGTATGTGCTGACTAAAGCGCTCGTTAATCTGAGTGTTCTGCTGTTCGAATTTCGCGTCTATCTTTGCGTCCATAGTGCGCGAAAGTTCTACCGTCATTGCTTTAAACTCGTCCCGTAATTGTGCAGCTTTTTCAGAGCATTGTTTAGCGACTCCGCTAATTTCGTTTCTGAGTGTTTCTGTTGCGACTGTTTGCATTTCTCTTAATTCTTGCGCAACAGATTTAATTTCTTCGCTGTTTTTTTGTGAACACGCCTCAATTTCCACGCGCAACTGTTCCTTAGTGTCATGGCACTGCGCGGCAACGTCTATAATTTGTTCACTAAGCTGCCTGTTCTGTTCCCTAAGTTGTTTGAAATTTTCATCATTATTGTCAAGTTTTTCGTTCTGTTGTTTGAAATTTTCATCGATTTTATTAAATCTTTCATTAAACTGTTTGAAATTTTCACTCTGTTGTTGTAGCAATCTTACCATAATTTGTTCAAAGCCAAAGTTAGCGTTTATACTCTCTGTGCTGTTTAGTGGTGGATCTGGAACTCTCTCGCTTACTGTAACCATTTGGTTATTCTGAGATTTACAAAAAGGTTTGTCAGTCGGATGTACATTGTCAGACGTTATTTCGGAATTAAATAAATCCGTCGTACTTTCACTACACTGACCATTTTCATTCGAAAAATTTGTTTGTATGTTACTTGAATTTCCCAAATCGGGTGTGTTAAGCTGGGCAGCGCTCATTACAATAGAGCGTCCCGCGTCATCAATTGTCGTCAAATTAACAGACGAGACAATTGAGTTCGCTTGTTCATCATTAATATAAACGTCATCACTAGTGGTTATAATGCACTGATTGTTAGTGGACGCAGGATTGTCATCATCACACTGCGTGTCATAATTACTATCGGTCACGCTGTTTAAGTCGGTAATTTCATTCAAAATACCTCGCGATACACTATTCACAGTCTTTCGCGGCATTTTTGCAACAGTCACAAATATTCACAAAACAATAAGCACAAATGCAAAAGCAACACACAAATACAATAGAGCAACGAATTGCCGTTGACCTGTAGGAAAAAAAAAAAGTTACAAGTTAATAAAAGCGTTGCGCCAAATCCTAATTATATCTAAGCAAACAAGAGCAGATATGTGCCTGTTTTTCAAAAGACTCTCAACGAAATTCGATCCTGGACTGGGTGTCGCCAAGTGTAACCTCCCCACAAAAATTTTAAAAGAAAATGACGATACTAATTAGAAATGCTGATCGACATTGCTCTATACGTAACCTGCCCACAATGAAATGTACTGACAATGGCAACAAAAATGTGAAATTCGCAATCTGACTCAAATATAAATCCTTCAAAAGTAAAGTCCATTCAGTGACAAGAAAATTCAATTAAACCGAAATATCGGTCTTTGGCCCTGTGTAAAACAATCAGAATTAAAGTCTTACCTCAGAATAAATGGATGTCACATATCTGCTCTTGTTGTTGCGCACCGCTTGGAGGAACTGCATTGCAAATAATAATATTCTCTTTTTTTGTGATTTTAGTGGAATTTTTCTTCAAAAGAAGTGGAATGAAATGGGAAGTGCAACGAAATCTTGAGTTCAATAAAAAATTAAATTTTTGAGAAAATGCTTTTGAAATAAAAAAATTATTATTGGGAGACTTGTTGGAGAATAATTACAATAAATAAAATTTTTCATTATCTAATGATTATATTAATTAACAGTATACCTTATTCCTCATCTTGACCATTGTTGCCGACCGCCTACATCACACAACCGCACTGGGCTGCTACTACTGACCGACCGCTCTGCATGACGACTACAGACTGACTACTGCTCTCAACTAGACAGAGCTACAGACTCGCAACGACTGACTGACTGCTCTGCACAGCGACAACTAACTCGCAAAGACCACTACTGACTGACTCGCAACGCTCGCGCGGTCAAGCGCATACTCTCTGGTCACAGATGCTACAATGCCTCGCCATCGCTGCTGCGTTACATACGTGTTTCAACGGTACTAATATGTTCCAAAATCGTTTTTCAGGGATCATATCTCCTGTTCTATTGATCACAGAAATAAGGAGTTAACTGTTTTTGGTAGCCCTCGGCCGAGCGACCATTTGTATATTTATCGGAAGAATTTTCATAATCTAGCTATTCTACAGTGCAAGGTCAAAATTTAAACATTACGTACTTTATCCAGCCCAGGAGAATGCAGCAAATCGTTTGATTCTTTTGCATTAGATGTGGTCTAGGGTAGATCTCAGATGGCTTATAAAATCACCATTTGTTAATGGGTGATTCCCGAAAAAACCGCGAAAAACCACGATTTTTGGGTACGAAGAGTACCAGTTGTTGGGATGGCCACTACTAAAATTTCTGTTCATGGCAGATAGTCGAACATTTTGCCATATGTTTTTTAGACGGTGTCCTCGGCAAACTTCAAAACATGTTTCGATATCATTGACTGTTACCAAGATGCAGAGGTTCAAATTTGTCGTATTTATGCAGTCAGATATGCCCCTAATATCCGGTTTAGGGTGTAAATGTAGTTTTAGTAGACGTTGTGGACATATGAAAAGAGTTCGAAGATCATCGCAAGGATTCTGAGGTCACCAAACTATGTTTTTCATCAGCACTCTTCACTAATAAAACTTTATGACGCACTGTCTCTATTTAACGGGCGCTTTACGCCTGTATAAATACGCCCAAAGTGGTACTTCAGTAACAAAAAATGGAGCTAAAAAGACTCTCAACATGCTTAACAAGAACTTAAAATGACTGTTAAAAATGATCTAAAACTGTAAAGACTGCAAATTCAATAAAATATTTCAAATAACTTTTTCTTTCATTTATGATGCAAAAAACAAACCGGGCGTTCTCGATGAATTGCGATCTATGAGCAATGTATTCAGAAAACTGCAAAGCAAACGTTTTTGTGTCAACCTTATATTATGCGGACTTATTTTTTTTGTGTAATATACACTCCTGGAAATGGAAAAAAGAACACATTGACACCGATGTGTCAGACCCACCATACTTGCTCCGGACACTGCGAGAGGGCTGTACAAGCAATGATCACACGCACGGCACAGCGTACACACCAGGAACCGCGGTGTTGGCCGTCGAATGGCGCTAGCTGCGCAGCATTTGTGCACCGCCGCCGTCAGTGTCAGCCAGTTTGCCGTGGCATACGGAGCTCCATCGCAGTCTTTAACACTGGTAGCATGCCGCGACAGTGTGGACGTGAACCGTATGTGCAGTTGACGGACTTTGAGCGAGGGCGTATAGTGGGCATGCGGGAGGCCGGGTGGACGTACCGCCGAATTGCTCAACACGTGGGGCGTTAGGTCTCCACAGTACATCGATGTTGTCGCCAGTGGTCGGCGGAAGGTGCACGTGCCCGTCGACCTGGGACCGGACCGCAGCGACGCACGGATGCACGCCAAGACCGTAGGATCCTACGCAGTGCCGTAGGGGACCGCACCGCCACTTCCCAGCAAATTAGGGACACTGTTGCTCCTGGGGTATCGGCGAGGACCATTCGCAACCGTCTCCATGAAGCTGGGCTACGGTCCCGCACACCGTTAGGCCGTCTTCCGCTCACGCCCCAACATCGTGCAGCCCGCCTCCAGTGGTGTCGCGACAGGCGTGAATGGAGGGACGAATGGAGACGTGTCGTCTTCAGCGATGAGAGTCGCTTCTGCCTTGGTGCCAATGATGGTCGTATGCGTGTTTGGCGCCGTGAAGGTGAGCGCCACAAGCAGGACTGCATACGACCGAGGCACACAGGGCCAACACCCGGCATCATGGTGTGGGTAGCGATCTCCTACACTGGCCGTACACCACTGGTTATCGTCGAGGGGACACTGAATAGTGCACGGTACATCCAAACCGTCATCGAACCCATCGTTCTACCATTCCTAGATCGGCAAGGGAACTTGCTGTTCCAACAGGACAATGCACGTCCGCATGTATCCCGTGCCACCCAACGTGCTCTAGAAGGTGTAAGTCAACTACCCTGGCCAGCAAGATCTCCGGATCTGTCCCCCATTGAGCATGTTTGGGACTGGATGAAGCGTCGTCTCACGCGGTCTGCACGTCCAGCACGAACGCTGGTCCAACTGAGGCGCCAGGTGGAAATGGCATGGCAAGCCGTTCCACAGGACTGCATCCAGCATCTCTACGATCGTCTCCATTTGAGAATAGCAGCCTGCATTGCTGCGAAAGGTGGATATACACTGTACTAGTGCCGACATTGTGCATGCTCTGTTGCCTTTGTCTATGTGCCTGTGGTTCTGTCAGTGTGATCATGTGATGTATCTGACCCCAGGAATGTGTCAATAAAGTTTCCCCTTCCTGGGACAATGAATTCACAGTGTTCTTATTTCAATTTCCAGGAGTGTATATATCAACGTGTATAAATGCGTCGAAGTACATAAACAAGCTGTCAAAACTTTACTGGCCTATATAATTCCTTTTAATTAAGCTGTGTACGCTCCTGTAGCAAGGAAAAGAGCAGATTCAGTGGAAAAATGCTTGTGCTGGAGCACAAAAGGGTGAATATGTTCTCTCTGACAGGAATCTGACAGATAAGTGGGGAACCAGCTGCCTCCTTTCTTATTCCGCCAAAAATTTCGGCGTTTGAACGTATTCAAAAATTTTTTGTGCTAAAACAGAATAGCAGAGCGAAAGCGACGCGGCAGAAAAAGAGAGAGAAAACAGTGATGTAGGTACAGAGAGAAAGTGTCAGTGAAAGAGAAAGGTGGATGGATGAAGACAATAGCAGTGGCAGCCAAAGAGAGAGGGGCGTTAATGGTCAGTGAGAGACAGAGACATGAAAAGATGTAGAGAGATCCATGTAGATAGAAGAAGTGGGAGGAAAAGAGATAGGAGACAGTGGAAATTAAAAAGAGAGATGAGTGGACACTATACATAGGCTTGGGAGAGGGAGGAGGGGGGGGGGGAGATCTAGACCCTTCCAGACAGCCGGATTTAACATGTAGATATAGCAGAGGATGCATTTTGGTCCGAAATTTTAAGCACGTGCGTATAGGCGAAAATGTAAGTTGGACCCTGCCCACCGCCCCTTTCTCCATCACAGAATCCCAAAGGGAAGTTATCTTGCCAAATTATGCACAGTTTCCAGGGTTCCAAAATCTGTGAGATATTGACGCGTAGTTCATCTTAGATAACTTTTAACAAGAGCCGGAGTGCTGAAATACATTTCTGCTTCAGCTACAGTCATCGGAAGAGTGTAAAAGATGCGCATAACTACAGATATATTCGGATGCAAGCTTAAAATTGAAAGCTAGTGCATCTTATTCAAAGAGTCCTTTTGGTTCCAAAGTAATGTACTCGAAGTCGGAAGTATGATTTGTTTTCAAATATTCAATTTCTTCGGACTTCACAGTCCAAGTGGTCGAAAATTTGATTTGGTATTGCATTTTTTGAAACGTATATGTGTCTCGAATATTGAGACGAAAGTGTTTTGTAATCCATGGGTTACAAAAGTTTCTACAGCCCATTATAGGAAGCAGTGTCACAGCCGCCGTGGGACGCTCTCAGCTGGAGACGTCAGGCTCAGGTAGAAAACTTGTCGTGCCGTGATGCAAGTTCACAAAATGATTTGTACTGCGTTATGCATGTAAAGATACTCGCCGAAAAAGCTGACGAACAACGGGCGCAGGGTGCTGAACGCAGCAGATCCAGCTGAACCAGATCGGCTTTTCTCGCCAAGAAGAACGAAGGAATTGCTCTCCAAGAACAATTCGAGTTAGAGGAAGGGTTGGTATACGGTACCGGAATTGCAGACTAAACGTAAGTAACGAAAAGACTTTGTTTGGTAAAATTTTGGTCGAAATTGGTGAAAACATAGTGATGAATTCTTCTCGGGTTCTCAGCCAAGTGGTGTCGTCGTCTTGTCGCAACGTTTCAATTAGTTTCGCACCCACTTCTGGCGAAGTGTCGGGATGCTGCTCTCTCTTCACACTTGAATTCCTCTTCTTGAGAGGTAAGGAGGAGTCTGTTGTCATTAGACATTTACTCCACTTTGGATGGATTGAAAGCATGCTGGGACGTTTAGGAATAACTGGGATTGTGTGCGTGGTTAGGTAGACTGATGATTGCCGGTCAGAGACAGGCGGTAGGTTGAATGGATAATAGCGATGCGTGAGTTAGGGGCCTTTACTTGACTGGCCCTGTTGACGCCTTGGACTGCCAGCCAACGACTGACAGGGCAAGTGGTTGATGACGATGATGATGATGGGTGTCTGGCGCAATAAGGAGGAAGTCTTCTACGTCCTCCTGGCGTCTGGGTGCTTCTTCTTGTCCTTCTTCTTCTTCTTAGATGTGTCTGCTTGTGCCACTTCGGGATCTAGCAAGTCCTCCCAGCTGGCGGCTTCAGCGTCTTCAGCAGTCCTAGCTGTTCTATGGACGAACAAAAGAAGATGATTACCCATACCTCTTTTCTTCACAGCATCAGCATGGCCAATGTATATCTTTCATGACATTTTCATTCTTCAGTTTCACGATTATTCCAGCGGACTATACACAAATCGAAATCTCTTATGTTGTGTTTCCTCTTGAATGTAAAATATTTTCTGTATACTCGTTTTTCGCGTAAAATCACCTGGTGATGGGATCGGAAGTACCTTATCTATGAAACCTACCAAATTATAACGCTGTTTTACAACTGTTTCCGTGTACATTTGTTGGGGAAATTTTTTGATAGGCTTTCCAACAACATTTAAAGAAAGTGTATTCTCGAATCCATCACACAGGAGTTCTAGTGCACGATGTCTAACGAAAATATTGTACATTCGAGATTAAAAGTGAAATAGAATTGTATGGAGTTGGCCTGTATGACTCATAAAACTGAAGTGCAAAGAAAGAGCAAGATTGTCTGGCCCTGCAGGTTTTGCCTCCTCCCCTCCCTACCGCTGTCTCGTCGGGCCTGCTTTACGTCATCAGAAAGTGTCACTTGGGCGGCTGCCAGAAGCAACTAAACCCTCTGAGATGACTGAAATGGATATCTTAGGGCCGATTAGCCACACACTTGTGAGAAACAGCTATGTTCTGACTACTATAGACCATTTTTTGCAATGTATCTAAATGTTTGCAACTGCAAACAGCAGAGCAGCACATGCAGTGATAAACAACTGGTTGTTGACCTTTGGAATCCCTAAAACGATGAACGTGGATCAATGCACCAACTTCATTTCGGGGTAAATCAAACAGTTGTGCTGCTTGTTATATTTCTGTAAACTGAGAGCTAGCCCAATACATCGACACGCTAGGAATGGATTCATCAAACAGTTGGTAAGAGGCTGACCTATTATGTCAATAGTCACAATAATAAATGGTATGTTCACTCACTATGAGTTGTGGCGGTGTATAATTCGGAAGTGCATGACAGCACTTGTCCCTCGTCGTAACAGGTGGTTTATGGAACGAAAATATCATTACAGTTTGAGTTTATTAAACCAAAGCTACGAAAAAGATGGGAAACCTTTATGAAACTAAGGTATAACGTTACAGGATTTGTGAAAGCGTCTCCAGAAGGCGAGCGGTAGGGCGCTCGAATTTCAGTAATAAATTAGGTGGCACAGTAGTAAATTACGAGAGTATGATGTTGACCAATGGATGATTTTAACTAGTCCATATACTCCAAAGGGTAAGATAAAGAAGTTTATCATGTGCCCCTGGGGACCATAACAAGTTGTGGGATTGATGTCGCCAGTGAATGTTTAATTACAATTGCTGATGCAGACAATCATTGTCCATGTAGGGTGCGTTCATTCTTTTACAGGTACTCCAGGTTCCATTGTCACAATACCAATACTACTACCCTGAAAAAAGATAGATGGAAAAACTCGCAAAAACCACACATGGGATGCCGTATACATTCAGGGCGTGAAAATAGGTGGTAGGTTATCATGTTGTATTTTGAGAATTTCATTGTGTGTGATTACTTATGTAGAAAGTGTGTTATTCATAAGGGACGCTGATAATGGTTTTGTCTTGTTCATGTATCTTGTTTTCTTTGAGATATTTTTTGTTAATATGAAAGGATTTATGTTTATTCTTTTGGTGTATTTTGTACTGGTTTGCATCACGTGGAGTTTATTTTCTTACGAATTAAGTAATGGTGTGATGTCATATCAGAAGGGTTTATGTCGTTGATGATGTGTGTATCCATCTGATCTTTTTGAAAAGTAATTGTAGCTTCCTTTCCCCACGTTGCATCACCACTAAGTAAGACTATGATGCATGTCATACACTCTTGTTCAGAAAAAAACAGAACACCTTGAACGACAAGAGACACGATGTTCATATTCAAGGGACATGAACATTAGTATGCTCTGCAGAAATGATTAGCACTTGAACCCTGTCGCCCCGTGGGTTCAGAGTCAACATCGATATCATGGCGCAATACCACCTGCCTGTATAATAGGACTGCGGCTCTCGTTGTCACTACAAACAGAAGGTAATGGATCATTGTGACTTGAGCAGACATGCAGGATGCCTCGCAGGCGTATGCGCGAACCACATCGTCAAATCAGTGAATCAAAGAGAGCGCATTATTGACGTGAGAGACAGTGACGCATCCATCCGGGAAACTGCTGCTCGTCTAGGAACAAGTGTTTCGGTAGTGCAACTGGTGTGTACAGAATGGTTGACGGAAGGCCGTAGAACATGACTAGATGGGTCAGGTCACACCACCCAGACCCGAGAAGATCAACGTCTCATCCGAATGGCACTGTAGGACAGATCTGCGTCCTCCTCAGCTCTGATGCAACAGTGGAACATATCTTACACTATCAGGGCTGACTGTCCATCGCCGTTTATTACGACACGGGTTACGTTCGCGTCGTCGACTTCTGCGCCTACCTGTGACGAACGTGCAGAAACATGTTAGACGGCAATGCTGTATGGAAGGACGTTACTGTGGACAAGAATGGCATCAGATAGCGTTTACGGACGAATCCAGGTTCTGTTTGTTTGAAAATGATGGCCACATTTTGGTTCGCCGCAGACAGGGGGAGCGACATCACAGTGACTGCATTCGCGCGAGACATATAGCGCCAACTCGAGGCCTTATGGCGTGGGGTGATATTGCGTACAACCACAAATCACAGTTGGTAAGTGGATAGGGCACTGTGACCAGTGTGACACAGGTGAATGGCATGTTGCGGCTCGTAGTTATACCCTTTCTGCACAACACCCCAGACGCCATTTTTCAGCAAGACAGTTCACGACCACATGTTGCTGCACGAACACGTGCCTTCTTTGTGTCTTAGGATGTCAGCTTTCTTCCCTGGTTCGCCAGACATGTCGCCATTAGAAAATATGTGGGTATGGTGAAACGACGGTTGCAGTGCTGTGAGCCAATGCCGACCACCAAAGATAAACTTTGGGACCAGGTCAATGCAGCATGGATGGCTGTACCAGAGGACGCCATTCACGCCTTATACGCGTCGATACCATCACGCATGGAACAAGTTATCAAGGCGAATGGCGGACCCTATGTCTATTACACAATAGAACACAAGTTGAACCGAGGAGACTGAAATGCTAATCATTTCTGCAGCACATACTAATATTCATATCATGTGAATATAAATGTCCTATAGCCGGCCGCTGTGGTCGAGCGGTTCTAGACGCTTATGTCCGGAACCGTGCTGCTGCTACGGTCGCAGGTTCGAATCCTGCCTCGGTCATGGATTTGTGTGATGTCCTTTGGTTAGTTAGGTTTAAGTAGTTCTAAGTCTAGGGGACTGATGACCTCAGATGTTAAGTCCCATAGTGCTTAGAGCCACTTTTTTTATAAATGTCCTATCTCTAGTCGTTCAAGGCGATATGTTTTTTTTTTTTCTGAACAGGAGTGAAGATCTGATAATGCAGATGACAATGAGACAACCTCTTCAGAGGAGAAGGCGTAGGCGCACTGCAGAATCAACATCTCCTACGAGCAATTGCATGAGCAGTTACACCAACCAATGCACCACGCACTTGTTGTGTCGTAAGAGAGGGTGGTTGAACCCGGGCAGTTAGTTACTAAGATGGTCTTCGGGACCATAACTACTGACGAAATCCGAGTGTTGAATTATAACCTGGGATGGGTGAAAAAGTACCAAATACATTGGTGTGCAAAACTTAAATACGAAAGTAACTTTCGCATAATGTGTCACTGCTAAGTAGCATAGCTCGATGAACCTTGGACCATACTTAGAAAGAACTGCCACAGTACAGTACAGCACAATATAGCAGGTAACTGAAAGTAACACGCAGTGGAACGAACAGAATCGACGTGACCATCACGAACGATAGTGTATGCTATGATACATGCTCCCCTGCTGGCCACAGTGTTGGTAAGTATTTCTTCTTGTAAGGAATTCCATTCCTCCACCACTGTGGTTGACAACTGCTGGATGGTCGTTGGTGCATGAGGACTTGCTGCAATGCATCTCACCAACGCATCCCACATGTGCTAAGTGGAATTTAAGTCGGTCAAACGGGCAGGCCAGTGCATTCGTGGAATATCCTCTCCTTCCAAGTGCTCATCCATCTGCGCTGTTCGATGCAGCCATACATTGTCTGAATGCACCTCTGAAAGTCGCTCATGGGGAAGAGGTACAGAGTCACAGTGACTTTGACCAATGAGTGTATCATGTTCAAAGATTTGGAGGTCAGTACATATATGTAACATTATGCTTCCCCATACCATAACAACTGGACTACCAAAACGATCATATTGGACTATGTTCCTGGACCTCGTATCCACGGATAAATACGGCATTGCAATGTCTGTGCTGTTAAGGAGCACGATGCAGAGTTCCTTTGGACAAGCATGCATGTTAGCAGGCAGCGACTTTCAATTAATATATCCTCCCCCTGTACGGAATTACACTACTGGCCATTAAAACTGCTACACCAAGAAAAAATGCAGATGATAAACGGGAATTCATTGGACAAATATATTATACTAGAACTGACATGTGATTACATTTTCACGCAATTTGGGTGCATAGATCCTGAGAAATCAGTACCCAGAACAACCACCTCTGGCTGTAATAACGGCCTTGATACGCCTAGGCAAATAGAATTTGGACGGCGTGTACAGGTACAGCTGCCCGTGCAGTTCATCAAGAGTAGAGACTGGCGTATTGTGACGAGCCGGTTGCTTGGCCACCATTGACCAGACGTTTTCAATTGGAGAGAGATCTGGAGAATGTGTTGACCAGGGCAGCAGTCGAACATTTGCAGTATCCAGAAACGTCCGTACAGGACCTGCAACATGCGGTCGTGCATTATCCTGCTGAAATGTAGGGGGGTAGAGCCACGGGTCGTTAACACATTTGAAATGTAACGTCCACTGTTCAAAGTACCGTCAATGCGAACAAGAGGTGACCGAGACGTGTAACCAATGGCACCCCATACCACCACGCCGGGTGATACGCCAGTGTGGCGATGACGAATACACACTTCCAATGTGCGTTCACCGCGATGTCGCCAAACACGGATGCGACCATCATGATGCTGTAAACAGAACCTGGATTCATCCGGAAAAATGACGTTTTGTCATTCGTTCACCCGGGTTCGTCGTTGAGTACACCATCGCAGACGCTTCTGTCTGTGATGCAGCGTCAAGGGTAACCGCTGCCATGGTCTCCGAGCTGATATTCCATGCTGCTGCAAACGTCGTCGAACTGTTCGTGCAGATGGTTGTCTTGCAAACGTCCCCATCTGTTGACTCTGGGATCGAGACGTGACCGCACGATCCGTTACAGCCATGCGGATAAGATGCCTGTCATCTGGAACGCTAGTGATACGAGGCCGTTGGGATCCAGTACAGCGGTCCGTATTATCCTCCTGAACGCACTGATTCCATATTCTGCTAACAGCCATTGGATCTCGACCAACGCGAGCAGCAGTGTCGCGATACGACAAAGCGCAATCGCGATAGGCTACAACCCGACCTTTATCAAAGTCGGAAACGTGATGATACGCATTTCTCCTCCTTACGCGAGGCAACACAACGTTTCACCAGGCAACGCAGGTCAACTGCTGTTTGTGTATGAGAAATCGGTTGGAAACTTTCCTCATGTCAGCACGTTGTAGGTGTCGCCACCGGCGCCAACTTTGTGTGAATGCTCTGAAAAGCTATTCATTTGCATATCACAGCATCTTCTTCCTGTCGGTTAAATTTCGCGTCTGTAGCACGTCATTTTCATGGTGTAGCAATTTTAATGACCAGTAGTGTACTTTGTGACGAGTACATGTTGTGATGCAGGAATCGACGACATCTGGATGTTTGGGTCTGGAAAGCCAAAGCGTTTCAGGCAACCACATGTGTAAAATGGGAATCCCGGGTTCCAGCCCCGGTCCGGCACAACTTTTCATTGCCGTCATTTCATTATACAGTTGACGGTTGTCCGTTTTCGCAACTGCGAATACATTTCGTGTATTTCATGACGGGTGTGGTTGCCGCAGCGTCTCTTACCTGCATGCATGTGCGAAGGAACATTGCGTTGTTCTTCTTAACAATACAAGCACTGCAATACTGCATTAATTAAATAAGTATATAGTAATGGATAGCTTTTATCGGCCGCTGAGCGTTATGCACGTTCAACTGAAGAAAAGCTATGGTGCTGTGTTTCATCAGCTTAGGCAACTCGAGGCACAGATTATTATTATTAGTAGTAGTAGTAGTAAAAAACTAAGTGAGAAGCTCGACCATACAGAGTGAAGACAACAGCGCTTTCCACTCTGCCACCGAATGTGCTTACCTGGTATGGTATCAATCCAGTCACAAGTACGTGAATATGGCATTTAATGAAGAATGTCTCATCAGTAATGACTCAGTAAAATCTACTCCTCTAGAGAATCCGCATTGCCTCACTAGTACAGATTGACATAAGATCAGACGCGAGACTGCGGCTGCGTATCAGAAGAAAAAGATTTTAACATCCCAGCCCCTTCCAATGTACGACTATTAGACCGCACTTTCGCAACTTACATAAAAAGTAACTTATTAAAAACATGCATACTTCTCACACGCACATCAAGCAAGGCACTACGGCACTGGTAGGAAAATAAGCCCCACCATCAAATACTGCTGATACAAAAGATACGAATCGAACCCCTTCGACATCGTTTGCTGTGACCACTAAACCAGGCTAGGAATGTGGACATAGCTCGCTTGGGACAGATTTGTTTTCTTCTCTGTCGCTGGCGTGTACCCAGATACTAGACCCAGAGGTGGTAGAGAACGACAAGAGCTGTTTTACTGACGAAATGGTTTCTGTTAAATTCTTGCTAAGAAGACTAACAGAGACAGTAAGCGAGGACTTAAAGAAAACAGATCCACTGTACTCCTGTAGCTAATTTACTGCGTTGCACATCGGCTGCCAACCTTCCTCCCAACAGTTACCCGAAACGATTACGTACCGAGGACGCAGGTCACGAACAGCAGTAAAAGCAGCGGCAGCTTCATGATGGTTTCTCAAACAGCACTGCTCTCACTTATCGCCGTCGCCGCTCAATTAGCGTCGCAAATACAGATCTCGAGATGAATTCTCTGATAGTAGATATAAGATAGTCATTAATCAAGAGATAGCTCGCGCTCCTTCATCAGTAGACTCTCTCCACCAACTACGAGTTGGATGTTACAGGGCTCTGGAGAAGTTAGGTTGGTCAGTTCGCTTGAAGGTACCACACCTAACACACAAGTAAAGCCTACTTACCGTGGTCGTATAAGATCAAATGCTTTAGCTCTGCAACCGATTGCCAATGGCAGAGTATACGATAGTTTACACTCTTAGATGAAGATGAAGAGAGTACAGCTTCCTATAGGCACAACGAATCCAGTAACGACGTTATTCAGCACAGATCGTTTATTCTCAAATACTTCAAATGGTATATTCTCAGATTCTTTTTTTATTTGCACAACAGATCGTAGCAAATGAAACTCCTGAACAGCAAAAGTACTGAGTGGAGGGGCAAGTAAATTTCTCATCCCCTCCACGTAGTTTGCTTGCTTCCTCCACTGTCCCGTCCCCACCAGTCCTCAGTCGGTAGAAAATGGCAAAAATTGGAAGCCTTCGGGGAAACAGCATATTTGCTTCAGCATCCACTCACCGACCTTTGAGATCCTGTAATACTGTAGCGAAGTAGCACCGAGAACTCCATTGTCGAAGAAGAGTAAGAAGGCGTTCTTTTCGTGAATCGCTACTGAGGAAATTTAGAGAACCAGCATTTGAGGCTGATTGTAGTACAATTTTACTGCCGCCAACTTACATTTCGCGGAAAGACCACAAAGATAAGATAAGAGAGATTAGAGCTGGTACAGAGGCATATAGGCTGTCATTTTTCCCTCGTTCTGTTTGGGAGCGGAACAGGGAGAGAAGATGCTACTTGTGGTACGAGGTACCCTCCGCCACGCACCGTATGGTTGATTGCGGACTATGTATGTAGATGTAGATGAAGAGCGAATAGCGTAGGCAGACGATGTGCGAACCAAGTTCATATTAGCGATAGATGCCTGTTTGGCAATAATTGTTTCTTTATGATACTACATACTAAGTGTCCCAATTCAAAACTTTTGTCCAGCAAGGGTGGTGCATTTTTTTTTTTTCGGTCAGTCTTTGCGCCTGTCTATGCCTGAGCCTATGGTGGCGGGCCTACCTCGCCACCCCTCGGTACGGCCCCGTTCTCCAACATCAACCAAAAGCAAATGTGAAAATTATTTAATCCGCAACATCTGGACCGTTATAAAAGGAGAGCAAGCGATTTTTGAGCATTGTTTGTTACTGTTGATCGTCCAGTTCGTCCCAGGAATGGATAGTAGTAAGTGACTCTCCACCTAGAAAGGCGAAGTGGTTTTCATCTGTCAGGTAGGTTATGGCCATTGTTTCCTGGTATGCAAAAGAGATTCTTCCTATGTGTTACCTAGCTAAAGTAAAACAATAAATGGTGATTGTTACACAAGTTTTCTTGTCTGAGTAGGTGAAGAAATACGTGAGAAGAGTCTGGATAGCGTAAGAAGAAAAAGAGATCATTTTTTAACATGATAAAACACCTGGCTTTGGTAACAGGAAAACTAAGATATATGGAGTAGGAATTGGTGAATCAGTAATCCATTTCAACAAATTTAGCTCCCTCTACACAAGCTTATTTTCACATTTCACAAAATTTATGGTTTGGGAACGTCCAGTGTATAGGCTACAGCAGCGGTAGGAGATATTTTGCAGATCCAGAATCGTACCTTACGAATAGAATCCACTAACTGGAGAACTTGAAATGCGTGAATTGAGCTAAAAGCAAATTTCATCGAAAACTGAGGAATTTAAGTTACAAAAAACACTACCTAACACAGCAAGTATGAGAAATTTCTTCCCTTTTCCTTTCCAGTGTTGAATTTTCCGTATACGAGATCGTCGTTACTCACTTAGTTGAAATGCGGTCTCCCACAAAGTCTCAACGACCACAAACTAGGACTTGGTTTCCTACAATTCTTTATGGCAGAAAAAAATAAACACAAGCACTTAGAATTCAGCCTTGGTTTAAAACAAAAAATTCTTCAAGTTATTGAACATTTCGAACTATATTTTCCATGAGCACACATTGCTAATCCTGTACAACAACTGACTTCAATCAATGCCTAATTTGCATTGCCTGAGTATATCTTGACAGCCTTTTTTGGAGGGGGGGGGGGGGGGAGGGTATAATATCGTCACCGCTGTGCAGTAAGTGGGCCGTGTGTCGTGGATAATAACGGAAGGCGCCCTACTATGAAGTGAGATGGTACTGCAGACCATCACTCCTGGTTGTCAAGCCGTATGGTGGGTGACAGGTTGATACCCCATGCTGCTTGGGGCGTCTCCAGACATGTCTTGGGCCTGAAAGGTCAATGACTGGAGTAGAACTGTCATCAGTGATGAGCCCCACTTTGCGTTGAGCCCCGATGACCAGCGAAGACGTGTCTGGAGACGCTCCAGACAGCGCTGAAAGATGACCAGAGGTGGATCAATGCGTTTTCGAGTTGCTCATTTTGTGAAGCTCTCTCTTTTGAATAAGTCATCCATTTTCCCTGAAACTATGATCATTTTTTTGCCTGTACATGCATATCACAATTATAGATTTCTGTCCCATTTGGATAATTTCTTCGTGATGCGCATTTTCTTTTTTTTTTTTTTAATGTACACTGTTGTTCAAAATTAAAGCAACAAACCGCTATTTCCCTGTCCCGCGTTTAGCTCATGATATAATCATACAAACTGTCAACAGATATCCGTATAATCTTGTTCTGCATGTCTGCATGGAAGACGGCAATCCGGTCAACGGACAACCACGCCTACGATGGCGTTAGGGCACCTCTCAAACGGGATAGTGTTTGCCGCGTAGTGTGTGCAAATGCGACAAGTCGGAAGAAACGAATAATATGATTGTCTACCGCTATGCATGTTGCAGTTGCTTACGTTCTGTATTCTTTGCACTGTTTCTGCTTTATTATCACATGTGTATTTTGGTTTGTGGCAAAATAAACGTAACCTTGCAAAATTTTCGTTTGTTGCTTTAATTTTGGCTTCCAGTGTGTTTGCTAGCGCATGGCTATAAGGCATTATTCTCATTTTACACTTCTGCCCATCAAAACTGTAACATCATGAATGCAGGATGCAATAAATTTCACTTGGAAATATAAATGATTAGCAATTTAGCACAGCCGTACAGAATTGGTAGGAGTAACACCATCCATATTCTGTATATAGGGGATGATTACGCAGTGGTTTTCTCATTCAGAAACCGCATCTGAATACTCGTTGCTCGTGGTAAATGGCAGTGCCGTGTGGCTAGGTCATCCCGTCGGGTAGACCGTTCGCCTGGTGCAAGTCTTTCGAGTTGGCGCCACTTCAGCGACTTCCGTGTCGATGGGATGAAATGATGATGATAAGGACAACACAGCACCCAGTCCCTGAGAGGAGAAAATTTCCGACCCAGCCGGGAAGCGAACCCGGGCCGTTACGTATGACATTCCGTCGCACTGACCACTCAGCTACCAGGGGCGGACGTTGCTCGTGGTAAGACCGCGTTGTTCCAAGCTTAAGAACGAGAAATTTCTACCAGCACATCTCGGAATCCGACAGCGCCAAGTCACGACCCTTCGAAATTTCGGTTTATCATTCCGCGGTATTGCCACTCCCAGACATCTGGATCACATGGCTATCATTGGAATATAAAATGGATTGGTTCTTGAGAACCCTTACTCAACAGCAAAAAGGATCTCCATGGTGCCACAAGAACAGCGCCAGAGTGGGGAGACGTATTGTTCGCTCAGCCGTGCAGATCATACACTGAAGCGCCAAAGAAACTAGTATAGGCATGCGTCTTCAAATACAGTGATACGTAAACAGGCAGAATACGGCTCTGCGGTCGGCAAAGCCTATATGAGACAACAAGTGTCTGGCGCAGTTGTTAGATCAATTACTGCTGCTACAATGGCAATAGTCCTGGGTTTTTCTTTATAAAGGAAGTTCGAAAACAGAGTTCAGCATTTCTGCTTTTACTTTACTACTCTTAGCTTCAATTCCAGTCTCGTCCGTGAGCGACTTGACACTAACTTAGGTGCTACAGCCTTTACATATGGCCAGAATTTCTTTTGTTTCGTGAAAGATTATTTGACAATATTCTGCTACAGTAGTCACTAAAGGTTTCACTCATTACTCTCTTGACAGCCAAACGCATTTCATTCACCTTCATTCAATCTATAGCCCTATGCTTTATTTTATTACTGTTATACAGTAGTAGCCTTTGTTGTGAAGCCCTCAAGCAGTTCGTCTCACATTTCCACCCGCTGGACATCCTGCTCCTCGTCTGTAGCGCGAGGCACTCAGCGAAATGAAGTCTGTTGACCGCTAAGGGACTGATGCAATACCTTTGCGACATACCCCGAGTAACAGTGGCGAGCACTGTGAGATAAAGAATTGGAATCAAGAGATGATGACAAGTCTTCTTAATTTTCTCTATTTGAAAGTGAAATGCATTTCTCTGTATTCACTTTATTGGGTCATGACATTGATGACCGGTTTGACGTGGACACCACGAATTTCTCTTCTGTGCCGACCCATTCGTCTGAGTACTGCTTGGACCTGATGTCCGCATTATTTATTGGATATGTTCAAACCTCTGTCCTGCCCTACAGTTTTTACCGTCCACAAAAATGGTTCAAATGGCTCTGAGCACTATGGGACTCAACTGCTGAGGTCATTAGTCCCCTAGAACTTAGAACTAGTTAAACCTAACTAACCTAAGGACATCACAAACATCCATGCCCGAGGCAGGATTCGAACCTGCGACCGTAGCGGTCTTGCGGTTTCAGACTGCAGCGCCTTTAACCGCACGGCCACTTCGGCCGGCTTACCGTCCACACCTCCCTCAAGTACCATGGATGTTATTCCTCCATATCCTGTTCTCTTCCTTGACGTTGTTTTCCGCATGAGTCTGGAGAGTAGCTCCTTATGTCCCCGACTCTCTTCTCTCCTGAGCTTCCCACAGTCCACGCTTCAGTTCCATACAATTTTGTGCTCCAAACTACGTTCTCAGAAATTTCTTCCTCTAATTAAGACTTCTTTTGGCCATGAATGCCCTCTTTATCTGTGGTAATCAGGTTTTTGGTCTTCCTTGCTTTGTTCGTCATGTATTATTGTGGTGTCAAGGTAGTGGATTTACTCTCAATCCATAGTTTGTGCTCATTAGGCTGTTCCTTCCATTCAACAGATCCTGTAATTCTTCCTCACTGTCACCGATTAGGCCTACAGGAATTCCAACAGTGAATCCTGTCATTGATGGTCTTTCACCTTGAATTTTAATACGCTACCACTCTTGCACCTTTTGTTTATTTCTGTCGTTGCTTCTTCGATGCACAAACTGAACAGTATGGACGAAAGACTACGTGCCTGTCCCGTGTCCTTTCTAATCCGAGAACTTCGTTCTTGGTCCTCCTTATTTTTTCTTCTTGCTTCTTGTACTTATTGTATATTGCCCATCTTTCCCAGCAACTTATACCCATTTTCCTGAAAATCTGAGAAGTCCTGCGGCATTTTACATTGACGAACTCTTTTTGTAGGCCGGCAAGTCCAATAAACGTGTCTTTTCTTAACTCTTCTTCTTACTCCTGGCTTATATTCTGTATCTTCACGAAGTGGGCACATTACTCTGAATTTCGTAATTTTATAGTTGGAAGGTGGCCGGGCTCCCTATCTGTCGCCATCCGTCATCCCCCTCCCCTCTCTTCCCTCCTTCCAGGACGAAATTGTGTAACCCCATCTGACTGTGTCTAGTGTTACATCAGGTGAAACTATGAGAACGTATTCGAAATGTTTTCGAATCGTGTAACTGAGCGGGACTCGAGCATCAGCCTGTTATTCACTTAGTCGGATGCGGGAAACCGCCTAAAAACTACATCCAGGCTGGACAGCACACCGGCCCTCGTCGTTGATCCATCGGATGGATTCGATCTGGGGACGGAGCGCTCCCAGAATGCTGAAAGCACGTTGCTAACACGCGCATTTGTATTTGTAATATCTTGGTTCCATTACCAAGCGCAACGTCAGAGCTTCCTCTCTGCTGCCTTTCCGATGGTCAGACTGATAGACATCTAACAGCTCTCCAGTTTTATTTTCCGTTCTTCTGTATATCATTGTTGTCGGAAACTTGAACGTGTGAGATGTTAAGCTGATTGCGCGATAGTTATCGCACTTACTGCCCTTGCATTCTGTGGGAATGTGTAATGACATTTCCCTATAGTCTGATAATATGTCTCCGTACTCATAGATTCTACAAACTAACTTGAATAGTCGTTTGGTTGTCACTTTCCCCAATGATTTTAGGAACTCCGAAGGATTGTTTGCTATGCGTTTTACCTTATTTGATCGAAAGTCTTCCAAAGCTGTATTAAAGTTTCACTCTAATATTGGATTCCATATGTCTACCAAATCGACTTCCACTTTTTCTTCTATCACGTCATCAGGCAATCTCCACATTTGTACAGGTCTTCAATGTACTCTTTACGTCTCGTCACTATCTCCTCTTCGATCAACAGTGGAATTCTTCTTGCACTCTTAATATTGACACCATTGACTTTTGTATACGCTGCATCAGTCCTACCAACAATAATTACTTTTGCCACTTGTTCACGTTTTACCTGCAGCCATTTCACCTTGGATTTCCTGAGGTTCGCATTTTTTTCCATTTCTAAGTGATTTATATTACTTTGTTCCTGTCTTGTCCTGAAAATTCTTGTGCTTCCTTCTTTCCTGAATCAATAGAAGTCTTTCGTCAGTTACCTAACGCTTCTTCGCAGTTACCTTCCTTATATATATAGCTGTCTGTTCACCTTCCGTGATGGCTTTTTTTGAGATGCCCATTCCTCTTCAACTGAACTGCCTATCGTGGTAGTCATTATCGCATATATTCTGTATTCGCTATAAGACTGTATTGATCGGCTTACTCATAGAAGTATCTAGACTCATCACCAAACCTGAATGTTCAGGAGTTTCTCTGGGTGCCATATTAGCATTAATATGTTTATCAGCATAGCTAGATCGCTCTATAAGCACTTTCAGGCATGGGAAAATATTCTCATTGTTGATGACAGAAACATCGGTATTACTGAAAAAAACACCAAGAACTCCTGAAGCAAATGAAATTTTAATAATATCTACAATGGTCAATTTTCAATAAACTATCATAAAGTAAGAAGAAAATAAATGAACTACATAAATTTCAGTTTAAAGAAACAAAATAATAGTATTAATATAAACGCAGATAATTTAGTAAATCGTCTGAGAAACGTGTGATTTTTAATGCTGAGTATTGATTGTCAGCAGACGTGAAATGAAAACACCGAAATATTAGCACATAGAATGGTATTAGCGTATAATCCCCTTGGAATCCTGTTGTCAAAGTGTAACAGAAAGTGCCTCGTGGCTATATTTCATTCCGACAGGTATATAATTCTCATAGAAGCTTTTTCTATCAAATACACAAAATAACACAATTACAGACCTCAAAAGAGATCAATAAGGTTATTTATTATAAATGTACTGGAACTTTAAAAAAAACCTGTTTGTAGAGTTGTGGATTCTAACTGCACTATGTGGTTACATTAAGGAAACATTAGCAACTATTACATTAATAGAAGTCTGTAATTATGAATCAAAAGCTAGACTTATCTTCCGTTGAATAAGAAAAAATAATTCCTGTTTAGCATTTTTATCAGAGAATTTAAATGTATAGCAAACTGTCCAATAAGATTAAAGAGGTAACTAAAATAACATATTTGAGACGCAAGTAGAACATATCGCTTAAATCCTGTGGAATCTAATATTGTCTAGACGACAGAGAGTTACGGATTAATAAATACACGGTATAACATAATAATAAAAAGCCACTTTTACTAAATTTTCGCCGAGTAATTCATATTACTGGAAAATCCAGAAAGAATGAAGGATGTAATTGATAGGTCGTCTGTTGAAAGAATGTGCTTCTAGTTTGCACAGAAGGTTCAATATGTGCAGTTAAAAGTATTGAGATATGAATGAATATTGTAAAATTAGTTATTATATTACAAGAAAACTTGTTGGAAACTACGTATATGTAAATGATCATTGTACACTACGTATTAAGTCCTCATGAAACTAGAGCTGTAAGTACTTACATGCCTATGTTTTGAAGCAGTTAACTTTTAAGTATTTTTAATCACACACCTCTGTGTATTAAGCCAACGAGTCAGATACATTGTACAAGGTTTCACCAGTGACACGGTTAAAGACTTGGAAGGGCACTGAATGGAATCGATACTTTTCCGAAAAGACTTTAGATGAACCTCAATAAAAGAAAAAGAAGACTAATTGAATCTAGCCGGATTACACGATAAAGAGGGAATCAGAGATTAGGAAATGAGACATTAAAAGTAGTAGATGAGTTCTGCTGTTTCGGCAGTAAAATAACTGACGATGGCCGAAATACCAAGGACATAAAATGCAGACTGACACTACCAAGAAATGTATTTCTTAAAAAGAGGAAGTTGCAAACATCAAATATAAATTTAAATGTCAGGGAGTTTTTCTGAAGGTATTTCTTTGAAGAAATCCCTTCTACGGAAGTGAAACATGGTCGATAAACAGTCCAGACAAGAGCGAAACAGAAGAACACTGAAGATTATGTCGGTAGATCGAATAACTAACGCGGAGGCACTGAACCCCACTGGGGAGACAAGAAATTTTAACAACTTGACTAAAAGAAGGACACATCATGAGACATCAAGGGATTGTCAGTCGAGAAGTAGCGCGAAGGAAGGGTGGGTAAAAGCTGCAGAGGAAGACCAAGACTTGAACTGATAAGCAGGTTGAAACGGATGTAAGTTAAGAGTAGCTGTGCAGAGATGAAGAGGCTTGGATAGAATAAAGGCTTGGGCAGCTGCATAAAACTAGTCTTCGGACTGAAGATTACAACAAATTCAACAGATGAATAAACAACCAACTTGTTAAATAACTGACATATTAGTAAGAATCTGTGTCTCCATATTCTCCATACTGTTAATTGGAGTACCGTTCACTAGAAGTAAGTGTCCAATGTGCTAATGTTCTGTAAGAAAAGTAGTCATCCACAAACTCATAACATCCACCGGTGCTGATAAATCCCAATGTCTCAGATTTTGAAGCAAATAGGTTGGTGACCCATCACGCATAAACCGTACCATAGTCTACATGTGCAATGGAACACCATCCAGCAACTCTGGTTGCACATCGCACTGAGCTTAAAAAGATCAGATGGACTTTCCCTGCCGGTCCTTGACGCAAAGTGTGTTATCTTATTAAATAGTTCCTGAGAATAGCTGTCAATATGTCAGTAGAAAATGGATCCAGATGAGGTGTGTGAACAGTAGTAGTTGTTTCAGCATCCTAACAAACATGACTGTTTATAATAATGCCGTCAGTGCATAATCCTGTCTCGTCTTCAAGTTACGAGTCTTCTAATAAAGTACAGTATATGTAGACCCTCAGGGAATAGTCGTTCGGCGAAAAGTTTTGTACTCATTACACAAAAGAAAGTTACTAAAACATCACAGTCGCTGTACAACTACGTACCCTCCAAAATACATGCTTGTTAAACTTATAATGCCCTCAGTTCGTTGTGACTAGTGTTCCTCTTAAGGCTTTTAGTCCTGACGGGGAGCATGTGATAGATCTGTACTGAAGAACTGCGAAGAGAAACTGACTTTTTCTCCGAGAAATCGTGTACAGTCTACTGAAAAGAAAATCAGTTCTCATAGACACGGGAATCTCTCCCTTGTTTTGCCTTTACTGGCAGTCAAATCGCATCTCTTTAGCGTAATAATGCTATGAACAGAATACGTGAACTTCGTATACAGATCATATAAGTTGCGTCCTCTCTGATGATTTACTACGTGGGTCATTTTGGCCAAAACTTACACCATCAGTAATGGTTAGACTGAATATATCGATGTCGGTTCTTTAAATGAAAGTTCCTTCTAGGCCTTATATCCATGCAGACATTTGGTGACAAGATTTTTGTCATGCATGTGAACAATATGCCACAGATTTTCAGAGGACCGTTATTTTGATAACAAAAGAATACTGAGCCGCCTGATTACTGTAATGGTACTTGAATTACGTAACCATTACGGCACCTCATCTGAACCTCTCGATACCAGTAATATTCTACTGTGTTTCTGTTAACTACTTAACATATTTCTGAGATAACATTCAGATTTGATTTCATTTGTGATACATCGATATATTTATATTGCAATGATATTATCCTTATGTGTATTCTTTCTTTTGTCACTATGATATTTGGCATACTTGTAACTCTGATTTTTGGGCGCGTAAGCGATAGTTAGTAGTTAGAGTCGGACCTTGAAAAAGTTAAGTCTTGGACGTCATGTTCGAAAGACGCATAACGTAGTCAGCTTATAAAGTGAAATTTAACAGTGAGGAAGATGTTTTCAAGTATGTTTTGTACTGTGAAGTGATGTTTTGTGTGTTACGTGATATTGCAATAAAAGCAATTAAAAGGAAGTGTAACTTAAATCCGGAGTGCTGATTATTTTTTTACATCACCATTGTGCTAACTTTGAAAGGTTTAATCTTCAAGAATGGTTTGTGAAGCGCATCTACAAAACTTTTGAATATAGCAGGATAAAACCTAGGCCATTATGCATCCGAGCTTGGAATCATCGCCACCTAGATTTTCGACGATTGAGCCATGATTTTACAACAAGACCAGCGTAGAAAACACGAAAAGATGTGTGCCTAGTTTATTCATTATTACATGAAATGACTTTATTAACTGTGCTCTAATGACACCTGCCACATAATAACTACGTTGTTGCCCGAAAATGCTGTATTTAGCAGCGTGAGCAACACCACAATCATTATTAAATTTTGACCTTTGTTGTAGTAGGGTTGTTAGATTACTCAGCATTCTTCCGAAGTTAGTATTATTATTTATCGATCACTACACACATATTTAAGGGAATCTTTAGACCGAGCACTTAAAAAGTCTGACGTAGCAACCAGATTAATCATAAGGCATGCGCTGATTAGTTATTAACTGACAAGCTATTAGCGAATTAAACAGAAATATTGTATAGTAATTCAAATGACACTCTGACTTCTTTTATGGTACGTCTAGCAGATATATGAAGAATACCTGTATAAAAAGAAAACGAAACTATGTTTGCATTTTAATAATATTTGCATTTTAATAATATTTATTATTCTAATAGCAGTCGATAAAGGGAGATAAAGTTTTGGAAGATTTTTTTCTATTTTTTACGGGGTTCTGTTTCATAATGCCATCGCACATAAATATTGTTATTCCATTTTGTTCTTACAGCAGCTACACTTCAGTGTTTTCAACTCTGCTCGCTTTTTCTCTTTAGTTCTTCAGCAATTTCCGCGGATCTCTGTTTAGCTCTTTCCTGTTGCTGCAGCGCATTCTGCTGTACTCTCTCCAGTAACTGTGAAATCATGAAAATTTGACCATAAGAAAGAGTAGTGTTCAAGTGGTCTCTAAAACAACAACAGGAATCTCATTACATTCTGCTATTCACATTTTATAATGACTTTAAAATTACATGCCTAAAGGTAAATAATTAAAGGAAAATAAGGATTATGTACAAAACAGAACTTCATTCTTTTTTCAGCGCTTATTCAAATGCCTAATCTGCCAGCTTAATGAACAGGCAGAAAAACAAAATACTAATCGACACACTTTTTTTCGATGTGACCGCAATGCGCAGTCATTTTCAGGCTGTGTGGATAGTGACATAGTAAAGGAGAAGCCCAAGTCACTGTGTTTTCGCTTCTTCGAATTAATATCGAAACTAACTACCAAGGCCTGAGCCCAATAACTTAGCTTCCTACACTGTACTGCTACTTGTTTATGTAATCAACATTACGATGATAATAAACCCATGTGCACTGTTCTGATAAAAAGTATCCAGACACCTGTTAGTGGTGTGGTGTGTCTACCCTTCACCTTTATGACGGTGGGAACTCTGCTGGGGACAGTTCTAATGGTGTCTGGATGTCTGTGGAGGAATGATAGCCCATTCTTTCTCAAGAGCCGAAATCAGAGAATGTAGTGGACGCTGGGATCTGGAGCGAGATCAACGTTTTAACTCATACCATGCCAGTTCGGCTCTAGTCGGTTATCTTCGCAGACCAGACAGTTACAGGACTGTTGTTGTCCACAGGCCATTCTCTCACACAGGCTGCTTTATGACAGGGTCCATCATCATACTGATCCAAACAATGGTCGTCCCTGTACTTTACTGTACTCGGGGCACAGTGACTTAAAATCTGTTTACTTCCTTCCGCAGTAAGGTAGCCACACCCAAACCACAAAAAACACCTCCATAGAGTACCACTGTCTCCTCCATGCTTTATTGTTGGCACTACAAATGATGGCAGGTAACGATCTCCAAGTGTTCACCAATCCCAAACCCTTCCGTCGGATTGTCATAGCATACAGCGTGACTCATCACTCAAAACTACTCGTTTCCAGTCATCCATTTGTTACAAAACAGAAATATATTACAAGCAAATATAAAACTTTCTCAAAGTCCTCTCCAGCCTGCGCCAAGCCAAAGCAAACCAGGCCAACGCCCTATGTCGCAATCAACTCTACAAACGGGCAGAACACCAACACTACAGAAAGCAGAATAAAACCATCTTGCATGAGCAGGAGGCTTGAATCGTAAACTCAGCAGCATGACCTCAGCGAGGAGAAGACATCACGTCATTCTAATAGCACTGCTTCATTTCGTAAGAGAGAATGAAAATTTCACGAGAACACCTATCAGCCTCCTGACATGACGGAAAGGCAACTAGCTGAAGCCCTGAAAGCCGTCCTTGTGAAATGAGAGGTGATGAAGACCTACGATCAGCCCAGAAAAGTAGACCACATTCGCTAATCGAAAAATGGTTCAAATGGCTCTGAGCACTATGGGACTTAACATATGTGATCATCAGTCCCCTAGAACTTAGAACTAATTAAACCTAACTAACCTAAGGACATCACACACATCCATGCCCGAGGCAGGATTCGAACCTGCGACCGTAGCGGTTCCAGACTGAAGCGCCTGGAACCACAAGTCCACACCGGCCGGCTTTCGCTAATCGCTGACTAGACATAACTTCATTGCCTCAGACAAGCAATAATAAATGCTCAGGCTTCCGAGCCTTGGTCTCCATCTTTACGTTGCACTACACAAGCTAAAAGACAGAACCTGTGATTATTTGCTACCGTTTTCGCTGTTGACTCCCGCCATCGGTACTGCTACCTGCATGGCCTACCATATTCATTTGCTGGGCTATCCTTTAGCCCATAACCACACCGTGCAGAGATGTTGAGAGATTACCCAAACACACCCCTTCGGTGTCTACTAGACTGCTCTGATAAAAACTGAGTTTCTGTCCTGGGCAGCAAGGCCTGTATCACTAATTACGCCGAGCGCCAACGCAGTTTGCCAACTGCCCGATACCACAGACGCCACAGACCACAGACCGACTTCCACAAGAGTTTGCTGAAGTAGTGTCAGCATGTCCCAAGGCCAAGCGCCCACCCTGGGCGCCGATACAGAGAAGGATACACGATTGTTAACTTTAATGTAATAAATTCCTGTTGCAGTAATGTTTTATCATTAGCATCCAGTGCACCGACTGGCCCGCTCCACCACACTCCAAACTCCGTCATTCTAGGGGTCTCAACCCAGGCCCCTACACACTGTCCAGTGGCACGCTCTTCACACCATCATGCTGAAGAGCTCAGTCAGGTGCCAATATCTGTATTAACAGCACCAGACCAATATACCGCTTGTGTGTTCATTTACATTTGTCTTTGTGCTTTTGTAGCTTATTCGTAAATTTATCATGTACACTCCTGGAAATGGAAAAAAGAACACATTGACACCGGTGTGTCAGACCCACCATACTTGCTCCTGACACTGCGAGAGGGCTGTACAAGCAATGATCACACGCACGGCACAGCGGACACACCAGGAACCGCGGTGTTGGCCGTCGAATGGCGCTAGCTGCGCAGCATTTGTGCACCGCCGCCGTCAGTGTCAGCCAGTTTGCCGTGGCATACGGAGCTCCATCGCAGTCTTTAACACTGGTAGCATGCCGCGACAGCGTGGACGTGAACCGTATGTGCAGTTGACAGACTTTGAGCGAGGGCGTATAGTGGGCATGCGGGAGGCCGGGTGGACGTACCGCCGAATTACTCAACACGTGAGGCGTGAGGTCTCCACAGTACATCGATGTTGTCGCCAGTGGTCGGCGGAAGGTGCACGTGCCCGTCGACCTGGGACCGGACCGCAGCGACGCACGGATGCACGCCAAGACCGTAGGATCCTACGCAGTGCCGTAGGGGACCGCACCGCCACTTCCCAGCAAATTAGGGACACTGTTGCTCCTGGGGTATCGGCGAGGACCATTCGCAACCGTCTCCATGAAGCTGGGCTACGGTCCCGCACACCGTTAGGCCGTCTTCCGCTCACGCCCCAACATCGTGCAGCCCGCCTCCAGTGGTGTCGCGACAGGCGTGAATGGAGGGACGAATGGAGACGTGTCGTCTTCAGCGATGAGAGTCGCTTCTGCCTTGGTGCCAATGATGGCCGTATGCGTGTTTGGCGCCGTGCAGGTGAGCGCCACAATCAGGACTGCATACGACCGAGGCACACAGGGCCAACACCCAGCATCATGGTGTGGGGAGCGATCTCCTACACTGGCCGTACACCACTGGTGATCGTCGAGGGGACACTGAATAGTGCACGGTACATCCAAACCGTCATCGAACCCATCGTTCTACCATTCCTAGACCGGCAAGGGAACTTGCTGTTCCAACAGGACTATGCACGTCCGCATGTATCCCGTGCCACCCAACGTGCTCTAGAAGGTGTAAGTCAACTACCCTGGCCAGCAAGATCTCCGGATCTGTCCCCCATGGAGCATGTTTGGGACTGGATGAAGCGTCGTCTCACGCGGTCTGCACGTCCAGCACGAACGCTGGTCCAACTGAGGCGCCAGGTGGAAATGGCATGGCAAGCCGTTCCACAGGACTACATCCAGCATCTCTACGATCGTCTCCATGGGAGAATAGCAGCCTGCATTGCTGCGAAAGGTAGATATACACTGTACTAGTGCCGACATTGTGCATGCTCTGTTACCTGTGTCTATGTGCCTGTGGTTCTGTCTGTGTGATCATGTGATGTATCTGACCCCAGGAATGTGTCAATAAAGTTTCCCCTTCCTGGGACAATGAATTCACGGTGTTCTTATTTCAATTTCCAGGAGTGTATTTGTATGATGTAGTTTCTCACTGTGTTTAATATGGATAGAGACTACGAATGCTGTGTTCAGGTACAAGCCAAGTTGGTGAATCGTCGCTCACTGCTCCAGGAGGTGTTGGCCTCAATCACACAGCTTGAGGCTGTTGATATAGGCATTACTGTGGGGGACCGGACGTGGGGAAACAAGGGATGTTCAGTACGCTCCATGTGTCACCCAGTTGGTCCACTACTGTGGCTCGCTTGGTTTCTGTCTGCGTTGAGGTGGGAGGTCGTACCAAGGAACGACAGGCAGCGAAAGACTCTCTGGGGAATCGATCAAAAGGCCTCTCCAGTTCGCCTGACAAACAGATTTCAGGCGTTATGTGTGGCTGATAAAGATCCTGAGACAGATTTAGTCGCTTGTCCTGTTTCAAAGGATGTCTCTCGGACTGCAAGATCGGGGCATTTACAAAGAATGGGATTAGTGGTAGTTGGGAGCTCCAATGTTAGACGAGTAATGGGCCCTCTTAAGAATATGGCTGCCAAGGAGGGGAAGAAATCCAGTGTGCACTCTATCTATGTGCGTGCTGTGGGTTGTCATCCAACATGTGCGACGGGTGCTTCTGGATGCCATGAAGAAAACGGGGTGTGTTGAACTGCAGGTTGTGGCTCATGTCGCACTAATGATGAGAGTCGCTTTGGACCAGAAGAGATTCTCTCTGGCTTCCGGCGACTCTGTGAAATGCCACAGACAGTCAATCTTGCTTGCAAGATGAAGGAAAAACTCATCAAATCTAGCATAACTGACTATGGACTTTCGGTACAGAGCTGAGAGAGAGTTTGAATCACAGTCAGACGACTGTGCGAGCATGTAGGTTGCAGAGTCCTTGGCCTGTGACATAGAATTGTGGGGTATTGGGTTCTGGTTGACAATCATGGGTCCATTATACTTAAAAGCAGCGGCTACACTGGCAGTGGGTGTTGTGTGGAGTGGACTGGGTGGAAGTGTAAAAACAGGGGTTCCGTCTTAATGGGTGCCGGTCAAACACAGGACGAAGGAGGAATTACAGTTGTCAATGTCCGTAGCTTTGTTAGGAAGGAAAAATAGCTACAACCGTTTAGAGAAAGCACTGAAGCAGAAATCGTTATAGACACTGACGGCTGGCATAGAGATAAGTTCCCCTGAGGTTTTTACCAAGGATCTGATAGTCTTCAGAAAAAAATAGATTAAATTCAGTTTGTGGTGGCGGGTTTGCTGCCATTAAAAATGGTTTATCTTGTAGTGAAATTCATGTTCACATTGTCTGGAGTTTATACGGGTAGAGGTTATTCTTGACAATCGCAATAAATCAGCAATTGATTCCTTTTATCTATCTCCCGACTCAGATGATATAGTTGCTGAAGGATTCAACGAAAATTTGAGTCTCATCTCAAAAAGGTTCCCGATTCATACAATTATAGTTGGTGGTGACTTCATCTACACACGATATTTTGATGGAAATAAACTTTTAAAGTCAGTGTTAGGCATAAAACATGGTCGGCAATTGTGTTAAATGCATTTTCCGAAAACTATTTCGAGAACTTTGCTTAGGAGCCCGCTCGAAATGTAAACAGTTATGATAACGTACTTGATGTCTTAATAACTACTAATCCTGAGCAAATAGGGAGAATCACTGCGTATACAAGGATTAGTGAACACAAGGGCGTCGTAATATAACATCCAAATTCATCAAAAATAAACACAAATATCTATTTAAAAAGCAGATAAAAATTCACTTCACGCCTTTCTGAGCGACTTTCTCCACTCCTCCCAAATTATGTAAGCGTAGACCAGGTGTGGCTTGAATTCAAAGAAATAGTATTAATGAGATTAACACCATATAAATTAATAAGAGTCGAAACAGATTCCCCATGGTACACAAAAAAGGTATGAACACTGTAGTAGAAGCAACGAAAAAAGCACGCCAGATTTTAAAAAGCACAAATCTCCAAGATTGGCAACGGTTTATGGATGCTCGAAACTTAGTTCAGACTTCAATGGAAGATGCTTTTAATAGTTTCCATAACGAAATCTGACAAAAACCCAAAGAGATTCTGGTCATGAGTAAAGTACACCAGAGGCAAGACACAATCAATACCTTCACTGCGTGATAGCAAATGGTAATGTTACCAATGACAGTGCCACAAAAGTGGAGTTATTAAACACGGTTTTGCCAATATTCCTTCACCGAAGAGGATGAAATAAATATTGCAGAATTCGAATCAATAACTGCCAAAATGAGTAACTTAAAGATACCCTCTGTGCTGCGAGGCAATTTAAATCAGTAAGTAAAGGGAAGTCTTCCGGTCCAGAATACATACCAGTTAGGTTCCTTTCATAGTATCCTAACATAAAGCAGTAGCTCCATACTCAGCAATCACATATAACCCCTTGTTCGACGAAAGATCCGAACTTAAGGAGGGGATAGTTGCACAGCTTACGCCAATACACAAGAAAGAAAGTAGAACTAATCCGCTAAATTTCAGATCCATATCAATGAAGTCGACTTGCATTCGAATTTTGGAAGATGTCCTATGTGTGACCATTATGAACTACTTCGAAAAAAATTATCTATTCACACATAGTCAGCACGGATTCAGAAAACACCGTTCTTATGAAACACAACTATTTCATTCAGACGAAGTAAATGAGTTCTATCGACGGGAGATCTCAAATTGATTTCATATTTCTAGAATTCCAAAAGGCTTTTGACAACTTTCGTCATAAGCGGCTTCTTATCAAACTGAATGTATGCGTCCCAATCAGAGAGCTGTCATTGAGTTTCTTTTTGGCGGAAAACCAGAGCATCGCAGATATTTTTAGGCGCTTGCAGGATGTCTACGGAGACCTGGCAGTGAACCAAAGTACGACGATTTGAAGAAACGACCAGCGTCTTCGTCGCCACAAAAATGCAAACGAACTTCTTTTTGTCCATGACAAAGCAGGGCCTTATACAAGTCAGCAGACCCGAGAGGAGCTCACGGAACTTCATCGGACTGTTCTTCCACATCAACCTTACAGCCCGATCTCGCACCTTCCGATTTTCAGTTGTTTGGCCCAATGAAGGGTGCACACCGCGGGAAGCAGTACGTGGACGATGGAAAGGTTTTTGATGCAGCAAGATGTCGACCAGTAGAGTGATACGACGTGGACATATAGTTATAGCAAGGTGGCGTAAGGCCGTCGTATTGCACGGTAGTTTTGTTGAAAAATAGGGTGTTGTAGCAAAAAGTGTGGGAATATTATGGTACTCAGGGTCCCTGAATAAAACCAAACTGCTTTAAGACAAAAAAAGAATGTCTTGCATTACTTATTGAATGCTCCTCGTATGGAAAAGATTTAGGCGTCAGTCTGAGCAGCTCTCTTAGGGTGTGTTCAGATGACTCTGTCGTTTACCGTCAAGTGAAGTCATTAGAAGATCAAAATTAATTGCAAAATGATTTAGAAAATAAACACTGACAAAAAATCGCAGCACCAAAAAATAATTAATGTAAATTAATGACATTTCGCGAATACATATGTCTAGATGACATATTTAAGAGATTAACATCGCAAGATCACAAGTTAATATGAGCGCGAGATAAGCCACTGCAAATGTGAAATGCTGGTACATTGATAACTGGTGTAGCCGCCAGAATGTTGAATGCAAGCATGCAAACGTGCATGCATTGTGTTGTGCAGATGCCAGATGTCAGTTGGTGGAATGGAGTTCTATGCCCTTTACACTTGGTCGGTCAATACAGGGACGGTTAACGATGGTTGTGGGTGACGCTGGAGTTGTTGTCCCACATGAGCCCGATTGGAGACAGATCTGTTGATCGATCAGGCCAAGGCAGCGTGTCGACACACTACAGAGCGTGTTGGTTTACAACGGCGGTATGTAAGCGAGCGCTATCCTGCTGGAAAACACCCCCTGGAATGCTGTACATGAACGGCAGCACAACAGGTCGAATCATCAGACTGACGTACAAATCTGCAGTCACGGTGTGTGGGATAACCACGAGAGTGCTCCTGTTAACATACGAAATCACACCTCGGATCATAACTCCAGGTGTACGTCCAATGTGTGTAGCACGCAGACAGGTTGGTTTTAGGCCCATAACTGGCCTCCTTCTAACCAACACCTGGTCATCACTGGCACCAAGGCAGAACCAGCTTTCGTCAGAAAACACAAGAGACCTTGCCCTCCAATGAGCTCTTGCTTGACACCACTCAAGTCGAAAATGGCGGTGGTTTGTGGTCAATGGAATTCCTACTACAGGGCGTCTGGCTCTGAGCTGTCCCAGTCCATGATGCTACTCCAGTAAAGGAATGTGCGCAATGGAAAATAATAAACGCTAAAATGAAGATTTAGCCCTGTGTGACTACCCCCTGAAGCAGATCTTAGAATCTCTTAATTCCATAAGTTACAATCTAAACATAAATAAATGAATGATGAAGTCAACTAATACTACTAAATGATAAACGTTGTTTCTTATTATATGTTTATTGCAGATTAAAAAAGGCACCCTTTATGACAAATGTCTATATTTCCTAAGTAAAATTATTAATCAAATGCCGAACTCTGCCCCCCTTTATGGCCACGCGATCTGACATAAATAACGCGAAATGACTGACATTATCTACGTACCAAACACTAGAAGACACTACTTTCGCCAGCCGTTGTGGCCGAACGGTTCTAGGCGCTTCAGTCTGGAACCGCGCGACCGCTGCGGTCGCAGGTTCGAATCCTGCCTCGGACATGGATGTGTGTGATGTCCTTAGGTCAGTTAGGTTTAAGTAGTTCTAAATTCTAGGGGACTGATGACCTCAGAAGTTAGGTCCCATAGTGCTCAGAGCCATTTGAACCAACACTACTTTGAAAGATGATCTACAGTGGTGTGGAACCTCAGTGGAAATAAACTAACGTGATCACAGCTGTTTAGCTTTATAGCGCTAATAAGCCGAAGCAATTTGCGATATCACCATATGTACTGCGTCCGGTGCGTTGGCGTGCTGGTTCTCGTACACGTCTGCGTCGATAGAAGAACTCCAGCCACAAAATAAAACTCTTTCAAACACTAGGACGGCAGAAGGCGGTTCTCGACTACGATACTCTAATACTGTCTTCTCCTCTCTGTGTTCTGCAGACGAGAAACGCGAACTCCTAGCCTTAAGGGCGGAGTTCAGATGACGTCTCACGGTAAGTATAGGCAGAAGAAGTGCTCCCAATTACTGAACGCTGCTTACTCAGTGACGACTTCCAACCCGGAGGTGAAGTCCAGAATCGTACAGGTTCGCAACAGTACAGTGCCTAACTGTTCTAACAATAAACTCTCCTGAGAGCAAAGACAGCAAGTCCATCTGTATCAACAAAGATGATACCGAACGACCGTCACACACGGGCGCCCACAACGGAAGACCCCGTCTCCCCAGCGCTGGCGTCCCAGCAAGGCTTGGCACCCCACCATCGTAATTCCGAAAACGAATCATATTCCCGAAACCACGGAATTTCCTCCCTCTCTACTGATTCTTCCGAACGCCGACCAACCATATTTTAGTCTTTTGTCGTCCAGCGCGGAAAGTTTGTGAGGAAATACCTATACTCGTACAATGGTACGCTTCTGAGTAAAAGTCCTTGGAAATAACACAGCCTGCGTGGTTTCTGAGGTGCCGCTTCTTCGTTCCTCTCACCTGCGTCCAAGATTTCCATAGTTTGCAAAGTGTAATCCTTCCGGTTCGGCTACAACCGACCGGTCGCGACACCATTGTGCTCCAGCTTAGGTGCCACGACGTGTTTAAGCAGGACGAACACCTGTGCGGGCCTTCCACCCAGAGCTTGAGTTCTGCCTGCCGTCTCATCTCCACTGGCGTTCCAACCGCTACTAGTATAGGTAATCGCCGGCCGCGGTGGCCGTGCGGTTCTAGGCGCTTCAGTCCGGAACCGTGAGACTGCTACGGTCGCAGGTTCGAATCCTGCCTCGGGCATGGATGTGTGTGATGTCCTTAGGTTAGTTAGGTTTAAGTATTTCTAAGTTCTAGGGGACTGATGACCTCAGAAGTTAAGTCCCATAGTCCTCAGAGCCATTTTTTTATAGGCAATCATTCATTACGCCGTTTTTATAATAAAGAAACTCCGTCACCTTTCATGCAATAAGCGTTAACAATTATTTACAAGACACATGACAATATCAGTCTCCTTTATATATTCGTATATACGATGTAAAACCTATCACATGATACCTAATTGTTTGTAGATCACGGCAAAGTATGTGGATGAGTTCTTGTAACGTGCGAAATTACAGCCACCTTACACCTGACGTAACCGATTTGTTACAGTTTGTTGTGTCACCGTGGTACCAAATGCTGCCCAGCCAGATTGCTGTTGCAGTTGCAGTACAGTGCGCCAGAGCCATAGGCCGAACACGGCGGTCTTCCTCTCAGTATTGCCACGCGCCGTCCTGAGCCCAGCCTCGACACGACAGTACATTCCCGTGACCAACTGCGCCAGCAGTTACGAACAGTGGCTACAATCTTGTCCAGTCTTCCTACAATTACAGAAGGAACATCCAGCTTTTCGTCACCCTATTACACGACCTCGTTCAAACTAAATGAGGTGTTGATAATGGCGTCTTTGTCGCCTTAAAGGCATTCTTCACTAAAGTCAGCTCACCACGTCCAATCTCAAAGGTAACTAATTCTCACGACCGTTACAGCGTGTATTTGAGGCAAATCTGATTTGATTCCTCATTGTGGGACTTCTAGTGCCGCTTTTAAGCGACTGTCGCGAAATTCGAACAGTCATCGTCTTTCAGATGTGGAAATTCGCCCGACAACTAGCTTTTATGTCCCACAACTCCATCTTGGTGTTTCAACTTTTTCCCGTCAGTATATCTGCATGGCGTGTGAAGTGGCTATTTACTCTAAACAAAGAGGTTTGGTGTCATCTACATTCGTTAAATTTGTGTTACATGATAAATCGCACAAATCTAAAGGCTGCCAATACAAGTAAATAACTAGGAATTACAATTACGACCAACTTAAACTTCGACGATCATAATTATAGATATTGTCGTTGTGTAGATGAACGAAAGACTGCGTTTTATTGGCAGAACACTTAAAAGATGCAACAGGCCTGCTAAAGAAACTGCCTATACTACCCTTCGCGGTCCTCTTCCGGAATATTGTTAGGCGGTATGGGTTTCCCTACCAGGTAGGATTGTCAGTAGACACGTCGAAATAGTTCAAAGAAGGGCAGCTCGTTTTGTATTACCGATAAATATGGGAGAGAATGTCACGAACATGATATGCGAGTTGAGGTGGCATTCATTAAAGCAAAGGTGTTCCTTGTTGCGGTGAGATCTTTTCACGAAATTTCGATCACCAACTCTCTCCTCCGAATGCGCAAAAATATTTGTTGACGCCCACTTACACAGGGAGAAATGCTCATTGTAATAGATAAGAGACATCAGTGCTCGCACAGAAAGATTTAAGTCTTTGTTTTCCCCATGTGCTATTCGAGTGGAACTGTAGAGAAGTAATTTGATAGTGGATCGATGGATCCTCTGCCAAATACTTAAGTGGGAATTGTAAAGTAGACGTGAGATGCAGAAGCAGCTTTTCAGCGTCGCCTAGCACTGACTACAGAAATATTGGCTTCTGAGGAGCTGCTATACCACTCTCCCTACACACTATCATTGTTCTATCAACGATGATGGTAGCACTTTGGAATACACGAGGGATTCCTTCCGCTTATTTCATGCGATTTTTACTACGACGTAAGATTCAAACCCACCTGCTAGTTCGCATGTTCTTCACTATGAACACTTATGTTTGAAGTTATATTTCGTGCATGATTATATGAGTCCACTGGACTTAGTCTTGAACTGAAGATGATCACTCTGCGATTGAAATCGATACGCAATAATAAAAAACCGTTTTGAAATTTATACGACCGGTGCTGGAATTTTCCTTGTTTGCAGCACGTATTGTGTGTTCGGGTGTATAAATTTCCTCATGGAAGTCATTCTCAACAACAGTTTTAATCTGCCAGGAAGGTTCATATCATCACACACTCCGCTGCTGAATGAAAAATTCAGTCTGAAAAGTAATGATTGTTTCAATGCCATCCTCCAGAGAGGCCAGACCATAACCTTGAGATGAACAAAATATTGGTAACGCACACATCTCCTGTACTCGGAGCTCTTAGTTTATTTTTTATGTAATTCGCTAAAACTTTCAGAAGTGCGTGGCGAAGCAGCTTAAAATGACAGCAGCCTTAGGAATGATTCCTGCAGATGTACGAGGGCTAGTCACAAAAGTTTTAATTATCACTTCGAAAAGGTATAGAAGTCTTCTGGATTTTGCCGACGCGGCTGTAATATTGTGTTGCTGCCGAAAACGAATTAATGCACTATTCTCTATCAATGTGCTCCGACATTTTCTTTTGGCTCCTCTAGGGATGTGTTACTGTACTGTGATATGAGGATGTCACTGCGTACCAACACAGCAGATATGTACCTAGAAACAAACGCAAAATTAGCTTCATACTTTTTTCAAGGTTATAACTAGAACTGTCCCTCGTGTTCTCAATTACTCTGTAACATGCCCAGTGGAGATCAGGAAACGAGGAGTAGTGTTCTACAGGAGAAAGGGAATGAAAAGATACCTTTTACTCTGAAGTCAGTAGAATAAAAGGAAATTAACGAGGGCCTACTGCATGTATGACAGTTCGAAAACTTGTCGAAGGGCTTGTAACTTTATTTCAGCCTAAAAGAGCTCTTGATACTAGGATTTTTAAATCTATCAAAAGAACTAATCAGTTATCTTATAGGACGTGAGCATTATGCAAAATACTTAAGTAGTGATAGATTGATTAGGCAGGTCGATGATATGAGCTCTGTTGTGAGTCGAGGTTCAACAAACAATTTGATTTCCGCCTTTCCGTCAGTTTAAAGAGGAGGTAAGCAAGTTACCTCGAGAAACGTGGAATCTTGAGGATTAGAGCAATTCTTAGGGTCCAGGGAACAGGCAAGGCCGCATAAATGTCAAGACAGTAGTGTGCAGAAGAAAAATGGCTCTGAGCACTATGGGACTTAACATCTATGGTCATCAGTCCCCTAGAACTTAGAACTACTTAAACCTAACTAACCTAAGGACATCACACAACACCCAGTCATCACGAGGCAGAGAAAATCCCTGACCCCGCCGGGAATCGAACCCGGGAACCCGGGCGCGGGAAGCGAGAACGCTACCACACGACCACGAGCTGCGGACCTGTGCAGAAGAACGGCTGATCTGAAAAGGTAAAGAAGAACGATTAGAATTCTACGTCACGTCGACGACGTGATATTAGAGAGTAAATACAAGGAAGAGCTGAGGAAAGATAAGGAAGTAAATCGGTTGAGATCTTTTAAAAGAATTATCAGAACACCCTTTTATAGTTTTTCCATTTACTCAAAATTTACTGTAGAAATGATGACATTTACAGATCAGTAGCTCAATCAGTTCTGAAGTACTATGTTTATGTTGGTATGCGTCCTATATTAGTACGAAGTATAGTATCCACAATCAAACAGGAGGTAAAAATTGTCTTGGGATACGTTAATGCACACGTGCTCGGCCTGTTCTCGTAGTTGTGTGGGAGCTGTAGGTGGAAGAATCACTCATCGTCCCAGATGTGTCTGACACGTGTTAGATTGGAGACAAGACGGAAATTGTGCAGCATCTTGCAGAGTATGTTGAATTTCACGACCATTGTGCGGTACCATCCTGTTGGAAAAGCACACCACCATTCTATTGCAAAAAAGGCAGAAGAACTGCTCGAGCAACTTTCTGCTCTGGTCAACGTCCCCTCCGCAAACACGAAAGGGGAAAGAGAGTTGTAGCTTATCAAAAACCAGGCAATAAAGCCTGTGGTGAGACTACTGTGTCTTGGATGAATGCACTCTTCAAGACAATAATCACCAAGTCTATGTCATGGACGATTACCATCATTTCAGCGAAGGCAGATCTGCTTTCATTGCTGAAGACAGAGGAACGCCACTCCAGCCTACGGGTGATCCTTTGACGGCGCCAGTCGAGCAATGCACGTCGATGCCGTGACGTGAGTGGAAGGTGTGTGTCCCTGTAGTCCCACTGCTAGTAACCGATTGTTTGCAACAGTTCTTGTTAACACTTGTGGAAGCAGTACAGTCTTCCACTGAAACGAACTTCGTTAACGTCTACGTTACGTGGATGTTCAGAACGTCTCCGACGGGGGTGACAGCGTCCTCTGTAGCCAGTACCGCTGCACAACTGACGTGGAATTCCACATTGTGTGAAAATTCTCCAAAATAACCATCCCACCATTCGAAGTACCACGATTGAACACTTCTCGAACTCGTTTAATTGACTGAAACAAGTACGAATACGTCTCCTTTTCATTGTACCTGTTTGCGCTACACACTGGTACCACAGTCAGCCTTATGGCTTTATTTCCGTTACTGGTATTTCATTCCCTCGTCCGTTACGGCGAGGATAGGGCGTTGGTACATCGTCACTCTTCAGCCGAGAGCATTAAAAAAATACGAATATGGTTTCTAAAAAATTTAAGAACATGAAATATGTACTTGTTCCGAAAATTATTGAAATAGGTGGTTGTACATTTAAGATTTGAAGTAAAACATTGTTGTCTCTTTTTTAAAAAATGCAGTTAATTGATGATATTATTCATGAAAACTTTACAGGAGGTACAGGAAGTGAGCAACGGGTGAAGATGATGGCTGGAGGAAGAGCTGGAAGGACGTAAAATGGAAGTCATGGTAAGGAGGAACCAGTCAAGTGTTTGGACAGCACGAAAGAACAGTGGGCACGGGGGGAAGGGGAAGGTTGGTTGGGGGGGGGGGGGGGGGGAGCGGGTGAGGGGGCGTCCTTATCACGTGGGTGCACTCCTTAAAGGGTAACTGAACCACTCGATCATCTGCTGGCGGAGGCCGTTCAAACCATTATCAGTACATCTACTAACCTACAGGTGGTGTATGCTGTCTTTGGATCTAAAACGACATCTTTGCAGGTGTTCTATTGTTTTTCGGCACTGTAATTAAGACATAAGAATTTCTAGATACTCAAGCAGTAGCAGTAATCGATAGTTGGAAACTAAATATTAATATGTGTTAGTACAAACATTATAACGTTTTTCTTACCTTACAATTGTAATCAGAAGGCATAAACACATATACAGTCCAGAACCAAGACGGAAACAAGACAGCTCATCGGTAAAAATGAGATTAAGTAAGGACTAACTAATTGAAAATGAAACCACTCATAGTCACCTCCCCCCCCCCCCCCCCTCTTCCCCGCATTCAAATCGAACCAGGATTTCCTTTTGTTACATACAGACAGCAACGCAACCTGACACTGAGCCAGTCGCGTAACATCGTGAATGAAATACTTAAAAGACCATTCACTGTTCGTATGCCAAGGAATCGCACAACCCGTTCAAGTGAAAGGATCTGGATCTTTCTCCTCCATCCACTTCGCGATTTACGCTGTCAGTCACATTATTATTACTACATACCATGTCTATGCCTCGAAAGTCACGCTAGTCACTTTATGTAGTATCGTTCGTGGATGGTACTTCTTGCTCCCCCTCCACCGCCTCCCCCCCCCCCCCCCCCCCCCAGCCACAACTTACGTGTTTCTTTCTCTAATGGTGTCCGGAAAGAATGACTGTCGGAAACCCTCGGTATGAGAGATGTGAGCTCTGCCAGGTGAATCTCACAACGTATTTAACATTGTCGAAGTAGATACATTAGAAATTTACTGTATGCACTTTGTACAGAGCGTTTACATAGAAAAGAACCACGTTTAACTGATAGTAAATAGAGACGATCATCATCGACTTAGGCGTGAAGGGGACCTGCATTTCCAGAACAGAGAATTTTTGAGCTGTTGTTCTTCTTATCAATGACGTCATCAGCATCGTGTAACAAGCCATGCCCCCTTTCGATCACGTCATCGTGCCCTTTCCCACTACAGTCAATAATAGCAACTCAGCATAACAAAATTGTAACAAGTTGCCCTTTCTTACACTGTAATCATTTTTCGGTGTAACCATTTTCCAATGTAATTGTTTTCCAATGCGACCGTTTTCCAGTCTAACCGTGTTTTTTAACTATTTAGGCTTGAAAATTGCATTGGGCACTTAATTCAAGAGTTCACAATAACGCTTTTAACCGCAGTTTTAACGGATGTGTGTGTGTGTGTGTGTGTGTGTGTGAGTGTGTGTGTGTGTGTGTGTGTGGAAATGGAAATAACAATGTGGCGCTTCACACGAATATTGCATTTTTAGTGTTGCTGACGTATTTTTTTAGACATTTTAGATGTGGTATGAAAATTGTGACACTTGACAAGCATCATGGAACAATTAAGATTGGGAAAAAATACACCATGTGATCAAAAGTATCCGGACACCTGGCTCTAAATGACTTGGAAGTTTGTGGCGCCCTCCATCGGTAATGCTGGAATTCAATACGGTGTTGGCCCACACTTAGCCTTGATGAGAGCTTCCACTCTCGCAGACATACATTCAATCAGGTGCTGGACGGTTTTTTGGGAAATGGCAACCCATTCTTCACGAGTGCTGCGCTGAGGAGAGGTATCGATGTCGGTTGGTGAGGCCTGGGACGAAGTCGGAGTTGCAAAACATCCCAAAGGTGTTCTACAGGATTCAGGTCAGGCCTCTGTGCAGGCCAGTCCATTACAGGGATGTTTTTGTCGTGTAACCACCCCGCCACAGGCCGTGCATTTTGAACAGGTGCTCGATCGTCTTGAAAGATGCAATCGCCATCCCCGAATTGCTCTTCAACAGTGGGAAGCAAAAAGGTGCTTAAAACATCAATGTAGGCCTATGCTGTGATAGTGCTAAGCAAAACAACTAGGGGTGCAAGCCCTCCCCATGAGAAACACGACCACACCAAAACTCCACCAAATGGTTCAAATGGCTCTGAGCACTATGCGACTTAACTTCTGAGGTCATTAGTCGCCTAGAACTTAGAACTAATTAAACCTAACTAAACTAAGGACATCACACACATCCATTCCCGAGTCAGGATTCGAACCTGCGACCGTAGCAGTCACTCGGCTCCAGACTGTAGCGCCCAGAACCTCACGGCCACTCCGGCCGGCAAAAACTCCACCGCCTCAGAATTTTACTGTTGGCACTACACACGTTCACCGGGCATTCGCCATGCCCACATGCCGCCATCGGATCGCCATATCATGTACCGTGATTCGTCACTCCACACACGTTTTTCCACTGTTCAATTGTCCAATTTTTACGCTCCTTACACCAGGCGAGGCGTCGTTTGGCATTTACCGGTGTGGCTTATGAGCAGCTGCTCGACCATGAAATCCAAGTTTTCTCACCTCCCGCCTAACTGTCATGGTACTTGCAGTACATCCTGAAGCAGTTTGGAATTCCTGTGTGATGGTCTGGATAGATGTCTGCCTATTACGACCCTCTTCAACTGTCGGCAGTCTCTGTCAGTCAACAGACGACGTCGGCCTGTACACTTTTGTGTTGTACGTGTCCCTTTACGCTTCGACTTCACAATCACATCGGAAGCAGTGGACATAGGGATGTTTAGGAGTGTGGCAATCTCGCTTAAAGACGTATGACACAAGTGACACTCAATTACCTGACCACGTTCAAAGTCCGTGAGTTCCACGGATCGCCCCATTCTGCTCCCTCACGATGTCTAATGACTACTGAGGTCGCTAATATGGAGTACCTGGCAGTAGGTGACAACACTATGCACCTAATATGAAAAACGTATGTTTCTGGGGTGTCCGGATACTTTTGATCACATAGTGTATAATACGATGGTCCATTGTGCCTCACACCAAGTGTGAAACTGTCATCGAACTTTGAACGTTCACAAGTGCTTTACCTGTCGGTTAGTGGCATATTTTAATTGTGGAAATACTGCAAGATAGCCCTTTACATAACTTTTTGAACACGAAGCAAAAAATATTCAGATCATTTAGATACTTTTGAGCTTGACCAAGACGGCTGCTCTGGCACTACATTGTGATTGGCTGCTGTATTTTAATGTCCACTAAAATACTACACTATTATTGGCTGTTTCATTCTAATATTGGGTTGTTATTGGTGAGAGAGGGGAATGGGACTGGCATGATTTACAAAAAATGGTTTGACCTTGGTGACACTAAATGAATGAAGACAGGAACATAAGGGTTGATGGCAAGGCTATTAGAGATAAGCGCAAAGTGGATAAAATATGAAGGAAATCGGCAGTCTGACACTTGCCTCCATTTAACTTGGGAAAACTATAGAAAATGTGTAATCTAGATGACCAGCTAGAGATCTGAATCTCATTCCTCCAAAGCACAGACCTCTCTCACGGCAACAGCGCACACACTAAACATAGGGAGGTCATATGGAAGAAAGAGGTGTCATACATGAACGCTTCTAGAGCGCCTGCAACAGTCTTTGTGAGCAGAGATCTTTGACAGAGTAATTTCTATGAAGACAGGACGAAAAGTTCGAATGGCTCTGAGCACTATGGGACTTAACTTCTGAGGTCATCAGTCCCCTAGAACTTAGAACTACTTAAACCTAACTAACCTAAGGACATCCCACACATCCATGCCCAAGGCAGGATTCGAACCTGCGACCGTAGCGGTCGTGCGGTTCCAGACTGTAGGGCCTAGAACCGCTCGGCCACCCCGGCCAGTGACGAAAAGTTCTCGGTAACATAAACAGATGGTGTTGATGAGAAAGAAATTTTGTTTTTATTATGTTGGCTTATGCTGTGAGTAACGTTAAGTCAAGAAGTAGCTTATTTTTATTCAGCTTATGCAGCTTTTTAAATTAGTCATGTTACGTGTTTAGAGCAAAAGATAAACAGGAATACCATGAACTCACAAAATTCTGGATTTTGCTCATTCTCTCGACAACAGAATCTGATTCCCCATTTTTATTTTCAATAGGTAAGAATCTGATGGTTCAGTTTAAAGTTGAATCTAATTTTTTATAAGATGCTCAACGTGAGAAACGTCTCAAAACTGATCCACATATGAAAATATCAAGATAGAGCACAATATGGTGTTGGACGATGGGTACTTAAAGATATATATACGAGCATATACGAGCAGTAGACTTCAGGGATGTAGCACAAATCACATTATATGTAACTGCACTAGCAGAAACTTCAGGTTAATTCTGTAAAATATACTTGTAATCAGTTATGATTCCTACTAAATATGTTTGACTTTGCCAGTATATAGACAGAGTTGTAAGTGCAAAGCGGGCAGGAGTAAGCTTTTTCGTTACAGTATTCACACACAGGTGGCACTTCAGTTAATTACCCGTCCGAATACACCGGAATTTCATCTAGTGTGTGACCATTAATCTCTATTTCAGGCACAAAAAGTCACTTTTATTTGGCTGGAATTGAATAATAAGGCTTTTATGTAGTTAAGAGTTGCTGTGAAGTTGTTGTAAGCCGGTTTCAGTATTTTCCTGGCTGTGTCTGATAAGGGTGTATTTGGGTGCTTTATCGGTACATTTTTACCATTAGTAAACATCATCATAAATGAAGACACCACCAATGTCTTCGGTAAATCGTTTAGGGAGATCAAGAACTGGAGTGGGCTACGTACTGAATCTTGCAGAATACCATATTCAACGAAACCGTTTCTTCAGACCGTTTTAAAAACAGTAAGACTTCTTCTGTGAGACATGTTGTTGGTGCATATGAGACATGGATCCACAACTTACAGCAGAAGCAAAACACCAATTAAAGAAGTCAAAGTGAATTTAACACGCTGGAAAGATTGTGGCCACTTTCTTTTTGAGATGCAAGAGGGGTCAGGACCAAATTTTCTTTTTCTGGGGTGCAAGAAGGTTCGTTCTTATTGAGTACTTTTGAGAGGGTAAAACACTAACTGGAACGTTTAAGTCTTTTGGGACAATTAGATGAAAAATTCGGAGAAAAAGAGAGGGAGAGAGAGAAAACAATGCTGCTTCCCACAAAGGTGCTTTGGCAATGAGAAATGACAGGTTTGACGTAAGAATTGTACGAATTTACGGAACACTCACATTGTTCACTACATGTGGTACTCTCTCACTCAAACACAAATGCAGCTCGTGGTTTCAGTTTATTAATTGTTCTATATCGTTCACTAGCCATGGCTAGACAGACTTTATCAAGATTACAGTAATATCACCACAGTAACGTTAAATAGATAAAATGAATAAAATAATGCAATTTAAACTATGATACTAAAATGGCTACTATAAATATATTGAAGTTAAGAATTAGAGTAGAATATAATTTGCAATAATAATGCAACTATAAAATCAATACTGTAGCATAGTGTAGTTAAATAACAGAGTTGCTGTTAAGTTGGGTTCACACACACAACGGAAGTGTCACCGCAGCTAGTGGCATACTACAGTTGCAGTGCAGTTGCATGTGTGAATTACTTCCTTTTAGTGGCGCAGCTTAAGAGATGCAACTTCTGTCATGCCACAAAAAGTTCAACTTCTTTGTACTTTTTTGCGCCACTTTCCTTCCACCACTGCACCCTGGTGGCAGTATTTCTAAACACGCGTATTCTGTTGCAGTTACCGTGAAGTAATTGCTGCTGAACTCCATTCGATTTTATTACTGGAAAAAGTGAAAACAATGATCACCAGGTACACTTTTGCAGCTTCTGTAACTAGGAGAACAGCAATCTGTTTTATTTTCTTAAGCAGTGTGTGTGTGGCCAATATTTGCAAGCCAATGATGTATACCACTATTATACAATACTTTTGGATGGACAACTAAATAAACTTAATATATATAACCAAAAAAGTGAGTCATACAAGCGGCATGATTCGTCGTCGTGATATGCTGGAAATAGCTCCTCAGTGTAATATGGCAACAGTTAAACAAAAAATTAGTTATTCGAAATGCCTACACCAATGAATACAATAAGATTCTAAAATCTGGGAAGAGTGGTGTGTGTGTAGATAATATTTACATGTCAGCCATTAGTTAGTTTGCCCTTCCAGATAGCATTTTTTCATCTCTAAGTATTATTTCATTTGTAAAGTGTTTTTGGTCCCCACAACACCTATTTTTGGATTCAACATTTGGATTTCGTCTTCCATGTATTTAACTCTTGTCACAGCTTTAATGCCATAAAATGCGCTATAACATGCATATTCGCCCATATGATTTCAAGTCTCGCCATGCTCAAAGCTGTGCAACTACCTAGAATTTGTGGCGTGCCACTACAGAAAGCCACAAGCTGTGGCACCACATTAGTTGCGTGTATGAACCAAGTTTTATTGTCATGACACTGAGTTGCAGCTCAGTTACACACTTCTGTCACCAGAGAAGAACTCCATAAAACTGTACTAAGGTTGCTTTTTCTAATTTGCACAAAAATTTTAATTCTAAATTGCTCCATTGGTAACGACTAAATATACTTAAGTAGTGCATTAAATAACTTTATGGTCGCTATTGGGAAACTGTTTTGTGTGTTTGTTAATCGATGTCTTGGGCTGTCTATATCGACTTTATTGCAAATGTTGTATTGATGAACTTCATTTCTCGTTCTGTATTTTTCTTTGTGTGAATAAGGTACCTGAATATATATTGCATATACAGCTAGAACTGTTGGTCTGAAAAATTGCTTTACTATGGTCAGTTTTTTGCGTAATTACCGTCTTTGCTTTCCTTTGCAACAAAAGCACATTTTGTAGGCTGCAGATTGGCCCAACAGCAGCAACCCATAGCTGATGTCACTTGCGACTGTGGAATATTGCATAGTAAACTTTTAGTAGGCACTGTTCTGTTGTTATACTTTTTAGTTCCCTGAACAGATACAGGCCCCGTGAAAGTTAGGAACATAAATGTTCATGGTGTTGTTGCCAGGTTAAATTATTATCAATTTTTCGCCCTGAGTTTAGCTGCTGCTATGTCACCTAGCTCTGCATTATCACTAAGGCTTCATATGAAGGGCTTATTTCAATAGTGGTACAAGTCCATTACCTCCACTTTTCTGCCTATAATTCTTTTGAAATTAATGCTCCAAACAGACAGAAAGACAGGTTCTTCTCTAGCAAGAAGCCATATACTTGAATATTTCTGGTATCTCAACTGCAGATCTTTCAGCGCTCATTTAACTTTAGGACTCTGTATCTCGAAATGAACAAAAATGGACTTGTACCACTAGTGAAATAAGCCCTTCATGTCATCCCCTGCATTTGGTCTTCATTAATTTTCATCTTGTTCATGACAAACTAGGTGTTGGCCTCAATGAAAGGCCTTTCTGCTTGTTGAATGTTGTTGTTGTTGTGGTCCTCAGTCCTGAGACTGGTTTGATGCAGCTCTCCATGCTACTCTATCCTGTGCAAGCTTTTTCATCTCCCAGTACCTACTGCAACCTACATCCTTCTGAATCTACTTAGTGTATTCATCTCTTGGTCTCCCTCTACGATTTTTACCCTCCACGCTGCCCTCCAATACTAAATTGGTGATCCCTTGATGCCTCAGAACGTGTCCTATCAACCGATCCCTTCTTCTGGTCAAGTTGTGCCACAAACTTCTCTTCTCCCCAATCCTATTCAATACTTCCTCATTAGTTATGTGATCTACCCATCTAATCATCAGCATTCTTCTGTAGCACCACATTTCGAAAGCTTCTATTCTCTTCTTGTCCAAACTATTTATCGTCCATGTTTCACTTCCATACATGGCTACACTACATACAAATACTTTCAGAAATGACTTCCTGCCACTTAAATCAATACTGGATGTTAACAAATTTCTCTTCTTCAGAAACGCTTTCCTTGCCATTGCCAGCCTACATTTTATATCCTCTCTACTTCGACCATCATCAGTTTTTTGCTCCCCAAATAGCAAAACTCCTTTACTACTTTAAGTGCCTCATTTCCTAATCTAATTCCCTCAGCATCACCCGACTTAATTAGACTACATTCCATTATCCTTGTTTTGCTTTTGTTGATGTTCATCTTATATCCTCCTTTCAAGACACTGTCCATTCCATTCAACTGCTCTTCCAAGTCCTTTGCTGTCTCTGACAGAATTACAATGTCATCGGCGAACCTCAAAGTTTTATTTCTTCTCCATGAATTTTAATACCTACTCCGAATTTTTCTTTTGTTTCCTTTACTGCTTGCTCAATATACAGATTGAACAACATCGGGGAGAGGCTACAACCCTGTCTTACTCCCTTCCCAACCACTGCTTCCCTTTCATGCCCCTCGACTCTTATAACTGCCATCTGGTTTCTGTACAAATTGTAAATAGCCTTTCGCTCCCTGTATTTTACCCCTGCCACCTTTAGAATTTGAAAGAGAGTATTCCAGTCAACATTGTCAAAAGCTTTCTCTAAGTCTACAAATGCTAGAAACGTAGGTTTGCCTTTCCTTAATCTTTCTTCTAAGATAAGTCGTAAGGTCAGTATTGCCTGACGTGTTCCAGTGTTTCTACGGAATCCAAACTGATCTTCCCCGAGGTTGGCTTCTACTAGTTTTTCCATTCGTCTGTAAAGAATTCGTGTTAGTATTTTGCAGCTGTGACTTATTAAACTGATAGTTCGGTAATTTTCACATCTGTCAACACCTGCTTTCTTTGGGATTGGAATAATTATATTCTTCTTGAAGTCTGAGGGTATTTCGCCTGTTTCATACATCTTGCTCACCAGATGGTAGAGCTTTGTCAGGACTGGCTCTCCCACGGCCGTCAGTAGTTCCAATGGAATGTTGTCTACTCCGGGGGCCTTGTTTCGACTCAGGTCTTTCAGTGCTCTGTCAAACTCTTCACGCAGTATCATATCTCCCATTTCATCTTCATCTACATCCTCTTCCATTTCCATAATATTGTCCTCAAGTACATCGCCCTTGTATAGACCCCCGTCTTTTTACCTACTTGTTCCTCTGCTGCCTTCACTACTTCATCCCTCAAAGCTACCCATTCTTCTTCTACTGTATTTATTTCCCCCATTTCTGTCAATTGCTCCCTTATGCTCTCCCTGAATCTCTGTACAACCTCTGGTTCTTTTAGTTTATCCAGGTCCCATCTCCTTAAATTCCCACCTTTTTGCAGTTTCTTCAGTTTTAATCTACAGGTCATAACCAATAGATTGTGGTCAGAGTCCACATCTGCCCCTGGAAATGTCTTACAATTTAAAACCTGGTTCCTAAATCTCTGTCTTACCATTATATAATCTATCTGATACCTTTTAGTATCTCCAGGGTTCTTCCATGTATACAACCTTCTTTCATGATTCTTAAACCAAGTGTTAGTTATGATTATGTTGTGCTCTGTGCAAAATTCTACCAGGCGGCTTCCTCTTTCATTTCTTAGCCCCAATCCATATTCACCTACTATGTTTCCTTCTCTCCCTTTTCCTACACTCGGATTCCAGTCACCCATGACTATTAAATTTTCGTCTCCCTTCACAATCTGAATAATTTCTTTTATTTCATCATACATTTCTTCAATTTCTTCGTCATCTGCAGACCTAGTTGGCATATAAACTTGTACTACTGTAGTAGGTGTGGGCTTCGTATCTATCTTGGCCACAATAATGCGTTCACTATGCTGTTTGTAGTAGCTTACCCGCATTCCTATTTTCCTATTCATTATTAAACCTACTCCTGCATTACCCCTATTTGATTTTGTATTTATAACCCTGTAGTCACCTGACCAGAAGTCTTGTTCCTCCTGCCACCGAACTTCACTAATTCCCACTACATCTAACTTCAACCTATCCATTTCCCTTTTTAAATTTTCTAACCTACCTGCCCGATTAAGGGATCTGACATTCCACGCTCCGCTTGTTGAATAGCCTGACCTATATTCTCCCCTTTTGAAAACAAGGTTCTGTCATCCGCAAACCTCAAGGCATGCCTGATGGAGGCTATGTCTCTAACTACTCTGTTATAGATCCCTGTGGCATATTGTGTTGTAAGTCCTTTTCGCCTGAGTTTGCTCCTTCCACTAATACAGTCTGCCGTTTGTTATTCAGGTAGGATTCGAGAGTATACAGAATAACTTCCCCAACATCATACGAATTTACAACATTCCAGTGCCTGTGTTATTCTGATGGCAACGCAATGCGGCGACCACAGCCGTCACAAAACACATCACATGATTTCGCAATTGCGAATAATGATTACCATCAGCTGGTCGTGAGTAGTGCACGGATAGCCAAATGGTAAGGCGACCTCTAGCGATAAGTGGGAAATGTGCTGATGTGGCGAGAAGGGAAGGACACGAACAGGGTGAGGAAACAAGTTTGTTATGCTTAGTATAGCAGAAATCAAGAAATAAGAACAAAAGCTGAGAACGATCGTCATCAAAGAAGGTGTTCGCAATTGCATCCACGGACCGTGACACAGACTTCACATCTCCGCTGCACGGAGGATCTGATCACGGTACGGGGTCGTAATTGCGAACACCTTCTTTGATGACAGTCGTTCCCTGCCTTTGTTCTTATTTCTTGATGTCTGCTATACTAAGCATAATAAACATGTTTTCTCAACCTGCTTGTATCCTTCCTTTCTTATGTTCTGTATCGTCACTATGTCACTACCGCTCCAGGAAAGAATTTCCGACCATGCATTGTTATGTGATTTTCCAATGTCTTGGTGTACTCTTATCTCTCCTGAAAGTTTGTAGCCGCTCTGCTGAAACACCCTGTATATTGTGAAAAGTAGTAGTTCTCTAACGCTCCCTTGGGGTACGCTATTATTTATTTTTACATTTGAAGATTCCTCGCCATTGAGAATGACTAAGCTGTGTGCTTTTTACTAGGAAGTATTCACTGCAGTCACACAGCAGATCTGATACTCCTTATGCTCGTATTTTGTTCTCTAGGCAGCAGTGTGTAACTGTATTAAAATTCTTTCGGGAATAAGGAACATGACAACAACGTGGGCGCTGGTATCCAGGGCTCTCTTTGTCTCGGGGACGAACAAAGCTAGCTGGATTTCAAACAATCGTTTTCGGAACCCATGCTATTCCTACTGAAGAGATATTCGGTCTCCAGAAATGTCATAATACGCGAGCATAAAACATGTTCCAAAATTCTACAACAGACTGACATCAGAGATATAGGCTCACAGTTTTGTGCATCTTATCGAAGACCCTTCTTGAAAACTGGAATGAGTGCAATTTTTCCTAATCATTAGGAACGCTTCGTTCCTCTAGAAATCTACAGTCCACTACCTCTAGAGGAGAGGAAAGTTCTTTCGCATGCTCTGTGCCGAATCGTAAAGGTATTTTACTTCCATATTCATTGAATAGAATTTTACTTCCGTATTCATTGAATAGAATTTTACTTCCATATTCATTGAATGATTATCGAAAGACTCTCCTTAAGCTAATTTTGGTTTCGTTTTTGTATGTGTGTGAGTATTTGGCGACGTTTAGGTTTGCAGTGAAGCTCTCTTTGCTTTCATAGCAGCTTTCTAACATGGATGTCAAACGAAAGTGGGTCTTTCCAATCCCCCCCAACCTTGCTTGGCACATACATGTCCAAAGTGTATTGTATAATATTCTTGAATTTGTTGCATTGATGCTCAGCACCATAAAGGGGTCTATAAAATCAACCGATGACCAAGTCTGGCCCATCTTTAACACTTATATTCACTCTAATTATTTCTCCTCCACACTAGATTTTCTTTTAAAAACAGGGCTCCACCATTGCCTTTCAACCAGTCTTTGCAGTATACAGTCTAATTGAAGTTTAAACTTTCATTGTTGTTAATTTTTTATTTCAGCCAGATTTCCGTCACTAGTATTAGACCTACATGGGCGATGTTGCCATTTATATGCATGAATAGTTCTATGACCTTTCTATGGACACAACATTTTCTTTCGCCGATCTGCCATAATGAATGCAACTCTCTTTAATTAATGGGAATAATATTCCTCCGTGTCTGAAGTTAGGATTTATCTTACTGGGCATGTGGAAAGATGTTTCTGTCCAAAAAAATCTACATGTGCACGCCACACATCCACATATACTCCAATACCATAATAGCCACTTCCTGCACATAGTGCACACCTGACTTATCAAGGGAGAGGCTGGGGATGGGAGGAGGAGGGTCCTACTATCCTGCATCCGATAGCAGAAGTCTAGAACTCTGCATCTGGGATTGCCGAAGAATCGCCCGAGTTTCGTGTTTAACTCTCTACTCGCCTCCAAACCAGAAGATCGATTTCGGTTTTGGGAACGAACAAAATAAACACCATCCAGACAGGCACTGAAGGTCCAATGGTGCCAACAGGTCGCAGTGTCATCCTCAGCCATTAGGCATCACCAGATGTGGATATGGAGGGGCATGCGGTCAGCACATCGCTCTCCTAGCTGTTGTCAGTTTTCGTGACTGATGTCGCTACTTCTCAGTCAAGTATCTCCTTAAATGGCCTCACAAGGGCTGAGTGCATTCCACTTGCTAGCAGCACTCAACAGACCTGGACAGTGACCCATCAAAGTGCTAACCAAGCCCAACAGAGCTTAACTTCAGTTATCTGATGGGGACCGGTGTTACCACTGTGGCAAGGCTGTTGGTATGGTTTTTAGAACAATGCTGCAAAATGGTAGCTCTGCTTCCATCCTATGAGTGTGGCTATCTGTCTTCACCAAAGCAGCCAGCTATCTGTAGAAACTGAAGATGGCCTCTGAAGCCAGGCTTCATCGTCCATGAGCCATGATGTGTGAGCCAGGTGCACCCAGCGCACTCAGTCGCTGCTGGCAGACCTCCTCCACATCTTGGACAAGATCTACTGACAAGTGGAGTTTACAGTGACTTTCTTTCCAGATCTGCCCGCTAATTCCCTAAGGACCTCCACATCTGCTTACAGGCCCCTGTAAACGAGCAAACTTATCTGTTAAATGTGCCCCAGTCGGTTTAACCTCACTTTGAAGAAGATGCTATTCATTTTCACGAGTATTTTGACAGTAGTGAGAATGGCTACAAGTGCAGATAAAGTATTTTTAACATTGTCTCTGGCACTGTGTTTCAAGGAGGAGGAGAAGAAAACAAACGCTGATGCAGGTAACTGTAGACATGGAAAACTTTTAATCGAAATGTTACGTTCTGAACCTGATGATTACATCAACTTTATATGGGTGGACAGTCAAACTTTTAATAATTTGATTAGAGATACTTCGCCCTCACACCGAAAAATAAGAATAAATGCATTGGTGGTTGGCACTAAGTAGCATCAACACCATATAAACACACATTAACTGCATTGTTATTCCTAAAACTGAACAAGCACATTGACGCAAGTAACATCAACATTAATATGTCCAAAGATAGCGTGACCCAGAGACCACAAAGAAGTTCTGTAACTCAGTCCCTTTATGTGGGAAAGTCTGCCTGTCCAAGAAATTGACCCCTCTCGACTTCCGTATTTCCAAAACTCAATGTTATTGACATTGTAGTTGCACACAACTATGCAAAAATTTATTCTCTTCTACTTGGTCCTCTAATGACAGTTTATTAAAATGCCCCAACCAACCAACCAAACCAATGCTATTAATATGCAAGAACTTAATACCAATTAAAAGTAATGACACAGGTTTCAGGCCCTTATTTCATGCAATAGTACATGAAGCGTTCACTAGATGGTGGCATTTATACTGCCATATGACAATGCACTCTAGCAATAGGTTTACAAACTTAGTATGCCTTTTCTACAGGCAATCGAATTTGCAGTCCCCCAAAATAAAAATGTTTCTAAGACTACAAAATATTAATATTAATTGTCAATTAATTATTTGTGAAGCACAACAGAGAATTACGAAACAGGAATCTGAGAGTGAAGGTCCAGGCACTCTGTTGATTTCCCATCAAATTAGACAGCTTCTGGAAGAAAGAATATTGTGAGACATGACATAGCTACAGCCTGGGCGATTTTTCCAGAATGAAAGTTTCACTATATGGCAGAGTGTGAGCTGATAGGGAACTTCCTGGCAGATTAAAACTGTGCACTGGACCGAGACGAGGCACTGGCGTTAGTAAAGTTGTGAAAACAGGCCGTGACTCATGTCTGGGTAGGTCAGTCAGTAGAGCAGTCACCGACAAAGACAAAGGTCCTAAGTTCGACTCTTGGTCTGGCACACAGTTTTCATCTGCCAGGAAGTTTCACACCAGTGACACTCCGCTGTAGACTGAAAATTTCATTCTGGAAACATCCCCCAGGCTATGGCTTAGCCAGTCTCTAGAGTATCCTTTCTTCCATGAATCTAGTCTTGCAGTTTCACAGGAGAGCTTCTGTGAGGTTTGGAAGGTAGCAAATTAGGCACTGGTAAAGCTTTGAGGATGGGTTGTGAATCGTGCTTCGGTAGCTCAGCCGTCAGGGCACTTGCCCACGAATGGCAAAGGTCCCAAGTTCGAGTCTCAGTCTAGTACACTGTTTTAATCTGCCAGGAAATTTCATAATCAGAAGAATACGAAAATCATGTGTACGTTGGTATGACTCTCTTGCACTCATTTTCTCTAACACAGTGGTCATGGCATTCTGTCTCGTTTGTGTTACCCACTGCAATGACAGCATGTCAAGTGGCCAGTAAGTTGTAGGCCTACTGTTCAGCTCAGAGGGATTTTGTGAAAGCTAAAGTGAGTCGTAATTGTCTATATTGGTTTGCAGAACGGTTTTTACAAATGGGAGCATCTGTAGCGCTATAAATTACAGCAGCATTACGAAGAAGCACTACATTTGTCTTTCTTTAGTTTCCTAAGGATCCTGGGGCTGTATGAAACGGAACATTACAGTACAATTTATGTACTATTCTCTTGTACCCTACAAATATTTACAGAAGATTGTTGTTTTCTTTTAGGAACAAAAAATGGCTTGTAAATAGCAGAAGTCCTGGCCTTTTGCAGAAAGACATTGTCTATCTGGTCAACGGTGTGAAGTTTTGTCCACTATACTGCCACTCAGACCACGACCCCAAGCTAAATGCTAATCATCATTTCAAGAGACAGATTTAAGTACTACCGGACTGAAAAACATTTCTTGACTTTCATAGTTGTAAAAACTGTCATTATTTAAGTCTGTGCGGAAAATATTCGAAAAACTTTCTCTCAATATAAATACTACAATACATTGTCGAAAAATATATTTTAATGTATCTTTTAAGGTGGTTCCACAATGGAAGCCACCTTGAAATTGGAGTCGATGCCTCTCCCACATACTCCCACTTCCAAAGACATCTGTTGTTAGTAGGTGTGTTGCAGAAATGAAGAGCTTATAGAATCCGTATATGTTTCTTTTGCATAGAGGAAGAGTGGGACTGTGGGAGGAATGGGACGGTTCAAATTTCCCGCGTATTTCGTTTGAATTGTTAGTTCAATACCTCCTCACCAGATGGTGTTGGTCTGATGAAGTTCCCCTTCCATCATGGTCAACGAAGCTCATGTTGTTAGGTGAGGAGATAACATAATCGATTTTCGCTCTTAAAAGGTAAGAATTCATCACAGACGACATATCAACTGTTTTTTTTTTTTAATATTTATTACTTAGAGTGACTTGAAAATATGAATTCAAATGTGGGGTCGTTTGTTATGTTCCTGAATCAGTAAATAAAATTTCGTAGCTTCATAGGCTATTATGTATTAAAGTGTTCCTAAGGGAGGACTGGGACATCTTGTCTAGGGAGGAGTGGGATATCGTCCCATTCCTCCCACTATAATCATTATGAAAGTTACTGTTCTTAAACATTGACTGCGTGACACTTACAGGACATAATGCCCCATAAGTGTATCAAGAAGTTCCCTGACAGGATGGCTCCACAGCTAAGAGTCACATTTTGGAGTCTATAATTGAAGTCAACAAGGGTCATAGCATAAGACAAGTGGCAAAATAATTTGGGCTCTCCAGGTCAGTACTTCAGCGTCATCCTCAGCAATATTCCCAAGCAGACGATAAGCAGAGCATTGTCTTTCAACGTAATTTGGTATGTGGCTTGGTATTTTCCAAAGATCAGGAGTCAGCACTAGTGGAGTATCTTTTGACTGCCAGTAGAATGCATTATGGGTCCAGTATGCTTGTGCTTTACACTGCAAAATCCCTAAATCTTGGAAAGCAATAACAATGGCAGGACATGATTGGCTCAAAGGCTTTATGGGGCGACACAAGGAACTATCGTTGAGTACCCCAGAAGCAACAAGTTTGGAGTGACCAACAAGCTGTAACAAAGCAGATGTTGATCTCTTTTTAAATAATCTCAAGTCTGTTTATGAAAAATATGAACCTACATATCTACAGTCAATACACCACCTCAGGTTGTTGCAAAGTGTGGTGAAAAACAAGTAGGTCAGGTAACATCTGCAGAAAGAGGGGAGCGGATTATGGCATTATTCACTGTAAATGCCATTGGGAATCCTTTGCCTCCAGTTTTTATTTTTCCGAGAATTAGGTATAAAGATTTCTTTTTAAAGTGTACTGATGGTTCAGATGGTTCTGAGCACTATGGGACTTAACATTTGAGGTCATCAGTCCCCTAGACATAGAACCACTTAAACCTAACTAACCTAAGGACATCACACACATCCATGCCCCAGGCAGGATTCGAACCTGCGACCGTAGCGGTCGCGCGGTTCCAGACTGAAGCGCATAGAACGCTCGGTCACAGCGGCTGGCTAAAGTGTACTGCTCCAGGAAGTTCTGCACTAACTAGCAGGACAGGTTGGATGTCCAGTGTTCTTTTCAAGCAGTGTTTAGAGCACATAACTGACCATACCAAGTGCAGCAAGAGCCAACCTATACTACTAATTTTGGATAATCACGAGAGCCATGTAGAGCAGATGTTATTACTACAGCAAAGGAAAATGGAGTTATTTTGTTAACCTTTCCACCACATTGTAGCCACTGACTCCAGCCTCCTGACGTGTCAGTGTTTGCTCCAATTAAAAGCCATTAAAACAGAATTTGTAAAGACTGGTTACTAAATCATCCAGGAAAAACTATTTCCATCTATTGCACAGGTGAGCTGGTTGGACAAGCATATCTTTTGGCTGTCACACAGAATACTACTCTTTTTGGATTTAGGAAATCTGGCATATATCCATATAACAGTGAACCGTTCACTGAGGCCGAATTTTTAAAAAAGAATGCATAGTTGGCATTTCTTCACGGATGCAAGCAATAAGTCTGAATAGGTTCGTCCTTTTCCCAAAGCAGAACTACGAAAAGAAGCTACAAGAGGAGGGAAGAGTCGCAAAAGTCGGATTTTAACTAGTGCTCTGGAAAAGGCAGAGGCAGATAGATTAGCATGTGAACGGAAAACAAAGCAATCAGAAAAATCAAGTAGCCCTAGGCCTAAAGTGGCTGAAGTTGTAAGAAATCTTTCACCAAAGAAAGCACTTGATGACGATTCTGAATCATCAGAAGGATGTCAATTATGAAGACGCTGATGATGATCTTGACATGTCCATGAGCTCTGAGGAAGATGAAATGGAAGAAATAGACTGGGAAGGCAATCCATTGAAGATAAGTATGTAGACCTTGTTCATGTAAGGTTTTCTGCAAAACAAAACAAAAACTGTGATTTATTATGTTGGGAAAATAATTAAGTGTGATCCAAACAATGAAGTCGAAATTACATTCATGCAGAAAAAAGTGGAGTTTCCAAATTATATTTTCCAATTGAAAAAGACATTTTAATGAAGTTACCAACCCCATTTGTTCTGGAAGCACTGAAAGTGTGAAATCTTTGTATACATTTTCTGTAAATCTTTCAATGTATAATGTACAGTACCGGTAGTGCTGTAGACCAATAAAAGTTATATGTTCAACAGAATATTGACAAACTAGCACTGTACGATATAGCCCCATACCTCCCTAGTTCTGTCCCATTCCTCCCTCAGGTAAGGAAAGTGTGGGACATTGGCACTAACCTACTGCACACTTCACAAATCATTGTTGAGATGAATTGTGCTGTCTATTTTCGTGAATTTATGTGCATCAAAGATGGATGTACCATTATCTATCATTGACTTTGTTGTAGAGTCTATTGGAAATGAATGAGAATGAATAATTTAAATAATGTCCCATTCCTCTCGCTGTTCCCCTACCTCCATGAATCGAACTTGAGGGACGGAATCTCTTGAATTAGAATGGACAAAGCGTACAATGTAAGACAAAGCTAGGTCGAAAAATACTTTTTGTCTATAAAACATAGACTTTCTCTGGCAGCCCAAGAATTTTTTGCGTCTTCCTTGTACCATCATGAATAACAGCTCTGTAATAGCATGTCTGGATCAGGACTACCAGAATTATTTGTTATTTTTTTAACGAAGTCGAGATTTCTTACAGATCTGTCTCTTCTAAAGCGAACAAAGTCGTGATTTTTTTCTAAAATTACCCCTGTAAAGCTATAATTTACACACAGGTTTAAAAAGGAAATATTTATCCTACAATTATTCTATTCTTAAAGCGTTACAGTGACATGGTTCATGCGCCCAAGTTTGCCAGACATACGGTACTAAAATCTGAATATTTCAGTTATGTATACAAGCCTGCCTCCCAATTTAAATATTCACAGAATGAATAGATTGTATTATGTGAAACATTACCTGTTTTGGTTTGATTGGGAATTATACCAGGTGATTATAATTAAAGTGCAGTTACTTACAGGGTCCAGTGTAGGCTGTAATTATCTTATGTCTGTGAAACTTGATCGATATTCTAATGCGTTAATGTGAAACCAACTTACACTGAAAAAAATAGTTCCAATTTTTGCCACTAGGTGCAAGTCTAGTGCTATGTATGCAAGGACATATAGGAATGTTTCAGTATGCAATGTATTAGGAATACGACATGGGCATAAAGATCAAACAAGTGATAAAGACATAACATTGATTTTATTATTAACCACCACTTACAAAATTTGTTCAATACGAGTACCAGAGACGTTTATGAGATGCTGCATCCCTAAAATGACATGATTTGCAGTAGCAGTGGAATCTGAGAAACATGTTACTGTACACTAACCTTCAGATCAGGCAGAGATTGGATGTGGCCCTGAGAAACGTGTTGTTTTAGATATACCCGGAGCCAAAAGCCGCATGGATTCAGATCAGGTGATCTTGCAGGCCATCTGGAAAATCTGTAGAAACATGTTCATGGAATGCTGCATTAAGCAGATCTTCCATTGTACAAGTGACATGAGGTGTTGCCCCATCTTGTACGGAAACAGTGGTTTACACACACTTGCACTCTTCCAGAGAAGGAATGATATGCTGCATAAGGAGATGTCGATAGTATGCAGACAGTGTGGTAAGCACTGGATGTACTCTCTTCAAAGAATAATGGGTTGAAAATAATGACACTTGTGAATCCACATCACACTGTCATATATGGTGATTGCAATGGCTCTATGTGCACAACACGTGGGTTACAGTACGCCACATTCAGCAGTTACGTGTATTCACTGTACCCTGTAGTATAAAATGTTTCTCATCACTCCATAAAATATCACCCAGCCAAATGTCATCAACTTTGATCTATGTCAGGAACCAAAGAGCAAATTCTGAATGCTGCTGTGAATCATGAAGTTTCAGTTGCTGCACCATATGGAAAATACACTGCAAAAGTTTCTATACTCTTGACCTTAGGATGGACAATTCTTCTGACACTACTTGAGCACTAGTACTACCCAGGGCATGCGTTGCACTGTCAGCTACAACAACAGCAACCTCATCTATAACTTGCACCAGCATAGGATGCCCTCCTCTTCCAGGTGCTACACCAAGCTCACCACTATTATGTTCTTTAAACCATTTAATGACAATGGTCCTTCCCTCAGATCTTCCAGTCAGTGACACTCTTTCAATGCAGCACTTTAATTGCTGTCATTAACATAAAACAGTTTCACTAACAGCCCACAGCCTCTCTTCTCGACAGCTGTACTGTTCATTCATCTTGTGCCTTGTCAAATGACAGTGTGTATGTCATACCATTAAACAAATGGTCTACAGCACCAGATATACACCTGGTGACCATAACTGGAACTAACTTGTTTTCCAGCAGAAATCAGTTCCACAATAACACATTAGCATATCTACTATGTTTCATTGCCACACGATAATTACAGCCCACATTGGACCTCCGTAAGTATCTGCACTTTAGTTATAACCACCTGGTATGTATCCCTGGAAGATTTAATTGTAGGGACAGCATCACCTAAACAGGGACATCTGGCAACCTTAGACTGGACAGTGTGAGAGGAATCATACTGGGGACCTGTATGGTGCTGCCAGTGGCCCTGGCGATGGCGTTCCTCCACTCTGCTGTAGTGCGTTCAGACCCCTTCCGCAGCTGCTCGCTGGCAGCCTGCACTTGCACCTTGGCACGCTCCAGGCCCTTTTCGGTACCCGTGCGCAGCTCCTCCTGGGCACGCTGCACCATCTGTTCTATCTGCTGCAACTGTCGCTGCTCCTCTCCGGAATACTTCTGCTTCAACTCCTCTATCATGTGCTGCAGCTGCTCCACCTTGTCCCTAGCCTGCACCTGCGCCGCCTCATAAGCCTTCTGCGCTTCTGCCATCACTCCGGTGATTTTCTCCTGCACACAGCATTGGTATATCCATCTGTACTGCTGACTATTAAAATTGCGACACCATAAAGGTGGCATCTGCAAACATCAGATTGACATGAAGTGTACTACTTGTTTCGATATGCAATTGATTAGCATTTCAGGGCAACTGCACACAGTAGAAATGCCATCTACATTCTGTAGCCACAGGTTTCTCATCCAGAAATACCATTTAAAATTGTTTGCTTGTGAGAAGATCATGTTATACCTTATGTAAGAATGGAAAAAGTCTACCAGTTTGTTTTGCAACTTAGCATCAGCAGAATGGTGGCCTATAGAGACTATGGTTTATCATCCCACAATAATGATGTGTGCATTGATTAAAGCCCTTGACTGTCTTTTAAATGTGAAATTGATGAGTTCTGGAGGTCAGTATTCAATACTGTGTTGGACCTCAGTGGCCAAAAGTGAGCAGTGTATGAAAGGACAAATGTATTGCTGATAGGTATTCCTGCTTAAGGGAAGTCTCTCTAACAAAGAAACCACTTTCGACAAAGCTTAGGTATCTGAGTAATGAGGGAATCAGTATATTTCATCAAAATATACATAGTATTAGAGATAAAGTTAGTGAACTGCTTATAGATGTTGACTCAGAAATTATTGTTATATCTGAACACTTCTTAAATAAGGGGATAATTCAGAGGCTTGCTTTACCAGGGTACAGGTTGGCTGGGAACTTTTCTAGGAGCTCTTTGCGGTGTGGGGGAGTAGCCATGTATGTGAAAAATGGTATCCCATTTGAGTCAATTGATGTTTCAAAGTACTGCACTGAAAAGGTGTTTGAATGTTGTGCATGTGTGGTTAAATTTAGTGGAGTTAAACTTCTAACTGTTGTTATTTATGATCCCCAGACTCTGATTTCACAACATTTTTGCTAAAGCTAGAGGAGGTACTTGGTTCACTTTGTAGGAAATACAAAAAGTTAGTTATATGTGGTGACTTCAATATTAATTGTATAAGTGATTGTGCAAGGAAAAGGATGCTGGTAGACCTCTTTAATTCATATAATCTTATGCAAACCATATTCTTTCTAACGAGAGTGCAAGGGAACAGTAGAACAACCATAGACAACATTTTTGTTCATTCCTCATTACTAGAAGGGCATTCTGTTAGCAAAAAAGTGAGTGGCCTTTCAGATCATGATGCACAAGTTTTAACTCTAAAAGATCTTTGTGCTGCAACACGTGTTAAATATAGTTATCAACTTTTTAGGAAAACTGATCCAGTTGCTGTAGAGACCTTTGTAAACCCTATCAAGGAACAAGAGTGGCAAGATGTTTATAGTGCTGATACAGTAGACAATAAATATAATGCTTTCCTCAAGACTTTTCTCATGCTCTTTGAAAGTTGCTTTCCATTAGAACGTTCAAAACAGGGTACTAGCACAAACAGGCAGCCTGGGTGGCTTACTAGAAGGATAAGAATATCCTGTAGAACAAAGTGGCAGTTATATCAAAACGTTAGAAACAGTCAAAATCTAAATGCAGCAGCCCATTGCAAACAGTATTGTAAGGTGCTTAAAAAGTTATTAGGAAGGCAAAAAGTATGTGGTATGCAGATAGAATAGCTAAGTCTCAGGATAAAATTAAAACCATATGGTCAGTCGTAATGGAAGTGGCTGGTCTGCAGAGACAGGTAGTGGATATAGGATCAGTGTGTAGTGGGAATGTCCATGTTACTGATAAGTCACATATATGTACAGTATTTAATAATCACTTTCTGAATATAGCAGGTGAACTAAATACAAACCTAGTCCCAACAGGGAATCATATAGCGCTTGTAGAAAAAAGTGTTCTGAGACTGTTACCTGAAATGCTCCTCCATGACACTGACAAGAGGGAGATTGAGTTAATAATTAAATCACTAAAGACCAAGAACACTCATGGATATGACGGGGTATCTATCAGAATACTGAAGTATTGTTCTATGTATGTTAGCCCAGTACTTAGCCATATCTGTAACTTTTCCTTTAGGAGTGGTCGGTTTCCTGATTGATTAAAGTATTTGGTAGTGAAGCCACTTTATAAAAAGGGAGACAGGGATAATGTTGACAATTATAGACCTATTTCTATGCCATCAGTGTTTGCTTAAGTTATCGAGAAAGTTGTATGTACAAGGTAACTGGAGCATTTAAATTCACATAATTTGCTGTCAAATGTACAGTTTGGTTTTAGAAATGGTTTAACAACTAAAAATGCTATATTCTCTTTTCTCTGTGAGGTTTTGGACGGATTAAATAAAAGGTTGCAAATGCTAGGTGTTTTCTTTGATTTAACGAAGGCTTTTGACTGTGTTAACCACAAAATATTACTGCAGAAATTGGACCATTATGGAGTAAGGGGAGTAGCTTACTTTAAGAACAAAAAGCAGAAGGTAATTCTCTGCAGTATTGAGAGTGGTAGTGATGTTCAGTCCCAATGGGGCACTGTTAAGTGGGGCGTTCCCCAAGGATCGGTGCTGGGGCCACTGCTGTTTCTTATTTATATAAATGATATGCCTTCTAATATTACAGGTGATTCAAAAATATTTCTGTTTGCTGATGACATCAGCTTGAGAGTGAAGGATCTTGTGTATAATATTGAAACATTATCAAATAATGTAGTTCATGAAATAAGTTCGTGGCTTGTGGAAAATAATTTGATGCTAAATCACAGTAAGACTCAGTTTTTACAGTTTCTAAATCACAATTCAACAAGAACTGATATTTTGATCAGACAGAATGGGCATATTATAAGCGAGATGGAGTTCAAGTTCCTAGGTGTTCGGATAGATAGTAAGCTGTTGTGGAAAGCCCATGTCCAGGATCTTGTTCAGAAACTAAATGCTGTTTTATTTACCATTAGAACAGTATCTGAAATAAGTGACAGTTAAACAGGAAAAGTAGTCTACTTCACATATTTTCATACGCTTATGTCATATGGTATTATTTTTTGGGGTAATTCTTCTGATTCAAAAAGGGTATTTTTGGCTCAAAAACGGGCTGTTTGAGCTATATGTGGTGTAAGTTCGAGAACTTCTTGTTGATCCCTATTCAAGAGTCTGGGAATTCTGACATTGCCCTCACAGTATATATTTTCTTTAATGTCATTTGTTGTTAGCAATATTAGCCTATTCCCAAGAGTTAGCAGCTTTCACTCAGTTAATACTAGGCAGAAATCCAATCTGTATAAGGAATGCACTTCCTTGACTCTTGTGCAGAAAGGAGTGCAGTATTCTGCTGCATCCATTTTCAATAAGCTACCACAAGAACTCAAAAATCTTAACAGTAGCCCAAACGCTTTTAAGTCTGAACTGAAGAGTTTCCTCATGGCTCACTCCTTCTATTCTGTTGAGGAGCTCCTGGAAGAGCTGAAAAATTAAGCAAATTCCAGTGTTACATTGTTGATTTTCTTTATTTAAACTTACAAATTGTTGCCTGAATATGTTTCTTGGATTTCATTTTATCTGTTTCTACTATCGTGTTATAATTTCATGTATTGACTCATTCCAAGACCATGGAGACTTCTCCTTAATTTGGTCCCACGGAACAATAAATAAATAAATAAAAATAAATAAATTGTTCATTAGACTGTGAAGGATTGTGAAGTTGTGTCATGTACCCTGAGTCAGGAAAAGGACTTGTTTGCAGCAAGATATGTATCTGCGCAGATGGTGTCATGACATCTGTATGGCAACTTCCCCTGATGCAGCAGCAGAGAGAGAGGCATGCCAACAGTGGTGCACCCAATGACAACAGTGAAGACTACAGTGACACCATGTTGTCTTTTCAGATGGGTCTCAGTTCTGTGTACAGCATCATGATGGTTGTATCCAAGTGTGAAGGCTGTGAGGAGAAGGAATGTTGTTAGAATGCACCTGTCGTCATCATATATCCCAGCACCTGGCATGATGGTAAGGGGTGCTATTGGATACACAACATGATCATATCGAGTTCATGTAGTCAGTAATTTGAATAGCTGCTGTTACACCTCTGATGTGGTAAGCCCAATTGCTGTTTCCTACTTCAGGGTCTCTGTGACTTTCAAATAATGTAATACTGTACGTTTCCTGTGCTCTCCAGACCTAGCTCCAGGGCTCAATGGAATACCTATTAGATTCTATACTGAATTTCCAGCTGAGTTAGCCCCTCTTCTCACTATAATCTATTGTAGATCACTGGAACAAACAACTGTGCCCAGTTCTTGGATAAAAAGCACAGGTCACATCCATGTGTAAGAAGGGTAGTAGAAGTGATCCACAAAACTACTATCCAACATCTTTGACATCGATTTGTTGAGGAATCTAGAATATATTCTGGCCTCAAAGAATAATGAGATATCTTGAATAGAATGACCTACTCAATGCCAACTAGCACGAATTCTGAAAACATCAATAATGTGAAATGCAAGTCACACATTTCTCAAACTACTTACTGAAAGCTTTAGATCAAGGCAGTCAGGTAGATGTTATTTTTCTTGATTTCCAAAAAGCATTTGACACAGTACCACACCTATGTTATTGTCAAAAGTAAGATCATATGGAATATGAAATGAAATTTGTGACTGAACTGAGGCTTCTTCTATGGCACTGGTGGCAAACACCTGTTGTCATCAGTGACTCGCCTTTCTTACAGTCTTCTAATAACAAACTTCCAACCTGCACACAGAAACAGGTGGATCAGCAGAAATGTTCTCACTCTCCTGCACTTGTACCTAAAATATCGGGTGGTCGAGACGGTTGAAGGCTGAGTGTTTCTAGAATTTACACCGAAATTCTTGAGGCACTACAATACAACAATGACATGCACTAAAAATTAAATAAATTTACTTCCTCACATGGAACCATCATAAAAAGTTTGCAAAATAAAGCCAGGAAAGCAACAAGGCAGAAGTTTTACAAAACAGTAGCAGTACCAACCGTCATTTATGGAAGTGAAGTATGGGCAACAATAAGACACCAAGAAAGTCAAATACAGGCTCCAGAAATGGGATTTCTGAGAAAAGTGGAAGGATTTACAAGGGAAGATCAAAAAGAAGTGAGGATGTAAGGAAATATTTAGGAATATATCACCTAAACAAAAAAAGGAAACTAGGATAAAATGAAAGGAGCATGTAGACTGTATGGGTAGAGTAAGGTTCCCTGTAAAGGCTCTCAGTTATAAATCCACTAGAAGAAGAAGTGTAGGAAGACCATACAAGAGATGAAGTACCAAAACATGCAGTTTGCCTAATACATTATGTGAAGAAGGAGAAGAAGATGACGAAGAAGAAGAAGAAGAAGGTACATTCACTTTAAGAGTACACATTTCAAATTGCACAATAATGCCCCAAGGGTAATGTCATCAATGTCTCTGCTCTCCAGTTATGAGTTTTTAAATTTACTGATAATGTGGAAAATAATCAAAGGGGTAATGAAATAAACGCTTGCAATACACAGTAAGAGGAATGTTGTACTGAAGCTAAGATAACAGCAATGGACACCTACAGCCATTAGTAAAGTGTGAGGAGCAATCCGAAGGCCTCAGGAGAACAACAGACAGTAACAAGAGAAAATCAACAAAAGCAAAAGAAATGGTCTCCCTCAGAGGGAGGTCGTAGTACAGAGTTGTAGAAGTACTGAGCCCTGATGAGTCCTCAAGATCAAGTAATGGGTCAGAGAGCCATAATGCTGGAGAAATCCTGGTCTCAGTATCTAACAGATGTATGCAATCCTAATTAATACTGAATATAGGCCAATACCAAAAACATTAACGTGCCAAAATTTAATATTGGAATTTACTGCTTTGGAATATGTGAAATTCTCAATATTGTGTTAATGGTGAATTTAGTGTGAGTATAATGATGTAGATAGTGTTAGTTCATTTTAATGTCAGTCTCTGTAACTGAATACCAGATAATACATATGATGTATAGTGAAATTATTGGTAGTATTATTAGGAATAAATAGAGTCCTGTTTTTTCAATTTCTGTAGTTTCTTACCATGAAGCAGTGAAGCAATAATTAATTTATGTGTGCATTTTCTTTAACAAAAATACTTTTCCACAATTATATCTTAGGTTTTATGTTTCTATACTTCTTTTAGAGATCTGAATTAAACAATAGTACAGTATGTGAAACTGTAGATGCTATTTGAAAATGTACAGCCTCCAGTAGTCTCAAGAGTACATACTAAATATGATGCAGCAATATTTTTTTTAGAAATTCTTTTTACAGGCAACAGTTCTTTCTGTTTCTTCCTATTTCCACCTCTAACATTAGTTTTTCTTCCACTATTACATTTAGCCAAAACAGTTTCTTTTTAACACAGAATTTTGCCCTGAGACTAACTGCAGATAGAGCTATGTACAACAGGTTGCAGCAAATACTTTCTCCAAGACAAAGGAGAATGAAGTCCACATGAAAAAGCCCTGAAGTTTCAGAAAAGTATCAACTGAATTCCATTATTTCTATAAAGGTGTCTAGGAGCAAATTCTGGAATGCAAAGCATATCCAGCTGTGGATTTGTTTTGCAAACAAAGGATGAAAGATTAAAGTTTAATATCCAATCAATGACAATTTGTTAGAGGTTGAGCACAAGATTGTATTAGAGAAGAATGGGGAAGGAGATCAGCCATGTTCTCTCCAATAAACTCACCTGACTTCCAACATACTAATTTGGAAATGTCACAGAAAACCAAAATCTGGACAGCTACAAGAAGATCAAAGCTCCATTCCTCTCACTACGCTGACTCATTCTGTGATGTGGACTAGAACTGAAACTGTAAAAGCAAGGTTAACTATGATTGCTATATTCCTTTCTAGCAACAGATGGTTCTCAGTTTCCCATGACCACTTATTTCAGCATTAAATATGTACCTTTTGCCCTGTACTGGATTTTTGAAACACTGGGGGTACTACACATTATAGTAAAACTGACAGTGAGTCCATTAAGTCTCTCATACGTGTTTCTGTAGGTACTCATTCTTGTTTTATGTTAGTTACTTGCAGAGTGTGATTCATTACAAATATTGCATGGAGTGTTCTGAGGCAGAGGCATAGCTAGTGAAGTGTGGGGGCTATGGTCTGCACAAGGAAACAGCTCTGTGGTGATGACAAAACCTGCTAAGCACACTGGTACCAGCTTCATGGGGTTGACAAAACTTGCTAGATTCCATGTCATAAGTGGTCCGTTAAATACCTTATGGATTGGGTCTTCACACTGTTATATGCATACAAACATTTTACCACTAGAATAGCTTGTAAGTAAATGTTATTCTCACACAGTACTTGAAATAGTGATGTCAATCCTCTTACAGAATTTGCAGCAGAAACTTAGGTCAGTGCTAAGAGTCCATTGACAGGTTTAGACAAGAAATAGATACATGTTGCAAGACCAAACAACATATATCACATTGTTTTGCTGTTTTAAAGCCCAGAAATGTGATTAAAACCTCAAAAATGAAATTTCCCATGATGGTAAAAAAGCTTTGTCAATAATTATGAAGAGAATTAAGAAAGCTGGTATCCTTGTGGAAATTCCACACCTAAGAAGATTCTGCAGGCTGACAAAGTTCCACAAAGTTCCAAAAGCAGACTACCTAGATTAGTCATCCTTAAGATTCTTACAGTCAGTCTTTGAATATTAATCTCATTTTGACATTAAGATTGTCCTTTACTTTTGATAGTATGATGTGACAGGTGTTTCCCAAAACTCAAAATAATTAAGAATTATTTTAGGTCCACTATAAGTCAAGCATGACTCTCTAGTTTTGCCAATCAAAAATAGTGTACCTAAAGACATAGATTTTGATGCTGAAATTTCAAAATTTGCTGTAGAAAAGTTAGAATAAATTCTAAGCTACATGTTAAAGTCACCTAACACTAAAATATTTAGTTATATGTGCTACTCCTTTAATGATCAATTAAAAAGTGTCATTTTAAAAATGGGTTTCCCTTAACTGTCTCCATTCAAAAAAATATTTTGCTTAATTAACCACATGCATAAAACTCCCCAAAACCCAAAATTATATGATGGTTTTGTGGGGTTAGTGGGTGGCAGAGGCCAAGTTAAAACTGTGCATCAGCTGCACAAACTACCTAACTATACCACTGGTCTGAGGAGACAAAAATAGTGCTGTCAATAAACTGACACTAAGATAATAATAACACAGACAACACAACCTGAGGAAATGAATATGGCTGACAAAAGTAAAATCAGCCATATAGTTGATTTACTTTGATCATTTGTTGTGTTCAGTTAACCAAAATCTAAAGGAGAACTTTTAAGGATCAGAGCACAATCACGAAATACACTGGTAACGAGAAACAGTTTTGTGTGCTGTTTATAAGCTACTACCTTTAAACACTAATCTATTTCTGAGATATTAATTGAGAGCCCATTGTGTATTGTAGTTACTAGTCAATAGCTGCAAATAAAGAGCCTACTAAACATACAAAAAACTGAGAAAAACATTATCACATTTAGTTGCCATGTATTTATTGTACAGACTTGACATTTATGTAAGTAACATTATGGAAGAAAGTAATCACCTTTGTACTGTATGATTTGAGCTATTTCTTTCTCAGTCCATTATTAGATATGATATTAACATTATATGTAACTCTAGAATTCATGTAATTTATGATTTATAAGGAATAATTTTGCTCAGTTTTTTAGTTTCTGGAAATTCAATGAGTTTTGTTCTATCTCTGGAGCAACTCATTAAAGTCTTTTGTCACAAAACAGAATATCAGTCAGAACAACAGACAGGAACGTAAAATGTGATTTACATTAATGAGTGATTGTGCAGTAAAGATAATGCTGCAAAATGTCACTACATACCATATATTCTCTTGTTAACAATATTTATTAACAACAAGTCAAAAACAATGTATGTCTCTGTATAAAATATCAACACTTTCACATTACAGAACTGACTAGCTGTCGTATATACATATACACTCAGTGTTGTGAGGCTACTTGTTAATGTCAATACTACTGATATACATGTACCACTTTCCAACATAGTTTCTTACATTTATATTGCAATCAAATTACGTTCAACATTTCTCAAAATGTTACAAATTTATCCTTGTTCAAAGATTTCAATAATATTTGCGGCATTGTTTTCTGAATCCACTTTATGAATGTTTGCTATTCAATTCATGTAACATCTATTCACAGAATGGTTGTGTACTTCAGTACACATTGAATTTTTGGTACCATATCTAACAATACTGACTGCCCCTGAGTTGTCTTCATACTGTTTAACAGGTTCATCAGACTCTGCGTCAAAAACATTCAGAATACCTAGAATTAATTTAACCTTGGTGATAGCTCCTGACAACACTTCATACTCAACAAAAAGAACACTTCTTTGTTTCTTAGATTTCCAAAATATTACACTTGCAAATAATCTAATTACATAACCTGATGTAGACTTATGATCTAAACAACCACTTGCCCAGTCTGTATCTACAAAATAATCTTCAATATTTTCAGTTCTTTCAAATGTTAACTTCAAATCTTTTGTTTGATAGAAATATTTCAGTACTTTAAAAGCATACTTAAAATGAGTATCATTGAAACAATTTTGAAATCTATTCAGTTTTCAGTTTGACTTACTTTTGACTGTATATCTGAACTAATGCACAGGAAGAACTTGTCAAGTTCCTCTTCTTAAATCATGACTTGTATCTTATGCTGGTTCTAATTTCAAATTAACTTCCATTGCTATGCTGGTTCTAATTTCAAATTAACTTCCATTGCTGTCTATCAGTCTGATAGTTCTTAACTAAGTAAAGCAATCACCAATCTGAAGAGTCCTTAGAACACCACAGTGCTTTACTAGACATGATCCTTTTGGAGGTGGTACGCCAATGCGTTCCTCTGACCTTTGAACTGACTTTCCCAGTCATTTATAAATGGACCTACAGTTTAATGTGTATTCTGAACCATGGTGCCACTCATCATTTTTCATCAATAATCATCGACAGAGGTGAAACACGTGATAACTGATAGATAAGAATTCTAGGATTGACCACTGATTGAGCCAAAGAACTTTGGATTTGTAGCTTGAGACTTGACCATGCTCTTTTTTTCCCTCAAATGTTTTTTTAGGAGGGGGTAGTCTTGGTGGCAAAGTGGGCAAGGGTCATTTTGTGAGGTCTGGCCACAATGTGTCTGTCACCAAACAGGAATAGGTAAAGGGCCACAGTGCATTCTAATTTATTTATTAACAAAAAATAAATCCACCTTTCCATGATGTGTCTCTGTTGCCAAGATTTTAAAAGAAAAAGGGATATGTGATAATTGCAAAAAAACACAAGGTAACAGTCTGGAATACACACATGTGGCATCAATACTCCATGAACGCCGGCAGCCCACGGGATTCTTCTCAGAATGCTGTGGTGATACTGTTACCTGTTGAATCTTCTTTGTGTGGATGTATCAAATTCATCTTCTACCATGAATGATCCTGCTGTGGGGTGGATCATGGAAGATGCTCTGTAAGAAGTTCGAAATGTATGGTGTGTAGTTGAGGTTCTTCACAATACCACAATGACGATCATTTAAATAGTTCCAAAAATTCATAATGCATGACCTCTGATCCATGTGACAACATTGTGTTTCATCCTTGAGTAATAAACTGTGACCAGGTAAAGCAACATTCTTGAATCAACACAAGTGGTTGACATCCATAAAACGAGAGCCAAAATTTGATGCACAAAATACCAGATCTCTTCTGCCAGCCCACAATGCAGCTGGTCTTTGTCTTTATCCTGAATGCTGCAGTTCACACATTAAGGCAAACTGGCAAGATGGATCTTATGGAGTCTGTCTTGAGTAATATGTTTTCTGTTCACTGTCACATAGCAGATCAACCATACATCTGAATCTAGTGTCACTGCATTGACATTGGACCATACTACCTTCCAGTGCATCATGGGATACATCAATTCAATGATATTAGACAACCAGTGGAACAGATGTCACTGGCTGTTGGCAAGCGAGAGATAGGGAGAACATCCTATAGGTAGCTATGCACCAGATAAAACCTCCCAAAATAGGAAAGTGTCACTGGTATCTCAGTAAGTGCCACTAGAGGTTCAAGGGAAGATGGTGTTAAAGCCACCATTAGTAAGCATGTGAGACGTTCAGGAAATGCCGTCAAAGCTTGAAGTGAATACCAACACACACAGTCACTGCACAGTCATGAACACTGACAAGATCAAGTCCACCACATTCTTTAGGAAGAGTGAGGGAGTCATATTGAAATTTAAATATCATGTCATCTCTGAAAAATGAACCAAATTCCACCATAAGGATGCACTATATGCAGAATTTGTGATGCCTGACAGACATTGATGCATTCAGTCCATTGATGAAGGTTTAAAGCATGGAGACATGGAGATGATGATCAACAAGTCCAGCATGAATATGTTGCAAGAGACTTCAATAATTAAGGGTTGCTGTGCATGAGATGTCATCCTAGAAGTTGATACCAAAACAGCAGATTGTGTCGCACAGTCTGATCAGTCTGATTGGGATGATGCTTGTAAGTGTCATCCCAGAGCCAATATTCAAGACCATTGATTTAGGTACATTTATGTGGCTCCCTGAATGTTTACCATAAGTGGATAATCAATCCATGGCTCTGTGAACATCACTTTCATCACAGAGAGTTAAAATCAGATCATCTGCATATGCAGTGCTCCTAAAACCAATGCCATCAAGAGACAATCCCATGAGACAGTGTTGCAGACTGCACAACAATGGCCCCTTTGATAAGGGCCATCCCCACCTAATACGGCAGTGGATCTACAAGGTGTTCAACAGTCTACCATTAACAAGCATTTTTTATGTTGCCCTATGTAGGAGATGGAGCACCACCTCAATGAAGGCATCTGACTAGTGCATTTTCTGAAGGACAGCAGTTATGTACATATGACTGACATGACCAAATGCTTGACTAAAGTCTACAGCAGGCAGCGCTCCTGGTGCACGATAGACTATAGCGAAGGTAATTAGGTCCTAGTAGCAACACAGGGTGGCAAGCATAGTATGCGTCCCACCCCTCAATGCCTGATTTTCTGATAGGACACAAGATGTATGCCGAATTCAAGCTGGTATGTTAAGAGTTTCAAATCACACCTCAACAATGTTAATGACTCGTAGTCCATAATGCATGATCCTCAGCGAGGTTTATGGACTGGTATGATGACACCTTCCACAAAGGCAACCAGAAGTTGCACATCTGGCATCATCAGCCCTTGACATATAGTCATCCAATGGATAACCAATATCCTCCAGAACATTCTGTAAAATTCCAGGGATAGTTCAAACATTTCTGGTATCTTACTGGGTGCCTCTTTTCAGTCACCAGTTCTAGCAATTCCTGTTGGAGTTCCAGAGAAAGGTGGTGTGCTTCACACCAATGACAGCAGCATTGACCTCTGGGTAGGATCTCTTCTCCATTTACAGGTGAGAATAATGGGTAAAATAAGCATTCTAGAATGAAATTTTCACTCTACAGCGGAGTGTGAGCTAATATGAAACTTCCTGGCACATTAAAACTGTGTGCCGGACCGAGACTCGAACTCGGGACCTTTGCCTTTCGCAGGCAAGTGCTCTACTGACTGAGCTACCCAAGCACGACTCACGCCCCATCCTCACAGCTTTAATTCCACCAGTACCTCGTCTCCTACCTTCCAAACTTCACAGAAGCTCTCCTGTGAACCTTGCAGAACTAGCACTCCTGGAAGAAAGGATATTGTGGAGACATGGCTTAGCCACAGCCTGGGGGATGTTTCTAGAATGAAATTTTCACTCTACAGCGGAGTGTGTGCTGATATGAAACTTCCTGGCAGATTAAAACTATGTGCCAGACCGAGACTCGAACTCATGACCTTTGCCTTTCGCAGGCAAGTGCTCTTCCAGGAGTGCTAGTTCTGCAAGGTTCGCAGGAGAGCTTCTGTGAAGTTTGGAAGGTAGGAGACGAGGTACTGGCGGAATTAAAGCTGTGAGGATGGGGCGTGAGTCGTGCTTGGGTGACTCCGTCAGTAGAGCACTTGCCCACAAAAGGCAAAGGTCCTGAGTTCGAGTCTCGGTCTGGCACACAGTTTTAATCTGCCAGGAAGTTTCAAAATAAGCATTGCTTATGCCCCTTCACCTGCCACGACATACTCCGTCTTCTGTCATCACCTCCATGGCTGTATGGAGGGTCGATCATTGACAATTCTGACCATTTGACTTGTACAAACCACCATCCCTTCCAAGTGTTGATGCAGCAACGTCACAATCTTCACTTTTGCTTGGTTGACAAGCATCTGGTAGTCGCATGATAGGGGCATAACAGAACACTCTCTGAGGACAGCATAACAGAACTCGGTAGTGCTGTGCCTCAACACTGCAGCTTCCCTACTAAATGTCTTCAAAGTGCAGCAAAGGTTCAGCTTGGCACAGTCCAGCCACCAATGTAAACCTGATATACAGTCCTCGTCATTGTAGGTACAGTCTCCACTGCCTAACACTCTGGTTATTTCAAGTGCATGGTGTTAAATTTCCAAGGGCTGCGGCTGCGCCACACCCATTGGCACTCAAATGTGATGGTACAAATGTAAGACGTGTGGTCAGTAAATGCCACTAGCCACAACTTGGCTGCCTTGGCTGCATCCCTGAGAGGGCAAGAGGTATATATTCTGCCCATTCCGCAAGATGAATCTTCCATGAAGAGTGTGAAACCTGGTTTATCAGCACAGATTATATCCCAATTGTCTAACAAACTAAGTTTGCAAATGACTGCACTGAGTGCTGGGCAAGGTGAATGGTGAGGAATTTGGTCCTTGGGAGTCTGTGTACAATTAAAGTCAATCCCAATCATTAGATCACCTATCTGGCCTAGGTATAATTGCATTAACTGCTCAGCAACAAAGAACACTCATTCACACATCTTACTGGCCCCAAAGATATGTAAACATTGATGAGGTGTACCCCATGGACCACAAGCATCATGTCCCTGGCACCTGGTACGTAATGTATGTCAGTGGCCACTAAACCTTCTTTGAGAAGCACTGTGACACCACTGCTCGTATCCAATGCATGTGATATGTATATCATGTATCCAGAGATGTCCAGAAAGTCAAGAACATATACCTCTTGCAAAGGGCCATGTCAATGTTGGCCGCACAAACTGTTTCGCATAATAATGACCGCTTCACATGTGGCCAGATGGTTTGGATGTTGATAGTCACAAATAGATGTGACTGTTGCTTACCCTCTAAAGCTGTGGCAGACATCAATGAAAGCCATGGCGATGAGTTTTGTCATTCCAAAGCCACCCTGAAACCTCTGTTATGATGCTGTCCACAGGAGATTTGGGGGGGGGGGGGGGGGGTGTAACTCCCCCTCCTTTACAAGCACAGTACTCACCAAAGAGTTGTCTTCCACATCGTCTGTCCACGAGTCACTGGAGAGAGGCTGCTGGTGTGTTACAGTGGCTAAAAAGGAGGCCATTGTCATGTTCCCTTGCACCTGTGATGGTGCTCCATTGCCGCCTACATCTCCGAACAGATGTCTGGGAGAAGAAGAATCCATAATCACGGTTCCAAAAGGGAGTGTAGTGTCAGCTGAAGCCTCCATAGCAGGTGCACCCACGAAATGGCTGAGATCAGTACTATCATGTATATCTGTCCACAAGACACAGTCGTCAGATGATGTCCGCCAGTTTTTCTTGCATTTGCAGGGTGAGTTCTGTTTCCAAACATGTATCTCCATGTCAAAACATGTATGTAGATCTGACTCCTCTGTATCTTCCAAGAGGAAGGCTTGGGTTGACATGACTCATGGATAAACAGCCATTTGCTTGTGGTGTTTGGAGCCATCTCCCTGCAATGGGAGTTGCTGTTCAGGGCTATCTGTCATGTCGCTCTGCAGTGAGCAGGTTGTATGTACCTCATCAATAACGTGTCCATGTGTCTGCGGTGGTAACCTAGCCCGTTCCACACAGCAAACACCATAGGTGTCATCACTTGTGCTTAAGCAACTGGTGAAATCAAAGAGCGAACATGTTGTACTGCAAACAATTGGAGCAAACCTGATCCTCCAGTACACATGCTGAACATGTGTGCAGCTGTCCATCATACATGATAACTTCACAACAACCATTGATGTTTAAGTATGAAGGAACATAATTTGTTAGTTTGAGTTTGGCATGCCTTATCCCACTGAGAATGGGGTACATCGTAAATGTCTGCCATTTCTCAGCCAAATGACTGATGACAGACCTGTACAGCTTAAGAGTGGAGATAACGGAATCAGCACGTATCACAAAAGGTAGCTCGAAAATCAGTATGGTCCTCACATCTAGGCCTGCATCTTCAACAGTAACAGCTCTGAGATGTCCATTGAAGTGCCTAAACTTTAGCCTGCCAGCAGTGCCAGAAACCATCTTTGAGCACGCTTCTTCATTCATCAACTTAACATGGACAAAACTGGCCATGATCAAAAGACCAATGATGTCCTGTGGATCTAGATGTAGCTCATCATGCAAGAAATTTTCTACTTTATATGCTTAGGGTCATGGACATTCATCTTGGAATGTAATCTTGATAGTACTCTTTTATAGGAGTTTGCCACATTACTTCAATGAACTTGGGAGTAAGTGATATGTGGGAAGTAAACAAACTCATGCACACCACTAGACCAGCGACATGGGAAGCACATGTCCTCGCCACTCCATTGCTGATGGCAAACTTGCCACTGAGCCATCTAGGCACACCATTTATTAACTAAAGTTTCAATATAACTTTCCTAAGTAAGAGTCATTACATTCTTTGCATAATTATAGTCAGTATTTATTCCAGGGTAATTCTTTACAATATTATTGCACTTAGCCCTTATCATAAACACAGGTTGGCGTTATAGTAAGTGAGTACAGTGGTGACAAAGGAAAATTCACCGCAGTGTCAATGCTTTCAGATCAGTGGTGCATATAGTATTCAGGTCAGTGGTGCATATAGTATCTAACCCAATTACACGTTAACTTGCAGTAAGCTGACCGAATCGTCCTCACTCTCAGATGTAATAATATTGTGGACAACTAATAAGTCTTTCACCTGAAATCATATCAGTAACATATTCTTGATGTACTGTATTTTTCTTTTACTTCTGCCAAAAATTTGTTTATCGTCAACAAACACAATTACATAGATAATATACTTTTCAGTTATCAGTACATAAAGACAATAATCATATTTACATCTTTTAGAATCCAGACATTTAAAAACACATTTAAACAATCCTACCATGCTCTAGGATGTTCTCTCAAACCATATAATGACTTAAATAACTTACAAACCCTACCTGTTTTACCCTCATATCCTGAAAGTTGCTTTACATAAATTTGTGAGAAAAGTTTACCACTTAGAAATGCAGTTTGTATTCCATTTGTTCCACAATTAAACTATTTTGACAACAGTCTGCCAAAAATTTTCAGTGTTTGGATTGTAGTAACTGGTAAATCATCCACGAATGGTTTTTGTTGAAGGCCCCTGACAACCAATCTTGCTTTATAAGTGTTACCTGATTCTCACATCAAAACCCATTTTACATCAAGTATAGTTACATTTGCTGGTCTGATTGCTAGTTCCCAAGTTTTATTAAAGCACTCAGTTTCCTTGTCTATTATTTGCTTACAAACTTTTCAGCCGTTACTATTCATCGCCTCCTCAATGGCACCCTACATTTTCTAGTTGACCTTCTCAACTCACATTCTTGTTTTTCTTTATGACTGCAGGTCCACCCTCTGATACTTGTTTCTTCCATTTGTTCACTTAAAGATTTATCATCTATGATTTTGCACTCAGAATCACTAAAATATTCATCCCCTGAGTCAGAGTCCTTCAGGTCAATAAAACTGTTATCCTCTTCCACAACATTGACGTATCTGATAACAAGAACTTTATTGAAACTTCCTGGCAGAGTAAAACTGAGTGCTGGACCTGAGCTCAAATACAGGACCACTGCCTTCAAGGACAAGTGCTCTATCAACTGTTCTAATCACCCAGGAAGTTTCAGTCGGTTCATGCTCCAGTCCACAATGAAACTTCATCCCGCAGAAGTTCATTGTTAAGTAGTACTCTGTATCCAACTTCACTGTTGCCTATTAAATTTCTCAAGTCTGCTTTACGATTCTACTCTGACTTTCTCAACTGTTCTGGGACACACAAAAATTCTGTATCCACAAAACTTAAAATGTTTAACATTAGGTTCCTTCCCAAAAAATATAAAAATTCCACATCCACAAAACCTTAAATGTTTGACATTAGGTTTTTTTCCCAAACAATACCTCACAAGGAGTTTTCTTTCCAATAGTAATAGCTAAAATTCTGTTTTTAAGGTACATAGCTGCACAACCTATTTCAGGCCAAAATCTACTATCTGCTCTTCTTCAGCTAACAGGGATTATGACATATGTACAGTTGATCTGTTGTATCTTTCAGCTATAGCATTTAATTTTTGTACATAGGGAAGACATATATTTAAAATGATTCCTTTCTGTCCTTTAAACTGATGATCTGAATTTAAACATTCATTCTCATTGCCACATTTCAATTTCTCAATAGTTTTACCAGTTACATTTTCAATATTATTAATGTATTCCACAAAACAGGCATAAGCTGGACTTTTAGAATTGACAATTCAGATTCTAGCTGCTTTAACATAATAGTCAATAAAATTGAGAAAGTATCTTTTCCCATGCAAACTGTGGGTTGAATGTGGCCCATTCAAATCAGTATGAGTAACCACTAATGTTTCTTTTGTTTTGCCTTTGCGTTTTCAAAAGGTAAATTGCACATTTTATTTTCAATACAGACTTTACACTTCATGAATTCTGACTATTAATTTGTTGACAGTACATCCAGTAACTGATGTTAACACAATACATTCTAATCATTAAAATTTACATATCCAAGTGCACAATGTCATTTCTCCTTTACTGGCTTACTATCTTCATTTCTTACACCACTTACATTCAGTTCTTCATTATAAATTCTGCTTGTCATTTTATACCCCCTAACTTCTTCCAAATCAGTCACAAGCAAGTTATTGTTTGCATCAAAAACTTTTGATATATTGCCTCAGACACAATTTTATGTTTTTCTGTTACTTTAGCATAACTAACCAAATTTCTACCCATGTCTTGGACAAAACATAATTTATTTTGATTGGAATCATGTCACCACAAACTGGAAAATAATTAATTATATCACCTATCTGTATAGATTCCAAAACTTAAATGTGCACAATTTTTGTATTCATAGTCTCTTTGAAAGTTATGCAGTCAGAAAAATAGTTTTCAATATTAACAACACAATCTGTGCAACCAAAGCTGTTCATGCCATTTCTGTTCTGTTCATATACTCAGTGTCCTCAATGATGACTGCTTCTTGAACCACACTGCTCACCTCTACCACATAACCAGCTGTTGTTACCCCCACTATGCTGCTTGCTTTGCCCTTTTTGCCAACAATGGTGACCACCTCCATGAAGATGTCTGCCATGTGTCCATGAATCTCTGCTTGTGTCTGACTTGTGAAAGTCCCTCTTTAAATGCCCAAATTGCTATGACCATAACATAGCTGCTCCTTGTAATTCATACTGGTATTCTTTTCAGCATGGAATGCACCAGATTTTGCATGTTTGCTTCTGTCCCTGTCTTTTAAATCCATCATTTAAATTTTACTTTTAACACATTCGACTGTCTGATCTTCTTTTTCAAAACATCAATCAGATCGTCAACAGAACTAAAATTTCCAGTAAGGTATCCAACATTTAGTTTAGCTTTTCTTTACTTTCACTTTCATGATAGCTAATTTTAATTCATTCATTGTTTTTTTTTTCCCCAAACACTGAAGAATGTTTCTGTGTCACTACAGTCTTTTAACCCCAGTTCGTCCAATTTGTTTCTGCACACAATTTGCAGTACTGTTGATTCTTTGGAGTACCAGTATAATTCACTGAACTTTCTCATTATCTCAAATGCAGTTTCTTTATCACTAAAAATTACTCCATATACACAGTTCACTGAGGTCATATTCTCTTCTTCCCAAGTACCTGTCTTGTCCATGCTTGTTATTGCTCTTGAACCCACTATATAACATTTCTTCATTTTCAGGTACATTTCCAGTCACTGTTCCCAGACCCCATAGTCTTCTCCACCAAACACTGATATCTTAAGGTCAGCCATGCTGAATTTCACAAAGTACTCTTCTCAAATAACAATCTTCTTTTCAGTTCACAACTGATCTCTGCTTTTCTGAATAACAATCATCTTTCTACTTAACAACATGAACTGCTACCATGTTAAAAATATTTGTTAATGACAAGTCAAATACAAAGTACATCTCTCTTTACACTGAAAACAGGGACTGATGACCTTAGCAGTTTGGTCCCATAGGAACTTACCACCACCACTATAAACACTTTCATGTCATGGAGCTGAGTAACTGTTATACATACCTAATACTCACTGCTGAGAGCCCTCTTGGCACTGCCAATACTATCAATATAAATGTAAAACATTCGAACAGTTCTTTCACTTCTATGGAATACAAAACAGTACTACAGTTGTTGATAAATGTGATGCCATGTTTGTAATTGTGAAATACTGCAAATTCTCAACATCGTTAGAATTTTATGATTTGATGAGTTCTTCGAGTCTAACCGAAGTATGCCCATTTGATGGGATGTACTAAAGACATTAAAATATATCTTCACAGCCAATACTGTACAGTAATTAAAATGAAATACATGGATATTTTAATCCATGCAGTTGCAGCCAGTTTGGTAAAATGTTATTATTCAGGTAATTTATCCATAGCTTTAGATGCTGTTGAAACTAAAACATTGTATTAGGTTTTCCTGAAGACAGAGATTTTATGCCCAAAGTAATGACAAAGAGCATCTTTATTACATTCAAAAATAAATTTTTAGGGGAAAATATATGATGACAACACTGGAAGAACATTTGGTACGAGGACAGTCAAACATGATGAGTATAATATACCATTTATTCTTCTATATCAAATGAGATTTTACCACATAATCAATTTCCAGACTACCTCTACCATTTTCAAAGATGCATCATATTCGCACCATATTCTCAAATTATAGGTTGATCATCACAGAAAGTTTTAGATAACAGAGCCAGAAAACAGGCAGTTTACACACATCAGTTACAGAAGGAAACAAGTCCTTTATCACTGTATTACTCTTCATATTAAGTTAATGAGGTGAAGTTTGATGGAGTACTAACTTTGCCCCCCAAACTTACCAAGAAAATAATCTGTCACCCTCCTAGTGTGATTGGTCAATGTAAGATACCTACTTTCCAATGTTATCAGCTGAATTTGATTTACGACAATGCTACATTACAGCCTTGTGAATGTGAAACATACAGTGATATGCATTCATGGTTTCCAAAGGGGTGGCAAGATAATTCCACACTGAGAGCACAGAAAGAGACAAAAAAAAAAGAGTAAGAAAAGTGGTTTTGAATTAAATAGAAGAGTTATGTGAGTTTTCCTACCACCTTCTTCCTAATGTCTGCTTACAAGAAGAAGGCTTTCTTCAGCCTGAAATTATAAATGCATTCTATTTTGTCCAAAGAGCATCATAAAATAGTATCTATGACATAACCACTGCTAATCTAGTTTATGTGACAACAGTGCACTTGATTCATGTAGATACCACCTACACGGTTCACTCATCCTCAGCTGTGAAGTTATTATTATTTCTTTGATAGACTGTTGTAAGATCTCAAAGGACAGTGAGAGGTACTGAATCAAATGTGTTGTCTGACTGAAAGCTTGGCTTCCGTTTTTGGCCAGCCTCTGCTAATGGGTGGCTGGAGTGAGACATGTGGTGAAGAAGGCAAGTAGAAAAGTTGGAGGAATACGTAATTCACATCCAGATTTCAACTGCTGGAACATGTTGTGCAAACAAAAAAAAAATCATGACTAAACTTTCTGTGGCTGAGTAATATAATTACAGAAGTTGTTGGTCGGTGAGTTTGTAAAAATTTGAGTAAAAATATGGAAACGACAAAAATAAATAAAAATAAAACAATACCTTACAGGGTTGTAGGATGGAAGAAAGCCGTCCAGAATAAATCAAACAATGGAAACTCCAGGTAGGAATATCAACAACATAGGAAAAGATAGATTGCTACTTAGTGTAAGAAGACACGCTCAGTTGCAGACAGGCACAATTAAAAGACACTCACATATAGCTTTTGGCCACAGCCTTCATCAGTAAAGACACACACACACACACACACACACACACACACACACACACGAGAGAGAGAGAGAGAGAGAAGGAGGGATAGTAGTGTACAGGTGGGGAGAGACGAATGCTGTCTGGTGGAGTGTGCAGGGATTAGATTGGCAACACATGCAACGTCAGGAGATTTTGGGGCAGGAAGGTGGGGAAAAAAGGAACAAAAAAAAAAGAGGAGCGGGGAAAGAAGGGTGGGGTGGATGCTTTGGCAGAGGGCTGCAAACAAACAGGGTAGGAGATGAGAATAGGGAGGAGATGATAGGACAGAGGGGTGGAAACTATTTGGTGGAGGGTGTGGGGACAGTATGTTACTGTAGGTTGAGGCCAGAATAATTGCAGGAGCAGAGAATGTGTGGTAAGGATAACTCCCATCTGCACAGTTCAGAAAAGATGATGGTGGAGGGAAGGATCTAGTTGGCTTGGATAGTGAAGCAACCACTGAAATGTGTTATGTACAGCTGCTTGTGGTTCCACAGGGTGGTGTACTTTGCTCTTGCCTACAGCTTGGTGGTGGCTGTTCATCCTGGTGGAGAGCTGGTTGGTAGCATACCATATAAAAAGTGTGCAAAGGTTACAGCAGAGCTGGTAAATGACATGGTTGCTTTTACAGGTGGCCCGGATTCTGATGGGGTATGATAAACCTATGAGAGGACTGTAATAGGAAGTGCTGGATGGGTGGATTGGGCAGGTTTTGCACTTGGGTATTCCACAGGGATATGATCCTTGTGGAAAGGGGTTGGGAATGGGAGTGGCATAGGGATGGACTAGGAGGCTGTGGAGGTTGGGTGGGCAATGGAACACTATTTTAGAAGGGGTGGGAAGCTTGGCAAAGGATGTGGTTCAGTCGTTCCAGTCCTCCGTGGTACTGGGTGATGAATGGGACACTCCTTTCTGGCTGGTTTTTGGGGGTGGGGGAAGGATTGGGGTTGTGAGGTGCAATGGCATGGGAGACCTGTTTGTGGGCTAGGTCTGGAGGATAGTGTCTGTCTGTGAAGGCCTTGGTGAGACCCTCAGCATACTGAGTAAGGGAGTTTTTATCACTGCAGATGCGCTATCCCCAAGTAGCAGGCTATATGGGAGAGAATTTTTTGGTATGAAAGGAATGACAGTTGTCAAAATGCAAGTACTGTTGGTAGTTGGGGGGCTTAATGTAGACAGAGGTATTGATGGACCCATCAGAGAGGAGGAGGGCAACATCTAGGAAGGTGGCACAATGAGTTGAGGAAGCAAATGTGAAGTGGCTGGGAGAGAAGGTATTGAGGCTATGAAGGAATGAAGACAGGATGTCTTGGCCCTGGATCCAGATCATGAAGATATGATCAATGAACCTGAACCAGTCTAGGGGTCTGGTGTTTTGGGAGGCTAGGAATGTCTCCTCTAGATGCCCCATGGAAAGGTTGGCATAGGAGGGTGCCAACCCTGTGCCGCAGATTCGTTTGTATACCTTCTACATCTACATCTACATTTATACTCCGCAAGCCACCCAATGGTGTGTGGCGGAGGGTACTTTACGTGCCACTGTCATTACCTCCCTTTCCTGTTCCAGTCACGTATGGTTCGCGGGAAGAACGACTGTCTGAAAGCCTCCGTGCGCACTCTAATATCTCTAATTTTACATTCGTGATCTCCTCGGGAGGTATAAGTAGGGGGAAGCAATATATTCAATACCTCATCCAGAAATGCACCCTCTCGAAACCTGGCGAGCAAGCTACACCGCGATGCAGAGCGCCTCTCTTGCAGAGTCTGCCACTTGAGTTTGTTAAACATCTCCGTAACGCTATCATGGTTATCAAATAACCCTGTGATGAAATGCACCACTCTTCTTTGGATCTTCTCTATCTCCTCCGTCAACCCGACCTGGTACGGATCCCACACTGATGAGCAATACTCAAGTATAGGTCGAACGAGTGTTTTGTAGGCCACCTCCTTTGTTGGTGGACTACATTTTCTAAGGACTCTCCCAATGAATCTCAACCTGGTACCTGCCTTACCAACAATTAATTTTATATGATCATTCCACTTCAAATCGTTCCGCATGCATACTCCCAGATATTTTACAGAAGTAACTGCTACCAGTGTTTGTTCCGCTATCATATAATCATACAATAAAGGAGGACTAGTTGCGGGTTAGGACAAAGTTAGTGAGGTGTATGAGAGATGAGGAAGTGGGTTTGGAGTTTGAAGGATGTTGGTAAAGATTGTGCTCAATAGCAGTAAGACCATGGGCATGAGGGATGTTTGAATATAGGGAGGTGGCATCAACAGTGTCGAGTAGGGATACAGGAGGTAAAGGGGTGGGGACAGTGGAGAGACAGTGAAGGAAGTGGCTCGTGTCTTTGACATCGGAGGGTAGATTACGGGCAATTTGTTGGAGATGTTGGTCAATGAGTGCTGAAATTCCTTCAGTGGGACCACAATGATCAGCCACAATGGGGTATCAAGGCATTTTGGGTTTGTGGGTTCCATGGGTTTGTGGACTCCAAGACAGGGTGGATTGTTGATGCAGTATCTGATGTCTCAGGTTCTTTCGTCTGATAGTCTGCATATCTTCACGTATTTTTACGCATATTTTCACTTATCCAGCTCCTCTCATAACCATCAATACCTATTTTGTCCATTTCTGTGTTATTCCCATGTCCTTTGCACCATTCCTGCCACAATGGGCCATTGCTCAATCTTTCTGTACCAGTTCCATGAAGTATTCCTTTCCCTGGCTTAAACCTGGTCCCACATCCTGTTCCTCAAGTGCTGCCTAAACCATGGAATCCCTCAAAGTGGCCTAACTGTAAAGATTCCTTTCTCTGAATTTCTCCCCTCCTTTCACAATGACCTACACTTTTTCAGATTCCGTCCATCACTGGCCCTCGCAAACCTGGTACTGTAAAAACACATCTCCATTGCACAGGCATCCTAGAACTACCTCCGCTCCCTCTGCAGGATACTACTACTCTGCAATCCCTACACCATAGATCACATTCCTTGCTCTCCAGCACCTGGAGGAGCATTCCAGACACCACCTCCAGAAATTATCCAATCTGCTGACATCCTACTACTGCCTCAGGGCACCATTATCTAACCCCTATTGTACCCACAGTGTTCCTCCTCATCCATCCCTCATAGCAGCTAAACCCTGCCTAGCTGACCTATTTAACTTGTCACATGACCAAAACTCCCCACCAACCCTCCACCAAATCCAGAACCAAAACATTCCCGTAACACTGTTGTTGACCTTTCCACCTAAACCCTCAGCTCCTCAGATCTCAATCCTATCCAAAGCCTCAACTTTAGCCCTACACCCAAATTTAACCATGCTGGACCTGTCAAAGACCTACTCTTCCTCTCTCAATCCCTACAATGGAAGCACTTGTTAGCTGCCAAACCCTCCATCCAAAACCACCCTAACTCCAACATTGAAAACTGCCTCTTCCAGTCCATATCACCATACAACTGTGATCCTCTTCCTCGCCCCCCCCCCCCCCCTCCTCCCACCTAAACACCTGCTGGGCACCTTTCAGGAATTCCTTACCTCCAACTTAGCCTTACCATCCTTCTCCAGGTCCCTTCCTCAGAACACCAACCTTTCAGTAGAAGAAAGAAAAGCTATCCACAACCTCAAACAAATTCTGACCTAATCATCCTACCTGCAGACAAAGGTTCCACCACTGTTGTTATGAACCACAATGACTACCTGGCTGAAGGCTTCCGCCAATTGTCTGACTCTTCCACCTATAAACTTTGGCAGAGTGATCCCATCCCAGAACTCAAACACCAACTCCAATCCCTACTTACACCCTTCCCAGAACATCTCCCCTGAATCTTCCCAGAACATCTCCCCTGATCTCATTTCCCTCCTCATCCCTATGACAACCCACACACCCACCTTCTATATGCTTCCCAAAAGTTTTTCTTGCTACAGGTTGGTGATGACTCAGTGGTTACAGTTATGCTGAAAATAAACAAAATCAACACAAAATTAGAGCAAACGGGTGAACTACTTCCAGAGAAAATGATAATAACAAATGTGTAAATGTCACTGCCAGAGCAATATAAACATTTCTGTTCAGCAGTGGAGTTCGTCCCCTTTGAGAAGCAAAATCTTAATGAGTTAATTTCACAATTTCTCATTGCAAAAAAGAGAAATATTCAGTCTGATCAGCCGGAGGTAGCTTTAGCCATTGTAAAGAGGCAGCAAAAAATTACCTGTTGTGTGTGTGATAAGGAGGACCATTATGCAACGGACTGTAAAAGTAAAGTGAAGAGAGAAATGAGAAGTTGCAATTATTGTAGGAAAAGAGGTCATTTGAAGTAAGGTTGCAGGCTGTTGAAATCGAAGGAATGCAAAAATGCTCATGATGTAACTGCCTTTATGTGTATGAACCAAGGAGTTGACCTAGAAGATTAGTAGACCATGGATACAGGCGCTAGTGAGCATATGTGCAATAAGGGAGAACTGTTTATGAAACTGGACAGTGTGCAAAGCTCAATGAAAATTGCTGTGGGTGACAGTAAGCTTCTTGATGTGACTGGGCTTGGTACTGTGAAACTGTACCCATGAAACTGAGTTAAATTTATCAGAACACTACATATTGGAGTGTTTTTTATGCCTAAACTGGAATTCAATCCATTTCCTGTAGGAACTGTGTTACACAAAGGTATGTGCTTAGTGTCAAACAAGAAACAATGTGAATTAACAGTATTAACAGTAAAGGTGAAGTTTGTGCATTACTCAAACATGTCAACAAAATCTATCATATGTTGTTTTCACTAAATGGAACACAATCAGAACTGTCAATGGTTACTTTGGCATGTGTGGATAAAACACACACTGTGTTTAATGGTAATGACACCAGTGAGCTTTCATCAGTCAATATGGGTAGTGGCCTGGTCAGTTTGATTAAACATGTTGAAAACTTGAGTGATGGGCATAACAAATTGTGCCATCAGAGCGTAACATATGGGAAAGGGTTTTTGTCACATGAAGGAGTGAGCTTCATTGATGACTTTGTCACCTGTGAAGAGTTTTTGGCAGGCAAACAACATCACTTGCCTTTCCTTGTCAGTTCATCAAAAGCTAATGCCCCAGGTGTCTGTGGACCCTTGGAGAGACATTTTCTTGGAGGAGCAAGATATTTTTTGCTTTTGAAGGATGCTTCTCTGGTTATCACGAAGTATTCTTTATGAAATGAAAGAATGAAGTCAAAGGTTTGATTGGGAATTTTATTGCAAAAACTGAAAGAGAAACTGGTCTGAAAATTTAAGTTCTAAGGAGTGATAATGGACTGGAGATTGTGAATACTGACTTTTGTACATTTTCGAGGGAAAATGGCATAACCCATCAAAGAAGCATTGTATACACACCATAGCAAAATGAAAGAGCTGAAAGGGAAGTGCACACCTTTGTCGAAGCCAATCATTCAATGATTTCAGGAATGCCCAAACATTTCTGGGCTGAAGCAGTTAACATGGCAGCTTATGTACTAAACTACCTGTTCCATGTCCTGTAGAAGGTAAAAAACTCCTTTTGAAGCTTTTTATCACAGAGAATTACCCTTAGCAGATTTGAAAATATTTGGAACTCATGTGTCTGTCCTTGTACCCAAAGAAAAGGGACAAACTAGGACCCAAAAACAAGATAGGTTTATTTATGGGTTATGATAATGATGTGAAGGTGTAAAAAAATATTTATACTTTCCACAAAGACAACTGAGGTGCATCGAGATGTAATTTTCTTGCCACCAGGAGTATCTGAAAGGGAAAAGAAAACTGAAGTTCATGTAAAAGAATCAGATACTATTTTTTGTGATGTAGAGAATATAGATAAAGCTTTAGATTCAGAGGAGCAGCAAGAAGAAATGAGGACACAGGTTGTGGAAGAAAATAAAAGTCAACCTAGAGAAAGACAAGAAATCTGTGAAGACAGTGAAAACACAGACATTTCTTTTGAAGGTGCAGAGGAAGATGTAGTTTTTGATGACACGAAGACATACAATCACAGATCCAGGAGAAAAATACAACACCTGAATTCCATGGAGGATTATCAGTTGGGCCTGTTGACAGCAGAGAATGATGAAGACCCCCAGCACCTACATTGAAGCAACATCTTGTAGTGAAGCTACAAATTGGAAGGATGCCATAGCAAGAGAGTTGCAAGTCCTGGAAGAAAACAACAGATGGGATTATGTATGTAAGCCAAGTGACTGTAATGTTATTGACATAAAGTGAGTTTTTAGGTGAAAAAGAGATGAAGAAGGTAATGTTGTTTCTTATATAGCTTGTTTTGTAGCAAAAGGTTTCCAACAAAACTTGTCTTAATCAGAGATATAGAGTCCAGTAGCACAACTAAGTTCAGTGAGACCTTTTTTTAAATGAGAACAACTTTCCCATCCATAAACTGGATCTTTGTAGTGCATTTCTCAATGGACAGATATTTGGAGACTTTTATGTTAAATGCCTACTGGATGTTGCAGTAAAATGAATAGTAAAATTTGCAGACTTAGAAAGTCTCTGTATAGTTTACAGGACTCACCCAAAAATTGGAATGTTAAATTTCACACTTTAATAACTGGCTTAGGATATGTAAAAAGTGATTTTGAGAATTGCTTGTATGTAAAGACAAAAAATAGGCATAAAGCATATGTACTTGTTTAAACTGATGATCTGCTGATAGCTTCAACTTCCCAGAGTGAAACTGACAGACAATTTGAAGCTGTTACTGAATGATAACTTTAAAATGAAACATTTGGGTATGATAGGAACTATGTGGAATGAATATTGTTCAAAATTTAAGGAAGGGTACAATTACTATTTGCAAAGCACCTATCTTGAAAAAGTGTTGAAATTTGGATCACACTATGTTAAAAAGAGAAAAATCTGAAAATGAAGACATTGAGGATAGGTGTAGAAAATTAACAGGGTCACTGATTTATGCTATGTTAGGTAGCAGATCAGATATTTGCATAACTATAAATATTCTAAGCAGGTACCAATCATGTGCAAATCTAGATTTATGGAATGATTTAAAACACATCTTATTTTACATTATGAAAATCCTAAAACTGAGTCTGTTATATGCTAGGGATGAAAAGTGTACTTATATTATAACTGGTTATATGGACTCTGACTGAGTGGTGACAGAGTAGACAGAAAGTCTGCAAGTGCCTACTTTTTCAAAGTTTTGGGTTGTAGTGTTTCATGGGCATCTAAGAAGCAACCCACAGTGTCTCCATCATTGACAGAATCTGAAATTGTAGCCTAACACATGGCAACTGGTGATGCTCATTCGCTCAGTAATTTGTATCACAGTTTTTCTGGCAGTCAAAGAGGTGTTGTACTTATGAAGACGATATGCTAGTAATAAGCATATGCAACAACCCAAAGATCCATCATAAACTGAAGCATATAAATGTGAAAATTTTATTTGTGAGGAAAAAAATCCTTACTAAGAAACCTATGTTAAAGCACATTAGCACAAATGATCAACAAGCTGATGCTCTAACAAAGCTACTAGGTAAAATAAAACTTGAAAAATTAAGAGCCAGCTAGGACTTACTTAGAGCTTGTAATTTGCTTTTGTAACATTGATAATTAACATTGAGGGAGGGTGTTAATGATGGAATGTTAATGTTATCTTAAAGAAGCAACACTGTTTTTCTTTGATATGTGTTATCATGCATTCTTTAAATCCTTTGGCTTTTGTTGTTTATCTGTATGTGTATCAAAAGTTGTCTGCCATCAGATGTAAGTTGTTACACATTACAATGAACTCTGCACAAACAGACTTATTTTCATGCTTCATTTACTGTGCCCGATCATAGGTACACTAATAGGATTAGACTGCATTAACAAACTGCTACAAGGAAAAAATGCTACCACTGCTGTTCATCAAGTTGGATCTGTGGCTTGGCAAAAATGTTAAACAGCTCTGTGAACATGGAGTGCAGAAATACACAGCCAAAGCCAAAGAAAATTGTGATTGTTAAAATGTTGAGAAAAGTGGAGAGGATGGCTAAAGAAATGGTTGAATGTGAGGCTCACTTTACCTGTGCTGAGAAATTGCTGGAGCTACAGTGCTACGTATTATCTAATAGAACAATAAGTTAAATGAAACATATATTTCACATACTCACACTATTTCCTGTGACTTTTAATTCCTCATCATGAACTCTTCATGCAAAATCTCATCTAACAAATGGGCAGCTGATTTTGGGCCAAATGTAACTGAGACACGTTACAACAAAGATAGTTAACAAAAGAGTGCTTTCAAATTCCAGGCGAAATATCTAATAAGGGGCACTGATACTGCTTCCCAATATGAACATTTGTAATGTTTTTCAAACTATGGATTAAGAGTTATTTATCCAAACATCAAATTACCTCTCAGGATTTTTACGACAATGTCAGTGACTGCAGCAACTTGTGAACACAGTTTGAGCAATTGGAAGGTGCCAAAATCAGTCTCTCAGATTTAGCTTTTTGGTTGATAGATTATGACAAAGCCGCTAAGCTTGCTTCTATTGCATAACGAGTGAGTTTACTTTGCTCACAGCAAGGAAATGCAAAATGAAATTCTAAGAAACCTGATAAAATCCTGTTCCTGGAGAGGGATATTTTCTTTGCCCTTAGTTATTGGCCTTTTCCCTTTATTTTTGACTAATAATGCATGTACTGTTAATGAATTATGAGGAGCAAATGAAATCTGTTCTTCATTGTACATCATACTAAAATCAATGTGCATTAGCTACCCTAAATAATAAGATTTAGATTTCACTTCACTTTCAATTTTTTCAATAACTTTATACAATTTGTAATTTATTTACTATGAAGATATGTTTAATTTATTGTGTGCAATATTTTTCATCAATGTATTTAATTTCAATAATATCTTCCAACAATGTTTCATTTTCATAAAATTTACTTACAAAATTATAAAATTTGCCAGCACTGAGTAGAAAATTTGCAGGGAAGATAGTTGTATAGAAAAAATGGGTGAAGCTCTGGTAGTTCTTTCAGGGTTATAGGATCCCTCAGTATGAAAGTCGCAACTAAGACGTGTAGTTTTGAAGCTAGCTGTGCACTTACAAAGGTGTAATTTAAATGACTATGGAAAAAAATATATTATATTCATCAAAGGTGCAGCTGCAGGCTCAATTTTCTATTCATGAAAATGAAGAAAATCATTACCATTCAACATACCTGGCATTGGTGGAGCATTACAAAAAATAATTATTTGAATGGAATGGAATGCTGTGAAAAATGACAGTATATTAGCTGTGTCCAAATATTCTGATAAATTGGAAGAATGATTTGGATTTGGTGATGTAAATTCCAAATAACTCAGATTAACACTAATCATAATTTTTTGGTTGTAGATGCTGTAGAGAAGCAGCCAGCAGTGGTTGTTTCTTACTCTTAGTGTATTATTTGGCTTGTTCCACAATCCTGAAAGTTCTCCTTCATGATAGGATTTGTGGAACACAGTTTGTGAATGAATAAGTTGAGGAATGAAACTGTTAAACATGACAGATAAAATGATAGTTAAGTATGTGAAGTCTTTCAACAAATTATGTGCTTTTCCCACATTATTTAAGGACTATCAATTTTTTGTTGCTCAGGCTCTTACACATCTGATAAGACAGTGATATTAAAATTTCACAACTTTTAATGGGGCTCTTGCTCATCATAACCAAGGCAACAATGCTGATTATTGGCAGAAAGCCCTACAACAACATTAAGTGTCATGGTAAAGTCTTGAGCACTAAGAGATCAGTTCAATAAGTATTTCCAAATTTTATGTGATATAATCAATAAAGCATGTACCTTCTGCTGAAAGGTCTCAAATTACAGCTCCCATTTTAAATTAGAATGAGATTTTCAATGAATATTTTATTTTTGTGAGTACAAGGATTCAATAAAATTTTAATCTAGTAATGTAACAAAATAGTTAGCATGTACTGCAGTCAGTAGTACCTAGATACACTAAAAACATTAACTGTCACAATGAAGAAATTATGGCACAGTACAAAGATTTGTACGAGCAGTTATAATTATGAATAAGAATTATAGATCTTTCTTTTTGTGCTTATACCCTTATTGTTAGTGACCCGATTATGTGAATCACAAAAAACTTAAATGGTGCACGAAGAATGCTAAAAAATACTTGCAAGATCATATAATAAAAAGACACAGTAGTTATTGTCTCACAATCAAACCTGTGCTTATCAAATACGAGTGCCCGCCATGTGAAGAATCGGTACATTTAGAACGCTGACATCATTTCTGAATACTTTCTGATAGAGGATAGGAAGTGGGCCTTTCTGGGAAAATTTTCTAAAAATTTGTAAAATGAGGATGCATATCGTGTTTCAAGAAGTGTTCCTTTATTGCTTTTGTTATCAGTAACAATCGGATGCGGTGCGAGTGAGTTGTAGCAAATTAATTGATATGTACAGGACCAGCTTCGAGACATATCGCACCCAGAGGCCACGCTCAAAAACTCCATAAGATTCACAAAAAAAAAATATTTTACATTTTTCTACTATTGCAAACATAAATGACCAAATATTCAGTAGTAATATTGTGTCTTCCACCTTTCAAAACAATTTTATAAGCAGAAAAGAGCCGTTCCTCATCAACTGAGGTAACTGAGGTTTCTGGTAAAAGTTCACCTGTCCCATTAACAAAACTATCAATCTGGCACAGGGGTTCAAAGCCTGGGTTATTTTTTAAAAAAATTGTAAGATTTTTCTTTAAGGTTTCTTGGGAATACCTCCAGCAATGAGGAGTCCACTAGAATAATTTTATTCATTAACTGAATAGATTCATTCAACGACAAATCTTGAGTTTCAAGCTTCTTAATGCTTGCAGGTGTATGGGACAAATGAGACCTAATCACAACAATCTCTTATTTAATACCAGAATCATTAAAAGCTTCCTTGCACTGACAAACTGCCAAAGCCTCTGTGCTATCGAAGTCATTTACTCCCACTCTAATGGCCTCAAAATGTTCATTATAAAACAACACTGCTTCGATCTATGTAGCCCAACGAGTTACCACTGGTTCGGGAGGTAAAGGCATATTTTTTAGTTTTCATTGTAGGTGTTGATGCGAGCAGGAGCCTTTAGAAACACTTTCTTTGTGGATGAAATCAATTTATTCGCACTCACAAACATGGATCGTACTTCTTCAGCAAGGCAATGTACTCCACGAGCATCCCTAGTACCTTCCAGTCTGAACTTGTCATTAAGCTTAATTTCAATCAATGCACGATGACTGGACACTGATCTTAGCCTAAGAAAGCACTCCTATGAGTTTCAGTGCCCACCTTAAAGATTTTGCTATCATCCCAGCTAGTTTACCCTTCCCTTTCCTATTGAGATGCAGGCCATGTCTTGTAAAGTCCCACCTACCAATACTATCAACAGGAACCAAACCTATACCTGACAAAGTACCCAATGTGAGCAGCTGATCTAGCTCCATATTGACCCTCCTGACAGAGCTGTAAACACAAATCTAAACTGAAACAATGGACCTATGACTAAAAACTTGCATAGTTTAATTTAATTGTTGCTGATGCATACAGTATGATGGCAGAGGCGATTAACTGGGGTGCGGATGCAGGAGCATTTACTCTGCCTGCCTGCTCCTGTTCCTTTTCTGTAATGATTTTGCTAGGCCAGTGGCCTCTCGGTTATCAATTGGTTCCATTAAACATGAAAAAAGGTTGTATATAACTTACAAAATAATTATTTATAACTGTGATGAAAAGATATTTCTGAGTTTTAAAGAATCAGTTACCTCATCTGACTTGGAGTTTAATTCTACAATTGATAATCATAATATTGATTGCGCATATAATAAGAGAATGAGCATATAAAGATCGAATTTTTCAAGTGCATATAAAACTAAAGTGCGCGTCATTTATGTTGGCGGCCGAGTTTAGGTTCGTTCTGCGCATCTGACGTCACAAAACACAGTCAGCCAATGAACAGAGAACGATGTTGCCACATCTTGACTGCAGTGCAGAGCATGGACGAGTGTCTTAAGTTTTAGAAACGTTCAGTCATAAATAAAGTAATAGAACAAAATCAATGTCTTGATAGCAGACATTATTTTATAGAAAGTTTGGAAAAAGCTTTCTTTATACCAATTACTTCATATTCTATTAATTAATTAAACCAAACAAGCAATAAGACTCCTAATTCAGGCGATAGCAAGGAAAGGTGTTTGTATCACTCTCACGAACCGCTTTTTCGCAATAAAGAACAGTGGTAATTGTTTATTTCCTATTGTACTTCGACGAAGCGTGAGTAATTCATAGTCATACCAACAGTGTTTGTCAGTATTTTTCGTGACGTGTTATAGTCCTCATGACGTTATGTAGTCAGACGAGATGCGTTAGTGTAACGTTTAAGGTGTTGCGCTGCTGCACAGAAGGTTGTGAGTTCAAACCTTATGCAGTGCATAATATTTTCATTATTTAAAAACAATATCGCAGTGCCTTACTTTACGAATTATATTTGTTTGAGTGCAATTTTTTGAAATTTCTAGTGCTTTGTCTCTTCATTAACCGTTTTGCTGCTGCAGACACGTGCTCCCCGCATTCTGTGCCATGCGCGATTTTGTCATCATTGCACTGCTCGCCTGTGCAGACACATGGTGTTCTCACTGCCTTGACACACTTATCATTCGATTTCACAAAAACTATTTGGCCCAAAAATTTGATTTTTACACGTCTTCTTGACTGATACCTTCCCCCCATAAATGACTTAATTTTGTTTCGATGTTCAACTCAGTTATTATGCAGCATTAAATGTAGTGAACCATTGCACGAAAGTTTGAAGAGTTTGCAGAGGTAGAAGTCCATAGCATATACTTTCCGTACGGTCGATTTTAGTTACCACAATGTTGAGAATGAAATGTGGACAAGATACCTAAATTTCATATAAAATTTACTGTATAACAATATCTCATTTAATTTAAGTACGACATAGGTGTCGTATGTAATATTGAGAAATATTCCGTCTTTCGCGACTGTTCAAAATGGTTCAAATGGCTCTGAGCACTATGGGACTTAACATCTATGGTCATCAGTCCCCTAGAACTTAGAACTACTTAAACCTAACTAACCTAAGGACATCACACACATCCATGCCCGAGGCAGGATTCGAACCTGCGACCGTAGCAGTCGCGCGGCTCCGGACTGAAGCGCATAGAACCGCTAGACCACCGCGGCCGGCTTTCGCGACTGTAATAAAAGTATTATTTACACCGGACGCGTTTGGCTTTATTTTAAAGCACTTCAATCAAGGAAAGGTATGGTACATACACAATGGTACTCATGTTCTCTTTCTCATTTTTGTTCCACAGTCGCAGTTTTACCAATGGTACTGAAATATATTCCTGTTCTGCAACTGTAATAAGGGACTTATTTAGACCAGACGCATTTCTCTCTTTTGAAGCATCTTCAGTGGACAGTATTTTGTCTCCTCCATTACCAAGTCACCTTTCGTAGTTTTGTGCTGCGGTAACACAATATTCAATGTCTGTGTTGGCAGATCAGTGTTTTAGCAAATAAATGATTTTTGTGTGTACCACACACAAAAATTATATTTGACATAGCTCAGAGCACTTCATTGATAGACGGTATATTCAAGTCCTAATGTTTTTGTAAGTCCACAGTTTTGTTTAATGTATTTTGTCTACTTCCCTTTGACTGATTGAAGTGCTTTAAAATAAAGCCAAACGTGCTCAGTGTAAATAAAACTTTTGTTACAGTCGCGAAAGATGGAGTATTTCTCAATATTACATACAACACCTATGTGGTATTTAAATGAGCTATTGTTATACAGTAAATTTTATATGAAATTTAGGTATCTTGTCCACATTTCGTTCTCAATATTGTGGCAACTAAAATCGACCATATGGAAAGTATACTCTATGGACTTTTACCTCTGCAAACTCTTCAAAATTTCGTGCAATGGTTTACTATATTTAATGCTGCATAATAACTGCGTTGAACATCGAAACAAAATTAAGTCATTTATGGGGAGAAGGTATCAGTCAAGAAGATGTGTAAAAATCTAATTTTTGGGGCAAATAGTTTTTGTGGAATCGATTGATAAGAGTGTCAAAGCAGTCGGAACACGATGTGTCTGCACAGACGAGCAGTGCAGTGACAAAATTGCGCACAGCGCGGAATGCAGGGAGCACGTCTTTGTAGCAGCGAAAGGGTTAATGCGGCCGTGGTGGCTTTACTTCATGAACTGCGCGCTCCCCCCTACACATAAGCTTGCGAACTATGCTATACTATGGCGCTGCTTCTATTGGCGCGTGCGTCGTGTGCAACTGGCAATGCAGCAATCTTCCGCGTCTGGACGAGCATGCGCAAGCCGCCAAGATAAAAGAATTGAACTATAGTGTATCTTCTAGGGTACTGAAACATCCCCTTGTCTATTTTATTGCTTGTTTTTAATCAAGGGCTGTGTTGATGACCTCTGAAATTTCATAATGAATAAAGCATAAAATATATTGATTAAATAATAGGTACATTTTTATAATATACAAATGAAGATATTTCTACTACTGTTATTTTCACAAATAGTAGTTGTAGATGATAGGAAAACAGTAATAAAGTATTTAAATTATTTTGGTTATTTGGATACACCTGATAAAGAAACTACTCAAGTGAGAGGAGATGGTTTTAGAGAAGCATTAACGTTGTTTCAGTTAACATACAATCTCGAAATAAGTGGTGAGATAAATGACAATTTATTGAATTTGATGAAAATGCCAAGATGTGGTGTAAAAGATCAGTTTGGTAACTATAGCACTGCTTTATATAAATGGAATAAGAAATATATTAAATGGCATTATAAAGGTGCTACTAAAAAGGTATTACAATAAACAGACGCAGCAATTAATTTGTGGCAAAAATATATTGATATTAAATTTGCTCATGGCAGCAATAATTCTGACATTTTAATTACAAATAAATATGAAATTCATAACCATATCCAATGTCCAAAACAATTATATGGGAAAGGTAATGTATTAGGGCATGCTTTTTTCCCAAATATGAATTATAATCCAGTAGAAATACACATGGATGATGAAGAATTGTGGTATTTAGAAACTGATACAAGTACGCCAAAACACCAAATAAATCTATTTGAAGTATTAGTACATTAGGTTGGCCATGCTTTAGGTTTACAACATTCAGATGCTTATGGATCAATAATGTACTCTTTCTATAATGGTTCACATTCAGAATTACCTTAAGATGATATTGATGCTATTCAAAGTTTATAAGGTAAAATATCACCACAGCCTCCTACACCAAAAATAAGTGTAAGCTTACCTACATCATCTACACCAAATGAACCAGTTGAATCATTATGTCAAAGTAAAAATATAGATCACTTATTATTTGCATATGGAAAATTATATATTTTTTATAAAAAGTGGATGTGGATAGTTGATAATGATAAAGTACCAAATTCACAACTAATAAAAAATCGGTTAAATTTTTACCTCAAAATTTACAACATATAAATGGTATATATCAAGACCTAGTGGTGAAATTGTAATAATTGTTGACAACATTATCTATATGATGCATTTTCACACATTACAACAAATTTCAGGATTTCCAAAAACAATATTGATTACTGGATTATGATAAAATTTTAAATTAAACAGTATAGTAAACACATAGTCAGGTAGGACGTTTTTATTCTTTAATGAGTTTTTCTTTGCTGAGTTAGATGAGTGTAACTTCAAGTATAAAGTACATGTTGTTATAAGTAGGCAATTTTCAGAATTACCAACATGTATCAATTCTGTATTTAGATAGATTAATGGCATGCTGTATTTTTTCAAAGGTGATACATTTCATGAGTATAATGAATTCACAAAAAAGGTAATAAGAGCTGGTACAACTGATTTATCATTACTTGGAATAAATTGCTCACTAATACCACAGCTAATAAATATACTAAAATAGAATACAAAGCTAGAACATATCTCATTATAAGTAGACAACATAAATGGACAACAAATACTTAAGTTACTTTTATATAATAAATGGACAACAATATGGAAAAGAAATGTACAAAATGTAGTACCTTAAAGGATATAAATGAATTTGGAAAGAAATTAGGTAAACCAAGATCAGTTTGTAAAAAATGAATAAATCAAAATCGGAAAAATAGCTACTCTCCTATAAAAAGAGATGCCATAGATAATATGAAAAAATGTACCAAATGCAGTGTCTTAAAGGATATAAATGAATTTGGAAAGACATTAGGTAAATCAAGAGGGATTTGTAAAAAATGTATAAATTAAGATCGAAAAAATAGATGTTCTCCTAAGAAAAACAGTACCAAGAAAAATGAAATAGAAAAGAGTAACACACAAAATGAAATAGAAAATATTAACCCATCTTTTCAACCAGTCCAAGGAGTTGAAATTGCCGATATACCAGATCTACTTGATTATAATCATCTGATGATGATAATGAATATACACATGAAAAAATTAAACCATACAGCAATAAAAAATATCGAGAAAAATATTTCATTAGGAAACTCTATAGTATCATGAAGATTGATCACAATGGTGCAGTTGTACAGATGTTTAATGGTGCTGTTATGGAAAGAATAACAGAATTATTTCTAGTGTTTAATCGATATTATAAAGGAAAAGCTTTACCATATAATTATTTCATTGTGAAAATAGCTGATTTGTTAAATATCGATCATAGTATCGAAATTGAAGATATAAAAAGAAATGTTAAACTGTGGCAAGAATTTCTAGATATGAAATTATTAGACAATATTCATGATAAGTTTTATTGGATTTTTTATACATAAATGGAGAAAAATCAACTTGTAGCAAAGCTCAATAGTATCAATAAATGTATACCTTTAATGATTTTAAGAGAGCTTGATACAAATCAACCATATGAAATTCCAAATGTAGAAAATGTGAATACAAAATACGGCTATAAAACCTTTTTCACAATAGATGATAAGATTAAAATTATCCTACCAAACAAGTATGCTAAAGCGGTCAGTTGGGAAGATAATAATACAGTTGTTGGAATAAAAATGAAGTATAAAGGTATGACTAATGAAACTCGCGATATAGATTTTTATGTATAACAAATGGATACAACCAAGAAATGTAGTCGATGCAAAAACAATAAAAAATATTGATGAATTTCATTTTGATAAATTTCAAAAAGATTGCCATCGCAATATGTGTAATCAATGTGCTTTTTTCTATGCTAAAAATATTATGAGAATAATAAGATAAATTATTTGACACAGTTGCATGTGAGTGTGGCAGATATGTAGCTAGGTGTAAACTTACTCAACATGAAAAGTCATTAATTCATAATAAACTCATGAAGACAAGAAATTCTGAATAATCATTGTACTTATAAATGGATAACAAATGTAGACAACAAAAAATAACATTTTTCCCCTTATAAATGGAGCTATATGAGATGCAGATTAAAGAGCTCAAAGATTTACCTAAGAGTTTAAATCTTAATGGATCCTCTAGATTAAACAAAAACTAATTGATACCGTTTATTGAAAAAGGAAGATCAACTACAACTTGCAGTGTGAGTTTAACTAAGATTTAGCTAAAACTCTTGGTATTAAATGCAATAGCAATTTAAAGAAATCAGAGTTACTTAATTATGTTACATGAATTTCCTGTTCAAAATGAATTCAACCTATATCAAAATCAAAACGACTACCTAATATAAACTACTTTTTCAAATATGATGATGAAATCTTTCAAAAACCTAAACCACAAAGAAAAGAGAAAATAGTAAGTTTAGAACAAATATTTCCATTTGGTAATAAACTGTTTGAGCAAGAAATAGATGATAAGAAAATAAAAAAAATATGTATTTGAAATTAAAGAAATGACATGACGATTTATTCAAAAATTTAAAGCTTGGTCTATTGATTACAAAATTGTCTTTAAGGATGATCATATTAATAAACTCAATACAATTAATGAAAAAACAGATTATATAACAAAAGCATTTAATGCCATGACTCTTGTAGCTAAAAAAAGAAATTTCAGAAGTAAGATAAACTACACATAACAGTAAAAACTTCAAATATATCTTATACAATATCTACAGGATATAAAGCCTCAAATAATACTAAACAAGCTGTTCAAATTTTGTGTAATAGGCTTAGAGATATATTAACGTCTGATGAGACTATTGATATAGCAGATACCTATTTTAGTATTCAAATGTTAGCAATTTCTAGAGGTAATAAAGGTAATAAAATAGTAAATTTAGGTGATGATAAAAGAACTAAAAGATCTACTACAAGAATTAATAATAATGATAATTTATGTTGTCCTAGAGCAATAATAGTTGCATTAACATATCATACAAATTGTATCGTGGATAGAGAATTAATTGCTGGTGAGATTAAAAAAATTAGAGCAGAAGATAAATATAAATTACAAAAACATCTAACTACCATATTGTGCAACCAATTAGAAGATTATATATGAGAAGAAGGATTTACACCCGAGGATATTAGACATGTTGAAGAATTACTAGATATTCAAATAAATATTGAATGTGCTGAAAATTGCAACTCAGTTATCTATCGTGGAGCTGATAAAAAAATAAAGACATATTTGTAAAAAAATCATAACAATTCTCATGTAATTAATAGCATGTCAGTATTCTTAGTATCATCTTATTATTGCGGTGTATGTAATGAAGTATATAAAAACAAAAATCGATATAGATATAAAAAGCAAGGAAAAATCTGTATATTATGCAATACCAAGGAACACGATACAATAGAAAATAAAGAATATTGTGAGAAATGTAATAGGTATTGTTGTAATCAATAATGTTTAAACAATCATCAAAATGTTTGTGATACAGTATATAAATGTGAAGAGTGTAAAAGGATTTCTTTGAGATCTGAAGAACATAAATGTGGTTTTGAAATATGTAGAAATTGCCATCTTGAGGTTGAAATTAAAACACATCAATGTTACATGCAATATAAAAAACCAAAAGGTGGTTAATGTGTAAGAAAAATAATTGATAATGAAGGTAACAAATATAAAGTCCAAGGATGTCATAATTGTATTAAAAATGGTTCTAATGTTAATGGCAAAAGTAAAAATTACTATGTATTTCAATGTGAAGAATGTTATAATATAGTTACAGGCAAAGAATTCAAATGTTGTGAAAATGCTAAGCCAATGAAAATTGATTGCTCTTATACAAAGGATATATGTGGTTTGATTATGATCAAGAAACAGGAACACATAATACAAATCTGATAACAGTACACAATTTTAATGGTGATACTGTTTGTAGATTTAAGATCAATGATGAATTCTGCAAGTGGATGATATCTAATAAACATAAGATTATACATTTATAGCTCATTATGCTAAAAGTTATGATTCACAGTTTATTTTTAAGTATTGTGTTGTAAATACAATAAAACCATATACCATCTGCACAAGTACAAAATTAATGTTGTTAGAAACAAAGCAATTAGTTTTGAAAATCATAGACAGTAGTAATTTTTACAAGGAAAACTTAGTGAGTTTCCATAAACATTTGATTTGAAGTAATTAAAGAAAGGCTACTTTCCACATTTATTCAATACACAAGAAAGTGAAAATTACATAGATCCAATTCCTAATATCAAATATTATTGTGTTGATACAATGAAACCAAAGGATAGAGAAGAGTTTCTCAAATGGCATAGTCAAAAAGTCAAAGAAAATTATGTTTTCAATATGAGAAAAGATATAATGAATACTGTAATTCTGATGTAGATATATTAAGAAGAGGTTGTTTAGAAATTAAGAAAACAATTTCTAGAAATTGCTAACATAGATCCATTCTGTTATTGCTGGAGTTTGTATGGCTATGTATAGATCTAAATATTTACCTAGTAGAAAAAATGGAGTAATGAATAAAGAGCAAAAAGAGAATTATAGTAAAGAATCTATAGCATGGTTAAATAATTTAAATAATGATAATATTCAGTATGCTTTTAATGGTGCTGAAATAAATATAGCTGGAGCAAAAGTAGTTGGCTTTGATAAAGAAACCAATACTGTTTATCAATATCATGGATGCTTTTGGCATGTTTGTAAAAAATGTTTTAAAAGTGAAACAATAAAAATCAAGAATCAATGGCTGATTTATATCAAAAGACTTTGATAAGGAACACAGAAATTCGAAATTCTGGACACAATCTGGTAGAGATGTGGGAATGCAATTGGGTTAAATCAGATGAATATAAAAAACTTAAGAAAATGTAACAGCTACCTGAAATTATAGAGCCTTTGAATCCAAGAGATGCTTTTTATGGTGGTCATACAAATACAAAACTGAGAGCTAAATCGGATGGTATCAATACCAAAATAAGATACATTGATGTTTGTAGTCTTTATCCAACTGTACAATATTATGACTATTATACTGTAGGACATCCAACAAAAATATATAAACCACAATGCTATAGTAAAAAATGGTATGGATTAATACAATGTAAAACATTACCACCCAGAAAATTGTACCATCCTGTTTTACCAGTGCGTATAAAAATCGATGAAAATGAACAACTGTTGATGCTATTGTATATAAAATGTGTAGAAGAAAGAATAAATGAATGTAATCACAATAATGATGAAAGAAGTTTTATTGGTACTTGGACAACTGATGAAGTAAAATAGGTATTAGGAAAAGGATATAAAATTATAGAAATATATGAAGTGTGTAATTTTAGAAATAAAATCAACATGTTTAAAAATTACGTGAAAGACTTTATGAAAATAAAATTAGAAAGCAGTCCACATAATTTGAAACACAATAAGGAGTATAAAAAGTATGTGAAAGAAAAAATGGATATTGAATTAGATCTTAATAACATAAAATCAAATCCAGGAAAAAGAGCTGTTTCTAAGATACGTCTTGTTTCATTATGAGGAAAATTTGGACATCAAAATATGAATAAAACCGAATATGTTACAGATTTACAAAAATTCTATAAAATATTATTAGATAATCGATTAGATAAAATAGATATAAATAATATTAATGTCAATATGATTCAGATTAACTACAATTTCAAGGATTATTATGTGGAAAGTAACACAGCTACAAATATTTTCATAGCGGCATTTACTTCATCAAGTGATAGACTTGGATGATATGAAATGATAAACTAGGAAAAGATGTTGTTTATTTTGATACTGATTCTATAGTGTATATTGACAATGAGAAATATATAATAGGGACAGGTTGTATGTTAGGAGAGTGGTCAGATGAGTTAGAAAATAATAAATGGGTAGCAAACTGGGCTTCAACTAGTCCTAAAAGTTATTATTATGAAACAAATGATAAAATCTCTGTAACAAAGATAAAAGGATGTAAATACTAAAAATTTAATAAACAAAAACGTTAAAAAAGAATTCTCATTTCAGTACGATAAAGGAGTAGTTCTAGAAAATTATGATACTCTTCCATATGGATATTAATTGAAAACCTGTAAATATGTAATTAATTGTACATAAATAACGCTTTTGCATTGTTTCCTTTTTAATCGTTTTCTAAACAACTGCTACTGCGCTCAACGTACCCATATACCACTAATAGAAAATGGATAGTGAATAGCAGACAAGAACATCTTATGAAAAAAGACCTTGTCTACCTTTATGATAATGTTAAGTTTTGTCCGCTACACGTTGAATAAAACCAGTTCATGAATGCAGACAATAATAAACTTACATGGAATGCAGTTAACCACACTGTTTGATACTCCTAATAAGCCACCTCAACCAACAATGAAGAGGAAACTGCCACAAAGGTTCGACAATATAACTCTCCATATATCAGTTCCAGATTCATCTGTATTGCCAACATAGACCTGCTTTCACGATGAAGTGGTAAAATTTAGTGCAGTTATATGTGTCTACAAAAAGTGTGTGGGGTATCAGAATGTGCAGATCCCAAGACTTCATCCAAAACTGTTACAGGACAAGGAAAGTGCCTATCATTTTAAGTACAGACAGCAGCAGAATCTGTATCAGAAGGATCAAGTGAAAAAGGAAAAACCAATTTTGAAGACTAAAGGATCCCGATGTTTAAAAAAAGAAGCCCTTGACTTGTTGTTAAGCCAGAGTAGCGTGCCATTTGCAAGATGGAAAGACAAAAATTAGCTTTTTGCTGTTTTGTGTTTCCATCAGTGCCTACATTAAAGAGGTATGAGGAAGGCATACAAATCAGATTTGGGATAAGTGACAATATGTTCCACCTCTTAATGCAGAAGGTACAGCATTTCTCCAATACTGATTAAAGGAGTGCATATGTCATTGGACAAAAAGTCTGTAACGGAAAATTTAACATATGACAGTACTTCTGACAGTGTTATTGGCTTTGAGGACTTGGTGTTTGCACTCATAGTATATTTCTCCCACTATTTTGCAATCGCTTGTCCCACTCAGAATAATATAATGATGAAGGTCGCACTTATGGCAACAGGCGACAATGACTAAAACACAGTAGGCTTACAGAACAAATAGGGTGTCGATTCCTTTTGCATGTAGAGGTACATGTCTGTGCTTCTAATGAGTGAATCTACGTGTTTATATTCCGTTGATACCAACGTGGTAAACTGCAGTTCTATCCAACATCATAGGTGTTTCTTCACGAATCTGTTGTAACTTGCCACTGGATTCATGATTTTTATACCTACTTGCTCTTATTTTAGAATCATATTTAGAAACATCTATGTCTTCTTATAACACACAAACACTTGGAAGCAAAAAAATTATTCAAATATTTCGTAAATCACGGAGCAAAGGGATGTAAAACAAACGTGTTGCTTACGACGCATCTGAATTTCTCCTTTCTCGTCGCTTGGTACGCTACTGTCGGTCCAGCTATCGAACGGTAACAACTTTTACAGCAGTGAGTGTCACGACTGTTATGTCAGACTGTGGATAAGACCATTGTAGGAAATATCTATAAAGTGTTACAAGATCCGAAGAGAGCCTTAGCCCAGAAGAGAATCGAATCTCAGAAGAGAATAACATTTCTTCACCTATTTCGAGGCATTGTCATTATCGGCAGGGCCTCTTTGTCTATATGAGCCTATACACAGGGAGAGAGTGGCAATAGATGAAATCGCATGTGATTCGCTGAGTCACTGGAACGCCATGTTATGCCACAGGTCTCTCTCGAGTACTATGTTCACAGTGCTTTTCGGAGTTAGATTACTGTTTTGAAGACTTTTGGAAAGAATTAGAAGGTAATCTGAGTTATTTACAGATTTATTGTGCATTCTTTATGTGCTTGCACTTTACTTAGACAGCTTTCTGTTAGAAATTGACACATGCGAGCTAAAATATGAGATCAAATAAGAAGGTATTTTGTTATGAAATCAGTACTGTTTTGAAGGAAGCACGATTGCAGTGGTAGCATATGTAGTTGACCACCTTTAATTTATTAGGCAGACATTCAGAAACGATGCCACATTGTGCTGCTTTCCGATGTACCAACAAAGGCGAAGGTGGATTTCGTATGCTTGTAATTCTGCGGAATGAAGAAAGAAGAAAGCAGTGGGCTGTTGCAGTTAACACGGCTGATGTAAATCACACAGGAACCTTGTGGAAACCGACAAACTACTCTTATCTATGCAAAGTAAGTAGTTTTAACTTTCCAACTGCATACAACATCAGTTGTAAGCTAGATGTTATTGTGAGATGTGACATTTGGCCTGTGTATTGACTGTGTGCAATTTTTTATATCACATCTAATTCTTATAAGCACAGAATTAAAATGTAGTTCTGTAGCAGGTGCAGACAGATTGTTGTCATTCCAGATGACTTGACTATTTGTTTATCAATTTATCATTGCTTCTGTTTGGGCAGGAAGCTTCACAGGTTTTTTTCGGAGTACGTCTCTCTTTTTTCTCTCTTGCATACTTGTGTAAACATGTTTTTCAGATATCAATTTACCACAGCTCCTTTCTTTTCCTTCTTTATTATAGAAACATTTCACTGATGACCAGTGGGAGAAAGTGAGGCTGGATGGCAAGACGAAGGTCAAATCCAATGCCATATCAACAGTTTTACTCACGTAGCACCAAAGGTTAAAAGAAGGAAAATTAAACTACACCATCAGTATCCAACTCAAGAAAATGAAAGCAGCAGTCCCACAGCAGAGACTATTGCAGAAATCCAGCAGCAGTGTGATGAAGATCCTCCCACATGTAGTGTGCATGACAGTGATACAAGTGAGCCAGTAGAATGTGAACTCACAGAAAAATTGCATAAACTAGGGTACATTCATGATGAACAGAGACAGATTTCAGCTCTCAAGAAGGAGGTTAGTTGTCTTACAATGAGGAATACACAACGAAAAAAGAAACTCCACAGTATGTCTCATTCAGTTCCACATAAACTAAAAACATCGTTTAATGACAATCAGGTGGACAGTTTAAATAAGAAAAAAGTGAAACAGACAGCAAGTAGTATGAAAAAAGCTCTCCAGTCGAAATTTGCATGTGGTGGCAAAGGATTTGATTATTTAATTATTTCAGGTTTCCTATTGCCATCACAGTGTACACTAAGGAGGAGACTTCAAGATTTGAAGTTCAGTTCTGGTATTCTAAACCAAGACTTCACACTTCTCAGAGAAAAGGCTGAAAGTATAAGCAAAAAAGAACGTGATTGTTTTCTACTGCTTGATGAAATGTCAATAACTCCAACCACAGTATCTGATGTGGGAATAGGTGAGTTTATCGGCCATGTTACCCTTCCAAGCCATGAAGGTGTTGCCACACACGCTTGTGTTTTCCTTTTGGGCAGTGTCTCCTCCAGATGGAAGTAATGTAAATGGCAAACTTTTGTGTGACATCGTTTTACAAATAGTTAAATGCAGTGAACATATAGGACTATGTGTACAGTGACATCAGTTAAGGGTGCTGCAAATCAAAGTATGTTGAAACATTTTGGAATTGTTTCTGGATAAATTCTGTCATTCAGAATTACATTTTAAGTCCTGAAGATCGAGATAGAAGAATATACTTTATTGCAGATATGTCTCGCCTTTTGAAAAAAAAACATTAGACATCGAATTGTTATAAAAAAATCCTACGAGGATAAGGGACAAGTATAAGCTGCCATCCACAGTTGTTGATTGTAATCATATTTAGGAACTGCATCATTTTGATCAGGATAATGATTTGAAACTTGCTCCCTAGCTAACAACAGATGTAATAGAACCAAATAAGTTCAGCAAAATGAAGGTTTCTCAGTCACAAAACCTCATGTGCATTTTTTCCTCACTGTGGGTTCTATGGATCAATGAATCTAATCTACTCCAGTACTGTTGATAATGTGGATAGGAAACTTTATAGGATAGAAATGAGAACAGCTTATCGAAACTCCAGACCCCCTCAAAGTTATGCACTGCATAGGTCAGTTGGGAGGTGCAATTCTTCACTGAATGTACTAGAATTGTACTAGACCCAACAGAAATTAGTCCATATGGAGCTCTTGTTTCAAATTTACTCCTCCTTGTTGCATTCTGTAATGTCAGGTCAAGAGGAAGCGACCTAAGACTTAATGGAATCAGAACACAAGGCATCTTTTGTGTTTTACTATTATCATCGCCTGAGTTTCGACACGGATAAATTATTAACACAGCTTCTTCACATTTGAAGTTGGATGCGTTAGCACTATTCACTTGAAAACTTTTTGCTGGACAATTCGTTTCTGAAAACTTTTCCGTTCTGTGGCGTACCACGTCTGCAGATTTATTATCTGAATTGAGATAGTAATATTTGTTACAATTAGTTTTCTTGTTATATTAGTTCGTTACTGCAGTGCATTTTACATCGCCTTATATCAATAATGTTTCTTAATGGTGAAGTTACCCATGAGAAGCATTCAATCTGAGAACGTCTTATGAATACTTTTTGTCATGTCTTCAAACATTTTTGCGCTTCGCAAGTGGTACACTGCTTATGATTTTATCAGACGTAATGTGCGGTATATTTTTAAGTTTTGTGCTTGAGATTGAAAACAAATCCCACAGGACCTATATTTGTTGTTTACGTTCTCGTTATTGCGGTAATCTGTCTTCCAAACGAACATCAAAACAGAAGTATCTAGATCTCGAATGGTTTTCACATCCACTGCAGGAAATTGTACTACTGGGGGTGTATATTAGCGATCCAGTAAGCATTCAATCGTTCGAAAAAAGTTTGCTTGAGTATTTCTCGCCATTTCATCTCGTGTTTTTGTCTCGGCGACAGAGGTATTTCCGCGGACTTAGCACTCTGCTATCGTCCGTTCGAACGTTCCGCCCGAAGTTTGGCAGAAACATGGCCGCCATAGCGGCGTTGGCCTCTCTCTCTCTCTCTATTTGTCTGTACCTTCAAAGACACGGCCAAGCCGCGACGCCGAAGTATAAATGACTCAGACGCAGTAGATGGTGAAGCTCGATCGTCCTCTCATCTTCTCCATGGTCTGTGCCCACAATTCTTTTACATCTGTACCTACATCAGACTCCAGAGCCCACAGTGGGAATTTCTCTCCTTAAATACCATATAAACAATCCTCCATCGGCTTGAGAGGAAGAAGTGTAACATGCTTTTCTGAGTGAAAAACATGTCACACCACACAGCAGATGCTGGTGGTCTTCAAGAGTGTTCAGTGGAACTAACGTTATAATGCTATTACAGATTACAGAAGCCACATCAAAATTGCCATTTGATAAGATACCGTTAAAGTTGTTCGCAATTTTTTAACTGTGAAGACAAGTCATTACAGTCAACAGAAAACACTGCACTTTCACCTGCGAATGGTAGCCGATTAAACCACATGCATAATCATGTTGTAGCTGAAACTTTAGTTTCTGTTACCAATGTTTGCAGGTGACATCAAAACTATTATGGGGATCTGTTACCATTAACCGCACTTTTTAACACTTGCTGAATGTACAGGGTTCCTGATATTTCAAATATGACAAAGCCCCTGATCTTTGATATGTGCATACTTGCACATAGTTATAACGTTATGAATAATGTTTGACAACAATGAAAGAGTTTCAGTGTCTAAAGTGCTGACGGTATGTACAAATTGAAGATTGCCATCACACAAACAACAGGCAGAAAACAGTTCCATCTACATCTACATCTACATCTATACTCCGCGAGCCACCTTACGGTGTGTGGCGGAGGGTACTTATTGTACCACTATCTGATCCCCCCTTCCCTGTTCCATTCACGAATTGTGCGTGGAAAGAACGACTGCTTGTAAGTCTCCGTATTTGCTCTAATTTCTCGGATCTTTTCGTTGTGATCATTACGCGAGATATATGTGGGCGGTAGTAATATGTTGCCCATCTCTTCCCGGAATGTGCTCTCTCGTAATTTCGATAATAAACCTCTCCGTATTGCGTAACGCCTTTCTTGAAGTGTCCGCCACTGGAGCTTGTTCAGCATCTCCGTAACGCTCTCGCGCTGACTAAATGTCCCCATGACGAATCGCGCTGCTTTTCGCTGGATCATGTCTATCTCTTCTATTAATCCAACCTGGTAAGGGTCCCATACTGATGAGCAATACTCAAGAATCGGACGAACAAGCGTTTTGTAAGCTACTTCTTTCGTCGATGAGTCACATTTTCTGAGAATTCTTCCTATGAATCTCAACCTGGCGCCTGGATTTCCCACTATTTGTTTTATGTGATCATTCCACTTCAGATCGCTCCGGATAGTAACTCCTAAGTATTTTACGGTCGTTACCGCTTCCAATGATTTACCACCTATGGCATAATCGTACTGGAATGGATTTCTGCCCCTATGTATGCGCATTATATTACATTTATCTACGTTTAGGGAAAGCTGCCAGCTGTCGCACCATGCATTAATCCTCTGCAGGTCCTCCTGGAGTACGTACGAGTCTTCTGATGTTGCTACTTTCTTGTAGACAACCGTGTCATCTGCAAATAGCCTCACGGAGCTACCGATGTTGTCAACTAAGTCATTTATGTATATTGTAAACAATAAAGGTCCTATCACGCTTCCCTGCGGTACTCCCGAAATTACCTCTACATCTGCAGATTTTGAACCGTTAAGAATGACATGTTGTGTTCTTTCTTCTAGGAAATCCTGAATCCAATCACAAACCTGGTCCGATATTCCGTAAGCTCGTATTTTTTTCACTAAACGTAAGTGCGGAACCGTATCAAATGCCTTCCTGAAGTCCAGGAATACGGCATCAATCTGCTCGCCAGTGTCTACGGCACTGTGAATTTCTTGGGCAAATAGGGCGAGCTGAGTTTCACATGATCTCTGTTTGCGGAATCCATGTTGGTTATGATGAAGGAGATTTGTATTATCTAAGAACGTCATAATACGAGAACACAAAACATGTTCCATTATTCTACAACAGATTGACGTAAGCGAAATAGGCCTATAATTATTCGCATCTGATTAGCTTTTAACCACAGATCCAGCTGCTGTGGCGTTCACAGTGGAGGGATGATTTTGCTTCACAGTATGGTAGTTACGATGCAGCTAATTGGTATATTGTCTGTCGGCTGCATATTATGTGAATTGTCTGGCAGACATCTGCCCATTGGGAGCTCTTGAGAAAGAGGAGCAGCACTACTTCCTCCAAATTGCACAATAACTATTCCAAAGGGATGGCGTTATTTCACATTTGACTTGCTTCTCGTGATCCATGGCTTCCTGTAGGTTCACTGCTTGTGATTACGTCGATGAACAAGAAGTGAAGTAGATACCTGTTGACACTGAGATCACACACTTTATTAGAACGCAATAGAAGATACATGAGAACAAATGCAGCTGATACACAACACACCAGGTGCAAAAGGCGGGAAGACAGAGAGAGTCACAACAAAGATATTCTACTCTTCAATTCGTCAGTGAATGTTTTCGACTAACTGCGTCACGACAGTATCATAGCGTGAACAATACTACAACTCAATATAGTCGCACTGTATTTGTAGACTTCTGTGCCATAAATGAACCCAAGCATCAAAACCAATTTGGAACAGATCAAGGTTTTGCTTATTGACCAATCATTTTAAACCAGTTTTAACCTCATCTGTGAAAGAAGTATTTAGGGATACTGTAACGGACATCAGCAACATGTGACGTTGGGTGAAGAAGTTTGTTAATGGAGAAATGGACAGTGTAGATAAACCGCATAGCAGCTAGTTGTCATCCATCACAGAGGCCAACAGAGGATGTGCTGATGGAGTATTTCGAAGAGAGATATGCGTCAGTGTTCACAATCAACAGCGCAACCTATGTAACTACGCTTAACAAAACTTAAGGAGGCAATAATGCACACACACACACACACACACACACACACACACACACACACACACACACACACACACCTCCCCACGCGTCATGTTTCACATCCAAGCGATTGCAAAAATGAGTTGGCCAATTGTTCCTCATGATGCACCCTACAGCCCTGATTTGGTTCCCTCTGACTTTACCTGTTTGGACCTGCGAAAAATGAGCTACGTGGTTACACATTCAGAGACGTGGACGAAGCTAAAACAGTTTTAACATCATAGGTCAAGAAGCAAACCCTGAATTTTTCCAAATTGGGTTTGATGCCTGGGTCCAAGGATGATGCAGAGTGACTATGTTGGACGGCAGTGTTGTTAGATGACAGTTGAGGCTATAATCTGTACTAATTCCTCTGTTATATGTTCATTACTAACTTTTTATGAAACAGAAGGCAATGCTTTACGATCTAATCTCGTAAAACTGCCATCTGTTTAGATGACATCGCACTGTATTTAGAATTCAACAAGTCGGCAATGGATTTCTGCTGTTGAGGTGCTCTTTATATGTGTAAATTCAATTCCACAGCACACTACACGTCTGACAACACCAACGTTTCCATGGGGGTGGGAGCCCCCCTGCTCCTGTTGCAACCATTCCCAGTGTATCCCCGAAAAAACAGAGATGGCTTTCATTACAACATTATTAGCGTCACCGCGGCTCAGGAAATCCGAACAACGAATTCTCCGAGTGCAATACCGAGCTCTACAGCCACCGACAGCTGGTAGACGCGGAAGTGCACTCTCGAACACTTTCTGTTGAAGGCCACACAGGTGAAGAACGAACAGAGATGTAAAGTAAAATATGAGCGTCACCTCAGCAAAACAAACACCAGAACCTAAGCACTGAAAGGATAAGCAATGACCATGCAACTTCCCAGTCAAAACATCTACTCAAAGGAGCGTCCTTTGAAACAGGTATCACGACGACAGCTAATACTGATATAGCAAGTGATGTCTAAACTGCATAAACGTAACGTTGAATACTCACGAAGCCACAATGGCGAAAACCTACAGCAGTCGTCACGTTGTAGATATGATTGTCTCCAGAATTTCTTTCTTCTACAAACAGTCTTCTTACACAAACACAGTTGTTGTAGGCCTTCTATCTCACTATCATTGACGAAATCACAATGAAGCTAACGCGCCACTATTGCTCTGTCACGTGCAAGTGAAATTCAGCTCTTGTTATGACATGTTAGGAACTAATTCCGCGAAAAGAGTTGACATATTGGTCTGGCGAGAGAGAGAGAGAGAGAGAGAGAGAGAGAGAGAGAGAGAGAGAGAGAGAGACTAACAGAAATTTTGAAAAATCTTAACCGGCAGACACTCGAATAAACACGTCGTACATATGTCGAGAACCTAAATAGAACATTTCAATAAGCGTCTTTCAGGGCAGAAACTATAAATATTCTTCAACCCATACACTATATACCGTAGAGATCACGCAGATAAAGTTAGGCAAATGCGTAAAAGCTCCCACAGAGATATATCACCAGCCATTCTTCCCACGCTAGAAACCTTGACCGCTTAGGACCAGACTTTTATACTGCAAGAAGCACCTGCACCATGCAACCCACAGTTACAGATGCATGTATTGTAACTGTTTTGCTTGTATATTTTCCATTAGCTTGATTGTAGTTACCTATTACATATACCTATGTTAACATGAGATGCAGAGATAGATGTAGAAATACACACGTTCTGCGGTAATAATACGAAAAACATTCACGAGCATCAATGGGGCAAGTACAGGGCAGTGCAATATCTCAGGTAATCTACATCTACTTCTACATCTATACTCTGCAAACCACAGTGAGGTTCGTAGTAGAGGGTATGTCCCATTCTACCAATTATTAGGGTTTCTTCCCGTTCCATTCACGTATGGAACGTGGGAAGAATGATAGTTTGAATGCCTCTGTGCCTGCAGTAATTAGCCTAATCCTGTTCTCACGATCCCTATGTGAGCGACACGTAGGGGATTGTAGTACATTCTTAGAGTCATGATTTAAAGCTGGTTCTCGAAACTTTGTTAATAGACTTTCTCAGACAGTTTACGTCCATCTTCAAGATCTGCCAGCTCTGCTCCTTCAGTACCTCTGTGACACTCACTTACGGATCAAACAAACCTGAGAACATTCGTACAGTTCTCTGCACACGTTCAGTATCACCTGTTAGTGTTATTTGGTATGAATCCCACACACTTGAGCAATATTCTAGAACCAGTCGCACGAGTGACTTGTAAGCAATCTCCTTTGTACACTGATTGCACTTCCTCAGCATTCTACGAATGAGCCGAAGTCTACCACTTGCATTGCTCACGTTTGTGTCTGTGTGATCATTCCATTTCAGATCCCTTCAAAGTGTTACACCCAGGTATTTGTATGAATGGGCAACTCCAACAGTGGCTCATTCACATCGTACTTACAGGATACTACATTTTTTTCGATTTTTGATGTGCATTGTTTTATATTTCTGAATATTTAAAGCAAGTTGCCAATCTTTGCACACTTTGAAACCTTATCAAGATCTGACTGAGCATTAATGCAGCTTCTTTCAGGTAGTACTTCATTATGGATAACTGCATCATTTTCAAAAGGTTTGAGGTTACTATTAATATTTTCTGCACGGTCATTAACATACAATGTGAAAAGGAAGGGTCTCAAAACACTTTCCTGGGGCACACCTGAAGTCACTTCTACATCTGACGATGACTCTCCATACAAGAAAACGTTCTGCGTCCTCCCGACCTAAAAGTATTGAATCCAGTCACAAATTTCACACGATACCCCATATGATCGTACTTTTGACAATAAGCGTAGCTGTGGTACAGAGTCAAATGCTTTTCGGAAATCAGGAAATACTGCATTTATCTGACCTCATTGACCCAAACTTTCAGTGTGTCATATGAGAAAATTGCGAGTTGGGTTTCACATGATCGATGTTTTCGGAATCCATGCTGGTTGGCATCGAGGAGGTCATTCTGTTTAGGATACCTCATTATATTTGAGCTCAGAATATGCTCTAAGATTCTGCAACAAATCGGTGTCAAGGATACAGGACAGTATTTTTGTGGATCACTTCTACAACGCCTCTTGAAGACAGGTGAGGCCTGTGTTTTTGCGACAAGTGGGTACAGTTTTTTGTTCAAGGGATCTACGATAGATTATAGTTAGAAGAGCAGCTAGCTGAGCCGCAAATTCAGTGTAGAACCTGACGGAGATTCCCTCGGGCACTGGAGCTTTGTTCAGTTTTAACGATTTCAGCTGCCTCTTAAGGCCAATGGCGCTAACATTTATTTCATTCATCTTTTCAGTGGTACGAGGATTAAACTGGGGCAATTCTGCCGGGTTTCCTTTGTAAAGGGACATTTGAAAACGGAGTTAAGAATTTCAGCTTTCGCTTTGCTACCCTCAATTTCAATTCATGTCTCATTCGTTAGTGACTGGACGCTAACTTAGGTGCCACAAACAGCCCTTACATACGACCAGAATTTCTTTGGATTTTGTGAAAGATCATTCGACAATATTTTGCTGTGGTAGTCATTAAAGGAATCACTCATTGTTTTCTTGACAGCCAAACGCTTTTCATGTTGCATTTCTCCATCTATAGCCCTACGCTTTGTTTCACACATATTATGCAGTAATCTGTTTCTTTAGAAGTTGCTTCACAGTGACTGTATATCATGGAGGCTCCCTCCCATTAAGCACTGTTCTACTGGGTACATATCTGTCCAGTGCATGGCCAACTATTATTTTAAACTTGAGCCACAGTTCCTCTATAAGCTGCTGCACTATGCAGAAAGCTTCAAGTTCCTAATTGAGATATGACACTACTGGTTTTTTATCTAGTTTACTGAACATATATACGAGGGCCGTTCAGAAAGTAACCTCCGGTTGATTTAAAAAAATACACCAAGTTAAATAAAAATATTTTAATACATACATCTTACAACTACATCTTTGCACTATTTTTCTACATAGTCTCCGTAGCGATTGAGGCACTTATCGTATCTCTTCACAAGCTTTGAAATTCCTTCTGCATAAAAATCACCCGCTTGTGCCTGGAGCCAGCCTGTGACCGCATCTTTGAGCCCTTTGTCGTCATCAAACCGCTGTGACCCGAGCCATTTCTTCAAATGCATGAAGAGGTGATAATCACTTGGCGACAGGTCTGGGCTGTAAGGTGGATGGTTGATAACGTCCCACTTGAAGGACTCAAGAAGGGCCGTTGTTCTGCGAGCAGAGTGAGGACGGGCGTTATCGTGCAAAAAAACGATACCGGAAGTCAGCATACCACGGCGTTTGTTCTGTATAGCCCGTCGTAACTTTTTTATTGTTTCACAGTACACGTCTTGATTAATGGTCGTACCACGTTCCATGAATTCAACCAACAACACCCCTTTGGCATCCCAAAACACCGTTGCCATCAGTTTTCTGGCAGAAAAATCTTGCGAGGCTTTTCTTGGTTTGGTAGGCGAATTTGAATGTGCCCACATCTTTGATAGTTCTTTTGTCTCAGGGTTCACGTACTTAATCCAGGTTTCGTCACCGGTCACGATTCTGTTTAACAATGGTTCTCCTTCGTCCTCATAACGTGACAGAAAGTCTAATGCAGAGGCCATTCTTTGAGTTTTGTGGTGGTCGGTAAGAATTTTGGGCACCCATCGTGCACAGAACTTACGGTAACCCAATCTTGCTGTCACTATCTCGTACAAGAGAGTCTTAGAAATCTGTGGAAAACCAGTAGACAACTCCGACATTGAGAAACGTCGATTTTCACGAACTTTTGCATCAACTGTCTGAACGAGTTCGTCAGTCACCAATGATGGTCTACCACTCCTCTCTTCATCATGAACGTTTTCTCGTCCACTTTTAAATAAACGTACCCATTCACGGACAACTCCTTCACTCATAACTCTTGGTCCATACACGGAACAAAGCTCACGATGAATAGCTGCTGCAGAATATCCTTTGGCTGTAAAAAACCTTATGACAGCACGCACTTCACATTTGGCGGCGTTTTCTATTGCAGCACACATTTCAAACTGCCACAAAAACTAAACTAGCGCAGGTACGACGTTCACTCGACCACGGCTTGATGCCGACTGACCTGTTGAGTGCGTGAACGCACAGATGGCGTCGCTAGTCCCCCCCACAACCCGCACTGTGACCAATCGGAGGTTACTTTCTGAACCGCCCTCGTATTTTTCTGCTTGTTTTAGTTGTCCTTTGTACTTTGGTAGTCATTGTTGCACAATCATGTTAAGGTCACTGATACCAGTTTCGATGAGGTAAGGTCTATCTGCTGCCATTAGATCCAACATATTTCCATCATGAGTGGGGTTCCTAATTATATGTTCTAGGTAGTTTTCAAATGAGACATTTAGTAATGTTTCACATGATATGTTATCATGCTCACCCCTAACAAAACCGCAATTTTCCCACTTAATTGTTGGAAGATTAAAGACTCCACCAATGATCACACTATGATTGTGGAACTTATGTACAAGTGAAATGAGGTTTTCTCTGAAGTTTTCAGTTGCATCGCATCAGAAGTTGAGTCTGGTGGGCGATTTAAGGATGAAATTATTTTATGCCCACCTCTGATACTGAGTCTTGCCCAAACAGTCTCAGATGCAGCTTCAATTTCTGTCTCAGTGGATTTGAAGTTCTTGTCTACTGCGACAAATACACCATCTCCAGTTTCATTCACCTGTCCTTTCGATTTACCCTTAAATTTTCCCCAAAAATCTCACTGCTACCAGTTTCAGGTTTAACCAGCTCTTTGTATGTAGTGTTATGTGAACATCACTACTTTCCATGAGTGCTTCGAACTCCGGCAATTTGTTGCCAGTCATTTGGCAGTTTACCTTTAGCATTTTATTACTCTCACCTGTGGGAGTCACTTTTGTAGATCTTACACTGGTACTTTTGGGTTTCCCACAGCTATCATTATCTAGGCTGGATAGAGAGTCACCTAATCTATATAAAAAACACCCTTGCGTCCATCTCACACAGATTCAGCTACCTGAGTAGTAACCTCTGATGCGTAGTGCACTCCTGACCAATTTAGGGGGCCATACATTTCTCAGCCCTAAGGCGTAAGTTCAGGAAGTCGCAGCCTAGCTCGTCACAGAACCTTCAATGTCTCGGGTTCAGTCTTTCCACTCGGCTCAAATGATCAATGATCATGATCAGTTTTGGGGATAACGCTGAAAATTGTGAGACCCAGCCGACACGCATCATTTGTTCCTAAGTGCGCCGCAATCTGTAATTGGTTGCACCCTGCTCCCTCAATGGCCTCTTCAACATGTTACATGTTGCCCCCAGACATATACACTGAGTGCACCTGGTGTGCCTTCCTGTCCCTTGCTGTCATTTTCCAAAGGGGCACCATCATTCACCATACATTTGAACTGCTGATAATTAATATATCGCTACCTTTTTACGTTTGCCTCCTGTTGACATCGTCAAAACATGCTTCCTCAAAAGAGGTGAAGAGAGTCCCTCTGGCTCAGTTTTAGTTTAAATGGGGTAGAGCACTTCAAACTTGTTGGTTAGAGGGAGTGGTACAACACCCTGAGTCCTCCCTGGTCCCCATCCATCATGTACAGGAAACCTAGATCTACCATTGACACCCCACTGACTATCACGTGGACGAGTAACGACAGATGCTGTACTTTCCGTAGCGAAGACAGGATCCACAGGAGAGGATTGTACTTGAGATACATCTGGTACCGGTATCACAAGTACATGACTATCCAACACACTGATTTGCAGCAGCTGCCAATCGTTTGTCATTAGTCAGGCCGATTTCCAGCTGCTTACGAACATCAGCCAACTCATCCCGTCTTCAAGAACAACATTCACAGTGAGACTGCATTTTGGCTGGTGTAATATATTATAAGACAGTGAACAAAAAACTTTAAACTAACCTGGTTTTCTTTTAATCTGTTGAGCTAAAAGGTTGCTAATCCGTACAAGAACAGAAGCAAAACGTGATTTCTATTAAGGCAACACAAAAACCTGTGGTAAAATTTATTAGTCCCCTAAAACGTTTTGAGGTTAATTATAGTTGTTAGCAAATTCGAAAACAGAGTTAATTGACTATAAATGCAGATAATATATAGGGCTATGCCTCTTTAAGGAAAATCTAAGTGCACCACAGAAGATCTGCTACAGTAACTAAATCGCAAACGGCGATTTACTTCGAAAGGACAATGGCAGCTTCCGAAAATTCTCAAAAACGCAAGTTTATTTGCGTTGACATAAAATAGATTCATGGGTGATGTATTCTTTGGCAGTAACTATGAACCATAAAGGTTGATTAGCTATGAAGTAAATTACGTATCCAAATCACTCATATACCAGTAACTTACGAAAATATAGTTTTGTAAGAGTCCGAAAATTCTACACAATAACCTATTTTTCACGTAATTATAAAGTGAAATTAGAGAACGCTTGTTTTGAACGAGGATTGGTCTACTCTTCTCAAAAATTTTTGAAGAGCACAATTACGCTTAAGCCAATAATTGCCGATAACAATTCGAGTTTATCGCGGCACTCGCAAATATTTTAAATTTCACAGTATACGAGTATATGCGAACGGGTATTGACACAACCAAAGAAATATACGTAACTTAAATGAGATTCTTTTAAATAACGGCTGTCTGCCTCGGTTGATATAAATGTAATACTGAACATAAAAGTGAATCCTAATTTTAACAACGAAATTTCATGGGTTGTTAAGGGATATTGTCTCAGTATTTTGGCATAAAAAAGTGGCATAACAAGGTACTCTTTGATCCACTTACTCCAGTGTAAACACCACCAAGTGTGACTGTAATTCCTTTCCCTACGTTATCAGTGACCTTATCACTCTTATCAGCGACATCACTCGCCTAATCAGTGACGTCATTACCATCATGTGACTAGACCTCACCCCAGAATGAGATTTTCACTCTGCAGCGGAGTGTGCGTTGATATGAAACTTCCTGGCAGATTCAAACTGTGTGCCGGACCGAGACTCGAACTCGGGACCTTTGCCTTTCGCGGGCAAGTCCTCTACCAACTGAGCTACCCAAGCATGACTCACGCCCCGTCCTCACAGCTTTACTGCTGCCAGTACCTCGTCTCCTACCTTCCAAACTTTACAGAAGCTCTCCTGCGAACCTTGCAGAACTAGCACTCCTAAAAGAAAGGATATTGTAGAGACATGGCTTAGCCACAGCCTGGGGGATGTTTCCAGAATGAGATTTTCACTCTGCAGCGGAGTGTGCGCTGATATGAAACTTCCTGGCAAATTCAAACTGTGTGCCGGACCGAGACTCGAACTCGGGACCCTTGCCTTTCGCGGGCAAGTCCTCTACCAACTGAGCTACCCAAGCATGACTCACGCCCCGTCCTCACAGCTTTACTGCTGCCAGTACCTCGTCTCCTACCTTCCAAACTTTACAGAAGCTCTCCTGCGAACCTTGCAGAACTAGCACTCCTGAAAGAAAGGATATTGTGGAGACATGGCTTAGCCACAGCCTGGGGGATGTTTCCAGAATGAGATTTTCACTCTGTAGCGGAGTGTGCGCTGATATGAAACTTCCTGGCAGATTCAAACTGTGTGCCGGACCGTGACTCGAACTCGGAACCTTTGCCTTTTGCGGGCAAGTGCTCTACCAACTGAGCTACTCAAGCACGACTCACGCCCCGTACTCATAGCTTTACTTCTGCCAGTACCTCGTCTCCTACCTTCCAAACTTTACAGAAGCTCTCCTGCGAACCTTACAGAACTAGCACTCCTGAAAGAAAGGATATTGTGGAGACATGGCTTAGCCACAGCCTGGGGGATGTTTCCAGAATGAAGGGGAAAGGTCCCGAGTTCGAGTCTCGGTCCGGCACACAGTCTTAATCTGCCAGGAAGTTTAAAGACCTCACCCCTTTCTCCCTCCGCCCTCCTCTCCAAACAGAGCTGACGAGGAGAGGTCTCCAGCTGTGGGATCGACCTTTTAAAACCATCTACACGGTTATTTAGGTCATGATCACAGGTATCACATGGTGCAGCCATTCACCCTTTTGGACCCTCATTTGCGAGTAAGCGACAAAAAAATCGGAATTTTATCTGACATCGTTAAAAGAAGGCGTATTTTATAGTGGTGGTTATGTGGTGTGATGTACAGGGCAAGACCTTCACGTGCAGAAGGTTGTGGGCTTGAATGTTGTCAGGTGCTTTAAATTTTTATCAAAATGACTTTGACCATTATTTTCATTCGGGCTATTAGTTGAAACATAATTTTTTCTTTCTGTTCCTTTGTCATATCATTTTAATCATCATATGAACATTTTCGTTTGTTCTCACTATTTCTTTATATCGTTTTTTCCGCTCGGAATTTTTGCGAATGTGAATTTAATTATATTTATCTATTACGACATTTAAAAATCTGAAAAATACGATCTAACTTTTAAAAAACAAAAGACGAAATAATGTATTTATACCGATCGTGCAGTTGTGTCAAAAATGTAGTTTTCGTTACAAGATGTGCATTTTCTTCATGGTAATCATCATGCAGACAATTAAAACGTAGCATAAATACCTACTACACTATTTACAATATAATGCAGGTGAAGATTTAAATAAAGCAAGGGATTATAAGTTAAATGACATTCAAGCAAAGTGAGGAATTCAGCTAATGAACTCTGAAGAAAAAATGACATGATGAAACGAAAAACATTAAATAAAAATTAATACATAAGATTAATTAAAATCTCATGAACAAAGATCTCAAGTGGAAGAAGAATGATAGGAACAATAGTAAGAGCAAATGAAGAAATCGATATGATATTTAAAATGATGTGACAAAGGGACAGGAATAAAAAATTACATTACATAAACATAATTATCAAAGTATTTTGATAAAAATTTAAAAATGAGAAAAATTTAGACCCCATCATGAAATTCGAAGTCGCAACCTATTGCACATGAACATCTTACCATATCCAGTACTCGGTACACCTATCCTGTGAAATATGCCTTTTTTAAAGTCATTGAACGTTATGTAGAATTCCGAATCCTTTTTTCGATCGATTATTCGCAAACGAGGGCCCATCTGTGGTGAATGGCTGCAGGGTATGATACCAGGGCTCTTAACCTACATCAGTATATACATGGTTTGAAAAAGTTGATCCCACCAACAGGGACCTATCCTTGTTAGTAATAACCTCACCATTAAAACAAGACAGGAAATCACAATATAGTATTAAAACGAGCAATCAATCAGAATGTAGCTAAGAAATTACATAAGCTTCATTTCTATTGCTTAAAAATGGCTTCAAGTGCAGAGATAAGCAAGAAAATGTTGCACAACCTTCACAGGTACCAAGATCAAAGAAATTTAGGTAAAATGGAAACATTTTCAGAGATATTTGTCTTTAAATTGCATGCGCACACACACGCAACACACACACACATACACACACACACACACACGTAAAAGTATCCGAATGCAGTGAATATGTTTTGCCATATTCAGAAGCATATGCGTAAATGACGTAACTTATAGCGTTTCAGTGTACTTTTCAGGGTGCTCAAAAGTATCTGAACGCTCTGGAATTTTCTTTTGCGCCATATTGGGTACCATTCATTCAAAAACTTAGGTATTCAAAAGTATGTATCCGAAAAATTACATAAAATATGTAACTTTTAGTATTTCAAAGTACTTTACAGGGAGTTCAAAATATCTAAACGCCCTGGAATCGGGCAAGGGTCGCAACCGAGATCTGACTACCACCGTTCCCATCCTCCAGGAACCAAGAAAAGCGTAGGGAACGTGCAGTAGAGGTACAATGAACATCGTTTATTTATTTATTTTTCTTCTAGCTCTTTTTTATTTTTATTTATTTATTTATTTATTTTTGTCATTAATACCACCGAGAACATCAGGAAATCGGCGCCACGCAAGGAGGAGAGCGCAGCAAGACGTCAGACTAATTGAGACTATCAAGCGTAGTTTTTCCGAGATGAACATTCAGATCACTAGTGAATATATCGGTTCTAAGTGTGGAAGAGACGGGGATCAAATCTTAATGACAGAAACCCAGCAGGGTTAAGGAAGACACTGCAGAGGAAATTGGAGAAAAATTGTCTGTATTTTGGATTGCGGACAACTGTACAATGGCGTTCATTAAAGAACTGCCAAAAGTCAAGTATACTTTTCTCGCCATCAGCAAACAAGTAGCGTGCAGAGTGTCCACAAATCCACCTCACAGAGTTCGTTTTCACTTGCAGCCAAGTATCCCGCATCCGGAAAGAGGAGCGATTGAGTAGGTATCTGATGAGGAGTCTCGCCGATCTGCAATCCATGCGGTGTTCATCTGTGTCCATAATATAACAGTCGACACACAACTGGGTGTCTGCGAGGTGAATCGTGTGAAGACGTGGCCCGCATATTCAAGAAAGGTGATAGGAGTAATCCACTTAATTACAGGCCCATATCGTTAACGTCGACATGCAGCAGTATTTTGGAACATATATTGTGTTCGAACATAATGAATTACTGTCTGTTGACACACAGTCAACATGGGTTCATAAAACATTGTTCCTGTGAAACATAACTTGATCTTTATTCGGGCGCTAAAGACTACACTGTTGAGCGCCCATAACACCATATCCATCCATCAGATCTTTATTCACATGAAGTGTTGAGTGCTATTGATAATGGATTTCAGATCAGTTCCGTATTTCTGGAATCCGGAAGACTTTTGACACTGTACCACACAAGTGGCTTGTAGTGAAATTGCGTGCTTATGGAATATCGTCTCAGTTATGTGACTGGATTTGTGATTTCCTGTCAGAGAGGTCACAGTTCGTATTAATTGACGGAAAGTCATCGAGTAAAACAGAAGTGATTTCTGACGTTGCCCAAGGTAGTGTTATAGGCCATTTGCTGTTCCTTATCTATATAAACGATTTTGGAGACAATCTGAGCAGCCGTCTTCGATTGTTTGCAGATGACACTGTCATTTATCGACGAATGAAGTCATCAGAAGATCAAAACAAATAGCAAAATGATTTAGAAAAGATATCTGAATGGTGCGAAAATTGGCAGTTGATCCTAAACAACGAAAAGTGTGAGGTCATCCACATGAGTGCTAAAAGGAATCCGTTAAACTTCGTTTACACGATAAACCAGTCTAATCTAAAGGCCGTAAATTCAACTAAACACCTAGATATTACAATTACGATCAACTTAAATTGGTAGGAACGCATAGAAAATGTTGTGGAGAAAGCTAACCAAAGACTGTCTTTTATTGGTAGAACACTTAGACTGTCTACACTACGCTTGTCCGTCGTCTTTTAGAATGCTGCTGCGCCGTGTGGAGTCCTTACCAGATAGGACTGACGGAGTACATCTAAAAAGTTCAAAGAAAGGCAACATGTTTTGTATTATCGCGAAGTATGGGAGAGGGTGTCACAGTAATGATACTGGATTTGGGCTGGACATCATTAAAAGAAAGGCGTTTTTCGTTGCGACGGAATCTTCTCACGGAATTCCAATCACTAACTTTCTCCTCCGAATGTGAAAATATTTTGTTGACACCAACCTACATAGGGAGAAACGATCACCACGATAAAATGAGGGAAATCAGAGCTCGTACGGAAAGCTACGGGTGTTCGTTCTTTCCGCGCGCTATACGAGATTGGAATAATAGAGAATTGTGAAGGTGGTTCGATGAACCCTCTGCCAGGCACTTAAATGTGATTTGCAGAGTATCCATGTAGATGTAGATACTTACTTCCAATTGACTGTAAGGTACCATGCAGACTGGACGTCAGTGTCAAGGTAAGGAGCGCACAAACGGCACGCCAGTCGACGTGGGGAAGCTTTCCTTCAACCATATTCAGTGACCCGTGCTGCTGAACGAAACCATAAATCGCCTTCGTGGATGTCAATTGTGCCGGCAGTATCACAGTACAGTCGTAGCTCTTTCAAGGAAAAAGTGGCGGAAGTAAAAGAAGGGCGGCGGGGCTTTCGAAAGTCGGATAGGTGCTGAGAGTGTGGTGCAAGGGCCTCCAGCAATAGGCTGGTTGGTCACGTAGGACTACGACGCCGCAGCATCGTGTGAGAGCCATTAAAGAGGTACTGACAGAATTGAAGCTGTGATGACGGGTCGTGAGTCGTGCTTGGACAGCTCAGATGGTAGAGCACTTGCCCGCCACAGTCAAAGGTCCCGAGTTCGAGTCTCGGTCCGGCACACAGTTTTAATCTACCAGGAAATTTCATATCAGCGCACGCTCCGCTGCAGAGTGGAGATTTCATTCTGGAAACACCCCCCACGCCCACCCCCACCCTCCAGGCTGTGGCTAAGCCATGCCACCGAAATAGCCCTTCTTCCAGGAGTGCTAGCTCTGCAAGGTTAACAGGAGAGCTTCAGTAAAATTGGAAGGTAGGAGACGAGGTACTGCCAGAACTGAAACTGTGATGAGAGGGGTCGTGAGTCGTGCTTGGGTAGCTCAGATGGTAGAGCACTAGCCCGTGGAAGGTAAAGGTCCCGAGTTCGAGTCTCTGTCCAGCACACAGTTTTAATCTAACAAGAAGTTTCATATAAATATATTTACACAAAAAATTACGTAAAAGTTGTAGGGTAAAGTTACCTAATTTGGTGATAAAGCCAGTAATTCTATATACGTATAATAGCTGATAGGCATATATTCCTGTGGAAAACTTTTGTTTACATGGGTACAATACAATAGCAGTTTCATAGCATTAGGTTTCATTTTGGTAGGATTGAGGATATTTGAATGAAAATACTAGAATTGTCCAGAACTTGATGATCAGGGCAGCTAATTGCGTGAAATGGTTTCTTAATTTGGAGATATAAGTTACAAATACTATGAAATTACTTATATATCTTTGAAAATTTATTATTACACAATCAAAAGGAACATACTGAATCGAGAAAGTTATCAAAAATTACATATTTACAATGAAAATAATCTTTGTAAAAATAACTTCAGTTCATATACCAAGTGGATCTAAACTGTTGAGGGTCAAAGTTGACATTAATTAAAGAAAAAGAACTGAATACCGTTATTTTAACAGCACATATTTAAAGAGTACTTGTGCTTCTCCAAACAATATCACCTCAATCATTGTTGAAACTGCAGAGATCACACATATAAATATGTCCCACTACAGATTCGCTTTGTCAGAGCTAATGGTAGGGAGTGAGACAGAATGAACATTGCACACATTTCTTTGCAGTTTCTTTTGCTCTTCTCTCTGTTGAATACTGGCCTCCACATGTGCCACAAGTACAGGCATCATCGCTGGATATGTCTTTTTTTTAACATTTCTATCTTTTGTTTTCCTTGTTCAGGAACGTTCAGTTGAATCCGACAGTGCTTCGGTTTTCTTTGCTATTTTGTGGACTGCAAAAGTCCAGAGCTTTTGGTTCATGTCCATTTACGGGCCTAATCATTAGGTCAACAGTCCTTACTCTTGTGATCTTCCCTCGTGCATTCCCTGCTGGTATTCTTAGGATACTATCAACTGGAGATAATGAGGCTGCTGGAGTTTGTGGCATTTCCAAAGCGTCAGCTTGCGAACTCCCATTTGACAATCTGCTGGCATCAGGAACTGCTAGCCCTACTTGCAGATCAAGACGCTCAGTGAACTTGGATGCAGCTAGCTTTTCTCAGGGTATGGCATTTCGATCCAAGAATATTAACCCACAATACTTGAAGGCACTTTTTATGTTTTTCTCAGACAAAGATTTTACAAAAGGCGCCTTGAAGATGGTGTGGATGTCTCTTTTTTTTGTTTCTTTATTGGGGTTTTTGCGATATAATCGTGCAGTTCCTCTCTCCAAGAATTCTTAAGTGCCTCATGTAAACTTCATTACATCAAGAATCTTTGAAAATTATGAATGGGAGCATCCAGCTGCTATCAGCACAAACACAATCTACCAAAGTCATAATTTCTCCCCCTTCTGCGTAGGTACATCTACACATGAACTTCTTTCCGACATCAGTTACAACGTTATTTGGCTTGACAACAAACATCAACCTAGTTTCATCAACATTCCACAAAAGAATCTTTCACGTTGCTTAGACCAGACAATCCCAGTTTCTTAATGGCATCTGAAAGTTTGTCAAAATAATCATTTATCGTACTAGGATTAGACTTGAAAGCCTAGTATGTAGACAAATTTTCTGGCACTCTCAAAAGCAGACCATATCGACGTTTGTAACTGAGCCAACATTTCTTGCTTGCAATTTTCTTTTCACTGTTAAAAAAATTCTCAGGATGGGTAGCAACTGCCCATTCACATGCAACGCCCCTCATTTGTTTGGCAGTAAGTCGAAATCCTATCTCTTGCGTTGTAATTATGTATATCAGTAATTTCTGTTCTAATTCTTACTCTAAGGCGAATGGTCGACCTAATTTCTTGAGACTGACAGCCTCACAAGCATCTTGATTTTCTACCAGGAACCTCTTTAAAGAGCTATAAGGCACACCATTCTCTTTTGAGGTCTTATAAATGTTAAAATGATTTTGTTGGACCAGTCCTGCCTCTAGCATTGCGGTAGAGCTGTAGAGACGATAGATTCTATTTCCTTCTGGTATTAGCCTACAGCATTTTTATGATTACTGTTCATCGTTTCCACCTTAAAGTAGAAGATAAAATAAATCAGATATATCTAAGTTGGTGGCAGCATCTAATTTGGTGAGAGGTAGTACAAAAACATTTTTACTAAAAAAGCTCTACGCATGTACTAACATACTCTATTCTGTACATGTGGGGTGTCACATTGTCCTGTTGGAATTGCCCAAGTCTGTTTGCTTATGCAATATAATTAACAAATTAGAAATAAGTTGTTTCCAAGGACTTTGTTAAACGTCAAAATGTGAAATAAAATCAGTTGCTGCTTTATACTCTTTGTGCTTGTCATCACCAGCACTTTTGAACTTTGAGGTGTCGCATTTGCGGAACAAGGTACAATTTTTCTTTTAATGCTTAGTGTTTTCATATGCAACTTACCATTGAGTCTTTCACTTTATTTTCAACAGCCATTACAAACTTCAAGCAATAATTGATGCATCTCACAATTGGTTGGTTGGTTGGCTGGTTTGGGGAAGGAGACCAGACAGCGTGGTCATCGGTCTCATCGGATTAGGGAAGGATGGGGAAGGAAGTCAGCCGTGCCCTTTCAGAGGAACCGTCCCGGCATTTGCCTGGAGTGATTTAGGGAAATCACGGAAAACCTAAATCAGGATGGCAGGACGCGGGATTGAACCGTCGTCCTCCTGAATGCGAGTCCAGTGTCTAACCACTGCACCACCTCGCTCGGTCATCTCACAATTCCCCTTCAATATATATATATATATATATATATATATATATATATATATATATATATATATATATATATATAATTTCATTGTCATGTAAATTAGTATTGACCACTTTTGAAGCTGGCAAGAAAACTGACCACTCTACCAATTCATTTACATTATTCCAGTCAACACCTACTGACAAGTCAATGGAGACTGCATTCCAATAGTGAACACAATCTTCTTCACCAAAATCATCTTCTTATTCCTCTTCTTCATTGAAATCACCTTCATTGTTATTATTATTATTATTATCATTCTCCATGTTATCATCATCTGCTTCTTCGTTATTACCATCATAATCATCTTCTTCTCCTCCAATATGTCCACCTTCTGCTTTCATAAATACATTGTTTTCTCTGGCTTCAACATATTCATTCTTCTTCTTTCAGAACAGCTGTTCCAATCTCTGCAAAGACTGAAAAATAGGTATGATAGAAAGTTGAAGTGCATGCTTTTAGATTTGCATCTTCTTCTCAGACAAAACCTGATACGATTTTTTTGTGTCTACCACAAGGCACAGCTTGATTAGGGCATGAAATTGATAATAGTATAAATTCTTAATTCAGTGATAGTAAGAGATTATATAGTATTATATTTTACATTCTTTTACTGTTGTGTTTGTTTTGGATGATAGCAATAAATTCGAAAATTAACTCACCTTAAAAATTCACTGAGTGACTTTATACAATATGCATTTACCAGCACAATCAGTTTGCAGTTATCAACAGAATAACTGTACTGTTATTGAATGTATTCCATATTCATTAAGTTTTCCTCAATGAAGACCCAACTATTCCTTCTTTTGAGTCTTTGCTATATGTTTCTTTTTGTGTTGTACTCTGTTTGTCTTCCTTTTATACTTTCTTATATTGCCTTAACACAGATGATCAGGTTGTTATGCTATAACAGATGGCTACAAAATGATACCAACTGCCTGTACAAGATGATCTTATATTCAATTACAGTTAAGTATTTCTCTACACTCAGCGAAATATGTCATACTTGGAGATTGTGTCAAAGCCCATATGCAGGTGCAAGCAAGTTGACTAAGCAAGCTGAAACTTGTCCTGGCAATTTGTGACTTGTTCCAACAAGCAAAAACGAATTGTGAGCAAGTTGAAACTTATAAAGTCAAGACATGTTAAAGTTGTTGCCTCATTAAAACAACCATTAAAGAGTGACAGGGTCAGAGAAAGGAGATTTGCTTTGGTGTATAAATCTGAGAGACGAAATTTACTGATTATGATGATGATGATAATGGTGACGATGATGATGGCAATGGTGAAGCAGGCGTGGAAATATGCATATTGGACTACGTAATTTTTTGATGATGTGTGCACACTTCACATGTAAATCGTATGAGCTTGCCCTAAAACTGTATCAACCCAACCATCCTGCAAAATGCATCAATTTTTCACCAGAAAATGTATCAACTAATCTCAGAATTGTGTCAACTTGCCCCAAAAATGTATCAAATTACCACAAAAAATGTATTACATTGTGCCAAACAGGTATCAATTTCCTGTAAAACTGTATCAACTTACCCTGAAACAATTTCAACTTATCCCAAAAATGTGTCAACTTACTCCCAAAAAGTACACCATATCCCAATTAAGTACTGGCTTACCCAAAAAGTATCGACTTACCCAAAAAAGTGTCAGCTTACATCAAACCTGTATCAACTTCCCATAAAAATGTATCAAGTTATGCCAAATAAAATACATCAATGTGCCTCTAAGATGTGTCAGCTTCCCCCAAAAATGCATCAATTTGCTCCCAAAGATGTATCCACTTGCCCCTAAAAATGAATCAACTTTCCCCAATAGTGTATCAGCATGCCACAAAAATATATCACCTTGCTCCCCAAACTGTACAAACTTGCCTCAAAATTAATAAAAATAAAAATATTACAAATTGTATTATATGCTTGTGATGACATTTCAAGCAATAAATATCTATCAAAGTATCCCTTGAATGATGGATACCGCTGGGTGCAAAAAATTGTGCTTCAACAAAAGAGATCACTGTTAATTCTGAAAAATCGATACAACTCTCTCTGGACTGACAGATGGAAGAAACTCAAAATATGAACACTGCGACTTCACCAAGTGTCCCATGCCGAATTCTAGAACACAGTTTAATAATATGACTTCTAGATCAAGTGATAGGAAATTTTTAAAGTTCGGTATAGTCAGACCTGTATATTTACAGCTCATCTTCAAAATCGGTTCGAGTTTGAACTCATATATCTACTGTCTGGAAAGTAAGTACAAGAGATCTTTTTCCAAAACGTTTTCAGTCGAGTAAATCAGTTAAGTACAAGAGATCTTTTTCTAAAACGTTTTCAGTCAAGACACACTCATTTTGTCGATATTTAAAACTGTTGCACGAAAATGCTAATTCACTGATGCAGGAATAGAAAATCTATTCTGTGAGAATTTTGTACTTAACTTTTGACTGTCGTTTTCCATAGTAAGTTCAATGTCCGAATTCTGAGTAATATTACTCGTATTGTATGAGTAGTGAGAGACAAGTTCTTGATGTGTGAAAAACATTGTTTACTTTGGTAACTCTTGTGGACAAGTACACTATAATCTGTAAGTTAGATCAGCAGTACTGCCCATGTGTACATTGCAATGCAGCTTGTGTGCCATATTACGCCAATTGTAAGTTCGTGATCCAAGATTTGCCAGAGCAAGCAAAACGCTCAGTCAGCGATTTCCATGTTGCAATGCCTGCCTGCCTTGTGACATTTAACAAGCATCATAGAAAATTTAGAGGAAGAAGATAATTAATTTGATGTTCTGCTGCGAAATTTGCACGTACACAAGTGCTGTTTTATTTAATATTTGGATAAATACTTCCGAATACAGTGTGAACAAAATTTCAAAGTGTTCGAATACTTTAGGGTACCCAGTAAAATACTGTGAAATACTGAAAGTTAAACCCTTCCGAAATTTTATGGCTCAATATGGCGCAAAAAAGATTGAGAGCTTTTACATACTTTTGAGGACAGCCAAAAATACTGCAAAATACACTGTTTACTTAATTCATTGGTTGAATATGACACAAAAAAGTCAGAGCATTTTAATACTTTTGAGTATCACGTAAAGTATTTTGGAATACTGCAATTTAACCTCTTTACACGTGATTTTTTGGATACATATGATTGAACAACCACCAAAATCAGTTTCAGTGTGTTCAGATAGTTTTGGGCACCTTGTGAAGTACTACAAAATGCTGAAGGTTACGTTGTATACAAAGTGTGTCTTCCTGAATAAAGACCTAACACTGTACACCAAACTGATGGTGTACAGTCCACAGCTCGTGGTTGTGCGGTAGCGTTCTCGCTTCCCGCGCCCGGGTTCGATTCCCGGCGGGGTCAGGGATTTTCTCTGCCTCGTGTTGACTGGGTGTTGTGTGATATCCTTAGGTTAGTTAGGTTTAAGTAGTTCTAAGTTCTAGGGGACTTATGACCATAGATGTTAAGTCCCATAGTCCTCAGAGCCATTTGAACCATTTTGATGGTGTACAAAGCTGTAGTCATTTCCACCCTGCTATATGGTTGCGAAACCTGGACGCTATATTGCTGTGATCTGAAGAAACTAGAACGCTTCAACCAACAGAAGCTAAGATATATCATGAACCTGAAATGGGATGACTTCATATCCAACACGGCTGTTCTTGAGAAAGCAAAAATGTATAGCATGGAAGCTCTTATCATTAGGCATCAACTCAGATGGGTCGGACGTGTACAGCGGATGAAAAATGACAGAATTCCACACCAAATGCTGTACAGCGAAGTGAACACAGGTAAAAGGTCACAGCATGCCACGAGGTGCCCCTCTCAAACGTTATAAGGATCAGTACAAGAAAAATATGAAAAACTTGAACATCGATCCGAGTAACTGGTCCACAATAGTAGAAGATCGAAGTCGCTGGCGCTCAGTTACCTCAAATGCCCTTCAAAACTTTGAGCTGGAACGTCGAAGAATGGAGTATGACAATCGCTGGAGACGTAAACTCCTCCAGGCTCAGCCACGTCCTCCACCTTCCATCAGATGTAATGTCTGTGGCCGCCTGTTCCACGCTAGCATTGGCTTGCTAAGCCATCAACGACACTTCCACGCCTGAACCGTGACAAAGGAAATCTCAGGAGAGAAATGAAAACTCGGATACGAGTATCAGTCGACGACGACGAATATCCATCGAGTTTGCTACTGCATATAAGTGGACAGTAGAGTCTCCATGGAGTTAAAAGAAAGGTAGGGACAGCTTTAAGTCAGCCCATGTGATGAAGTTCTCGCTTGAAGTTTTGGAACAAGGCCCGCAAGGGCAAGATTCGATGTGCGAGTCCTGATTCGGCGCACATCTTTAAATTAATGAGGTGGGCTATCGCAGTGTACGCTCAACAGTGGAGAGAAATATTTGCTGGCGAGTGGGTGTGTTTGAATTGCTGACCTGCGCCGTGGCCACTGCGCGCTTCATTTCCTCCTGCACCTCCTTCGACTTCCGGTGGGTGCTCGCCAGAGTCTTCTGGAGCGCCTCCTGGGCAGAGTTGGCCGCCTGCTTCCACTCCTCCATGTTCAGACAGGTGGCAGGCAGAGTGAGCCTGCAACAGGAATAGCCGTTAGCTTCGTGGCATAACGAAGACAAAAGCGTTTCGTTGAACACTTTCAACTTACCCGTGCTTAAATATCCTTACTGAATACGCTCTAGCGCAGTTGTGACAACGTTTCGGCAGGCATTGTTGCTGATTTTTTATTAGGGATTCTTGTTATTCCACCTAGGTGCAACAGAGAAACTTACAGAATACTTTCATATATAGCAGGTAACAAAAAGATATGGCCAGACGTCCAGGAAACATACCTCACACGTCGAGAAATAAATTATATTATACGAATACGGGTCCGGAAAGCCTTTATTTCCTTGTGAGCGCTCTGTTCAACACAGGAAAAGAAAGTATCAGCATTGTCTAAAGAACTTTCCCAGATGAAATATTCAAAATGCTCTCCGTGAGCAAGGACCAACACGCCGTCGCGCTGAATCAGTGATATGCTGATGTATCACTGGGGAATTGCCTATTGTTGCACAGGCTTGGGCATGACGACTTTGCACATCCTGCACTGGGGTGCGGTACACTAGAGCTTTGAAATGCCCCCACAAATAAAAGTATAATATGGTCAGTTCTGGAGAACCTAAAGGCATAAAGACACATGTTCTGACAGGACAGATAGAGTATTCTGTAAGGAGACACGGTAAGTTTCTCCCTTGCGCCTGGGTGGAAGAACATGAAACTCTAACAGTCAGCAATGATACTGGCCAAAGCACGGTCAGAAAATATTTCTTGATGACGTGATTGCAATTCGTGAAGATTCTCCACAGAATTACGTGTTCATTGTGGAAATTTACCAACTGATCACGTTGAAACGAAGCCTCATCTGTGAACAGCACATTTGCACTAAAGTGACGTCCGACAAGTTGCTGAATGAACCGTTCGCAGAGGGTTACCCGTGCAGGAAAATCGGCTGCTGATAGTGCCAGCACACGCTGTACGTGGTACGAACACAGAAGGTTCTTATGTAGCATTCTCCGGGAAGTCACGTGGTCAAGGTTACTTGTTGCAGCGAATTGTCTTACGCTGTCACTAAGGTTGTCAACTGCACGAAGAACGTCCTCCTCTAGCTGACGTGTACTCGTCACTCTAGGGCTTCCCCAGTCGAGAGTAGTAGGCTTAAACATTCCGTCACCCCTCAGACGAAGATCATTTGTTTCAAACGTCATACTGTCGGTCCACTGTTGTTCTTGAAATTTCTCCCGATACGAACGCCAGGCCGTACGGCAAATAAGCATCTGTCAATTCCGCATTTGAGTACACTTCCTTTCCACTGTACGGGAAACGAAGTACGTGATGAACAATAAACAGTCGGTGTTTCGTGACTGATGCTAGTAGGGCTGTGAGATGCATGTCAACACAAGCAATGAAGCGAGTCATACAATAATAACATACCGTACATTCTAACCTGCTAAGCGAGTATACTGAACATATCATGTAAAAAAACGTTTCATGCAATGCTGGTACATTCGGTTTCTGTGCGTTTTCCGTGATTAATGTGGTTATGAAGGGAAGTATAAAATGAGCTCTAACACGGAAATACATCTGATTCCTCTACGTGTGAGGAATGTTTCCTGAACATTTGACCATTACTTTTTGCTACACCCTCTAGACTGAAAACTGTTACCCCACGAACACCTGGTCCAAACGTTACCAAACTGATAGCCCAGAATTTATGCCTTTATCGTATGTTGATTAAAATTTCATCCTTATGCCAGCTTATTTCGTGAAAAAGTCACTCCTACAGACGGATAATGGAGTGAAGACATGATAGCTACTTGGTGTGTCTAATGTTACAGGAACTTTTCATGTGGAGATCGCAAAACAGCATGCAGGGGGCATATACGTGCACCTTGTCCTCACCTTGAGGACTTAGAGGTCGAATCGTTGAAATGAGGGGCATAGGAGCACCATTTCGACACCTTGCGCAATCAGCTGGTTGTTGTGCAATGACTGCAAAATGAGTCGTGACGAGATGGACGCAGGACAAGAGTAGGTATGTGGCCTTCTAGAAAGACTTCACCACGAGAAGATCGTAGGATTGTTTGATTGGCTCTGGCGAATAGTATGATGACAACAGCTCAAATACGTGCAGAGGCAAATCCGCACAGAGGTTATTGGAAGTGTCACCATGAACTGACAGAGACAGATTACTGAAAGCTGGGCTGAGATCTCGAGTTGCCAAGTGCTGTTTACCGTTGACTCTGTACCATTAACAGACTTGCATGGTGTAGAGAGAAAGTCAGCTGAGAGACTGATGGGAATTCTGTGGTGTTCAACGTGAGGCTCGGTTGTGTTTGTGGCGGTCAGATGGACGCTTACGTGGCCGCAGATGAGAGGTGATCGCGACTGCACGCAGATCCAAAATTTTACGTGCTCCTGAAGTGATCATCTGCGCGTGCAATCACTTTTCGAAATGGGTCAGCTGCATATTGTGGTCAATTTTTAAGTTAGGTCATCTGCACATAGAGGAAAACTTAAGTTGACAGTACAACATTTTCCTTCCAATTTTCTGAGACTTCGGTCTCTCTATGACCGCTAAGCTAGCCTAGTCATAGGTATGGTAGAAAGTGCTTGATAAAATACGCATTCCCATAATGGGGAACTTGTCGAGGTGTTTAAAAAGACATGGCAGTTATTTCCATTCATTATTATAATAAGAAGAAATGGTTTAAAAATTCAGACATGTCATAATTACATGTCTGTACTTTAAAATTAATTCCCGTGTATACTACATTTACTTTTCAAGTTTGTTATTTCGGAGACGTCTGTCTGTATGATTCACATTAAAGAATGTGGTTGTCTGAGGTTGAACGATAGCTTCAACAAAATGATACATAAGTGGGTGGACACTCTGAAAAGTGAGGCTGTAAGCCCGCTGAAATGCCTCACAAGCACTAGGAACTTACCTGTCGGAAGTTATTTGTCTCTTCAAGGTATGAGCCACTTCAGGGTTACGATTGACTTCATTACCAAATTGAATGTGGGTCAAAGAATCGTTTAACTAAATACGCGACTTCATGTTTTTATTTCAAGTAAATAGTGACTTCGTGTTGCTACACACTATTCCACGTTGTGTTACTCTGTCCCGAAATTTACTTCTGCCAACAACGATCAACTTATGGCATCTTTCACTGCACCACTGGAATGTTACAATCCATTTCTAGCTTAGTAGGAACTGGCATACTAGGAGAAAGTGACTACAATAACAATGCTACCAATAGCTCAGTGCACACATTACCAAGTAGCAAATAAAATGCTCGCGCAGGGACGACCTGTTTATCAAGTTATCCTGACACCGCTCTCTTAAGAGTGGGTAAGCAGTTAACTTTATCGCGCACAATCGGTACCCTCCAGCAGACGATCAGGTGAAAAGTCATACGATGCAGCGATTCTTGAGGGCCCATGCTTCTCCAAGTCCTCGACCGTTTCCAGATGACAACAGAACAGCTTTGGTAGCGGTTGGTGGGAATAATGAATGTTCGCTAATATGTAGTTAAGAAGGGTAAAGACTTTCGTCACACCTTTCGTGACCAGGGTACCAAATGGGATATTCTTGCAGGATAATGCCGGACTCCACGCTGCAGTTCACACCACAAACGCCTTGAGGAATGGCTCGTCTGCCCAGTCCCTTATTTGTCAACCACTGAGCATGTCTGAGATGCAATGGGAACACGTATACTTTCACACCTGCCTCAGCCTCCAACCTTCATCTACTGACGCGACATGTGCTTCACTCCTGCCATGAACTTCTTCAAGATTACATTCGGAATTTGACTGCTTCCATGGCACAACGATTATAATAGTGCATTCGGATCCATAAGGTTACACCTCATGTTGATATTGATGGTAGATATCGGTGTCGAATGACATGAAAGTTAAACAATTTAACTCCCGTCATCAGAAGAACGTCTCCACAAAATTTATAAATACCAGACTACAGCTTCATTGTGTGACAGTTTTCAATAGGTTGCTTTCCTACGTTAAAAACGTGGTTCAGATTGTTGTTACGCTGAATGACAGTAACACTCGAATAGCATTCTCAGTCAATATTCTCACAAAATATCTGCTAATTAAAGCTTAAAAACCATTAAATTTCAAGATTTGCTCACGTGACGAAAAACGCTCTGTTATTGACTGAACGAGTAAGACGAAGGTGGCATACTTCCGTTACTGGGGTGTTAGATGAAGTTACAAGTGTTTTTTCGTACTTCTTATGCGGACAGTTTAGTTATTTAGTTGCGGAAAACGCATTTAGAACTTTATTTAACAATGGAAAGAGATTTTGTGAAGGCTGAAACCCCCGAAAGTTGATGCGTTTATGGTCTTTTCGTTCTTCAAAAACAACCAAGAGTTTTATGTTCCAGAATGAAATGCATTGCATGGCGATTGGGACGGAAGCATTATGACGCATCAATAAGTCGCAGAATTGTCTTAAAACGGAGGGAATGTGGCACTGGATGATTTGCTCAGAACACGCTGAAAAAGTCAATAAAATACAGTGGAAACTTACTCATTCAGAAGATAATTCTGATTGTTAATTGCTGTGGTCACTGTCACAGCTGTTTCTGTTTTCCAGGTATCTTTTTTCTCAACTTTCAAATTTTCAGACAGCGTAATAACACTCGCGGGGAACTGCAGAGCATCATCGTGTTTGTGTTCAACAGTTTTACACGTTGCAGTTTTTCTGTCCTTCCAGGTCATTAATTTAAACAGCCAGAAAATTATGTCTATAAAATATGCAGTTCACGCAGCAGAACCTTGAAGTATCTATTGTTTCTACTACAGACTTAACTGCTGCTAAAAGCTATGATTGCAAAGTGCTTTAGCCAATATTCATTTTCTCGTAATGTCTTCGTTTTATTAGATATCCTCGTAGGTTCCAAGCAATGTTGAATTTTTCTATTTTTCTCTTTGTCAAAATCACACAGCTTTGAAACAGAGTCAATGGAGACAGTAGACAGTTGAAAGTGGCAAATTACCCCCCCCCCCCCCCCCCCCCGCTTGGTAGTACACATTATTGAAAGTGTGTTGCTAGTGGTAAGAGTGCGTCAAAAGGTTCTAGACCCCACTCACACATCAGTATCTCTTCAAAAAGCACGTTTTTAATGTAAGTCAAGAACAATTAACGAATTTACTTTCGAAATGGGAGATTCCACTTGGACATGCAACATCCTGAGTCAGTGTTTATTATGGAATATTAGTTTAATCGTAAGGTCAAGCTGCTCGTATCAGTTGTGCTGTAGAGAAGCATTCTTCTATGCAGGTTGTTCACGCACTTGCAGAACTGTACTATGTTCAAGCGTCACAGACTGTCTCAGAATGATAACTGTAGAATCTATAATGCTCACCACTCATATTGACTTCCTTCATCGCTCTCTAAAAGGGGAAGATGCCATAATGCGGAAACCAGTCGAAGAAGATCAGTGAGTGCCATATCGTCAGTAGAGAAAGTCTCATACCTCGTTGCAGTTGCCCCAATCAACCTGCAAAAAGTAACATGGGCGTCTGAAGATGAGCACGTGCCTGTCGCGATTAGTAAGTACCTATGCAGCAGGAAAGAACGGTGGCTGTTTTCTTGGCCCTGAGGTGAATTCTGAAACGCGAGAAACTTTCAGAAATAATCAATGGAACTCAGTACGCGAAACGATGCTTCTCACGGGAATGCTTAAAATTATGGTACAAGTTAAATCAGTAATCACACTAACTCTTCAGCACACTGAAGCTCTTAGTGCCTCAGGATTGTGACCGTGTTCTCCTGCCTGAAGACGCTTGAAAAAAAAAAAAAAAATGGTTTGTCTCAGAGAACGTAAACAACGTTCAGAAAAAGAAAAAAGTGAGGTAAATAGAGTTTCACTGCAAAATTCTGTTCATATGCTTTGACTATGATTTTGTCTTGTGTGCTAAATAAAGCAGAAGGCAAAGTTTTGTGTTACTGCTACTGGTTCCCTACACACTAAAATAAATCGTCAATTTCTACATGAAATCTGTTTTGTACGTAAGTGAAAGGTTTCCTAATTTTATTCAAATGAGTTTTATGCGTTTGGTTTCGAAAAATCTGCAGCAACGAGAAAAATACGTGTTCACATACTAACTAATAACATCTGAAATTAGAAATCACGGAAGCGTGTGTGCAGGTTCTATAAAACAACCTCCTGGAAGGTACAAACAACCCAAAAACAGACAAATCGTAGCAATTCGTGACATATGATCGCGGGAAACCGTAACTGGGGACATTCTGAGCCTTCATTTACTCACAAAGATGAACCTCACATAAAAAATAAACACAACTGAGATGTCATCTAACAGCAAATTTGATTTGACGTTCTAAACTTGTTTTGACCAGTATTCCACACAAAATATTTTTGTTTCTATTTCTTAGTTTTACAAGGTTCCCAGAATAGCAAAAATATTTTGATTTATAACACAGTTGTGAGACTGAAATATTTGCTTACTTGAGTTGCAGTTTCGTTGCTTCCTTTTAGTCAGAATTGAACATGGCCAGCATAAAACGAACTGTGCCTCTTGATTAAATATGTAACAAATAAATTTCTACCAAAAGAAAGTTAACTTTCAATCTTATGTTTCTAACTTGGTAGTTTGCGTTCTGCTGCAGCACATATAACTAAAAATATTATTTCCTAGTGAAGTTGTCAGTCCGCATAATCACATACATCTAATCGTGAAAGATGCAGAGCATCGAAAAATTTTGATCAGAGAAATTGCACTACTAAAGCAGAACAACACCAAAGACGCTTCTACTGAACATAAACAAAGGAAAGAACAAATATTTTCATTTCAAACAAAATCAAGAGCTCTGGTGTAGACCTACAAAAAAGTAACGGCGATTCGTAACAGATGTGTAACTACGTTTCGAATGAACAGCGGCACCGATTTATAGAGATGAAATAACGTTTCACTTGAGTGCAACAGCAGCTACTTAAGACTAATGAATTGCTATATCAACTTGTGTCGTTTACTGTCCTTTCTTAGCTCGCTAACAGTACGTATTCGATGACAGAAAAATAATATTGGTACAGCAATCAGTCATTCCTCGGAAAGAAAATAAATCATTCTAGTAAACAACTTTATGGTTCAGATGCATATGAAATTGAGAAGAAATGGTAATAGTCTGGAGAAAGACTAATCTGTAAAGTTTACACACAAATCCTGACACAGGAAGTCCAAATAATTGTGTATCCAGTTTCCTGCGGAGCATTATGAGAATGTTCCTCCATTGTCATTTATCGTTACTTTCATTAGAAGGCGAAAATGACTACTGAATGATCACTGCGGCGGATGCAAGCACAGCTCGAACAGATCGCTGATAAAATGACATTTTCTGTGGTCACACGAACTCCAACATGTTCTGAAGTAGGTCCCAATCTTAAAATATACAAATAATATATTAAAATCCTCTTTTTATGTAATAATACACGCTTATTTACGTCATAGAACACTGCCGTGACCTTATATAGGTTTAACTGATATTATATCAAATAAATTGTTGTACTGTACTTAGCGAACCATTAGTCTAATATTCTCAAACAACAAAAAATTTCTACTTCATAAATGTTTAGAAAACACTTTAATCTCGAAGGAGATCACTGGACTCGTTAAAGTCATGAAACATAGACAATACAAAATCGAAAACTTCTTTCTATTCATACCTACCCATTTAGAAAGTCAGTGTGAAATCTACGTTAAAGACCAGCTGAATATAAATAGGCGAACAAACGATATGTGACTGTTTCCAGAGAAAACTTCATGCGGTGGACGAGAAGGAGCATTTCGATTACGTTTCGGTAGCTTTTATCTGATAGTCTCAGGCATACATAAGCATTCGGCAGTTCTTAGAGTAAGATGAATGACCATCCACATAGTTACCCAGAGTTACAGAATTGTGAATGTGCAGCCAGACTCAGAGTGTCCAATAGACTCAAAACTACCCTAATGATATTCTGGGCGGTTACAGTTGACCATTCAAGACGAAGACAGACCTGTAAGATGTACCTGCTTTAGCCGTAACCACTCTTTTCATTTCCCTAACCATCTCTTCAATTGCCTATATCGCGTGAACCTTTTTATTAAGATCAGGATTTCAGTCGAAAACGGTGATGACATAATGTTCGGCAGGGCCGCATAATGCATAAGTCTATTAGAAGATGTAAACAAGAAAGCTCGTATTAATGCAGCGCTTTTTAGTTTTAGAAGGAAGAATTTGAAGAAATGTACTTAATAGGGCTCAGGAGGCAACTAGCCTGACTGAGTCTAGCTTCTTTAGATGTTAAGTACTCAACACGCTGAAAGGTCCATGGGAAAATGCTGTGGTGTGCAATATGTGTAAGTAAATGGAATTACCTGATACTTGTGGGGAGGAATGAAGCTATAATTTAATACGCTATCGACACTGAAATCATTATAGACGAGCACCAGCTCCGATTGGACAGTGAGGAAGCAAGAATTCTCCGTGGTTGACTTGAAGAAGTGGTTGGGGTTTTTGCCGGAAGGATCTTAGGAAATCTTGAACCAATATGGGCAAACAAGGCTGTGAACCTTGCTGTTCTCATATGTCAGTCCAACTTTAGGATCCGAAGTTAGAGTAGTGGAATCGGAAGATGAGTTAAATAACACCAAATGGGAACTAGTAAAGCTATCGCAATTGCGACGAAGAAAAAATCACAAACAGTATAAAATTCAGAAAATTTGCGGTGAAGAAATTCAGTTGTAGGCTTTACAGGGATGCACAGTTAATAAAGAGTATTACAGCTACTGCGGGCCATATTTTCCTTCCTGAAAAAATGCAAATGTTGAAGGAATCTAAGACATAACACTTGTTTCAAAAACAAACACAGGATATTTCACAGAAATCAGTGAAGTCTATGCACCAACGTGCACATATTTTGATTAGCAGATAGAAGACCTCTACTAATAAGGGAACATCACCAACTTTATGTCACACTTGAAGCAGAAAAAAAGCACTCAGAAACTGCCCCGCACCAAAATTAGGGCCCTAATTCTGACAGTACACAGTTATGACCTTCTGTACATGCAGCTCTTAACATGTGCGTGCGTCTGTTAGTCAGTGTCTCCACCTCCACTGCAACAGCTTAATGCCCGAGCGTGAAGTACAGTTACATGGAGTGATTAAGAAATTTGTAAAATACTATTTTGACATTGGTAACACGTTTTTTTCGTTACGTGACAGAGCACCGTTTCTACCAGGTAGCTGGTAGATCTCTGAACATTTTTATGTTGCGAATCACAATAGCAGTTGTACACGAATAAAACGAATGAGTGTGTCATTAACCCTAGAATACATGTACAGAGCCTCGGAGGCCCTTGAAGGTCTCACTTTATAAATTTTCCTGTAATTCTTGATTTCATTCCAAACTCCTTTCCAGTATTTTCCCGCATCCCTCGTATGACGTCTGAGCTAAATTGTTTTCTAGATCTTTTTTTGCAGAACTCAGAATATTTTCCGAAACACCATTAATGCCTATGTAGGGCTTCAGAAGCCCCCTTACAGTTATATATGTCCTCTATTCCACATTGACTTCTACATTTGCTTAGGAGCAATTATTAATTCAACAATAACTGTAGTAGAGGCAATGATGCTGTTAGCACCAGCAGCAGCAGCATTAGTAGAAGTAAATGTAATAATACTATTAGAGCAAAAATAATAGAAGTTATCTCTATTTATTAGAGATATCGGTATACCTTTGAGTTTGTTGTTAGCACATGCATTATTATCGCAAAGTATTGTTGTTCTCTGCTGCTATTGCCACTGAAATGCTTAGTTTATCTTGTTGCCTCAATGACGCTATTGTTACCATCATGACTTGTTTAGTTTTCCACACTAGCTGCTGTTCGAGTGACTTATTTTTTGTTACGGCTTCATCAAGCTAAACAAGAGAGTCAGTACGTGCAAGCGCAGGTGATTTTGAAAGTGTTGTCACAACCAATGGTTTGAAGAAGCTGATACAAGCGAAGAGGGAGGTATTTTTGAAGATAGAATTAGTGAAGAATCAAACTTTGAACCTGTTGATACGAATGTTCCGAAAGGCCATTACAACTACATATAGTATTACCTCATAAGAGTCTGAAAATGAAGTTCCATATCTACAATTCAGAGATACCAGCATATACATTAGTCGTAATGGAACAATTGGGATTTAGTTCCTCCTGCAACTTCTCGCGTGCCTGCTCAGAATTAGATTAAAAAGGCACCTGGTCCAGCTCGTGGGTTACACCTAAGGATGCCTGGAACTATTTCATCACTAAGTAAACACTAAATGAAGTCATTAACTGCACAAATATAGAAAGCAGGAGAATGGCTGCTTCACATGGTAAAACCTTGAAAAACATTTCACTTAATGAAATGCAGGGTTTTCTTAGTCTTTTACCGTTTGCTGGTGTCGAAAAGAGTTGGTAAGTCACTGTAAGAGAATTATTCTTGGAAGAAAAGTGAAATACTACATATAAGGCCACACTTTTTGTAAATAGATTCGAAGATATAACGAGAATAATAAGAGTCGCTGACAGACGCACCAGCGAAGCTCGATCTGTAGATGCTAAACTTTCAGTTGTTCGCTTTTTCTTGACAAGTGCAGAAACAGAACGATTCATAATGATTCGCTCACAGTTGACGAACAGTTCCTCCCATTCCATGGAAGATGCAGCTTTATCCAGTATATGCCCACTAAGCCAGCCAAGTAGGGCATAAAGACATTTTGGTTATGAGATGTTACACATGCGTAAGGTTTTGACTAAATTGTGTATTTGGGAAGGAAGCCGCATGAACATATTCAGTAAAATCTTCCATAGAATGTGGCGAAATATCTTGCTAAAAGAAGGACAATCCAGAAATATGAATGTTGGCAACTTCTTCGCTAGTTATCAGTTGGTAGAAGTGATATTCCAGAGACAAATAATAATGGTGGGGACAGTCAAACAAAATAAATCAGAAATTCCCAATGAAATGAAACCGTCCGCCTCAAGAGCAATGCATTGTCTTTAGAGGTGAAATCACAATAGTGAGCTATGTTCCAAAAAAAAAAAAAAAAAAAAAAAGAAATAAAATAAAATCGGTAGTTCTCATTACTACAACGCATCACGACAAAGACATCGATCAAACTCATGCAAAGAAGAAACTAGACACAATAAAGTTCTATAACACCAGACAAAGTGGAGTAAACCCAATTACCTGGGAGGTTTCACATTACATCTGCAAGATACAAGTAGGTAGATTGCCATTTACATAATGGATGAATATGACGGACGTTGCAGTAATGAACCGTGAAATTCTATTTTCTGACCAATATCCGAAGATCTGGAAGAACCGATCGATGGCGTTTGTTGGCAATAGATATAGTAGGGGAACTGGAAAGACCATTAATGGAACTTCGATTTCAGGAGCTTGGAATTCAAATCCCTAATCCCCCAAAGAAAACAGCTGATGCCGTACACAGATGTGGTGTGTAAAAAGATGTCTCATCGCTGAACAGATTATCTGTATCAGGAAAGAGAAAAAGGTGCATATACTGCCCATGTAGTCGAACCAGTGCTCTCATATCCTACCCAAGCAAAATTTCACTCTACAACATGGATCAGCGTTTGAAGCCGTACATTCAGTCTCACGTATCCATATAACAAGCAGGTTTTGTTGAAGAAAAAGAATCTCTTGAGCAGATTCTCAACATATGACAAATAATCGAGAAAGCGGCAGAGTTCGGTGTCCCTATCTTCATCTTTCATCTGCTTCTATGACTATAGGAAAGCCTTTGACTGTGTTGTCTGAGAAAAGTTGTGGCAGGTGCTTGCAGAGTTTGGCGTCCCACCACACTTGACAGAGCTGGTCAGAAGTCTACACAGTAATCACCTCGCAGCTGTGAAGACAAGTTCTTGCACATCTGATACCTTCAGTGTTTCAATAGGTGTCAGACATGGTTTCCCCCCCCCCCCCCCCCCCCAACTTACGAAATCTATGCAGAACATGTCATTAGATATGCTGTTGATGGTTAGACTAAATGCATCTCAATTGGCGGTAGAACTATTAACAATCTCCGATTTGCTGATGACACCGTGCTTTTAGCCAGCAGCGAAACTGAACTTCCTGAGCTGTTAACAAAAGTAAAAGGCATTAGTCTGTCATATTGATTGGACCTCAGTCTCAGCAAGTTCATAACTGATGGATGAGTACAGGTTCAATTCACAGGTCGATTATGGGAACTGAAAGTCCCGCATTCTTTCAACTACCTTGGGTCAACGATCTGTGACATGGGAAGCTGTGAATATGAGATAAGAAGACGGATCAAAAATAGCTCTGAGCACTATGCGACTTAACTTCTGAGGTCATCAGTCGCCTAGAACTTAGAACTAATTAAACCTAACTAAACTAAGGACATCACACACATTCATGCCCGAGGCAGGATTCTAACCTGCGACCGTAGCGGTCGCTCGGCTGCAGACTATAGCGCCTAGAACCGCACGCCCACTCCGGCCGGCAAGAAGACGGATCACGCTAGGGCGAGTGGCTACGAAGAAGGTCGCCAAGAAGTGGCAGAACAGAGCAATAACAAATACCACGAAGGTCCAGCTTGTTGAAACACTCGTGTTTTCCGTCTTCTTTTATGGTTGCAAGACATGGACTCTTAAAGCCAAAGACAAACAGCGCATCGATGCATCTGAGCTTTGGTGATGGCGCAGGATGTTATGCATTAAATGGACTGAAAGAAGAACAAATGTGTCCATTATTGAGCAACTCAGTATCTCCACCCGCTTTCCTTCTCGTGTTAACCACAAAATTCCCCATTTCTTTGGCCATATGGTGAGAAGACATGGAGAAAACCTAGAGAAATAATCGTGGAAGGGAAGATCGAGGGCAAGAGATTGAGGGGAAGAGCACCGAACAGGTGGACTGATCAAATCAAGAAGATCTCTGGTCTACCTCGTCAGCAGGCTCTAAGGGAAGCTTGTAACCGTCCAGGATGGAGACGTTTGGTCCATGAGGCTACGACGTTCACCAATGAGCACAACGACTTGTGATGATGATGAACAAACATAGAAAACGCAATATGATATGTACGAAGTACGTTTACAAGGCACATAGTGGCATTCTATGTGCTTCTCGTTTGTCAGATGAAAAATTTTGTGGATGTTGTAATTCAAAGAATTAAACTTAATAACTCCTACAAAAGGTATAACCGTATCTTTTAAGCGTATTAATATGATTATTTGCAGACGTTGTATGTAAGTGACTGTAACTGATAAAAATACGCTTTCAGAGTTCTTTACAAAAATCAATAAAATATTACTCAGGCCCTCCAGATTCTTTTAATATAATTTAGGAACATTTCAATATGTCAATAAATTTGAAACAGATAAATTCAACTCCAAAAAAATGAGTATATAAAAAGAGAATAATTTAAAATAAGGACAGGGTGTCACAGACACTGCATACGCATTCATGTGTGTTTTCAATACCATACATCCTAGGGTTAAAGAAGTAACGCAGCGCTATTTAATTATTATTAGCATAGCTGTTGTGCGTTATTTTCTTTGGATTTTAAAGCTGGTACTGTTAAAGTGAACTACATTGGAAATATTACGTTTTTCAGCGTGGCTGACTGATTAAAATGTAAATCGAAAACCATTAGCTAGATTTGGAAACAGTAATTAGGTTTATTCATTTTTATTTTGAGATATTTGTACAATTGCAGAAAAAAAGGCGAGAACATTATTAAAGTAATACTGAACGTATATGTGCGTTAGATTGACGTATTATGTTCTCACATAACATACTATTTTTCGCACATAATAACACGTGTTTTAGTACAACATTTCAAAACACATTGTGCAAATGTTTCCACCCCCCCCCCCCCTTGCTCTTCCCTCGACTTCAACATCCCAGGAATAGGAGGGCTCTGGTTGTCACTCCACTGCTGTACAGTACCACAGTTTAACATAATTGTCGCAGTACTTCTCGTTCGGGCATTACGCGCTGAAATGGTAAGGGCGGATAGAGAGACCAACAACCGGACAGTGTGGAAGTTGAAAGCTGCACTTTCCGGATGTCATAACTGGGTACTGTCAGAACTGTGGCCAAAATTTTCACACACTATCGATTGCTAGGGTTTATCTCTTGCAAGTGTGCGTTTTTCTCTTTAAAATATTAAGTCAAGTTTGTGATCTTCCTTTGTAAGAGCTGAAGAAGCCAACAGATGATAACAAACTCCACTACAGAATGATAACGAGGGATCTAAATACAAAAGTAGGAGAAAAACTAAAATATCATTCTTCAGTGGGAAACCAGAAATGACGGAGATCACACAAGTCCGTACTGAAACGTAATGCCACCAATATTTTATGTGAAATCTGATAAATATTTTTAAATAAGACAGACGTTCAGAACATTCTACATCTTTATTCTTCATGCTACATTTTTATTTCCCAATGTAGCATCCCTGACGACGAACACATTTCTCCCAACGAGAGACTAATTTGTTATACTGTCACTGTACATGATAATGATAGAGGCTGAAGAAATTAATTAAAATTTGTGCTACCATCAGGATTTGAACCAAAGTCCCCTACTTACGAGGCAGATGTGCTAACAGAGCTGCACAGAGAAGATAAGTCTAGCACTCTTCCTAACACAAACTTCAATCATTCAGCCCATTTTCCCCTTCTCATACAGTTACTATTGCTGGGCCTCTCCGACATTGGAATAGCACCCCAGCTTTGTACGTAATAGGGAAAATGGGCGGAAGGTTTGAACTGAAGTTTGTGTTGGGGAGGGCATTCGACTAAGATAGTCCATACAGCACTAGTAAATGAGTCTCGGCAATGGTGACGATATGGGAAGGGGAAAATGAGCTGAAGGCTTGAACTGAATTTGTGTTAGGGTTGCATTGGGCTTACGTGGTGCATGTAGCTACGTCAGCTACAAAGCTGCGGTCTTGTGATGGTTAGCACATCTGCCTACGAAGCTGCAGAGTCTTGTTCAAGTCCTCGCTGTGGCACAAATTTTAATTTATTTCTCCAGCTTCTTCTATCATCATCAAACTTAATTTGAGACTCTTATGTCTCAAAGAAGATTTAATTCCATCTGGTCAACGATTGTTTGACTTTGATGACAGAGCCGCGATATCACTTTTACTTACACCGCTTCATCACTATCATTGTGAAGTCGTCGAAGGTGCACTTTAAATTTTGTAACCAGATGAAAATTGGATGGAGCGAAGTCGGGACTGTATGGAGGACGGCCGATGACAGTGAACCCAATGCGTCGGACTGTTGCAGACGTCGCAGCACTCGTGTGTCATCTGGCATCTGAGTGGACGAACTCTTTGAATTCGAAACTCGATTACAGCTCGCTGTTTCTTACTCATCGATATAGTATGTCAACGAACAGAATTGGTGCCACTGGGTTACTGAGACCCCACGCGTTGAAGCTGCTGTCCCGAATCGTCAACAAACAGTCTCTGTTTAGTGCGCAACCAGCGCACAATGCTACACTCCTGGAAATTGAAATAAGAACACCGTGAATTCATTGTCCCAGGAAGGGGAAACTTTATTGACACATTCCTGGGGTCAGATACATCACATAATCACACTGACAGAGCCACAGGCACATAGACACAGGCAACAGAGCATGCACAATGTCGGCACTAGTACATTGTATATCCACCTTTCGCAGCAATGCAGGCTGCTATTCTCCCATGGAGACGATCGTAGAGATGCTGGATGTAGTCCTGTGGAAAGGCTTGCCATGCCATTTCCACCTGGCGCCTCAGTTGGACCAGCGTTCGTGCTGGACGTGCAGACCGCGTGAGACGACGCTTCATCCAGTCCCAAACATGCTCAATTGGGGACAGATCCGGAGATCTTGCTGGCCAGGGTAGTTGACTTACACCTTCTAGAGCACGTTGGGTGGCACGGGATACATGCGGACGTGCATTGTCCTGTTGGAACAGCAAGTTCCCTTGCCGGTCTAGGAATGGTAGAACGATGGGTTCGATGACGGTTTGGATGTACCGTGCACTATTCAGTGTCCCCTCGACGATCACCAGTGGTGTACGGCCAGTGTAGGAGATCGCTCCCCACACCATGATGCCGGGTGTTGGCCCTGTGTGCCTCGGTCGTATGCAGTCCTGATTGTGGCACTCACCTGCACGGCGCCAAACACGCATACGACCATAATTGGCACCAAGGCAGAAGCGACTCTCATCGCTGAAAACGACACGTCTCCATTCGTCCCTCCATTCACGCCTGTCGCGACACCACTGGAGGCGGGCTGCACGATGTTGGGGCGTGAGCGGAAGACGGCCTAACGGTGTGCGGGACCGTAGCCCAGCTTCATGGAGACGGTTGCGAATGGTCCTCGCCGATACCCCAGGAGCAACAGTGTCCCTAATTTGCTGGGAAGTGGCGGTGCGGTCCCCTACGGCACTGCGTAGGATCCTACGGTCTTGGCGTGCATCCGTGCGTCGCTGCGGTCCGGTCCCAGGTCGACGGGCACGTGCACCATCCGCCGACCACTGGCGACAACATCGATGTACTGTGGAGACCTCACGCCCCACGAGTTGAGCAATTCGGCGGTACATCCACCCGGCCTCCCGCATGCCCACTATACGCCCTCGCTCAAAGTCCGTCAACTGCACATACGGTTCACGTCCACGCTGTCGCGGCATGCTACCAGTGTTAAAGACTGCGATGGAGCTCCGTATGCCACGGCAAACTGGCTGACACTGACGGCGGCGGTGCACAAATGCTGCGCAGCTAGCGCCATTCGACGGCCAACACCGCGGTTCCTGGTGTGTCCGCTGTGCCGTGCGTGTGATCATTGCTTGTACAGCCCTCTCGCAGTGTCCGGAACAAGTATGGTGGGTCTGACACACCGGTGTCAATGTGTTCTTTTTTCCATTTCCAGGAGTGTATATTGGGGGCATTTTTATTGAGAAACCTGTCACAGCAGACAAACATAGACAGGTACTGCAATGTGAATTTGTACCGACTGCACGGCGCGGCCGAATACTCCGAAACTGCTGGTTAGCAAGTCCGCACCGTACTGCGGTTGTCTTCGATTTATTTCAGATACATTCAGAGATCTGATCGTTATCCTTGACACCTTAGAATTCATTGGACATATTGTACGGTGGTCCCCTTATAATCCTGATTTCAACCAGTGTGATTATTTCTTATGGGGTTATCTGAAAGACAGGGTCTTTAAAAATGTACTGCAATTTCCAGGGAGATTCGTGCAACCTAAACTAGTGTTCTTCACAAGATCATACAAAACATTTTCATCGGTTCTAAAATTGCATCAAGACACTAACAGTAGCAAGCTTTACAAAAAACACTGTAAATGTTTTGTGTGAAAAAGGTGACTGTTCAGTGTATAAAATTGTTAAGAAAGGGAAAATGTTACTACCCAATACGTGATTAGCTTTTTTTTTCGCCAGTTTAGAATTTTTTGCGGTGCACCTAGGGACTTTTCACATGTCGTTGAAGGACATGGTCGAAAATTATTCGGCAGCACGGCTGTCAGCTATGAAGATCAGTAAAAACTGTCGAGAGGACTTTTTTGGTCCTAAATTGGCATTTGGTCATCGTCATACAGCTGTTCAGGTCTAGGGTCCTGATTGCACAACTTACGGTTCAAACTCTGAACGGCTGTTGAATGCAAGTCTTTTAGGATCTTTTAGGACAAGAGTCGTACTTGTAAGTTCGGTTACGTGAAATATTATCCGTTTCGATGTAATCGGGATTTTTATGTTTCCTGAGCAGGTTTAATCGGGAGTCGGGTTTTCGGGACAATCCTGTCCAGATCGGGGCACCTGGCAGCCCTGCTGCTTTCCTCGGTCGAAGGAACCATTATGTGTCAAGAACTTCTGGAATGGCGAAGAAGTAATTTTGGTGGTGGAAAGTTTCCTGAACAGCCAACATGTAGATTTCTACTATCAACGTTTCCGCCATGTCATCTTTTGTTGGAAGAGAAAAAGGTTGAATGTCTAGAGAAAAACTGACACCATCACTAAAAGTTATAATCGCAGTTTGATATTTTTTTTTTGAGATAATAATTAAAACTTTATGATTGCCACTAGCACAAATAAAAAATTAGTAAAATTAAATAACTCCATCGATTTTGTTTCAAAAGCCTCATTGGTCTTCAACCAAGACAGCCGCAAAGAGTGTCAGAGTGTCGTTTCAGTCAGTTTACAAGAATAATTTCCAATTGATAACTTCAGTGATAACTACGAGATTTCTGTAGATTACCGTGTTGATAAGAAGCTCACCTCCGGCGAACTTTGCAGAACTAGCACTCCTGAAAGAAAGGATATTGCGGAGACATGGCTTAGCCACGGCCTGGGGGATGTTTCCAGAATGAGATTTTCACTCTGCAGCGGAGTGTGCGCTGATATGAAACTTCCTGGCAGATTCAAACTGTGTGCCGGACCGAGACTCGAACTCGGGACCTTTGCCTTTCGCGGGCAAGTCCTCTACCAACTGAGCTACCCAAGTACGACTCACGTCCTGTACTCACAGCTTTACTTCTGCCAGTACCTCGTCTCCTACCTTCCAAACTTTACAGAAGCTCTCCTGCGAACCTTGCAGAACTAGCACTCCTGAAAGAAAGGATATTGTGGAGACATAGCTTAGCCACAGCCTGGGGGATGTTTCCAGACTGAGATTTTCACTCTGCAGCGGAGTGTGCGCTGATATGAAACTTCCTGGCAGATTAAAACTGTGTGCCGGTCCGAGAATCCAACTCGGGACCTTTGCCTTTTGCGGGCAAGTGCTCTACCAACTTTTTTTTTTTAATCTCGTTTTGTTCTATATTGTTCGTTGCAAACGTCTGATGACTTTCGTTCAGGTTGTTCGTTGTTCCGTTCACTCAGTTTTTTATTACAGAGGGTAGCTAAAATGGTTCAAATGGCTCTGAGCACTATGGGACTTAACATCTGAGGTCATCAGTCCCCTAGAACTTAGAACTACTTAAACTTAACTAACCTAAGGACTAACACACATCCATGCCCGAGGCAGGATTCGAACATGCGACCGTAACGGTCGCGCGGTTCCAGACTGAAGCGCCAGAACCGCTCGGCCACCAGCGGCCGGCGAGGGTAGCTAAACCCTCTGACCGAACACGCTGAGCTACCGTGCCGGCACTGAGCTAACCTAGCACGACTCACGCCCCGTCCTCACAGCTTTACTTCTGTCAGTACCTCGTCTCTTACTTTCCAAACTTTGCAGAAGCTCTCCTGCGAACCTTGCAGAAGTAGCATTCATGGAAGAAAGGATATTGCGGAGACATGGCTTAGCCACATTCTGGGGGATGTTTCCAGAACGAGATTTTCACTCTGCAGCGGAGTGTGCTCTGATATGAAACTTCCTGGCAGATTAAAATTGTGTGCCGGACCGAGACTCGAACTCGAGACCTTTGCCTTTCGCGGGCAAGCGCTCTACCAACTGAGCTACCCAAGCACGACTCACGGCCTCTCCTCATAGCTTTAGTTCTGCCAGTAGCTCGTCTCCTACATCCTTTCTTTCAGGAGTGCTAGTTCTGCAAGGTTCGCAGGAGATCTTCTGTAAAGTTTGGAAAGTAGGAGACGAGGTACTGGCAGAGATAAAGCTGTGAGGACGGGACGTGAGTCGTGCTTGGGTAGCTCAGATGGTAGAGCACATGCCCGCGAAAGGCAAAGGTCCCGAGTTCGAGCCTCGGCCCGGCACACAGTTTTAATCTGCCAGGAAGTTTCATATCAGCGCACACTCCGCTGCAGAGTGAAAATCTCATTCTGGAATAGATGACTGCTGGTTACAAGTATCGGAAAACTAACGCGTTGACGATTCCGGCTGTGTTAACCATCTGCGTCTACATCTACATACATACACCGCAAGCCACCGCATGGTGCGTTGTGGAGGGTACACTGTACCATAACCAGTCGCTTCCTTTCCTGTTCCACTTGTAGATATAGCGAGGGAAAAATGAGAGCGTAAATGCCTCCGTATGAGCCCTAATTTCTCGTATCTTATCTTCGCAGTCCTTAAGCGAAATGTACCTTGGCGGCAGTGGAATAATTCTGCAGTCAGCTTCAAATGCCGGTTCCGTAATTTTTCTCAATACTGTTCTTCGGAAAGAACGTCGCCTTTCCTCCAGAGATTACCATTTGAGTTCCCGAAGCATCTACGTAAACCAGAATTACACTCGAATGTTCATACTAAGACAGCGTAGGAATCTACATGATAAGGCCGCAACAGCACGCCGGAGCAGTAGAACAGGTTCTGGTCTTGTTTACTCGAGGGGATACACCGCCCGGCCTTGGGTCCCTGGCAACCGCTCCGTTGCTGCGCTGTTGACAACCGGCAGCTGCCGCAGACGAACGCGCCATGGACTTCGAGGGCCTCAAGGTAGGGCTGCAGCTCTCGTCTCATGTGCAGTCTCCACCTATTACTGACAAAACTGTCTGTTTGATTAGGTCCACAAAAGCATTGCTCGCCAGTTGCTGGAGTCATTTAGTGACTGAATCTGTTTTGACAAATCTAAATGACATATATTCGCTTGCATCTTCTCGTACAGTCTGGAGCTCCAATGAACGGTACGCCTGCATTCACATGTTATCACATATAAGGAAATAGGAAACTACGAATACACCACATTTGTCGTTCTAAGTACATGTCAGTCTGCTTTAAAGCTACAGACAGCAGCAAAATGTTCGTTTAATATTTGCTAGAGCAAATCCTACACGCAGCTTGTTTGTAACAGACTGCGCCCCTGCGTTCCTCTTTTGATAGTGTAAACGGCATTGTGACGAAGATAGACTGCTTTTCCGTTTCTGCTAGTCTGTACCTACCGCATTGTTCTTTCGTCGGCAGGAAATATCACTCGCAGCCTAGTGGAACATCAAAATTCTTGATGAACTGTTTCGAAATATAAAAAAATATAACTAAAGGAATGTCTTTAAATGAACTGTTCCCAAGTAAGTACACGTAATATTATCATGAAAGGAACGTTGCATTCATTTGCGCATGTGGTCTCATTGGTTGAGCCTGGTGGCCTAGTGGCAAAGCGCGTGCCTAGAAGTTGGAAGGTCGTGGTATCGAATCGCGTTCGGCTCACGAGAAATTTCACTCTGCCTTTAACATAAGCGTCACCTTTCAACGATGTGAACATTCGCCGAAAACGACTGGTGGTTCGCATTCAACGTTACACTATTAAGTCCCTTTTCCCCCTGTAGTATTGCTGAGGTAGGTTAGGGACACAGAAATCGCTGAAGTGGCGGACAATCGAAAGACTTGCACCACACCACTCAGCCACACTGATTTATAATTATGGCCCCATTAAAGAAAAACAGAAACGAATTTTGATAGAGTTAATCTTTCCGTCATCGATTACTTTTTTCCGTCTAATACCACCCTAGTCCATCGCTGCATGACTTAAAGAGTGAATCTGAAATTTGTTCCTGTTGATAGCAACCTCACAGTGTGCCGTTAGACCACTCGGTGCGCCTTGACAGCGGCATCAGCTCTTTCGGTTCAAGCATACAGGAAAAACGCGTTCACTGTAATAGCTCCACTCTAATGCAACGATTATAATCATTCAGATATCTCGTTAAACGAAACACCTGATTTTGGCCATAGGTGAACCATTAGCGTTCACGTTATCCGCACCATGAAAATCCCTTGAGGTAGGCGCATATCGAAGCAGTTTTCTTGTGCCTTTTTTGCTTTTTTAATGTCATATCAGCAACAGAGAGCACAGTATTATTATTTATATAGCCTTCTCGTACTATTTCTTGCCTTGCTTTTATTTATGACGTAAGAAAGTTACTGTGTTACAGGATTAGTATAACACTCTCATGCATTGCTTGTGTTGTATAGAGAAAGTGAAGGCTTCTGGGGCAAGTTTAGAGCAGTGACTTTTTGTCACTCTCCCTTCTCAATAGGCTAGTTTTTGCTTGTTACAAGCCCCTCTGTTGCTTACCGAGTAGAGAATGGCTGCAGTCGTTTGAAAACACCACCATTACAACTCGACTCTTTTGATATTCATGATGGATAAAGTGACGAGCGTTTTCCTTAGTGCTTGTTCAGACCTGCTGTACAAGCCGTTTCTCTCGAAAATGTGTGTCCGATCTGGTTCCGGTAAAATGCGTCTAAGGCAAACCGATAGGGGCGAATTTAATGGTTACCTGTAAGCTGTTTCGAAATGAATTAAACGAACTCAGCTTGATTTCCATGATGGATAAACTGACGACCCATGTTCCTTAGCGCCGTTTATACTGGGTGCTTCGGACTTGTTGTAAAGGCTGTTTTTCTCAAAAATGGTATGTCCGATTTTTTCGGATGAAATGTGGCCTATGCAAACCGATAGAAGCGAATTTAACGATGTGCCTTACGCTACCTGTAAGCTGCTTACACCAACTTAACTACAGAATTTGGAATAGCAATATAGTACAAACTTAGTACCTTTGAGTAGAGAGTTCTATAAATTGACCATTTCATGTGGCACTGATTCGATACCTTGAAAAAAACTGCTGGAGCTGATGATTCGAGCAGAGTTCAAGAAAGAATTTTAAAAAAAGTTAGGACAAGAGATGTGCTTTCAAATACGAAGGAAAACGTTTTCTGTGATTTTCTGCTCTGGACAAGCTTTAATTTTCCATTTCCCCACTTATAAAAAGTTATTAATAGGGATTTTTTTTTCCTGTTTTGATTTGCGATACTCTCGAAATGCTTTCCGCGTTCTTCTAAGCACAGCCCGTTTGCGCACTGTAAGTACTCACAAGTACCTCTCCATCTATTGGCGGTAATCTTTCATCTCATCTTTCATTATATGGCAATGTCTTTGAAGCGTCCCGAAAGAAGTAATCGAAGGAGCTAAGTCACTTGCATTTTTCTATCGATTTACAAAACAGTCACGCCTAGCCACTTAATAATGTGCCACCTGTACTCTAGCCGCAACTCATTAACAACTATGTTGCTAATAGGACATCTTTCAGCTATTGTGTAAATGATAATTTGATTAGACTGAGTCCGCAGCAGACATCTATCATCTAGACATACTGGACTCTTTGTGACGTAACCATTGATGGTTTTTTTCTTCTGACCTTTAGTGAACATTGTAGATAGTTACTTCGCTATTCGATCTCAGGTGAAATATTGGAGACATTGCACGAGCTTGGATTGGGAAAGCTTGAGGAAAGAAGTTGTTTTCTTTCTTTTTCGTAAGAACCAACCTGTGATTTGCGTTAAGCAATCTAGGGAAATCACGAAAAATCTAAACACGGATTCCCGGACGGAGTTTTATGCTGTCGGCTATAGTCCGCAGTCTCACTCCCTCCACCAGATTTGAAGTCTCCTCATCAATCCATGTTATGCAATTTGGAAAGTACAGATTCTGATTTAGTAAACAGTTGCGGCAGACGATTCCAGTCTGTAAATCAGATGCGCATAATGACTGATGAACACAAACGTAATAAAGACGTACAACACAATGATGTGAAATTCTGTATAACGTAATACAGTTCACCCCAGAAGACTGTGCGAGAAGATGTCAACCAAGATTTATTGCTCCCAGAATCTACGAGTTGGCTCTAATGCGTCTACTGACTTGCTTGATGCGATTGTGTTCCATTTTCAAATGGGCATTATGGCTGAAAAACATGTCGCGAGCAACTTGTTTTTTTCTTCTTCTTCTTCTTTTTTGGTAGTCAGTCCTGTGACTGATTTGATGCGGCAGGCCTGAGCCAACCTAACCATTTCAGAGTAGCACTAGCAAACATCCTCAATTACCTGCTGGATGTATTCCAATCTCTGCCATCCCCTACAGTTTTTACTCTCTACAGGTCCCCTCTAGTACCATGGAAGTTATTCCTTGGTGTATTGTCCCATCTCCTATCGCCTTGCCCCTTCTTCTCGTCAGTGTTTTCCATATGTTCCTTTCCTTGCCCATTCTTCCTCGCCCATTCTTCCTCATTCCTTACCTCACCAGTCCATCTAATTTTCAGCATAATTCTATAGCATCTCACCTCAAATGCTTCGAGTCTCTTCTTTTCTGTTTTCACACAGTCCATATTTCACTAGCATACAGTACTAGTCAGCTTTTTTTTTAGGTCCTCCTAGCTTCATCCAGCATATGTTAATCTGCTTCCAAGCTAGCACAATTCATTCGCTTCGTTCACTTTGTGTTCTCCAATTCTGACGTCAAGTTTATTGCAGGTCTCGTTTCTGCTTCGTTTCATTACTTTTGTCTGTCTTCGATTTACTCTCGACCCATATTCTGTACTCCTTAGACTGTTCATTCCATTCAACATATCCTTCAATTCTTGCTCACCTTATCTCACACATTATCAGCGAATCTTATCGTTGACAACCTTTCACCCTGAATTATAATCCCACTCGTGAACCTTTCTTTCATTTCCGACAGTGCTTATTCGATGTATAGAAAGACTACACCCCTGTCTTATACACTTCCGATCTGAGCACTTCGGTCTCGATCTCCCATTGTTATTTTTCCTTCTTGGTTCTTAACATATTGTATGTTACCAGTCTTTCCCTATAGCTTTTACACATGTTTTCCTGAGAATTTCTACAATGCTGCACCATGCTGCAATCTTGATATTGCGATAATTTTGGCAATTTCTCCAAGCGCTCTAAGGGTATCAAATGCCTCTGTGCTAGAATATGACATTACTAAACACTGCGAGGACTACCAAAGATAATTTTGACAGTGCAGTGCCAGATCAAATCTTGGCACACACAAAGAATGACAAAGGCCACCAGGAAACGAAAATTACGCACTCTGTTGTCAACAGTTCCACTCGCTACAGTTGAGCTGGCGCCGTGTGCTGCTGGGCGAGAACTTTTAGGTGGCGTCATAGAGTCGGTACAAAATAAAAATAAAATCACGAAAAATGTGCAGCTGTCACAGTTCTATTCAACGGTAATGATTTTGTGCCATGCTCCCATTTGAAATTCTAAAGTTGAGATTGTCTTTCCTCGTTTCCGACCAGCTTCCACAAAATGTAAGGTTTATTAATAAGCCATGGATCAATGGTAACGTGCCGCCTGGTCGAATAAATCACGTTTCTTGTTACGCCAGGTCGCTGGTCGTGTTCAGTTCGCCGTCATCCAGACAAACGGCTGTTCGAACCACTCACCACGCCATAGACGTAGATCGACTGGGCTATATTATGCTATAGAGGACAGTCACATGGGTTTACTTTGAACCGTTCGCAGTAATCGAAGCACCATGACAACATGACATGTGAACATTATTGCGGAACAGCTGCATGCCTTTGTGCCTGATGTCTTCCCCGATGGCGACAGTGTCTTCTAGCAGGACAACTGTCTCCGTCCAAGGCCAGAATCGTGGTTTGAGGAGCTTGATAGCGGACTAACGATGATGTCTTGACCCCTAAATTCATCTGATCTCAACCCAATGAATCACATCTGGGACGCTTTCGGCATCCTGCTCTGCGCCCAGAAACAACCTACCCTTAATTTGCGCGTATTGAGTGACCTGTGCATAGACGTATGGTGCTACACACTTCCGGAAACCTACCAAGTACTTGTCGAACCCATCCCACGCAGAACCGCCGCTGTATTGTATTCCAAAGATGGATCAACACACTATTAAGAAGCCGGTCATGACGTTTTGGTTCATTTGTGTGGTATGTTTTCCTAAATCACATTTTGCCAGAAACAGGATTTTTCAGGGAAAAGGGCCAGTGCGGTAGATCTGAAGTATCCTGTGTAAGCACAGCCGAGAAAGTGCGACTTGTTGCAAGTGCTTTTGCACACCTTAATGTTCTTTGGAAATTTGTGGTAAGGTTCTATGGGACCAAACTGTTAAGGCCATCGGTCCTTAGAATTACACACTACCTAAACTAACTTAAACTAACTTACGCTAAGGACAACACAAACACCCATGCCCGAAGGAGGACTCAAACCTCCGAGGGGGGGCGACCCGGCGAACCGCGAGAAGTCGCCCGGACCGCGCGGCTATCCCGCTCTGCCGCCTTAATGTCTCAGATATATTTCTATGAGGAAATGTGAAGAGCGAACCTTATGTCACCTCACGGGATCCAAAAATGGACTGATGGTATGAATTTTCGGAACTTTTGAACGAAACTAACGCAGACCTCAAACGGTCAGAACAGGTCGGCAGTGACTGCTAGAACGGAACACCCTCCGCCAAGCACCGAATGGTGGTTTGCGGAGTATGTATGCAGACGTAGACGACATGTAATCGGGTTTCAAGCTAGATAGTGACGCAGTCAGTGAAATAATCACGAGCTTAACATAAAGAATGAATGCGTCATCCATTTCAATTCTTTGCGTCTTTTCCTCAGTGCTTGTATAGCTTATCGTGTGATGCGTGAGTTTTGGTAAAAATATGATTATTAATTCAATATTGCACACAGAAACGTAACAGAACCCGTTCATGTGATAATCAAAATATAACCTTCGCTGTTCTACTCGATACTTTTTGGGCACGGGAGCACAAGTGCGCAATGGACACTTCGGAGCGGACAAGATTCTTTGGCAGAAAAAAACTGTCTTCTCTGCTGTATCTGTCATCGATAAGAGTTTGCCGCATACAGATTCTGACTCACTTCATGTCATTACAACTTCCATATCGGCCAATAGGTCAACATACAACGCATGAGTATTTGAAACAATAAATAGTTGTTACAGTTTAAGGCATGCTGTAGCTTTTAAACTATTCATATTCTTCACGACCATTGAGTATGTACTGTAGCAATTACTTTTCTGTCTGTTTCTTCTACAAGAGGCTCGAGCTTCATTTTTTATTTGTTTATGTTTTTTCAGCGTTTCTGTGATTTGCATGCCGTTTTTATGTGATTTGCGTAAATATTCGTGCTTGTGTCGTCGCGTTTAATTGTTTATACTGTGTCTCTGAGGTAGGGAATCAGCCTTATATTCTTCTGACAGGATGCAGGAAACTGCCCAGAAATAACGTGCAGATTAGCCAGTTCAGCGAACCACATGACTGGTTCAACTCTTTTGTTTCGCCATCTACCGGTCTATGCGTACGCTATAAGAGCAGCTTCTGCGAAACATAACCTCAATCTCGTGTAATTTAACTCCAGTGGAGTCGCACCGAATGGCTCCATGGCTGGACCCTTCTTGCGTAATCACTAGCTGCATTTCGTATGGGTATCAAAAAGGCGTAGTTCTGCTAACTAGCGTTACGTCCCTGTGCATTTCATGTGCAGTCTCCTGATCTTTTACTTATCGTCTGCTGTACTAGACCGCTACGGTCGCAGGTTCGAATCCTGCCTCGGGCATGGATGTTTGTGATGTCCTTAGGTTAGTTAGGTTTAACTAGTTCTAAGTTCTAGGGGACTAATAACCTCAGCAGTTGAGTCCCATAGTGCTCAGAGCCATTTGAACCATTCTGCTGTACTAGGAAAAACAGAGTATACCGCAAGTAGTTACTCGTATATGACTTCCTAACTTTTTTTAAACCATTGCATAATGTGTGCTTAGGGTACTTGACAGTGTTCGTATTCTTTTGACTCGCAGCAGCTTGTCGGGAAAGCACTTGTCGCTCATGAATCCGTGTGATAGGCTCCGTGCCAAGGTCAGTGACAAACTTCATGTAAATAACACTCACAAAGCTTTAACGTTGCCAACTCTTGCGCGCGCGCGCGTGAGCTCACACACACACGCGCGCGAGCAGAAAAAGAGACAGACAGATAGACAGATACATACTCTAAGGTGACAAAAAGTCATGCAGTAGCGATATGTACATATACAGATGGTGGTGGTATCGCTATACAAGGCATAAAAAGGCATTAATGGAGCTGTCATTTGTAATCAGGTGATTCATGTGAAAAGGTTTCCGACGTGATTACGACCGCACGACGGGCTTTAACTGATTTTGAACGCAGAATGGTAGTGGGAGCTAGACTCATGAGATATTCCGTTTCCGAAATCGTTAGGGAATTCAATATCTTAAGATCCACAGTGTCAAGAGCGTGCCGAGAATACCAGATTTCCAGCATTACCTTTCACCACGGACAACGCAGTGGCTGACGGACTTCACTTAATTACCGAGAGCAGAGGTGTTTGCGCAAATTTGTCAGTGCTAACAGATAAGCAACCCTGCTTAAAATAACTGCAGAAATCAATGTGCAATGAACGACGAACGTATCCGTTAGGACAGAGCGGCGAAATTTGGCGTTAATGGACTGTCGCAGCAGACGACCGACGCTTGTGCCTCTGCTAACAGCACAACATCGCCTGTGGTGCCTATCCAGGGCTCGTGACCATGTCGGTTGGACCCTCGACAACTGGAAAACCGTGGCCTGTCCAGATGAGTCCTGTTTTCATTTGGTAAGAGCTCACGGTAGGGTTCGAGTGCGGCGTAGACCCAATGAAGTCATGGACAGAAGTTGTCAACAAGACACCGTGCAAGCTGATGGTGGCTCTATGATGGTGTGGGCTGTGTTTATATGGAATGGACTGGTTCCTCTGGTCCGATTGAACTGATCACTGACTGTAAATGGTTATATTCGGTTACTTCTAGACCATTTGCAGCCATTCGTGGACATCCTGTTCCCATACAATGATGACATTTTTATGGACGGCAATGAGCCGTGTCACCAAGCCACAATTGTTCACGGTTGGTTTGAAGAGCATTACGGACAAATGAAACGAACGATTTGCAATCCAGATCGCCCGCCATGTATCCCATAGGACATTTATGGTACATAATCGAAAGGTCAGTTCGTGCACAAAATCCTGCACTGGCAGCACTCTCGCAATTATGGACACCTGTAGAGGCAGCATGGCTCAATATTTCTGCAAGAGGCTTCCAACGACTCGTTGAGTACATGCCAGGTCGAGTTGCTGCACTACGCTGGGCAAAAGAATCTCCGACACGTTACTAAACGGTATCACATGACGGTTGTCACCTCAGTGTATTTGTAAAGGAGTGTTCTCCTAGTATTTGTAACCCACGCTATATGTGAAAGGAAGAGCAGATGAAATACGATGGCATATCGAAAGATTTTTACTTATTCAATTACCATGTAATTAATTAATTCAACAACCAAACACTAGGAACTCCTTTTCCCAAAAGGTTCCTCTTTAACAGTTATGAACTTTCAGATTATTTCCAATCAGCAACAACTAGTGTTAGCATAGTCACGTGACGTCATTCAACAAACTAAAATAAAATACAAAAGACCATTCATCTACAAAAAATTCTACTCTGTTAACTTTCACTTGTTATACACTATGTGGTCAAAAGTATCTGGACACTCCCAAAAACATACGTTTTTCAGATTAGGTGTATTGTGCTGCCCTTTACTGCCAGATACTCCATATCATCGATCTCAGTAGTCATTAGACATCGTGAGAGAGCAGAATGGGGCGCTCCGTGGAACTCACGGACTTCGAACGTGGTCAGGTAATTGCGTGTCACTTGTGTCATACGTCTATACGCGAGATTTCCAGACTCCTAAACATCCCTAGGTCCACTGCTTCCGATGTGATACTGAAGTGGAAACGTGAAGGGACACGTACAGTACAAATGCGTACAGGCCGACCTTGCCTGTTGACTGACAGAGACCGCCGACAGTTGAAGAGGGTCGTAATGTGTAATAGGCAGACGCCATACATCTATCCAGACCGTCACACAGGAATTCCAACCTGCGTCAGTATCCACTGGAAATACTATAACGTTTAGGCGGGAGGTGAGGAAACCAGGATTTCGTGGTCGAGCAGCTGCTCATAAACCACACATCACGCCACCACATCGCTTGGTGTAAGGGGCGTAAACATTGGACGATTGAACAGTGGAAAAACGTTGTGTGGAGTGACGAATCAACGTACACAATGTGGCTATCCGATGGCAGGGAGTGGGTATGGCGAATGCCCGGTGAACGTCATCTGCCAGCATGTGTAGTACCAACAGTAAAATTCGGAAGCGGTGGTGTTTTGGTGTGGTCGTCCTTTTAATGGAGGGAGCTTGCACCCCTTGTTGTTTTGCGTGGCACTATCACAGCACAGGCCTACATTGATGTTTTAAATACCTTCTTGCTTCCCACTGTTAAAGAGCAACTAGGGGATGGTGATTGCATCTTTCAACACGATCGAGCACCTGTTTATAATGCACGGCCTGTGGCGGAGCGGTTACACAACAATAACATCCCTGTAGTGGACTGGCCTGCAGAGTCCTGACCTGAATCCTATAGAACACCTTTGGGATGTTTTGGAACGCCGACTTCGTGCCAGGCCTCACCGAACGACTTCAATACATCTCCTCAGTGCAGCACTCCGTGAAGAATGGGCTGCCATTCCCCAAGAAACCTTGCAGTACCTAACTGAACGCATGCCTGAGACAGTGGAAGTTGCTAAGGGTGGGCCAACACCATATTTAATTCCAGCATTACCGATGGAGAGCGCCACGAACTTGTAAGTCACTTTTAGCCAGGTGTCTGGTTACTTTTGACCACATAGTGTGTTATAAAAGTCACTGTCTTGGTCACAGGCTACTTTATTAAACTGATACATGATTTGCAGCCACCATCAGATCTAATGTTTACAGCATTGACGTGTAGGCGCATGTTAAATAATTCTGATGATTGATTGAAAGCCAAAAGTGGTAATCAATTTAATAAAGAATCCTGTGGTCAAAACATTGACTTTTATAATCTAATTTGGTATAAATGTCACAGGTCTCTTCCACATGTCCAAACGCCCTCATTTCGTGCTTTTACTTGTCGTTGGAGAACGAGAAGCAGTCATATAGCGAGATGTCTTGTGAACAACGTAGTGAGCCAGCATTTTATGATTACACATAAATGTTTTTTCAGTAATACATCCAGAATTTAGCTTCTTCTCTAACCCTGCAAGCAGACCTGTACATGATAACCTATAACATATTTTCCTCCTCGTTTCCTTGCGATACTAGTGTTGCAGGACGGCAAGAGCGTGAATCATCTTCGAAGGACCCCTCTTCCAAAACACAATACTTAAATTTTAGCCTATCACCTTAGCACGGACACTCTCATAAATGCGTTAAAAAAACCAATAGTACCCTTCTACATCAGTCCTTGTTTCTAATCCCTTTTTTCCCACACAGGGTGACCCAGGAGAAATGGCAGATATCTATGGATATGACAGGATTGCTCGTTTGAAACAAAACTTCGTAAGGACATGTATTCTATTCCGAATTGTTTCTGAGATAGAACACATTTAATGTACATTTATTTGCTTTTGAGCTAGTGGCGTACACGTACATATCTTACCCAATCAATCTCTTTGACGTTTTATTCTAGTCCAACTTACAGGTATTCTTCCAAGTTCCCATTTTTCTTCTCAACGTGTAGTTCAACAGCATGTGTAGGAACAATAACACTTGTCGAAATGGTGCAGTGTGGTCTTACTGCCAGCACTGTACATCAGCTGTAATGTGACACGTACGATAATGCTTAGAGGTGAAATTGTTAAAAATTAGTATTTTTCAGTTTGTAAAACACATGTTGTAATGTTTACGAACTATTGCACATATGTAAACTTGACAATATATTAAATAATACAAAAAATAAATAAGAACAAATATTAACCGTATTCCATCTCAGAAACCGTTCGGAATAGGACATAAGTTTACACGAAACTTTTTGCTTCCTGCTATATCTCTGAATGTTGGTCACTCGTCCTGGAACACTCTGAATGTCATACGAAAATCATACTACGAAAAATTCATCTTGGAATAAGATTTGTCTGTAAATGATTCTATTACATCTTTCCTATTTCCAGCGGAATATTCGGTTATTATCAATAAGATGTGTGGACCAACGACTAACTCATTGTCACATATTGAAAAATACGGTTTTGGTGTGATTTCTGTTTTCTATACTGCTATTGCTTAAAACTTATTGCATGTTGGTTTTCGTCCTGGAATCTTCCACCGAAGATCCCTATAAGAAAGCTAACAAGCAACGTATCAGCAAGTGCTCACGAAAGATTTAGCAGTTTTTACAGCTGACTGATACACTGGTCCGATATTAACATATATTTACACTGGAATTTTAAAACGTTTTTCATCTCAACTACATTTAGGCTAGGTGCTTCTCTTCTTTCTACATATATAATTTAAGTTATAGTCAACTTCATCATCATTTTACGCAATATATTTTCTAAAACATATCCACTCATGCAGCAAGGTCTAGCATCAGATTGTGAGAGCAGGAAAATGTACAGCTGTGCAGTTCACTGTAGTAAGCTTTAACTACACTGAGGTGACAAAGTCATCCGTTAGCGATACGCACATACAGAGATGGCGGTAGTATTGCTTACACAAGGTATAAAGGGACACTGCCTTGGCGGAGCTCCCATTTGTACTCAGGTGATTCATGTAAAAAGGTTCCCGACGTGATTGTGGCCGCACAGCGGAAATCAACAAACTTTGCACAGGGACTTGTAATGGGAGCTACACGCATGGGACATTCCATTTCGGAAATAGTCAGGGAATCCAATATCCCAGAGATCCATAGTGTCAAGAGAGTGCCAAGAATAACAAATTCCCGGCATTGCCTCTCACCACGGACAATACTGTAGTCAACAGTACCTTCAGGTGTGCCCAAGGGAAGCGTGTTCGGCCCCTTGAGACATCACTCAGCGACCGCGAGCAGTGGCGCTTGCAAAGTGTTGTCAGTGCTAACAGACAGGCAACACTGCGTGAAATAACCGCAGAAATGAATGTGGGACGTGCCACGAACGTATCCGTTAGAGCAGAGTGACGAAATTTGGCGTCGGTGGTCTACGGCAGCTGACGACTGACCTTTACTAACAGCATGACATTGCCTGCAGCGCCATTCCTGGGTTCACGACCATATCGATTTGTCCCTAGACAACTGGAAACCCGTGGTCTCGTCAGACGAGTCCTGATCTCAGTTGGTAAGAATTGATGGTAGCGTTCGAGTGTGTAGTAGATCCCCCGAGGCCATGGACCCAAGTTGTCAACAAAGTACTGTGAAAGCTGGTGGTGGCTCTGTGATGGTGTGGGCACTGTTTATATGGAATGGACTGGGTGGTCTGGTCCAACTGAATCGAGAATTGACTGGAAATGGTTATATTCGACTACCTGGAATCCATTTGCAGCCATACATGGACTTCATGTTCCCAAACAATGATGTCATGTCACTGGGCCACAATTGTTCACGACTGGTTTGAAGAACATTATGAACAATTCGAGCAAATGATTTGGCCATCCAGATCGCCTGGCATAAATCCACTGAACGTTTATGAGACATGATCGAGAAGTCAGTTCTTGTACAACATCCTTCATTGGCAACACTTTCGCAATTATGGACCGCTGTAGAGGCAGCAAGGTTCAATATTTCTGCAGGGGACTACCAACGACTTGTTGACTCCAAGCCACGTTCAGCTGCTGCACTAGGCCGGACAAAAGAAGGTCCGATACTGTATTAAAAGGTATCCCCTGACTTTTGTCTCCTCAGAGTACATTATTAATGAGTCACCTGCCGCTAGTTGTGTCAAATAGACATGTCAGAAAGAGAAGTGAAATATACAGAATAGTCCAGAGCTCTGAAACACGCTTCTAAAACATAAACAGGGGGACAAACAGAAATTGAAAGCAAAGTAGTATGAAACGGGACAGGGGGGAAAACCTGAGGGTCTCGTTTACTAACTACAGATCAATTGGAATGAAAATAAATCTAATCTAACATGCTGGCCATTTTGAAATCTGCCATCTTGGATAGAGAATTATCAGAGAAAAATAATGACGCCTCTCATCTGAGCATAGCTTTATCACTCTCGTGTTATGACCGATGTTTCTCTCTTACAGGTGGAGTGAAAGTAGTTGGCGTTATCATATAATTCGAAAATGAATAAAGTTATGCTCAAATAAATACACCACTGTTTTCTTTTCTGTGTAATTATCTATTAGTCTGATATTTCACATGACCTCCATTCCATTTGAAATTCTTTGAAGAAGGCGGCTTCCAAACCCACCATGTTGGTAACTTACCTTCACGGGTTTTCCCCCCTCCCGATCCTACATAACTTGATCGAGCATGCCTCACCTCAGAACCTCATTTCTGCCCGTACCTCTTTCACCTTGCGTTACTGGAAACCCTGGGAGAAAGTATATGACGAAAACGTCATTGTAACACTTAGTACAATGGGTAAATACGTCTGCCAATCTTTCTTTTTCACTACAGTACTTTATCTCAAACGAACCTTCTTCATATTTCTCACTACCATAGTGGAATTTCGCATCTATATCTTTGCTTTGTTAAACTAAATCTTCTGATTTGATCATTAGAATATACTCTGATTGTCTACATAAAGAATGGTCTTCACTTCCCTTCTGGACAGCTCTTGTAGCAGGGTCTTGATGTGTTTTACTTCTTTGGTATGCTCTGCCAGGGAAATGTAATCTACTTCAGTTGGTGAAGTAGCTACAACACCTTGTGTCATGGGACATCAACTAATGTTAACCATCTACTTGAAAAAACATACATTTATGTGGAACAACACTGCCCATAGCAGTGACCTCTTTTCTAAACAAATAGTTTCTTGAAATTTATATAAATACAAGAATTTTTGCTTATAGGATAATTTCTTGTCTAACAATTTACAAATTTCAGACACAAGACTGATGTAGTTGACAGATGCTTAAGTACATTACCCAGCACCTATGATCTCTTGAAAGACAGCTGGACCCATAAAGGTGCTGCCATACAGGAGTGTGGGAATAGATCCACCCACATCTTACAGTTTTCTCCCTAGATTTCTCATCACATACTCCAATGAAAAGGTAACTTCCTGTCTAGCTTTCACATCAAATCCTGACACATTGTTTTATGTACTAAGTATGCTGCTCAATATCTCCCTCAAATCACGAGGCATATGTTTTGCCTATCTATATCGAAAAAATAAGTATTCAGATTTATGTCAGAATGGATTAAAAAGTGTTCACACATATGGAACATTAATAAACAGAGTTTAATGCAACGAAAAAACGAACTAGTAAGGTAATATACACATATATATCTCAAAGTAACACTTACTTAGATAATCAGATGAAAAGAAATTATGTGCACAAGCATGACAAGTTGGACTGCACTGAGGCAGTATCCAACAAATGCCTACAAAATGAGTTATGGACCACAGTGCATGTGCTGACATAAGAATTCTGTGTTGACATACACATGTGTTTGGTTTGCACATATGAAATTTAAAGATACTTTTAATAATATTTACAGTACACATGAGTAAAATGAGTCTTCACCAAATTTTATCACACCACCTATGACTTTACCAAAAAGAGTTCCTGACAAATTAATCACTTTCTGCAGAGTACACAAGAATAATAATAATATTCAACACTAATAGCATTTTAAAATAAGAAATTATCATTAGATATTTAATGGCATTGTCACATTTCAAAATTGTAAAAGATCTACCCATTTAGTCACATGGTATATATGTATCAAAATCTAGAGCACAAATCTATTACATACCCGAATTATATAGTGGTATGAACCTGCAAATATAGTATGGCATAGACTTAAACTCAGTCTATAAACGAAACAGAAGTTTAGCAATCACATCATCTTACATACTACATTTTTGACAAAGGAGAAAAAAATGGATACTTATGGATCATGTCTATAAGCTTTCAGTTCAGTAATATTGCGTAATCCAAACAACTTCTATTAGGATGCGGATTTTCAAGAATTTTGAATGGTCCTATACAGTGGTGGATATAAAAACTTTGCGCCCCTAGGCAGACCACATTATATGCACCCCCCCCCCCCAAAAAAAAACTTTTTTAATATAATAACTATTACCCGATCGCTTCACAGTTTCCGTTTTGTGTGGGAGATCTGTTAGCTGTTTCCGTACTCTGCTATTCATTGTTCTGGTGGACGTGTCAGCGGTGTAGTCGCGCTCAATCAAAATGTAATACGGTTCCTGAAATGTACGTGGTGTATGGCAGCGGATATAACAAACTTAAAACTGCATTGTGTTAACACATGCTTCTGTCGAAAGGCAACATAAACGAACACAAGGAAAATAACTTTTCTTTTGTAGCCTAAAAATTCAGCAGAGCGTGTAGGAGACAACGGATATTTGTTATACATTCCGTTTTAATATGTTCTTTTACGTGATACCGTTGAAAATGAAAATAAAAAAGTACTTTTACAGAGATGCGTTCAAAATTAAAATCAAACTGTCATTTAACGACCTAATAACTTAAATGTGTAGCAGACAAAAAAACACGTTCGGTATTAATACATGAATCTATAAGAAACCGTAAGAAATGAAAATGAAATAGAGATTTCGGTGCACGAACTAATAACTAAATACAAACAAATACAGAACTGGATTTGCGATTACATAATTTTACAGACTAGAGTGGAGAAACCAAATTTGTTTTAGAATCTAATAGTTAATGTGTAAAGCATTAGGGTCCATGTAGCTAGATGCTGCATAATAAGTGTACACAATAACTTTAATACAATATGTAAGAGCTGAACAGTTTTGTACTGCAGCTTCTGCTCTCACCATAGCTCTTTCTAACGGTATTCGCAAAGCTTTTACTTATTTATCGACAGAACTGAATTACGTTATTTATTAACACCTTTTCATCTGAGCTTACTACGAATATTTCCGCGGTAACTATACATTCCAACTACAGTATAAGTTGACTGTTCACCGCAGAGCGGCCTGGGTCACGGGTATTGTTTCGTATGGTCTGGCGCCTTCGGGCATGTCTACACGTAAATGAAGTTTAGTTCCGCGTTCTGCCATCTGTAGGTAATACATAGTCTTTAAATCCAATGAATGTGTCCTAAGTTATAATAAAAATCACATTATAATCTTAAATTTTTATAACTAATGAGAATAAATAAACAAACTCACCAGTCGGCAAAGTTTGCGTCTGGCTTTGATGGCAGAAAACTCGCTGCTCATATCTTCATAGTTCAGACGGTTATCAGTTAGGAGGTCGGCTTCAATGTGAAGAATGGACAACGCGTTCAATCTCTCCCCAGACAACGTAGAACGTAGGTACGGTTTCAGTCTTGTAAGAGCCGAAAACGAGCGTTCTGCTGAACAATTTCTTAAGTGCCATGCATAGAAATATTCTAAGAGCAATGTCAATATTCGGAAACACGAACTATAACCTCTCTCTTCGTAAAAATTTACTCATTTCGACTGGTATGTCGCTGAGATGATTTCAAAAGTACACATTCACTAGGGAAGGAAGGCTCTAAATCAGTAAAAATATGACGCTTGGAGTTTTGCTGCACATTCAGCAATATAGTCATGTGAACTGTTATTAAGGTTACTGAAAACTGTGAAGGAGTCCAACAGTGTTCTGTAGCTTCCTTCCTCCTCACTAATTCGGCGTACAAGTCGTCGAGTACTGGGAGAAATGTTTCGACTCTAAATTTTTCCCTTCGTCAGAAAAACTTCTTCAGAGTCTGCTTCTTCGTCGTCACGAAGTTTGCGTTTTCGTTAACTTTTATAGGTCCACTCATAGTCTCTTATCAGTCACTATCTCCATGAATTTATTTTCATAATAATCGAACATGCCACGAACAGATGCAGTAAATCTTACAAGTGATTCACATAATTCATGCTCTATTTTAGTATTAATATTTTCACTTTGTAATGTCAGATTTACACTATTAAGTCTCTGGAGTATGTCCTCCAAACTTTCATCATGAATACTGTTTCTAGTCAGCTGAGTTGATTCAATAAAGCTGAAACCTCATTTCGCAAAAGTGGTTTTTTAACATTTTTTGACAATATGTGTGAGGGCATTAATAACGCCCTCCCAGTTTTCATTTAGACTTAGTCCGCCCCCGGTAGCTGAGTGGTCAGCGCGACAGACTGTCAATCCAAAGGGCCCGGGTTCGATTCCCGGCTGGGTCGGAGATTTTCTCCGCTCGGGGACTGGGTGTTGTCCTAATCATCATCATTTCATCCCCATCGACGCGCAAGTCGCCGAAGTGGCGTCAAATCGAAAGACTTGCACCAGGCGAACGGTCTACCCGACGGGAGGCCGTCGTCACACGACATTTCCATTTATATAGACTTACACCCGCTTCCTCTCTTCCTGACCAACGTGTTTTTTTATAAGTTTTTTAACGTTTTACTTCCTGATTTCATGAAAGAAAGACGTCTATCCCAACGCTGTGTAAGAGCAGAGGAAGAATTATAAAGATTTTGTGCTACATGGAAAAATGAACATGCTTCTCGACAACAGCTTGCAGCACTAGTGACTACTAAATTCAAAGAATGTGCTGCACAAGGCACATAACGCACTTTCGGATTTCTTTCTTTAATTCGTGCCTGCAAACCAATGTAGGTTCATGACTGCTTTCGTTGTGATATGACTGGCCTCTACTGTCAGTAATATCAGTGGAATTTGTAGACATGACTTTTAGTACGGCCTCACCTAAGTTTTCGGACTTGTGTCCTGGGTTTGGTAAAAACAGAAGAAAACGTTCAACAGGTTCACCATTCTCGTTCACATACCATAATATGAAAGATAATTGATCAATGTGTGAAATGTCTGCAGGAGAATCTACAATTACAGAGAAATATTTGGCCTGTTTTATTTCACTCATGGTAATTCTTTTTATTCATTCGCAAAGAAACTATATTATTTCATCATAGATTGTTGAAGAAAGATAACCTGTACGTCCCTGCCCTGGCTTTCCACATCGTTCAATGTGCTCTGCAAGAAAAGGATCAAACTCGGCTATAAGTTCAAGAGACATCATAAATTGACCATTGTATGGTAAATGGAATCTTTCAACTTGTCTACCTAGGGAAAGTCCACCACTTGTTAGTTTCTCCACTCCTGCAAACACCTTTTTCAACACCCTGCGCCAGTACAAAATGGCTCTAAGCACTATGGGACTTAACATCTGTGGTCATCAGTCCCCTAGAACTTAGAACTACTTAAACCTAACTAACCTAAGGCCATCACACACATCCATGCCCGAGGCAGGATTCGAACCTGCGACCCTAGCGGTCACGCGGTTCCAGACTGAAGCGCCTAGAACCGCACGGCCACACCGGCCGGCTGCGCCAGTACATCTTTACTGTCTCAACATATGACTTCAAATGGTTATCTATTGTTCCAAGTGACCTTTTTTTTTGTTAAGAGTGATAACTAAGAATTTTTATGTTCAAGTGAATTCTCATGACGAGATAAAATATTAGAAATATTTTTCCAATCTGCAACACCATTAGCAGCAATCGCGGCCTTACCTCCGAACAATTTACATGGTCCGCAAAAAGCAGCACTGATGCAGGAGTATACTAGAAAATCACGCAAAGTTGCTTCACCATTTAAACGTTTACTGTAAAATCCATTTCTGTTCAAATATCTGGTTTTATCACCTATAATTTTGATTTACACCACGTTACCTTGTAAGAGAAGGTCGATTGTTGTTTAGTTGACACACCATTCTGCAGGATCATCACTAATGAGGTTATTTCTTTTTGTATGCCTGACTCAACACTTAGTTTTTTGTGAAACTCGAAATCAGGAACAATTTGCTTTCCTTCATTTTTAACCTTTGTTTCGTCTGTATTTACTTCTTTTACAACAGTTGCAGTGCCAGAAATATCACCCGTACTACTTGAACTCGACGACAAACCAGAAACATTTTTTAGAAAAAAATTATCTACTCCGCCAAGCGTTTTTAGAACATTGGCGTCTCGTTCTTACCTTTCCTTCTATAATTTTCGAAATGCCGCCCCACTTATTTTTGCACTTTTCCTTTTTTTCACTGTTGTTCATGGTAACGTGCTTACAAAATTGTCAACCAACAGTCAAAACAAAAGAAAAAAAAATTGTAAAAGGAAGGAAAGGAAGACCGTATCCAGTTCCAGTCGTACTACACCACACATGAGCACAAAGCTTTTTACTTTAAAAATGGCACATGAGCACAAAGATTTTTCCTTAAAACACGGAACGATGAACTGATCAACTCGCATTACTCGACGTAACTGTGCTATGAAAGGACGACAATTCAGAATAATTTAATTTCATTGTCAGCTGTTTCTCTGTTGTCAGTGAACAGTAGAAATACACCTGCCAGCTGGAATCCGTCTTGTAAAGAAAATTTGACAGTCCCGTTATTGGCTTCTGTTTCCCACGCCACCGGAATTTTAGCTGGGACGCAAATATGTTCTGAATATTCTTGACACTGCCTTTGTTAATTAAAACGCAAATAATTTTTACAATTTCTTGCAGTGAGGTGTGCTGGAATCACTCTTATCCCACTTATTCTTATAACATTTTAGTGGTTTCTGTGGGCAGAGAAGACAGACTGCAAAGTTTAAGTAGTATTGTTGGCAGTTGATATGGTTTGTTGTCATTTGTGTGAACACTGTTGTTATGTCTACACGCAGATGCACCTTTTGTTCCAACACAAAATAAAAATAACCTTTCCTCGAAGAAAAAAAGGTTACTGTAAACTGGGGTAACTTTGGCCCATTTTTTTCTTGTCTTTTCATATGTGGCAAGAAAACATAGGATAGTAACGTTGAGAAAATTTCAAATACTTTTTTCTAGCATAGTCAAAGACTTGAGCTATCATTTAATACAAATATTAAATTAAATGCATCACATCTATAGCTGTGGTACGATTTTTAAAAAAAGTGGGCCAATGTTACCCACACTCGAGGTTACTTTGACCCACTCAATCATTTCTTTAAAAAAAAGGGTAAAACTTTATTGGATCAAAGTAACCTTAATAAATATCTCTAGAGTAGACAAAGAGGAGCATGATGGACAAATAAAACACTTAATTTTGAAGAAAAAAACAGGAAATATTGAACTTTATTCATAATGAAATTCAATAAATTTACAGTAAATATGATGGCATACAATATTTTAGCATTTTACATTCCCTTTCAAGGTTATAAAATGATCTCCAGTGTTTACAAAGAGATTATCATATGTTAAAGCTACAGTACAGTATGCAGTTGAGACTCATTAAATAAATAACTGAAGCTCTGGCACCTGAAAGTAACCATGTTTGATTGGTTGTGGTGGATTGATAACTCTCACCAAATCCTCCCATGGATAAAATAGTTCATCTTTTCGTTCTGGCCACTTGTAATATGATTTTGTCTTTTCCATGCGATTTACATTAGCTCCTTCCTCACTCACCTCTGACACAATTCCCGGATATTCTTCATGATAGTGCAAAACCGTAACATATTCCCCAACTAATAATTTTCCATTTAAAATTGTTTGTTGCTGGACATCACCTTCCAAATCTGATAAAGTTTCAGAATCAGCATCAGATTCTAACATGATTGCATCCTCATTTTCTGAAGAATCTGAGTCGAAAAGAGTACTGCACAGTCTTCCCCTTATTCTTTTGATGCTATCAGCTATATCTCTGCTATGACATCGCTGTACAATGTCTTCTGGTGTTATACTTTCCCCTGCAGTAACATCAATTTTCCTTCTGCGTTTTCTTATTGATGTTCCACCTAATACACATTTTCGTTTGTCATGCAACATCTTTAAAAATGCGTCTCCCACAAGAGAGCTGTCAACAGTATGAAATCCTAGTAGTCACAAAAGTTGAGATTTATCTGTGGGATAAATGCCACACTTCTTAAAACCGGCTTTCAAATTTTCAGCCTGATTTTCTTCAAGTGCACCTAGAAATTTTGAAAGCATAGCAGGAAAAATATCTTTTTGGAGAATTGAGTAGGAATCGCTGTCGCAGGAGTCTTTCCACGATCTGAGAATATGTCTCCATGCCTGTTTCATGGAAGAAACAAATGCAACATCAAGTGGCTGCACCAAGTGAGTGGAATTTGATGGAAGGCAAATAAATTTGATGTCATGTTCTTGACACAAACTTATAAGTGATGGGCTTATATGAGATGAAACATTGTGTCCTATTAATACTTTTGTTCCTGGTAAACGACATAAGCGAGCCAACACAAGAGAATTAAACCAGTGTTCAAACACTACTCTATCAAACCATCCAGATTTTGTGCAATTATACTGTGCTCCCCAAGGTCCATTCTCCACCCAGGTACTCCACAAATGTTCAGCTTTGTAGACAACATATGGAGGGAGTATTTTTCCACCTGCACTGCCACAAAACATTAGAGAGATCGCAGATTTACTGTGGTTGCAAACAGTTTCAACATATTTCATGCCCCTTTTACATAAAACTTTATTAACGCCTGTGTCATCTGTCAAATTAGTTTCATCAAAGTTCCATATGTTGCCAGGAGGAATATCTTTCAGTGTAGTTTCTAGGTGGGTCAAATATTTGATCAGGTCATTTTCATTTAACATGGCTCTAACTTTTTAAATATTTTTACTCAAACTGGTAGTATGTTCACTATGTTTTTCAGAAATGATTTACACCCTTCATAACTTCGCACATTGTTTTTAAATTGCTCAACAGTAGCAGCTTTTCTTGAAAGGTACTTCTCCACTGTCATTTGAAAGTCAAATTCAGTGATTGGGTAAGCACACTCACTCAGCTGTATAAGGTGATGGACGAAACTTTGTTCCTCTGGATCATTAAATACTGTAGAATGTCCTATGTGTTTTTGATGTCATCCTTTTAGTTTATTTTTTATTGTACTGTGAGGAATTGAGAATGCAGCAGCAGCTCTTCATTGTGAAAGTTCACCTGACATTATCTGCTCAAGGCACTCTTCCAAAAATTCACATAGATTCGTAATCCAAGTTTTTTTGTATATTCTCTAGGCATTTTCAGACTATAAGATCTGAAACAAAAGATAAATACAACATTATTAACTACGAGATACAGATATATGCAAGATTCTTTTGGGTTATTTTGGCCTGGGCCAAAGTAACCCCAAATTCTACAAAAACGTGCACCATTTTACATAACATTTAATTACATTATCTAAATTGTATTTCACACAAATATTATCTAATAAAGGCAGAATGCTAAATTGCACTTACCTTATATTTAGCTTAACTGACATGCTCTCTCCAGGCAGAAGTTTTGTACATATAAAAGCCGCTAAAATTTTTACAGTCGATAAAAATTCCAGTGGTGCCAACACAATTTCACTTCGTGAAACTCACACCTTTTGTATCGTTCGTTTCACATTGTGAATGCATGCAGCCCTCTTAATTCCATGTTAGCAATGTTACTTCTGTGGGAAAAAAATGTTAAACTTTCTCCGACAAGTGGGCCAAAGTTACCCGCAAAGGGCCAAAGTAACCCCAACTTATGGTAGTTAAGAAGTTTAATATAAAATTTGGAATGCCACATACTATTCGATTGCAAAGAGTGGGAACTTTGACATTGTGCAGGCTACAGCACAATAACTGAGACAAATGAAAGTTGGTTTCTTCTTTTTTCCCAAAAAAAGCAACTAAGTAAATAAATAAATAAATAAAATTTTTAAACTGTTGTGAAGTGTATATCACACATTATTAGATATTCTGCTTATGTTCTTTTCATATAAACATGTGTTAAAAATGGAAAACATTACCAGAATCAACATGTTTTTCTAAATGGGTGTAATTAAATCGAAGCTCAGATATTGAAGACCACAGAACTTTCACATTAATTATAGTAATGGAGGACTGACTTGATACTTCCCTGTAATTTCTACAAGAAATTTAAGCAGAGCCGGGTTTTACATACTGAGGCCCACACATGTTACAGCATTTAGGAAACTGCTGTTAGTTTATCACAGTTTTTCAGGGGTCCCGATGTTTTCATGGGGAAAATATGGTAGGGTTAAGTAGAAGCCAACAATATGCTCCAAATAATAACGTTTCAAACACTGTATTGTAGATTGCCTTCAAAACATTTTCAACAATCATGAAGATGATACCAGACAGAAACCCAATGTTAAATTTCCTTTCAGTCACCAAGTGAGCTATGTATATTTTGAAGCTTGTATTGTCAAATTTTGTTCTTAAGGCTTATTTAAACTAACAAGTTGTTTAACAATATTGTCATGTAGAAGAAGGTGTAATTAGATGAATGACGAACACTAACTTCACTTAATGAAGTTGCACTTGCACATACAAGAGCACGGAGCGAACTCCCTCCAGCCAGAACACATACGGTATACATACAGTTACAGAACATTCCAGTACAATGATTCTTGACATTTGTGGATACTTCCAGAATGTACTCAAACCGCATATATAAATTAAAATTTTACAATTCAGGTGAGTTTTGAACTCACAACTCTCCATGCAACAGTGTAGTATCATAACCACTACACCACGGTGACGGTGCTGCTCAACTTCTTCCGCAACATTGCAGTTTCCTTAATAGAACAGCATCTAGGTGTTAGGTCCTCCTGGTCTGGGAATGACTCATCGGTCCTCCATACTCTGACTCTCGATGACTGATGTTCGCCCTGGTGGTGATCTTCTTAGAACTTCCTTTACTGCTACTCTCTTCATCACCTTTCCACTTGTTGCCCGTCTCTGAAGCTGCAAATTTACCCTGGGTTGCAAGATCCTTATAGGCTTCATTCAAAGGACATGGACCATATCTCTGATCTTTTATCGTCTTGTGTCAGGGTCAAAATCTTCAATTTCATAAGTAACATCAGAAAACTTCCTTACAACTTTATAAGGTCCAAAATAGCGCCTGAGGAGCTTCTCAGAGACACCAACCTTCCGAACAGGAGTGAAGACTCAGACGAGGTGACTGAGCTGGTAGGCAACAGGGCGGTCTGCTCACGTCATACCTTCAGTTATCGTTTTCTTGAGCCTGCTGTGTGCGGAGTCGAGCTAATAACTGCCAAGCTTTCTCAGCTCTGGTTAACACCTGGCCGGTGTAGCTGTCGTCCATGTCATCAGGATGCAACAGATACACAGTGTCCAGCATCGTAGTCATCTCACTCCCATGCACCAGGAGAAATGGCATAAATCCTGTGGTGTCTTGTTTGGTGGTGTTGTAGGCAAATGTTACAAAAGGTAGCACCTCATCCCAGTTGCTCTACTCAACACTGACGAACATTGATAGCATGTCGGCCAAGATCTTATTAAGGCGTTCAGTAAACCCGTTAGTTTGCAGATGGTTGGCTGTCGTCATGTGATGAGTAGTGTTGCACCGGTGGTGTATCTCTGTCACAAGATTCGATTGAAATCTTTCCCTTAATCCATAATTAACGACCTTGGGGCACTGTGTTTTAATACAATGTCTTCCACGATGAATTTGGCTACCTCGAATGCTTTGACTGTTTTCATAGATTTTGTAATGGCATAGTGCATCAGATAATCAGTGCAATCAATAATCCATCTATTGCCACTAGCAGACGTTGGAAATCATCTGAGGAGGTCAAACCCAACACGCTGGAAAGGTGTTTTGGCTGGTGGAATTGGTGTGAGTCAGCCAGGTGGTTTCTGAGGAACTGCATCTACATCTACATCTACATTTATACTCCGCAAGCCACCCAACGGTGTGTGGCGGAGGGCACTTTACATGCCACTGTCATTACCTCCCTTTTCTGTTCCAGTCGCGTATGGTTCGCGGGAAGAACGACTGTCTGAAAGCCTCCGTGCATGCTCGAATCTCTCTAATTTTACATTCGTGATTTCCTCAAGAGGTATAAGTAGGGGGAAGCAATATATTCGATACCTCATCCAGAAACGCACCCTCACAAAACCTGGCGAGCAAGCTACACTGTGATGCAGAGCGCCTCTCTTGCAGAGTCTGCCATTTGAGTTTGCTAAACATCTCCTCTGGCACTCTCAACAGTGCCACACATAGTGATGGACACTCCTCAATAAACCTAGCCAGAAAATTCTCTTACGGATTCTATCCTAAATGTCCGGCCTCAGGTGTATCATGGAATTTCTGTAGAACATCTAAGTGCATGTGATTAGGAATCATTGGAAGCCACCTCTTTCCAAACAGATCAAAGTTTTTCTTGCAAAGTAATCCATTAACTACCTTAAATTGTCCTTTCACATCCTCTGACCAATTTAAGGCAAGCATAATTTGAGATATCTTGGCGTCCTTCTGCTTAGCAGAGAGATCCTGGAGTGCAGTGAGACAGTCACTATATTCATCAAAGTCTTGATGGTCTTGCACAGGGTTTCTTGAGAGACAGTCGGCGTCTTGGTGTTTTTTTCCACTTTTGTACACTATGGTAATGTCGTACTCTTGAAGACATAGTGCCCACCTGGCGAGTCGTCCCGTTGGATCCTTATGATCTGTCAAACAACAAAGTGAATGATGGTATGTAACAACTGTGAATTGCCTTCCATGGAGATACTGTCAAAATTTGCACATGGCCCAGATCACAGCAAGACATTGTCTTTTTGTTGTTGAGTAGTTTCTCTCGGTTTTTCTAAGTGTCCTAGAAGCACAGGCTATAACCTTCTCTTTCCCATCCGAAATTTGCACCAGGAACAGCACTGATCACATACCCACTGGCCTCTGTGTGTAGTTCTGTAAATGCTCTCTCATCATACAGATCAAGTATAGGGTCAGTCGTCAGAGCTTTTCACAGCACATCGAAAGAATCTTGTTGAGCTCCACCACAGATAAATTTACCATCAGCTTTTAACAACTCTTGGAGTGGCCTGGCTTTGATAAACAAAGTCTTTGATAAAACGATGGTAATAAGAACATAATCCGAGGAAGCTTCTCACATCTCTAATACTTTTAGGAATAGGAAATTCCATTATAGACCTCACCTTTTATGGGTCTGGCCGCACACCTTTGTTTGACACAAGGTGTCCAAGTATTTTGATTTCTTTTGCTCCAAAGAGACACTTTCTTGGATTAAGTTTCAGTCCTCCTTGTTGGAGACACTTAAGAATGGCCCTCAGTCTTTTTATGTGTTCGCCGGCCGAAGTGGCCGTGCGGTTAAAGGCACTGCAGTCTGGAACCGCAAGACCGCTACGGTCGCAGGTTCGAATCCTGCCTCGGGCATGGATGTTTGTGATGTCCTTAGGTTAGTTAGGTTTAACTAGTTCTAAGTTCTAGGGGACTAATGACCTCAGCAGTTGAGTCCCATAGTGCTCAGAGCCATTTCTTTTTAAGTGTTCATCAGATGTCTCTGAGAACACTATAATGTCATATAAATAACAAAGACACATCGTCCACTTCAGGTGACTTAGAAGATTATCCATCATCCGGTCAACAGTTGCTGGTACATTACACAAACCAAATGGCATTACCTTAAACTCATACAGGCCCTCAGGGGTGATGAATGCAGTTTTCTCATGATCAGCCTCATCTACTTTGATTTGCCAGTATCCCGAGTACATGTCCAAGGTTGAGAAAAACTTAATTCCCTTCAGACAATCTAATGTACTGTCAGTTCGTGGAATAGGGTAAATGTCCTTTTTAGTTATCTTTTTAACCTTCCTGTAATCAACACAAAAGCATCAACTGCCATCCTTTTTCCTGACGAGAACCACTGATGATGACATTGGGCTCAGCGAAGGCTCAATAATGTCATTCTTCATCATTTTCTCTGCGTCGTTGCGAATTATTCGACGTTCTGTTGCTGACACACGGTATGCTCTCTGGCTTATTGGCTGATGGTCTCCAGTGCTAATCTGATACTTCACCGTCAGTTTATCTAATTTGCTCTTCACTTCTGGATTGAAGCATTCAGAGAACTCTTGAAGAATGGCAAGTAGCTTCTTCTGTTGTTCCTTAGTGAGATCTGGTGATAGTCGAGATAGAAGATCTTGTCTCATAGTGGTAGCACTAATTTTGCCCACAGACTCAGCATGGGAGGTTTCTACAACGCTCAGCTGTTCTGCAATTAACGGCTCAGCGTTTGCTACACACATGCATCTTGGAAGGATCTGTGGTTCTCGGTGACAGTCAACTATCCACAATTCACCAAATCCATTCTTAAATGAGAGAACAGAGGCTGGGATGACCAAGTCATTCTCCAGTGGTATGCTTCTCTTACATTCCACTACAAGATTCATGGGTTGATGCATGGCATGACACATGACAGTTACCTTTCTAGCACTGACTGCAGAAATGACAACTTCATCCAGCATACATAGTCCCCACACACTTGCATGCACATCTTCCTGTCCACAGTATCTCATCTCATCTAGCATAATCTTCGAGTGACCACGATCTATAATCGCCTGAGAAGCTTTCACAAAGTCCCATCCGAGAATGAAATCATGACTACATTCTTGTAAGACGATAAATTCTAAGAGCTGTATATGGCCACTTATACCCACACGAATGACACATCTTCCTGTAGGTTTTACATTTCCCATTAGCCACCTGCAGCACAGGTGATGAAGAACACTTGTGAAAGCAGTTTCTTCCTCCATCACAGACATTGATACGGCAGTTTGGAAGCCATTCAAATTTCTTGCGTGTACATCTTTTTTGATGCATTGTCTCGATATACTGGCACCATTTTATGAAGTCGTCTGCTGTCGAAACCTCCTTCAGGAGTAGGGCTTGATACATGTCCTCAGCAACATCCTTCATGAGATGTGCAACTTTATCTTCCTCCCTCATTCTAGAATTCACTATTTTACACAGCTCCAAGACGTTTTGAATGTAGGATGCTGTAGTTTCTCCTGGACACTATGCCCTGCGCTTTAATTTATCTTCAGCCTTGCACTTCTGCCATTGTGTGTCACCGAAATACTTGCACAGTTCTGTCTGGAATACTTCCCAGCTTGTGAACTCCTCCTCGTTGTTCTCATACCATTGCGTGGCAGTGCCCTCCAAGTAGAAGAATACGTTAGCCATACACATGGTGTCATCCCATTTGTTAAATTTGGCTATAAGCTCATATACCTTCAGCCACATGTTTGGATCTTGGCCATCATCACCAGAGAACCCGGAAGGATGCCTCATGTGGTGGCACACAGTTGTTGTCATTGTAATGTCCTCTTCTTCTTCTGTCTCCAATAGATTGAGATCTGTTGAATATGGCTCGAACCTGGGTTTCTCATCACATAAACGGAGGCTCTGTCATGGCATGATGGAAGCCACTGTGTCGTCAATGATGTCCACTATCACAAGTCCCACTACCCAGGGCCTCCCCCAGAATAATGTCATGCAGAAGAATGTGTAATTAGATGAATGACAAACACTAACTTCACTTAAGGAATGTTTATTCAGCACTTGCACACACAAGAGTGTGGATAGAACTACCTCCAGCCAGAACACATACAGTATATACACAGTTACAGAATATTCCAGTAAAATGATTCTTGACATTTGTGGATACTTCTAGAATGTACTCAAATTGCATATAGAAATTAAAATTTTACTGTTCAGTTGAGTTGTGAACTCAGGACCCTCCATGCAACAGTCTAGTAGCATAACCACTACACCACAGTGACTGTGCTACTCAGCTTCTTCTGCGACAATATTAAAAATTTTTGGCATTTGTAAGTGCAGTTATTTTAAAACGTAAAAGGTTAAGATGAGTACAGAGCAAAAACTACTGCACCCCTTAAGGTGCCACCCCTAGGTCAATGCCTTGTGGGCCTATATGTAAATCTGCCACTGGTCCTATATAAATATTGAAGAATTTATTTATTTCGGATGTCAACACTTTAGATTTCTCTGTGGCTTTCACCAGCACAAGATCTCCTACATCAAACTTAGAAAATCTGCCTTCATCGTCATGTCTCTGCTTTCTCCTATCCCCCTGCTTTTCCATCATCTCCGTGATACACTCTTCTCTCTCTCTTGCGGTGACATTCTCAGAAATACAGTTAGCTGGTCAGCAACTAAACATGACTTCAAATGATGAAAAACCTGCTGAAGAATGTTGTAAGCTCTTCATAATATCCTCAAAATCAGTTACGTAATACATCCAACTGGTATAATTATTATTAAAAGATGTTCTCAACCATCTTCCAATTTCTCTCATATATCTTTCTGCAGGCTTACTTGACAGATGGTACATAGAGGTTAGAATATGCCTTACTTTTGCATGTTCAGCCAAGTCTTTCCAAGTTTATGATGTAAACTGAGAACCATTGTCAGATAAAATTGTTTTAAGAGTACCCATCAGATGAAAATATGTATTTAGAAACTTAGAAAGATTTGCTTACTGGTAGGTTTCTTAAGAAGAAACAGCTTTATGAACTACAAAAATGCATCAAACACCACAAAAACATAACAGACTCCATTCTTAGACTTAGGAAAAAGTCCATAGAGATCCACAGACATGAGGTCTAGGTTACTATTAGGCAGTATGTTTTGCATTTGACCTCTGCTTGTTTGGTTACTTTCCTTCACTATTTGACATCTGTCACAGCCAGCATTCTTCTTCTTGACTCTCCTTCCTATGTTATAAAAGATGTTTTCCTGAATCTTTTGCATACATTTGGTTGATCAACAGTGACCAAAACTCTGGTATCAATACATTGCTCCGACCAATATAGTTTCCAGTCATCTGAGTCAGTCTTATATCTCCTGAATAAAATATCCTTATGTACCTTATAATATTGTTAAGTCTTTTCTCCTCCTTTCTTACCCAACATGCTCTTAACCTATTTCCAATTTCAATCATGATTTTTATACCTGGGGATGTCTTTGCAAATTTTCAAGATCTCTTTTTCCTCTTTCATGCCTCTCAAGTGTTGTTGTTGTCGTTGTGGTCTTCAGTCCTGAGACTGGTTTGATGCAGCTCTCCATGCTACTCTATCCTGTGCAAGCTTCTTCATCTCCCAGTACCTACTGCAGCCTACATCCTTCTGAATCTGCTTAGTGTATTCATCTCTTGGTCTCCCTCTATGATTTTTACCCTCCACGCTGCCCTCCAATACTAAATTGGTGATCCCCAGATGTCTCAGAACATGTCCTACCAACCGATCCCTTCTTCTAGTCAAGTTGTGCCACAAACTCCTCTTCTCCCCAATTCTATTCAATACCTCCTCATTAGTTATGTGATCTACCCATCTAATCTTCAGCATTTTTCTGTAGCACCACATTTTGAAAGCTTCTATTCTCTTCTTGTCCAAACTATGTATCGTCCATGTTTCACTTCCATACATGGCTACACTCCATACAAATACTTTCAGAAACGACTTCCTGACATTTAAATCTATACTCGATGTTAACAAATTTTTCTTCTTCAGAAACACTTTCCTTGTCATTGCCAGTCTATGCCTCTCAAGTACATAATTTTAAATTCTTTCTCCCTTCTCCATAGTTATTAGAAGAGTCACCCCCTAAAGGTAGCATAGACAAAGCATCAGCAACAACATTGTCTGTGCCCCTAATGTATCTGATTTCACAACTGAACTGCTATAAAAACAAGAACCAATGAGTAATTCTGTAATGGTACAGCTTACTCTTCTGCAGATCGTATAATGCTTTGTGATCAGTATAGATGATGCCTTTGTGAGCTAGTAAATAATTTTTAAACTTATTGAATGCCCAATGTACAGCCGAAAGTTCTTCCTCAGTTACAGTGTATGTCTTTTGATGCTTCTGCAATACTGTACTAGAAAATGCAAGAGATCTATGTTCAATAACACCTTCAACTTCAACCACCTGAAATAAATGAGCACCCAAACCAACATTGCTACTGTCTGTCATAATACAAAAACGAAGAGACAAATCCAGTCTGAGCAATATCTGAATATGACACAACTGTCCTATGATCCCCTTGAAAGCATCCTGACATTCCAAATTCCAATCCCAAACAGAATTCTTCTTCAGAAGTTCACACAGGCATAAAGCATTCAAAGCTTGGCTACTACAAAATTTTCTACAGAACCCTGTTAACCCAAAAATGATTTAAGCTGTTTTTTGTTGTAAGAAGCAGGAAAATTATTTATAGAATCAAGTTGCTCTTTATAATTTGCAATTTCTCTTTCAGATATAACATGTCCTAAAAATTTTACTTCTTCCACATCAAATTTACACTTACCTATTTTCAAAGTCATACCTCCTGAATCCAATTTTGAAAACAAATCTCTTAACAAATCCTAATGTTGTTCTAAAATCTTTTCAGTGACCAAAATGTCATCAACATACACAATATTTTGAAGTCGCTTCACTTCCCAAGACAGAATCCAGAGTTCTTACAAATTCAAAAACAGATACATTTAGCCCAAATGGCACCACACAGTATTGAAAACACTTTCCTCTATATAATAATGCTGTATACCAGTACTTTACAGAATTAATTTCAAGTGGAATCATGAAATCCAGAGATCAAGTCCACTACTCATTAATTTCATGTAATCAAATTTGTGTAACAGCTCATCCATTTTCTCAGGATGGTCATTCTCTCTAATAAGAAACTTACTAAGATGTCTAGAGCCCAAAACAATTCTCACTCCACAATTCCTCTTACTTACCACAACCAAAGGATTATTATAGCAGTCCTACTTCTCTCAATTACTCCCCACATTTCCATTTTCTGAATTTCTTTCTCTACATCTTTCCTTCTCCAAAAGGTTGACAATCTCTAAGGTAAAGCATGCACTGATAGACTTTCATTTTCCCTGGTCTGTCAGTGAATACATTTCTAAATTCCAATAACAAATTCCTAAGTAGTTCCTTTTGTTGGTCATTAAGAGTTTTAAGCTTCCCTCATTTTAGAATCTACTATACTTCCAAAATTCTGATCCTCAGTCTCATCAAAATTTATATTGTCATACAACATCTGGTACTCACCTTGGTTCACAATGTTTTGCAAATAGTTACAACTCTTCCCACAGTTTAAAATAAAGAAATTAGTTTTTACATACATATTACTTTTCGGTTCCAAACTAAACAATTCTTTAGCACTCCACCCAAAAAAAAAACCAACTGTCACTATCCAATCCATACTGAGAATTATATTTACTTCCAGGCTGGGGATCACTAAGCATCCATGTTCAAAGGTCTTGTCTCCTATACTAAAAGTTAAAAGTACCTGAGATTTTACAAATTTACCTTGTTCACCTGTTGCTGCTCTTATTTTTACATCAACAGTGAGCCTTTCCACAAAATTCTTATTATACTTGAGCTTGTCTCTGAAATTTTCATATATATCACAAATTGGGCTACCTGTACCAATCAAACAGTTCCCATCCCACTGGTTAGCCTTAATTTTAATGTAAGAACATCCAAAATATGTATCATTCTCTCTGTTGTCTGACACTTCATGCAAAATGTCACTTTAAATTTCATCAAATGCTCCATCCACATAGTCTTCCCAAGGTTTTATGAACTTTACAGCTATTATATCATTACTTTGATTATCCATGTTGTCAGTTAAAGATTGAACACAATTAATAGATTCCATAGCACAACTAACATCACTTGTTTCAGAAGGTTCACAAAACATGTTACTGTCAAAATTACACTTCCTGATTAGATCCTCTTATGCTTCATTCAACCGATTTGGATACAAATTCTACTAACCGCAACTAACTTATTCCAGAATACACCTTTATCTAAGTTATCATCGATCGGGTCCCAAACAAAGTTCAAAATGTTTACATCATTATTCTTCAGGCTCACAAATACCTCACTTTTATTGTTTGGATCATTGCTCTGCAAGATTTCAATGAAAAACTGTTTTAACTGGACTGGTATTCCATGACCCTCACTTTCATCACATACATTACTTACCTTACCTGTATTGTCAACATGATTTACATATAACTTTGAACCTTCATTATTCTTAAACTCCACAAATACCTGATATTCATCATCAGCAAATTCCTCCAAAATTACTTCATCCACAAGATCAATGAACAATACAGGTCTCATCTCCATCAAAGTGACTTACCTCACCTACACTCATTTGCAATAAGCCACCAGTCTCAGACTTACAAACCTCAGTTACTTCACAGCTCTCATTCACATCTACAGCAAAAGTACCACCTAGTTCAGATCCAATACATTCATTACTTGATTTACATACATCAACAACACTGTTTTGTGCCCAAGAGAAGAAATCATTAGTACATATTACATCAACATTCTCACTACTCTCACATTCTGGTTTGTGATTAGCACTTACATCACCATAATCAAACATGGTATCCCAAAACTTTTGATCAAAACATAAATGAGAAATCTGATATTCTTTCTCTTCAGTTTCGGGTACCTGTGCCATATCATTAACAATGTTATCACTGTACAATTGCAAGTATAGTGATCCTGTGCTTGTTATGTTCCTCACCCCAAAACTGTTCAGCTTCATTGAGGGAAACTGCTGTTTCCTGAGTAGTTATTTCTGTGACTATTTCTTCTATTAAAAAGCTCTTGGTTATTCACATCATTCCTATCCTGCTGTTGTTCAGAATTTCTCGCTCTATTGACACTTTGATCCTGGTGGAAGTTACCATTATCTCTGTTTCTGTGATTACTCCCATTGTGATTTCTATCATTACCATTATTATGGTACTTACTTCTTTCCATTGCCCTATCCAGCCTGTCAACACATAGTAAAAATTGTTCAAGACTCTTCAGGTCCGGGTATCAAATCCCACTGCAATCTTTCTGGTAATGTTCTTTTAAGTGCATCAATCAAGGCCATTTCATAAAATGGTTTGTCAAGATGTGCTAATTTTTTAAGTTGGTTCTCACAAAACTCTTTCAAAGTGTTGTGCCTATTCCTATAATTAGGACCATTCAAAATTCACTTTTCTCAAATCTTTGATATTTTTCTCACTGACTTAAAATTAAATATACCAATGACAGAGCTTCACCTTATAGAAATATTTTAACAAATTTAATTTTTTGACTGTCTTAGATGCCTGACACAAACCAATCTCCACAGTGGTGCAGAAAATCCACTGGAAGTAAATTATCTGATGGAAAACTTTTGATGGGAGTATTTTTGTTAATACAACTTTTCTGAACTGCTGAAATTTTTTGATCTAAAACAGTCACATTAGTTCACATATTTAAAATTTTTTGGTTTAATTTGGTGACATTTTGTTGGGTGGGTGACATTTTGTTGGGTGGTAGCTCCCAATTCACACAGTTTTTGCACTACAGCCTTCGGTTCAACTCTGATGTCATCAAAACTCTCTTTTGCTGACTCAACTATAAGCTCATTTCCTAAAACAATAAATTATTTTCTGAAACATCAATTTCTTCATTCACACTTTTTAACTCCTCTGACAACCCATTTTTTAACTCTGAAATTTGATTACTATGTTGACCTATCTGATCTCGGACCCTGTGCATTTGACTGTTTTTTGCTGTTTCGTGTTTTTTAATTGTCTTTGTAGTGAAGTAAATTTACAATCATTGTCTGTTCTCATTTGAGTTAACTGATCATTGACTGCACTAAATTTGTTATTGTTATCCATCTTCATTTCCTCTAGTTGTGCCAAAATTAAGTGCAAAACATCAGTATTTACTGTTTCTTTACTGACTAAGATTTTACTCGCTCAGACAGGTCCTGACTGGATCTTGCAGCTTTCATTTCTACCTCGCTTTTGTTTTCATCCCTGTTCATTTTGTTGACAAGCACACAAGTTCGCAAACGAATCAACTTCACAAATAATTTGTACTTATCTTTCCTTTTCGATGCCCCTGGTTGTAGTTGTAAGGTTCTCTTCACTTTCATTCAATATGGTCTATCATTATTGGTAGTACATCATCACTGTTGGTAAAAAGATACTTTGCTGGGTAGCCTTCAGTTCTGTTACATGTGATTGAAAATTTATTCATACATTTATTTCAAAAATTAAAGAAATATAATAATTCCTGCAACATACAAAATTTCATTATTAGTCAATTAATCATAGACTTTCAAATTTACCTAGCTTTTCATGTTGAGATGGCTCCAGTTCTTCTTGTCTAGGGGCCTGATTCTTGAAGCTAAAAATCTCACATCACATCCTCACGGTTGGTTTGAACTAAATAAATCTGAAGATTGTTGTTGCAGTATTTTTTTTTTACATAAATTAATTATTTCAAATTTTAGTATATCATACAGTATTTTGATTTTTCACATTAACAAAGCTGAAATTACATTGTTCACACAGAAATACAAAACTATGTCCGATTATGTCAAAGGCACACTTATAACTTCCATACTCTGTGGAAATAACAATATGCCAAAGGTTAACAATTTTTCTGAACAAATGAATTTGAACTAGTTTCCATTACATTTTAATTTCGACTATTATTCCATAAATGAATCCATAAATGAATATAGTAAACAGTACAATGAAGAAAAAACATAAACAACCATCATAAAGGAATTCAAGTACAAACACTCTCTTTAAATGGGAATAATCAAAAATAATAATAACAATAGTAAACAGCACAGAATTATGTAATTAAGAACAGAAATCTCAAGTGTACCAATAATTTGTAATTTCAAATGTTTCTAAAAAAATAATCTCAAGACTGTACATTCAGTACTAGTACTTATCAAGTATAACATCAAGACTAAAATATTTTATAAAGTAATTCATTTCGATAAATTTTAGCTTCAAATATAACATACTGTGTACAAAATAATACAAATGGTTTCAGGAAAGCAGCTGAGATAATACTGACCTGTCCAAAATTCAAAAAATAATACTGGTATCAACAGCTACTGTTGAGGAAAGGTAATGCTAGAGGAGGATGTCCCGTTACAACCACGACAATATTTCAAGGCCATCATTTCAGCGTGTGAGCTTCATATCATATATAACACTTGAGGCTAAAATTAAAGTATACTTCTGAAATCCTGATCACACTGGTATTGTGCTGTACTTAATCTGTAGTATAAAGTTCATTTCAGGAACATTTTTGTTCTCAATGTTGCAGTTTCCACAGAAATTGTTGAATAAACTGGCATTTGGGAAAACAATTTGGTACAAGTGTAACTTTGGCTCCTGTAACTATAAAATATAAAAAAAGGAACAGTCAAAATAAAGAAAAAGGAAGCAGGAGGAAAATACAGATTTAAAGTTTCCTGGCCATACAAATAAACAAATAAGAAACTACAAATCTGAGACCTAAAAAGACGTTAGCATACAAATCAACTTTTTGAAGTGCCAAGTTAATTGTCCAAGGTATACTACATGCATTATTATTTCATTAATTTAACACACTGGCTCCCAACTACGAGTAATCACTTGCCTGACAACCTGGCCACTGGCATCCCCTATGCATTAAACTCATAGGAAATTAGTGTCTGAATCAAGTCAGATACAAAAACATGTGTAGCAAATATGTGCAATCTAACAGGCCTTCAGCATCAGGGACAGCTGTAGGAAAGCATCAGGGCACTGTGGAACAGAATTTTTATTATAACACTTGGAATAAACTAACAGCAAAGCACATACAAAATTTAATAGCTGTAGCTGCAAAATGAATACCTTATGTTGCTAATGGCAATGAAAATAAAGTTTTTTATGATATATCTTGAACCATTCTTCCAGGCAAAGCACCAACTTTTCTTAACAACTGGGACAAAAGTACTGTGATTCATGGCATTTCTTTTGTTGCCTGCACACTAGGCATGGCTTTGATGGCCACACTTTTTTCTCAGTGGTGAGTATTTCCACTAAATAATGCAAGCTGTCATCCATCCCGATTTTCTTGTGGATGTCTGGCATCTTATCTCCTGTCAATGCATATATAAATTTTTCTCTAAAAGCTAGAGACTTGATACAACAGTCAGTTGTTTGATTATAAAAACAGTGGGCACTCTGGAGAAAAATTTTCATTACATTTAGAGGAAGCTATTTTGGCCATCCAGTAGTTTTTCACAATACTGAGTGATACTACAGCATTTGATCTGACTGATCACACCTGCCATGCCATTGTTGTAATCTTTGGTTTCAAGGCAACTTTGCCGTTCCAACTGTGAACTTCCAACATTTTGGCACAGTGCCTATTAGAAATGGTCAGGACTTCCTTTTTGTCCTTCAATTTGCAAACGACAGCCTTATCGTTTCTCTTCCATACCACCTGACCTTTCTTCTGTTTCATGGTAACTAATGATTTTGGGTCTTCCTTTCTATCATTATGTAATGTTCCACACATGTAGCTTTTGTAACAGAACAACAGTTTTGTAAGTGATAGAGAATTATAAAAATTGCCCATATGAAACACATATCCTTTGTTCAAGGAAACTTCCATCAGGTGTAAAACAACTTCAGATGCATCATCGATCCTGTGACTTGCCACAGCAGATTTTTATTTTGACAATCACACCATTAGATTCACAGAACTGATAAAGTTTCACATCATATTTGTTTTTCTTGTTCTTGATATACTGCCTGAGAAACAGATGGCTGTGCCACAAAATCATTGACCTGTCAATGCAGTGATTCTTGTCTGGATCATAATTACTGCTCATGATGCTACTGAAATGGTCCAACTCTGGTCTAATTTTGTAGAATCAGTCACTGGATTGCAATGAGGTGTCTGAGAAGCATTGATGTCTCAATAACAGCTGGAATCTGTTTCTGCTCATAAAAGATATCCAGAATGTGACACTGTAAAAAAGACTTGTACTCCGCCTATGTTCTGTCAATGGAAAACAACTAGGTCCCACTTGCAACAACATTCCCAGAAATACTTTCATTTCCACAACATTTGTACCCCTCCATCTCAGGAGCCTGGCTGAATCATCTCCTCCCACATTTTACTGCTTCCTCACTCACATTTAGATTTGCTTGCTGATGTAATAACATTAGCAACTCTTCAGAAAAAAAATTTTAAAAATGAAAAAGTGCATTGATGCCAAAATTTTGTGAGTCTAATTTCAATCATACATCCTCACTTAACGCAAATACATGTGGATCCTGATATGTCACTCCACTCATCACTTTTATTCATAATGCCTGCTATTGGAACAACTTACTGATCTTTTTCATTGCATTCACTGTTTTCTGCATTTGAATCCTCACTTGAAGATGGTTTGTAGAGACTTCCATCATCAGAGAATTTATCCATAAATATGTCTGATTCGATTCGTTCATGTCGGCTTGCTGTTCAAGTTCTGCATCACTTAGTTTCCTCTTCTTACTAGCTACTTAATGGGGAAAATTGAACACAGATAATAATACATGTCAGTGAACCATCCACAATGAAGACTGAACAACTAATGATGCAGCATGTCCTTACACAGATCATACTGTCAAACATGCTTGAAATGCACAAGCTGTTGACTGAGTGTTGATGATGAGTTCCCTCATTGTTGGTGTCTTAGCTGCATTTTCTACTCTGTACACCAATTTTAAGATAACTTGCAGGCTCCATTTTTCCACCAAGAAAAAACTGACTACAAATTAGATGATGAATCAGACTGTATGAACTGCTTGACATGGCTTCTGGGAGCAGTTTACTTATTTTGGACATGGCAGTCAATGTGTTAATGTTTATGCAATGTTATGATGTATGCTTTATGGTCTCAAAAACATATGATATTGTTTCCACCGTAAATGTAATACTGTCAACTGTTACAGTACTTAACTGGCTTTGGCAGTGAATTCACCTCTGAAGATCCAAGGTGTCCAGGAGCCCTGCCACATGGGCAAAACAGTCCTCAGAAGTGTCCTTATGGACTGTATGCAGAACAGTTATCTGGCTCTGCATTTACAGGTATCTCATACACTTCTGCTTAAAATATTTAGTAGATTTATGAAGTTACATTATAAAAAATTTGATCATGGTAGGGATTTTGAAAGCATTGTTCATGTGATTCAGGCTTCTTGCCCCTCTAAACATAAAATATTGAATTAACAATCACTTTGATTTTGAACTGAGTAGAATTTCAAGTCAGAGAGTGTTACTCAATAGTTAATTGTTTGTTAGTTTAGACAACTGGATGGGTTAAAAATATGTCCCATTATGCTATCCAGGTTTTTGCCTTTTGAAGTTTGCATTCTGCTAATAATTCATCAAGGTACATCCCAGTGCCCAGCTTACATCTTCATTTTGCCTGACAACCCAAAACACTGTTTTAATATGTTGGGTTGGCTACTATCAGCATTTATTCTGCTCGAGAGGACCTTAAATGTGATACTTTCAACACCATTCTTTCTTCCAGAGGTGACAGTCCTGCAACAATTAAGAAGATGTTTTACAAATGTACAGATGGTATTTTAATAATGATGAGAAACTGGATGGGGACAGTCAAATTTTGTGGTGCCACTCCCCACTCCTGTGTGCATGAGGAGGGTGGTGGGGAGGGGAGGGACTGCATGTGCACATGTGTGCATATGTGTGCCTTATCATAAAAAAAAGGATTCATCAGTCTTATTTATATACCTTTCAAAGATTCAGTGCTTTTTCTACTTGATTAGTTGTTACCTTTACACATTAAATGCCAAAGCTGGAAAATCACTAAAGATATTAATAGAATGCAAACATTTTGTGGGGGAGAACTTATAAAGATACGTAGATGGAGAGTAGTGGACAGCTCACATATGACCTGAGAGATTACAAGTACTGCCATTATTATGTTTGTATTATTAACCTGTAGACTGACTTACATCAACTTCATAATCTTGGCTAAAGTTTCTAATTAACATACAAATGTAGTAGTAGTAGAAGTGGTGATAGTAGTAGTAGCAGTTTTTTTTATTTGTGAATCACTTTTATAGTAGCAGTAGTAGTAGTTTTACTGATTTGTGGGTCGCTTTTACAAATATATTGGACTGGTCATGTTATTAGAGTTTAAGAACAAAAAACATAATTCATATATATATAGCCCTTTACATTCTTCCAGATCTAATTTGACAAGAACGGGAGAGATAGAGTGTTGTTTGTAGCTTTTTTTGTTTTTATTGATATTTAATTCTGATACCCAAACAGTTAAAATAAAATCCTAATAAATAATAGTTGTAATAAAACCATCTTATGTAGATAAAATTGCCATAAAATTCTAACAGTATTTTAAAGTGTTTATGTTCACTCTATACTCAGCAGGAATTTCAAAATATTTTACATTTTCAGATATCTTGTAATCTCTTCCCACTAATTATTGACCCACTATCGTATTGTTAAAACAGCTCCAAGAGAAGGAAATAAGAGATCTTGGCTATATCGTATCCGGCCATCAGTCATACATGAACCCTTTCAAGCATTTGCAAAAAAACACTTTGGGAATAATTGGAATGAAAATCCACCAAACCCAAACCAGGTATGGCATGAAACAAAATTCTGTATACATATCAATGTTCAGTGGTTTTTGAGAGTGTAAAATTTTGCTTACTTTTGAAATAAAACTTTCAGATGAGATGGCTACCATTTGATTTGCCAAGTGATGATCAACAAGTTGATTTTGTCGAAGGTCTTCATACAGTCTGTGGAGCTGGTGATCCTCGAACAAGACATGGAATAGCTATACATGTATATCTATGTAACAAATCAATGGGAAACAAATGCTTTTATAATTCAGATGGAGATTTTCTTCTGGGTGGGTACATTTGATTATCATTACACAATTTATTTTATTCATATTTAAAAAAAACTGATTTTTTGCATGTTTATACTTGACTTTATGGATGAAAATTAATTTTAAATATTCATTCCACAATTTTTCTCCATGATTTGTCAGTCAGAGATATCTAACAACAAATAATGAGAACAAATCCTTTATTTTAGCTTTACTTGATTGAATATATCAGTTACCTAAATATTAGGTTTCAATCAATAGAAACTATATTTTAGTGGTGTAATATTTGTTATGATACAGAAATTGTGATTGTGGTGCAGTACTGCATTCTGGAAATGCTGACATTTGCTTTCAACTTCACACTTGAAGGTGACTGATACCTGTCTCATTGGAGTAAACAATGATTCGGTGCAATTCCAACATCATCTGCTATTCAGTACATCACATTATTTTCAGTGTAATTGTATTGCATTTCATTTTATGACATTGCATCATTAACACAGCTGCCCAGGGGAATGACAATTGCATATACAACAAACCATGTGCAAATACAATACGGAAACTTCACTTTTCACTTTATATAAAGCATCAGTAAAACTAAAATTGACACATGTTGCACTACCTTTTGTAACCCTTCTGCTCTATTGAGTCTTAGGTTGTCCACAATGGACCAGGAATTACTTCATTATTAATTTTGGAATGACTGAATAAACAGACTGACAATAAAAAGTGATATTTACTGTGTAACAGCCACTGCAGTACTACATAGTATTAGACTGATAATAATGAGAGAGCACCAAACTTTCAGGTAATTGACCAAATTATTAAACTAAAACACAACTAAGCTTTGGAGGATGACAATGTTCTTGAAGAAATGTGGAAAAGTGTGATGGAACTGTAAACATCTACAAAACAGAATGGAAAACATTTGGGACACTTAACAAATACTAAAAGACTGGAAAATAGTGCTTGTTTATCTATCACACAAAAAGGGAAACAAAACGTATGTAAACAATTATCAAGACATAGCTCTCCTCCCAGTGAAGTACAAAATTCTGTCAAAACGTAAGCACAATAGATTAGAAAATCAAATGGAGCAACTATTAGGAGAACACAAGGAAGGTTTGAAGGGAGGAATGTCATGTATTGAACACATATTAAACCCAAAGCTCTTAATCAGATATAAGAAACTTTGTGCACAAAATCTTTATGAATCCTTTGTTGGTTTTAAAAAAGCCTATGACTCTGTCATTAGTGTTATCCTATTCCACACCCTAAAAAAACAATGGTAATCATTAAGCAAACTTTGACTAACACTGTTTCGAAAGTTAAATTTTTAGATGAAAAAAGAAAATCTTTCAAAATTAAAACAGGCATAGGGTCCATTATTATTCATCTGAATTTACAAGAAAGTAGTATAAAAATGGAGAAAAGGAACAGAAGAAGAGATGATAAATAAAATGAAACTTGGAAGAAAGAGAGAGAACCTTGAAATTGGTTTCTTAGCTTTTGATAGTGAGTTAGCAATCTTAGCAGTGAACCTACAAAATGCTATGAAACAGGTGAACATTCTCCACAAGGTAGAAGAAAAAAACTGAATTATAAATTTAGTTTGAAAAAAAAGTATATATTAAATACATAGAATCAAAATATGGAAAAATAAAGTTCATCCAACTAGGCCTCCTTAGGAAAAATAATCCAATCAATGCTTTGGACAAAGCAGCTAATGTGAGCACAGCCAGAAACATTGCAGTAGCATTGCACACAACAAAGTACACATACAATTTTTTTAAAAATCCTAGTCTATTAATACAAAAGCTTGACATTACAATATGGTGATTAAAACTGGGTGTCTTTATACCTTAGAATGCCTCTCCATAAACACAGCCAACAGTTAAATAATTCTGAGAGAAAGAAAAAAGAATAATTTGTAGTATTTTGGGTCTAAAATACAGTCAGTGGATTTGGAAACAAAAGCAACAAGGAGGTCCATGAAAACAATGATAGTATAATAGATACAATGATAAAATTTTATGGCCACTTAAAATCAATGGATAACAAGACCCTGATATAAAAAATATATTCAGTTTATTTGACAAAAATCCAGAAACCCAAATTTCATTGTTTACAGAAGCAAGAAAGATTTGCATGAGTTGGGAATAAAAAAGACCTAGAAAACAGGCATGAATTCAGGGAAAGAATAGAAAAGTTAAGGGATTCCAGAAGAAAATGCAAAAGAAGAAGTGGGGAAATGGACAGAAGAAAGAAGAGAATAATAGAGAATGAGAAAGAAGAAGTACTGGGAAGCCAAAAAATTGAAAGAAATACATCTCATAAATCAGCTGTTTCACATGGTACTCACCAGACCAGATTTGAATAATAATAACAGTGACTACACATAAAACACTTCTGAATTCTGTTGATTCAGAACTAGGGAGTAAAGAAATTAAGAAAAGCGGAACAAATAGTACATTGCAGTTTGATGGTATCTTCTGAGGTAAATACAAGTTAAAGCAAATATATCATGTAGCAATAAATTGTAGGTCTTACGTTAACCTTGTATTTCTTTGCTAATATAATACTAAAGATTAACACAGCTAAATAATATTACTGTACATTATACTGAAAATATTGGCCACTTATGACTGCTAAAGGAGGAAGAGGCAAATGTTTTCCATTTCATAAAGATGACAAAGCTACAACAAAAATAACTGTTCTCATTTGTATCTAGTTTATTTGGTATTGCTCGCTAATATCCAACAGCAGTCCAGTGGTCCACTGCTGTATCATCTGCACTATATTTCTGGTTTTATTTATTTATCCAGAGACAAATTGCCCTGTATGGATGTCACCATTACACGTACATATATGCGTTATTTATAATAGAAGTACGTAAGACAATGGAATAAACATGAGAAGTTTATCACACACTCACACACACACACACACACACACACACACACACACACACACAAACACAAACAAAAGTTGCACCATGAAGGAATTACGAGGGTAATCCTAAAAGTAAGGTCTCCTGTTTCTTTGTAAGTACATAGACCTGTTTATTTCTACAATGGGTTACATCAGTAAACAGCTTAAACATTTTGCTATATTTTGACATAATCACCATTTCTGTCAATGCATTTTTGTAGATGCTGTGGCCGTTTTTGTATACCCATGTCATACCAGCTTGCCGCCATGCTGTTTATAAATTTATGAACTTCTTCTTTCACCTCGTCGTCAGAGCTGAATCACTTTCCGGCCAAATGTTCTTTTAACCTAGAGAACAGGTGATAGTCACTGGTTGCCAAGTCAGGACTATAGGGTGGGTGGGTGATTATGTTCCCCTAAAACTGTTGCAGGAGAGCAATGGTTTGCCAAGCGATGTATGGGTGAGCGTTGTCATGGAGAATGTGTATGCCTTTGCTCAACATTCCTCTTCTCCAGTTCTGAATTGCCCTTTTGAGTTTTTTCAGAGTCTCACAGTACCTATCGGCATTAATTGTGGTCCCAGCAATTCAGCTCCAATGACAAGGTGAAAGAAAAGATTCATAACTTTGTAAACAGCATGGCGGCATGCTGGTATGACATGGGCATACGAAAATTGCCACAGCATCTACAAAATTGCATCAACAAAAATGGTGATTATGTCGAAAAATAGCTGAGTGTTCAAACTGTAAACTGATGTAAACCATTTTAGAAATAAACAGGTCTATGTACTTATAAAAAATAGGACACCTTACTTTTGGGATTACCCTCATATCTGAATGGGACAGAAACAGGTAAATGTGATGTACATGTACAGACAAACAGATTATTACAGTTTCAGAAAAACTGGATGATTTATTCAAGAGAAAGAGCTTCACAAATTGAGCAAGTCAGCAACATATTGGTTGACCTATGGCCTTTATGCAATCAGCATTCAGCTTGGCATTGACTGATAGAGTAATTGGAGGTTCTCCTGAGGTATATCAAGCCAAATTCTGTTCAATTGGAACATTAGATTACCAAAATCCTGGCCTGGTTGGAGGGCCCTGCCCATAATGCTCCAAACGTTCTCATCTAGGGAGAGACCTGGTGACTCTGCTGGCCAAGGCAGGGTTTGGCAAACATGAAGACACGCAAGAGAAACTCTCGTCATGTGCAGGTGGGCTTCATCATGATGAAATATAAAACCAGGATGGTGTAATCTTACCCTCCCACACATTACCATTAAAATCCTGTCTCTAAAAGTTTTGAAAGCTTCGAGAGGCATAAGATATACGAGGGCTATCCACAAAGTACATTACATTTTGGAATTAAAAATAAATAAAGTATTGGAAAATTTTTTAATTATATACAGATGAAAGTCACACTTAAATACTACTTTTCTACATAGTTGCCATTTAAATTAAGGCACTTATCGTAACGATGGACGAGCTTGGAAATTCCTTCGTCATAAAATTCGGCCGCCTGCGCCTTCAACCACGTGGTTACCTCTTCTTGAAGCTGTGCATTGTCATCAAAATGCTGCATAGCCAACCACTTCTTCATTGCTGGGAATAAGTGGAAGTTGCTCGGTGCCACTTAAAAGATTCGAGAAGTTCACGAGTGGCATTTGCCGTGTGGGCCCGGGCGTTGTCATGAATCAGCAAGATCTTTGAGCCCACCTTTCCCCTGTGCTTGTTTTGTATTGCTCTTCTGAGGTTGTGCAGAGTTTGGCAATACCTTTGAGAGTTTATTGTAGTGCCTCTTTCCAGGAAATCCACAAAAATCACACCTTTTCTGTCCCAAAAGACAGTTGCCTTCACCTTCCTTGTCGACATTGTCTGCATGCATTTCTTGGGTTTTTGGGGGAATTTGTGTGCCACTACTGCATTCACTGCAATTTTGTCTTGCAGTTCACATGCTTAACCCATGTTTTGTCACCAGTAATGATGCGATCAAGTAATGAGTCGCCATCTTTCTCGTAAGCGTCCAAAAACGTTAACGCTGCAGCCATTCGCTGATTTTTGTAAATCTCTGCCAAGATTTTTGGTATCCATCTCGCACAAAACTTGTGGTAACCAAGCTTTTTCGGTAATGATTTCATGCAACAGACTTCTTGAAATTTGTGGAAAACTCATAGAGAGTTCCGTTATTGTGAAATTACGGTTTTCATGGACCACAGCATCGACTTTTTTGACAAGTTCGGCAGTCACTATGCTGGGTCTTCCACTTCGCTCTTCATCGTGAACATTAGTTCGGCCATTTTTAAATTTTATGACCCATTGACGCACTCCACCTTCAGTGATTATGTTATCCCCATACACTTCACAAAGCTGCTGATAGATTTCTATCGGTGTACAGTTTTTTGCAGTCAGAAACCTTATTACAGCACGCACTTCACACTTCACGGCATTTTCAGTTAACGCTGACATTTCAAACTGTCACAGTAACTCAACGGAGTACAGCACGAACCTCTCACTAGCACGGCAGGATGCCGACTGAGCGGCAGAATGCCATGACACCAAGATGGCCGCACTAGCCCTGCTCCTAACAGACACAAACAAAAATGTAATGTACTTTGTGGATAGCCCTCATACAAAAGAAAAACTTTTTACTTATCTTCATTTTGACTTCTTGTTGGCTGCAGTTCTTGCGTCTTGCGGTACGGTCTTGAGCCTGAAATTTTTTTATAACATCGTGTGTTCCAGAAGACTAAATAATTGATGGTTTACTATCTGTTGCTATGATTTTCCTTTATTTCATCCCACTCTTCTATGAGGGTGAGTCAAATGAAAACCTTAAATTTTTTTTTAATATTATTTATTGTGCAAAAGTGGTATAAAGCTGTATCACCTTTCAACATAGTCTCCCCCATGCTCAATGCAAGTCCTCCAGCATTTACAAAGTGCATAAACTCCTTTAGAAAAAAGTTCTTTTCATAGTCTGCACAACCACTCATGCGCCATGTGGCGTACCTCTTCATCAGAATGGAACTTCTTTCCTCCCATTGCGTCTTTACATTGTCCAAACATATGGAAATCACTTGGGGCAAGGTCTGGTGAGTATGTTGGATGAGAAAGACACTCAAAGTTTAGGTCTGTGATTGTTGCAACTGTTGTATGGGCAGTGTGGGGCCTTGCATTGTCATGTCGCAAAAGGACACCTGCTGACAGCAATCCGTGTTACTTTGATTTGATTGCAGGTCGCAGATTATTTTTTAGGAGATCTGTGTATGATGCATTGGTGACAGTAGTACCTCTAGTCATGTAATGCTCAAAAATGACACCTTTTTCATCCCAAAAGAGAGTCATCATAACCTTCCCTGCTGATGGTTCTGCTCGAAACTTCTTTGGTTTTGGTGATGAGGAATGGCACCATTCCTTGCTTGCTCTCTTCATTTCCAGTTGGTGGAAGTGAACCCAGGTTTCATCCCCCATAATTATTCTTGCAAGGAAGCCATCACCTTATCATTCAAAGCGCTGAAGAAGTTATTCACAAGCATCAACACGTCATTCTCTCACTTCAGGAGTCAGCTGCTGTGGCACCCATCTTGCAGACACTTTGTGAAACTGGAGCACATCATGCACAATATGGTGTGCTGACCTATGACTAATCTGTAAACATGCTGCAATGTCATTCAGTGTCACTTGGTGGTTTTCCTTCACTATGGCTTCAACTGCTGCAATGTTCTGTGAAGTCACAACTCGTTGTGCCTGACCTGGATGAAGAGCATCTTCCACTGAAGTCACACCATTTGCAATCTTCCTACTCCATTCATAGACTTGCTGCTGTGACAAACATGCATCACCATACTGAACCTTCATTTGTCAATGAATTTCAATAGGTTTGACACCTTCACTATGCAAAAACCGAATAACAGAATGCAGTTCTTCCCTGGTGCAAGTTGCAAGTGGGGTGGCTTTCTTTATACTGATACTGCGACGGTATGTGTGCATCTGCACTATGCTGCCACCTACAGGCCATTCTGCACGCTGTTTGTAGCACGATTACCAATGTACAGGATAACGGCACTATATTTCGATTTGTTATTACAAATTTAAGGTTTTCATTTGGCTCACCGTCGTATATCACACTGACTTTACAATCTCCATTTTCATAAAACCGTCAATTACATTGTTGCAGACAAAATTAAAAACACGTGCATTTCCATCAGAGGCATGCCTACTACTCCCAACATTCTGCAGTACTCACAATATTCCAAAGAGTTTACAAACTTTCTTGACAAAAGAAGATTTATCACTAAAATATATCATTACTTTGTAAATGAGTCCAGAAATAAAATTTATAATTATTGTCAGATTGTGTAATTAATAAGAGCAATTTTAAATAAGCCAGATACTTCATAATTTCAAATATTTCTAAAAGAAGAAGAATTTTAACTGTATGTACAGTTAATTTCTTTTTATTCTTTTTAGCCTGAAATATAATACATCATATACAAAATCAAATAAAATTCTTTTAGTGAAATGGCTGAGATAATGTTCACCTATACTAGTTACTTGGTATTGACTAATTTTTTTTAAAAAAAAGAGAGAGAGAGAGAGAGAGAGAGAGAGAGAGAGAGAGAGAGAGAATGTTAGAGGAGGGAATCCCATTACAATGATTCTCCATGAAGGGCTACAAAATGGGGTGTAGAATATCATTGATATACTGGTGTGCTCTAAGAGTGATGGGAATGACAACCATAGGGGTCCTACCATAAAATGAAATGGCATCCCAGACCATCACTTATGGTGGTTTAGCCACATGGTGGGTGACAGTCAGATTGGTATTCCATCTGGGACATCTCCAGACATATCATTGCTGATTATTGGGGCTCAGTTTGAAGCAGAACTCATCACTGAAGACAATTCTACTACAGTCAGTGAGATTCTAGTCGAAATAAGTTTCTGGAGATACCCCCGACTCATTATGTGCTTTAAGCTTTGTCATATAAGGTTTTTTATTTATATAGAAACTCATGTTATTAGTCGCCTTTACATTAAGAGCTACTTTATTGTCATTTGACCATAGTGGGCCACCATAGGTGCCTGTTCAGCCTTTACTTTTATGTCTCTTGTGTTCTGTCTTAATTACTGTACTGCTGTCATCATCAAATAACAGCATTTTTCCATGTGTGACCCACAGTAGGAAGTCATTAATGCAAATGAAAATCAGTAATGAGTCAAACTCAGGCCCTTGAGGATCTTTAGTTTCCTTAATCTGAAAGATGTTTAACCAAATAATTTGAGTCACTTGAAATTTGGGATATCTCTGCCCTCTGCACTCTGTATGCTATGTAAGAGCTAAACCATCTATTCACCACCGTATTCCAACCACTTCAAGTTTACCCAGAAGTATTTCCTGATCCACTGTGTCAGATGCTTTACTGAGATCTAGGAAAATGTCTGTTATTTGTCCTCATTTATCTAGGCCTTCTAAAACTATTTTTGTAAATTTTGCTACAACAACTTTTTTTCCTTTTCCAGACCTGAAACGAAACTGCTCTTTGCACAGCAGTTGGTATTTATTTACATAATTGATAAGTCTGCTTTTGATAATAGTTTTTATTATTTTTGAAAAAGAAGACAACAATGAAACTGATCTGTAATTCTCTATATTTCCTGTATCACCTTTTTTGTTTATGGGAAGAATTCTGAATGCTTTAGATGATCAGGGAAGCAACCTGATGAAAATGACTCATTTATAATGTCTGTTAGGGGTGCTTAGATGCTGCTAATGCAGTCTTTTAGTAGACACATTGAAAATTCATTTAGAGCTGTGGACATTTTACTCTTAAATTTATGTACAATCATACTGATTTCATCCCCAGTTGAGTGTAGCAGCAGCATTGTGTAAGGTACATAGTTATTTGCAGCTGAATGTTGTACTTTTTGAATCTTTTCTTCCAGTTTGGTTGCCATATTACTTAAGTAGTTGTTTACAAAGTTGGTCACGTCCTTAGTGTTATCTGCTACACTATGTTTATTTCTAATTTTTATGTTCATCTGTTTTGGCTTTGTGTTTCCAGTTTCTTGTTTTACTATATTCCAAATGAGTTTGCTTTTATTGTTTGAGTTCTGTGTGGTCTTATCATTTTATCCTGCAGCAGTTCTCTGTACATCCTTTTCTATTTGAGAAAGACTGTAAGAAGGCTGGATCACTCTTATTATGTTTGATTGAAATAATATATTTCAGAGTTTCAGAGGATTTCCTGATACCTTTTGCAGCCCAGTACTTTTTTAGTAGATTCCCCATCATAATGTATTATTTTAGGAAATGCTTCCTCACATTTTAGTTTGAATATATTCATGAATTTTTTGAATTTTTCATTGATATGTCTTCCAGAATATGCTTCTTTTGCAGCTGTTGTTTCAGTGGAATCTGTGTGTAGGAGGGCAGGCTTACCTTCAGTAGCCAGTTGCTGGTTGCATTTTTGAGTGGAGCCTCTTCTGTCTGGATGTTCCATTGTCTCCAACAGAATTGGATCATTTATTTCATTATTTATGTAAATAGTTTTCATTATCTTGCATGTTTTTTTAACATAAAATAGGATTTGCCTTTCTTGTTTAAGTGGTTTTCGTGATTCATGATGCACATTCTTTAAAAATCAGTTGTATCAAGAAAGAAAACATTATCCTTAGATCTGCAATTTTTTGGTAAATTATTTGGTAAATCTTGTTGGCTTTCTGGATTTCCTTGTTTACATATGACCATATCATTAGAACATGCCTGTAACGTAAGCCTATTGCAAGAACTTTTTGATCTTTTATTCTGTTTGTGATCATCTTCCGTGTTCAAGTAGCTTCACTAAGCTCATTTTTATAAACATCATTTGCACCACTGAATCATACTATGCAGAGATTTTGCAATGCCAGATTACTATAATTACAGACTTTTAAAAATTCTTTCATACAGGCATCTGGTTTGATGAAACCGTAGCTTTGAGTCCATTCTGATGTCATAGTGTTTTGAAGCCTGTTCTGTTATTATCTAAATAGAAGACAACATCCCTTATTTCATTATCCACAATGTCTTATCTCAATTATTATGCATTTCATGTCCAGCTGGTCACTTGGGATCATTGTTTTTATTGTAAATACTCTTGTTTCTTTTCACATGTTTGAAGTATTTGTTTACATCATATGTGTAATCTCTGAACTTTACATTTTCCACAGCAGTGCACTCATTACCACACATATGAGGTGTAATTGGATAGTTTTAAGAATGGGCTTGTACTTGTACAAAGGTGGTACTTACATGCTACTGTGATGCATCTCCTTCAAACTAGTCCCCTTCTGACTGAACACACTGGTTCCAATGGTGTTTCCACTTTCGGAAACATTCCTGGAAATTTTTTTCGTGAAGTGTGTTAAGAATGCTCTCCATATTTGCCTGGATGTCTTCAATTGAGTCAATCGCTTCCATTTCAGAGAAAATTTCAGTTTAGAAAACAGGTAGAAGTCTGCAGGGGCCAAATCAGGGGAATATGGTAGTTGTGGATGCACAGGAAGTTTGAATGTGGTCAAAAATTCAACAATGGAGAAGGCACAATGAGCTGGAACATTGTCATTGTGTAGCACCCAACTCCTGTCTTTCCACAATGCAGGCCTTTTCTTCCACACCTTTTTGTGCAAACACTCAAGGACACTTTTGTACTATTCCTGGTTAATTGTCTGTCCTCCAGGGGTAAATTCATGATGCACAATACTGGTATAATTGAAAAAAATCACCGACATTGTCTTCACCTTCTACCGACTTTGCCATGCTTAAGGTCGTGGTGAACCTGGAGTCTTCCACTGTGCAGACTGCAATTTGGTTTCAGGATCATATCCATATACCCACAATTTGTCACCTGTAATTACGATATTTAACAAATCTGTGTCATTTTTAGTCCAATTAATCAGTTCTTGGCACACTTCAAGTCGGTATTGTCACTAGTCACTTGACAACACTTTTGGAATGAATTTTGTGGACACTCGACACATGTTCAGATCTTCAGTTAAAATTGACTGAACTGCATAGAAACTTAAATTAAGTTCATCAGCAATCTCTCTAATTGTAAGTCTATGATCAGAGTGTGCTAAGTCGCAAACTTTCACAACATTTTCATTCGTTTTTGATGTGGAAGAACAGCACATCATCAAATGGTTTGTGGCTGTTTTTAAATCTGTTGAAACAGACGAAACATTTGACTGGCTCATACAATTATCTCCAAAAGCTGTTTTTAATAGTTTGTAAGTCTCAGAAGCTGATTTCCTGGTTTTAAAACAAAATTTAACACAAATTCGTTGCTCTGTTTTTACGTCCATTTTCACACAGACAGAATCTGGCAACAAGCCCTAACAGACCTCCACTCAACCAGCTCCCACAATGAACTGAATAAAGGAAATGCAGTTTTCTGTCAGAGGGCATTCAAGGACAAAGCAATGACACACTCCCCACTCTCTGTGTACCTGCCTGCCAAACCAATAAGCAGTAGTGGATCCACTCTTAAAACTTTCCAGTCACACTTCGTATGCTACATTTTTCAAATTATACCATATTATTAAAACAAAATTTGGACAGATCTCACTGAAAATTAGTTTTTCCAATAGAAAATTCATTTTTGTGCAGTAACACAAATTATAAAATCTTCTACATACATAAAGGAAAGACATTTATAACACAAGCAATAGCTGACTGCCCGTAACTGTTTCAGTGCCACAGCAAGGTGTACTGTATATTACAACAGAATTTGGGAAAATGACTGTTTCTCCAAATGAAATCTGTGTCATCCAGGTAACTAAACCATTCATAATTCTGCATCATTAATTTTAAAGTAATTTGAAAACTGATTACGCATATTGATTATTTGTGTTACAGCAAGGTATGAGGTTTAATGTGCATGTTACCAAACCATCACGAGGCTATATACTGGAAGTTTTTGATAATCATTTCCAGCTCCCATACCTAGGACCTATTGGTAAGTGGAACAGATTTACTCAGTCAAGATTCAGATGCAGTCTTATCTCTGAAATAGTTGTCTTATGTAGTAGCCAAAGAAGTCTTTTAGGATTTCACAGTTTGAAAGTTAATAAAAAATTCTTGTGTGTTATCTTTAATTTACTTCAGTTGACACTAAGATGAAATCAGTCTATACAAAAATGCTACAGTGAAACTTTGTTTCAATGTTTCATCAAATTCTGTAAATCTGAACTGATTCAGTGAGAGTTCAATGACTTTATCATACCTCAAGGATATACAAACTGCAATCATATAATACATAATACTCAAAAACAAAATAAGAGTACCTCATTACCTATTTCTACAATTTACCAGCATATTTGGACTCACAGATGCAAATTTCACATATTTCTAATGTTTGTATTAATCAGCTTTTCACATTGTCAATACATACACAGATGATAATTGTTTGCGTAAAGTTACATAAATGCTTTGTTTCTGGTATTAGATAAAAATAGCAAGTGAGCAGTAGAAGTATCTCTTCCCAAGCAGCTGTCTTCACCTATCAGACATAAACATGTAAAAAGAAGTTTTCATAGTTATCAGTATGAGCAAATTAGCAGTTGTCAAAGTATAACTCAACTTGATCCACATCCTTGAATGTTCTCCTCCACAATAGGTTTTACAGAACACAATATGTGAATGAATGGAGGAGCCCATAAGAAAATAATCTAATTAACAGCCTTGCAGACATATCAACATCTCACAAACAGAATGCATTATTTCGTATTTCTATGTTTAGTCATTCCCCTCTTTCCAGAATTTCAAGACTATTTCCTTCTTGTACTAGTGGCAGTTATTTAGGTACTTGTACATCCTTAATTCTTCAAAAAACTGAACACTCACCTATAAAATAGCCTTGTAATTAAGATTACTTTATAAACGAATTAATGTGTGAAATATTTGACTTCAAGCATGTAAGTGAGAAAAATGTAAAAAAAGGTTTGAAATTATGTTTAAGGTTTGTTGGAAGCAAGTGCTCTCCTTATCAAAGCCTAAATGAGTATTAATATGGGTAATTTTTGCCTTGTTATAAACAAAAACTAGTTTATGATGCATCTCAGTGTTTAAGACATCATATGTGCTGAACTGTGTGTCATAAAATGATATAATTTTGCAGGATGTTCAGTGGTATGTGTGGATATTGTCTGAAAAATGTGTTGTGAATAGAGTTAATTGCAAGGAAGTAATAAATTAAATAAATGTGCCTGATGCAACAGTTTTACTCCATGAAAATCAAGAATGTAGTAAGTGATAAAATTTCTTCCTTCCATAATAAGATAAAGGTGAGGCAATGGCAAACATGATATTGGAGGTTTTAGGCCAGGATGTTAGTGGAATGCAGGATATGCTGGAGAGACAATTTCCACCTGTGTGCAGTTGAGAGAAACTTGTGCTGGAAGGGGGTATCCAAAAGGCCCGTGAAGTGAAGCAGCTGTTGCAGTCATTTGTGTTGTGGCATGCAGCATGTTCATCAACTGAATGCTCTGAACTGAAGTCTCCAGTTTGCCACATTTTGTTGGTGGTCATTCATGTGAGTAGACAGTTGGTTATTTGTCATGCACACATGCCGTACAGTAATTGCAGAATAAGTGATATATAACATGGCTGCTTTCAAATGTGTTCATGCATGTTATTGGGTAGGAAATACCTGCGACAGGACTGTGGTAGGAGCTCGTGTCGGGACAGGTCTTGCACTTGGGTCAACCACAAGGGAATGACTCATGGGATGCAGGACTGGGTGCACAGTTAGAATAGGGATGGATAAGGATATTCTGTAGGGTGGAAGGGCAGTGGAGCACTACTTTGGGTGATGTGGGTGGTATTTTCAGTAGAATATCTCTCATCTCAGGAAGTGACAAGATGTGAAGGATGTGGCTGACCTTTCCAGGCCCAGGGAGATACTGAGTGGTCAAAGGAGTACTAGCCAGTGGCTGGTTAACAGGTTTACTTTGTCCAAAGAGGAGATGACATGAGATGTCTGTTTATGGATGAGATGGATGAGATATCATCCGTCAATGAAGGTTGCAATGCATAGTCTGAGACAATACAGTGATGTTCAACAACCAGATTCAATTAAGAATGAACTCACAAATTGCAATTATGGCTCTGCATCAGCTGTAGAATATTTCAGAATGAATGAAAATTTGTGCTGGACTGGGACTTGAACTCGAATTTCCTGCATGTCGTGAAGGGTTGCCTTAACCCCATCAGCTGACCAAGCACACTTCCAGGAGTGGCCCAGATCTCCATTTGTCCTAGTGTCTACTCTCCCTGGATGAGAATCACAGTAATGCAGTACAAGCACGAGGGAAACTGGATACCAGGACAAGTGAAGAGTTGGGCTACACCTGGAAGCATACTTGGATAGTCAAAGTGTTAAGGCGACAGCCCGCGACAGACCGGAAATCTAGGTTTGAGTCCCAGTTCAGCACAAATTTTCATTTGTTCTGAAATATTCTATAGCTGATGAAGATCCCTCATCACAATTTTTGAGTTCATTCTGAATGCCAATAAACACTCTGGAAGGCTTATTGGTATGTACTGACAATGGCTGCTTTCCACTGTAGATCTGGCAAGGCAGTAAGGAAGGGACTTTTTGACATGGAACATTTAGTCCAACATCTAGGAAGGTGGCATATCGAGTTGAGAAGGACCAGTGAAAAGAATTTGGGAATAAGTGTTGATGTTACAGAGGAAAAAGCAGAGGTTGTTCCTGCCATGAGTCAAGAGCATGAAAATGTCATCAATGAATCTGTACCAGATAAGAGGCTTTAGGTGTTGACTGGATAGAAAGGATTCTTCCAGATTGCCCATAAACAAGTTTGCATAGGTTGGTGCCATGCATGTACTCAAGGCAGTACCATGGATTTGTTTATAGATTTGGCCTTCAAAAGTGAAATAATGGTGGGTCAGGAAGTTCTTGGCTAGGAGGGTTAGGAATGAGGTGGTAGGATTGGTGTTGGGAGGGTGTTTGGAAAGACTGTGCCCCATGGTGTTGCAGCCATGGGAATAGGGGATGTTGGTGTATGAGGCAATCACATCCATGGTGACCAACAAGGAGTTTTGTAGCTATGGTACAGGAACTGTGGAAAGGTGTTGAAGGAAGTGGTCAATTTCTTGAATGTAGTATAGGAGGTTACAGACAATAGTTTGGAAGTATTTGTCATCAAAGGCAGAGGTTTCTTCTGTGGGAGCATTGTGACCAGTGGCAGTGGGATAACTGGTAAGGTAAGGAGACATGTAATGTTGGGTTTGGGGGATAGGTGAAAGGTAAGAATCCAAAAGGGGGGGGGGGGGTTGCTTGTGTGAGGAAGGAGGGCAATGGTTTCAGGTGTCTGGTTTTGGGATATACCTAAGGCCTTGAGGAGGTGCTGGAGGTCATGTTAAACTTCAGGAATGGGATCATGATCATAAGATTCAAATGCAGAGGTGTCAGAAAGTGATGGAGCTTTTTTCTGTGGGAAGGATGACAATGTTTGGATTGGTTTTCAGGTTATGGATAGCTGTGTGTTCTATATGAGTGACTTCCAACTCAATAGAGAGCGATTTAGGAAAGAAAGGTGAGGTCAGCTTAGAAGTGAGGAATTCCTGGAAGATTACAAGGGATGACGGGCTGGAAGGACAGGAGGATCACAGGTTGGAGGCTGTGTGTGGTTTTGGTTGGCTGTTGTCTTTGGGGTGCATGGCAAAAAATTGTTTCCACTGCAGAGAATGAGTAAGGGAAAGAAGGTCCCTCACAAGTCCAGCATGATTGAACTTAAGAGTTCTGGCTAATGGTGAGACCCTTAGAGAGTATTGAGACTTTTGCAGGGGTCAGAATTTTGGTGAAATGTTGATGACAGTGCTATAGGCTGGATGTTCAGTGTGTTTCATGGAGGCAGAGGAAATTTTTGGAGTTTTGAAGGCAGAGTATGTCAGCAGGGCATGAGGGGTTGGAGTGATAGGCTCTTTCTTGCCTATAGGTAATCCCTGTGGATGTAAGACAGGAATGGCTGGAACAGCTTCCTCTGATGTTGCTGAGAAGGCTGTTCCATTCCTTGATGGGCAGTGATAGGAAGCTGTTATCACAGAGTAAAAGGATTTTGTGAAAGGAGTAAAGGCTGTCAAATGTGGTTTAAGCTTGGATTGTATGATTATGAAGGACCAGACTGGTGAGGGTGAAGAATTGATGGAATGGGAAAAGGTGAAGGTTCTTACTGTAGGACAGGTGACATCTTGAGATGCCAGTTTTAATGGTAAGCCCATTAGGAGAGATACCAAGTGCCAGAGAAAATTTCAGAAAGAGGACGTGTGATTCAAGTTTCTCTAGGGCAAAAGAGAGTTTTCAGAATTGGCAGAGGTAGAATGACCATGGATTCATGGTTGGGCAGGTGGAAGACAAAAGCAATGACTGAAAAGAATTGTTAAGAAAGGTTGAAGATAGGAAGGTGAATTGACATGGGCAGCAGTAAATAAACAATGCATTTACAAATAAACATATGCGATCTGCTAACAGTCAAATTGTGCCTCACAAGTTGGCAGCGGCAAATATGCTAAAAACAGCTCTGGAATAATATGTCTGAAAAGGGCTGTCACTGCAAGAGCAGCAAGTTGTAGTAGAGCACTCATTACTTTACTTTCAAATCCCAAATCTACAAATACATGGTCTTGAGAAAATCAACCACATTATTCACCTCTCATCATACCTGAGATGAGGGATACACTACCAAAAATTCTACCCACATCACCCAAAGTCATGTTCCACTACTCACCCAAACTACAGAATGTCCTTGTCCATTCCATCCCTATTCCACTCCTGCTCCAAATCCTGCACCCATGTTCATTCCCTTGTAGTGGGCATAGATGGAAGACACGTCCCACACACACCCTCCAACCACAGTCCAGTCACAGGCATTTCGTACCTAATAAAAAGGAAGGGCCACATATGAAAGCAGCCATGTGATATATATCAAACAATGAAAAGTATAGGATGGAATATCAACAATATTATGAAGAGGGTAGATTGCTTCAGTTAGTATTCCGTAGAAATGTTGGAACACGTGAGGTAATACTGACCCTATGACTTATCTTAAAAGATGAATTAAGGAAAGGCAAACCTACATTTCTAGCATTTGTAGACTTAGAGAAAGCTTTTGACAATGTTGACTTGAATACTCTCTTTCAAATTCTGAATTTTGCAGGGGTAAAATACAGGGAGCAAAAGGCTATTTACAGTTTGTTCAGAAACAAGATGGCAGTTATAAAGGAAGGGCATGAAAGGGAAGCAGTTGTTGGGAAGGGAGTGAGACAGGGTTGTAGCCTATACCTGATGTTATTCAATCTGTATATTGAGCAACCAGTAAAGGAAACAAAAGAAAAATTCAGAGTAGGAATTAAAATCCATGGAGAAGAAATACAAATTTTGAGGTTCACCGATGACATTCTAATTCTATCAGAGACAGCAAAGGACCTGGAAGAGCAATTGAACAGAATGGACAGTGACTTGAAAGGAGGATATAAGATGAACATCAACAAAAGCAAAACGAGGATAATGGAATGTAGTCGAATTAAGTCGGGTGATGCTGAGGGAATTACATTAGGAAATGAGACACTTAAAGTAGTAGATGAGTTTTGTTATTTGGGGAGCAAAATAACTGATGACGTTTGAAGTAGAGAGGGTATAAAATGTAGACTGGCTATGGCAAGGAAAGTGTTTCTGAAGAAGAGAAATTTGTTAACATCGAGTTTAGATTTAAGTGTCAGGAAGGCGTTTCTGAAAGTATTTGTATGGAGTGTAGCCATGTATGGAAGCGAAACATGGACAATAAATAGTTTGGACAAGAAGAGTAGAGAAGCTTTCGAAATGTGGTGCTACAGAAGAATGCTGAAGATTAGATGGGTAGGTCACATAACTAATGAGGAGGTACTGAATAGAATTGGGGAGAAGAGATATTTGTGGCACAACTTGGCTGGAAGAAGGGATTAGGTGGTAGGATATGACATAAAATTGGTTCAAATGGCTCTGAGCACTATGGGACGTAACATCTGTGGTCATCAGTCCCCTAGAACTTAGAACTACTTAAACCTAACTAACCTAAGGACATCACACACATCCATGCCCGAGGCAGGATTCGAACCTGCGACCGTAGCGGTCACGCGGTTCCAGACTGAAGTGCCTAGAACCGCATGGCCACACCGACCGGCCGATATGACATATCCTGAGGCATCAAGGGATCACCACTTTAGTATAGGAGAGCAGCGTGGAGGGTAAAAATCGTAGAGGGAGACCAAGAGATGAATACACTAAGCAGATTCATAAGGATGTAGGTTTCAGTAGTTACTTGAAGAAGCTTGCACAGGATAGAGTAGCATGGCATGGAGAGCTACATGAAACCAGTCTCTGGACTGAAGACCACCACAACAACAACAGATTGCTTCTCACTATAAAAATGAGTTGCAGAGAGGCACAGTGAAAAGGCTGTTACACACTGAGATATTGGGCAAGGCTATCTTCAGGAAAGAAAAGAAAGCACCCAAAGTACACACACAGTCACACAAGCAGGTACATCTCATGTATGCCTGACCCCTAATTCCAGCTGCTCTGGACAGACTGCAGCTGTCTGTGGAACACAAGCAGCATTCCAGAGTGGGCCAGGGAAGGGGGCGGGAATAGCAGGGTACAGGTAGGTTGGAAGAGAGAAGAACACTGTGTGGCAGAGCATGCAGGGACTAGAATGTGGCAGGACAAGACTGCCAGATGCAGTGCCATGAGGCTGTGGGGGAGTTGAGGGGGAGTGGAAAATGAGAGGAGCAGAAAAGGATGCATTGTCAAAGACCAGTGCACAATTAGGGTGAAAGGACAAGGTCTTGGAGGAGGTGATAGGATGGAGGGGGCAGAAACTTTTGGGTGTAGGGTGTGGGGCCAGTAGGTTATCATAGGTTTAGGCTGGGATAATTTTGGAAGTGGAGAATGAGTTGTAAGGGTACCTCCCATTTGTGAAGCTGAGATAGCTCGAGTAGTGAAATAACTATTAAAATCAAGCATGTTACATTCAGCTGCATGCTGTGCCATAGGGGCAGTCCACTTTGCTCTTGGTGACAGTCTGGCAGTGGTCATTCATTCTGCTAGACAGTTGGCTGGTAGTCGAACCAATATAAAAACCTGTGCAGTGATCCAGCACAGCTAGTGTAGGACACTGTGGCTTTCACAGGAGGTCTGGCTTCTAATGGGATAGGACAAGCCTGTAATGGGACTGGAATAGGAAGTACTGGGTGGGTAGATTGGGCAGGTCTTGCACGTGGATCTTCCACAGGAATATGATCCCTGTGAATTGACTAGGATGTTATGGAGGTTGGGTGGGTGATAGAACACCACTTTATGAGGTTTGGGAAGGATCTTCGGTACAATGTCCCTCATTTTAGGGCATGATGATAGATAATTAAAAGAGTGCAAAGGATGTGGTTCAGTTGTTCCAGTCTGGGTTGGTACTGGGTGATGAAGGGGACACTCCCTTGTAACCAGATCTTGGGCTGGTTGGTGGATTGGGGTTGTATACGGATATGGCGCAGGAAACCTGTTTGTAGACTGTCTGTCTTGAAGGTTTTTGTGAGACTATCAACATAATGGACAAGAGAGTTCTTGCCACTGCAATTATGCCGCCCAGTGGCCATGTTGTATGGGAGTGACTTTTAGTGTGTAAGGGATGGCTGCTGTCAAAACACAGGTATGGTTGATATGTTTAAAGTGAGCAGAGCCATGGGTGGAGCCATCTGAGAGGAGGAGGTTAATTTCCAGAAGGGTGGCATGTTTTCACCCTCGATTGAGGAGAGCCAGTTGAAACAGATGGGAAGGCATATGAGTGGAGCCATCTGAGAGGCGGAGGTCAATGTTCAGGAAAGTGGCACGCTGGGTTGAGAAGAGCCAGGTGAAACAGATGGGAGAAAAGGTGTTGAGATTATGAAGGAATGAAAATAGGATGTTTTGGCCCCAAGTCCAGACCATATGTCTGACATATCCAGAAGAATCTGAATCAGATCAGGGGTTTGGGATTTTAGGAGGCTAGGAAGGTTTTCTCTAAGTGGTCCATAAACAGGTTGGCATAGGCGGGTGCAATGTGGGTGCCCATGGCTGTGTTGTGGTTTTGTTTGTACACCTTCCCTTCAAAGGAGAAGTAGTTGTGTGTTAGGATAATGTTAGTAAAGTGTATAAGGAATGAGACAGTAGGTCTGAAATCTGAACGACACTGGGAGAGGTAGTGTTCAACAGTGGCAAGACCATGGGCCTGAAGGATGCTGATGTTTGGGGAAGTGGCATCAACAGTGATGAGTAGGGATCCAGGAGGTAAAGGGGTGGGGATGTGGAAAGTCAGCAAAGGAACTGGTTGATATCTTCAAAGTGGAAGGCTAGATTTTGGACAATTGGTTGGATGTGTTGATCAATGAGGGCCAAAATTACTTTGGTGGGGCACAATAACAAGTTACAATGGGGTGTCCAGGACCATTGGTTTTGTGGATTTTGGGAAGCATGCAGAAAGTGGGTGTTTAAGGTGTCATAGAGGTGTGCCACACTCTGCCAACATACCTCAGTCTTTTCCCCTTGTCTGAACCTCTTTTTCCCACTCCCTATATCCGCTCCCCCCAAACCTCTCCCCTACGGCTACCTGATGTTGTGCCTGGCAGCCTTGTCCTGCCGCCTTCTAGTCCCAGTGTGCTCTGCCAGGCAGCATCTAGTAGGCTTTGACTGAAAGCTCAGTGTGTAACAGTCTTTTTGTTATGCCTATCTTCAACTCAGAGAGTCACATTTATGGTGGGTAGCAATTTATCCTGTTCATAATGTTGTTCTCATTATACATCAGCTATACTGCAATTATTGTACAGCATTACAATTGGGCATGACACGTAACCAACTGTCTACTCACGTGAATGGCCACCAACAAAATATGGTAAACTGAAGAATTGACCACCCAGTTGCCAAAAATTATGCACATCACAACACAAATGACTTCCACAGCTGTTTCACCTCACGAGGCTTTGGGATACACACTTTCACCACAAGTTTCTCTCAACTAAACAGGTGGCAATTGTCTAGCCAGGATATCCTACATTATCACAGTCATCTTGACTTAAACCTCCACTAACCTGTTATTCACTGCCCTATCTTACCTTTTTTCCTTCTCTCTTCTCTCTTCTGTCCACACCACTCCTTCCCTCTTCAGATTGTGTACTGCCTTCTCCCACCACTCTTCTTACCCCCCCCCCCCCTCCACCCCTCATGTGAAAAAAATCCTCTCTGTCTCTCTCTCTCTCTCTTTCTCTCTCTCCCTTCCTCCCTCCCTCCCATCCCCCCCCCCCCCTTCCCCACCTATTTCCCTTTTTTTCTCTTTGTGCTTCCTGTCTTCCCTTTCATTTCCATCTATCTCTCATTCCCTTTCCCACCCTCTCCATCCTCTATCACTTATACACCCTACCCTCTGAAATCCTTTAGTTGTGCAGTCAGTGAGTCATCTGTCAAAAGACCTGCCCCACACTACCCTGCTACCCCCTCCTTGCCTCATGTGTCCTTCCTTACCATCTTCTCATCTCTGTCCACCTAGGCCACTGCCCTTAATAATCAATAACCAGTCGCAGTGTGGAAGTGTGACTTTGGGCACCTGTTTAGTTGTGTTCATGACTGCATGTACTATTTGGAGAAAGAGAGCAATAGCTTGAAAGCTAATGTGTGAATTGTTTTCTGTTATTTGCCTCACTACAGTCCAGTATAGGTGAGCAGTTGCCTTTCCTGTATATTATGTACTGTTCCATCCAGGAGTTTCCTTTATTGTTAAATAATGTTGTGACTATTTCTTGTCCCACAATTCATAGTTTATGGGCTTACTTATGAAACAAGAGTATGCAGGTCATCACAAAGCAAATATATATGCTAAGGCTTGTAGTCAAGATAACTTAGTCATACAATGCAAAACTCCACTATCATGTTGCTTGTAATAATGATGGATTGTCAGAGTCCACTTTATCTACTTGCTTGTAATAATGATGGGTTATTAGAGCCCACTTTATTTGCTTGCACTTTGTATTGGTGAACTGTTATAAATGAGCTCAGATTAAGTAAGGAGGACAGTTAGTTAAACATCTGATCTGCCAGTTGTTTTATTCAAATGGTTCAAATGGCTCTGAGCACTATGGGACTTAACATCTGAGGTCATCAGTCCCCTAGAACTTAGAACTACTTAAACCTAACTAACCTAATGACATCACACACATCCATGCCCGAGGTAGGATTCGAACCTGCGACCGCAGTGGTCGCGCGGTTCCAGACTGAAGCGCCTAGAACCGCTCGGCCACACCGGCCGGCAGTTGTTTTATTGTTGTACTGTAATGTGATATTAGCATTCATCCCATGTCTTAATCGATGAACTAAAAGCATTTTCATTTTAAGGTGCAAATGGTCTTGCCAATCCACGGGACTTTCTCACACCTGTTGCATGGTTTGAAGACCGTTCAGTTGAAGAAAGTCAGTACCGAGTTATTAGTAAATTCCAAGGACATCTGTTTGTTGCTCAGCAAGGGCACAGCCCTTTTGATGTCGTTGCATGGCATGGGAATTATGTCCCATATAAATATGACTTGTCTCTCTTCATGGTTATCAATGCAGTGCAGTTTGATCATTGTGTAAGTATTTTTTTAATTCCACTTCTTTATTTTTTTAAAGTAAAAAACAAGTGCTTCACAAATATTTCACAATAACAATCCTCTGTCACCATTAAAGAGAGTATAGTTAATGTAGCATAGAAAGACACCACAGAAGGGTAGTGGTGGTCTGTCCTTCCATAATTATATACCTGAAACTTAATGTTGCTTCCCACTAGCTGGTACAATCACATGGGCCAAAGGCTAACATACAGGAGAAGAAATCAGGGAATACTATCAAAAGTGCAAGTAACTCTCTATCATAAAGTGTAAACTAGAGCATGAAATTCTGCTATCTCTGCATTCTTGTCAGGACTACGGTAAACATATCAATCAATGGAAAAAAAATTACTTTGATATTATAGATATTTATGTGTAATTACTTTACTCAGCAATTAAATGAGAAATCAGACGCTGCTGCAGTTTGTGTCCTGTCATAGGCAAATACTACTGTAAACATGATTGAAGTTTCTGATAATGAGAAATGAGAAGGAGCAATCTGTATGCACTTTAAAGAAATATTTTACAGCCAAGATCGTGTTCAAAACTGTTTTTCATTGACCAGTTTCTACAGATAAGACTGTCATTTTTAGATCTTCAAAAGCTTTTTTGGTTATATGTCATGTTCCACTGTGTGCGCATTAGTCATGCCATGTTAACATTTTAGTGGAAAGTATATTACACACTCCACAAAGGTTTGTCAAAAATAAAATTACAAACAGGTTTGTCACCAGTAAAAATACCTTGTGGAGCTTGGCATGTCTACATATGTATCACTCTTTTGGTGCTTGTCAATTGTTAAAATCAGCAATATATAGTAACAGTGCACATTTATGCCGATGTTTACATTTACATGATGAGTTTAGCTTATCTTGGAAATACATAGCGCAATTATGCACTATGTATTTCGAGTGAGTTGTAATTTTATTTTTGACTAACCTATGTGGAATGTGTGTATACTCTACACTAAAATGGAGCTACTAGTACAATGAGTTGTGAAAAAATGGTTTCAGTCTCATCTCCATAGTAGGAGACATATAGCAGAAATTACCTCAGCCAACATTGACAACCATATTATTGCTTACAGATGTGATTTTCAGACTGTACAAACTGGGGTACCATTTTCGAGGCTCTTACTTCTTATTTGTGTAAATGTATGTAAACAAAATAGAAAATACTAACACTAACCATAAGAAAAATGTATCTTATCCAGAAAAGCAAGAAAACAACCAGAATAAACCAGTGTCAAGATGACCAGAGATAATAAATGGTGCTGGCTGAGCTTTTGTATAAAGTATACTAAGACAGACTAATGAAGATTATATGTTACTGCAAGAATTCAGTCATCCATTCATCATGTTCTGTAAATCCCACTAAAAGGAGAACCTTCAGGGATGTGGAACGAGCCAATGCACGCATTAACAAAAGATTAGGAAATCATAGAAACTTAATCCGTGTACTGCAATAAAAAAAAGTCTATCACCATACTCCATAATGCTATCCGTACTTGTGCTATCTAAATTTAATCAAATTTAATTAATCAATGAATAAATTAATAACATCAAATTTAATTTAATTAATTTATGCTACTTTGGAAAAAGGCTCCTGCCTCATCTGTTATACTAAACAGCTGCTGCTTATCTGCATTGTTAGCCTTATATTTACTGGATTACAGTGATATTTTGTAAAGAAAATATTTATGCACACCTGAAAACACTGAGCCATATTTACAGAATGTGTGCAATTTCTTATTATACTACTCACTTCCACTTAATAAACAATTTTTTTTTCTTTTGTCACTATCCTGGGAGACAATTCTGTACAGTAACATGGGAATAAAAATGTATTGAATAAGGCAATGCTCTTGTCTCAGGTCTCCCTAATGAGAAATGCTTCTTATGCTAAAACGTGGTGAACAGAGCTTCTTTATTAGTTTATCTTTGTGATGAGTTTATTTTAACTTGTTATCCAACTAGATCTCAGTGATTTTGCTCAGTGTGTCTCGTTTAGTGTAAGATCATCAATGTCTACTTCTGGTGCTGTTTGTTTGAAATCTCATAAAATGTGAGGTTTTTTTGTCAAAAGGAAAATTCATACATGAAAACTATAAAATTATGAGACAGAATTGCTGGTCATTACACTTATCGGAAGGAAGAAAAATATTAACTACTGCCAATAAACACATATAACAGTAAATGACACCATTGTATCTTCCTGAGCAATTAGTTCCTTCCTGAGGTAGAAGAGACAGATACAATGGAGAAGATTAAAAAGGAAGTCCAGGTCTCTCTCACACCAGGATGAGAGGGCATCACCTGTTGTGTGGGCAAGGGTAGACAAGCATGATGGAGGAGTTGCCATAGAAAGTAGGAAGTCAAACATAGTACATTGGTAATCAATGTTTCAGTTTAGAGATGATGAAGACATATTGAGGGATAAAGACAAAAAGAGGATAGAAATGAATGGCACAGATAAGAACTAGGAGGAAAAATGATTAAGATATAAATAACTAAGCGAAAGAAGGAAGTGAGGGCAACAAATATGAAAAAATAAAAGCATTAGCTGAGGGGATCCAAATAACTAAATAACTCATGTGGTGTTGCAGGCACTCAGATTCTTTGAGTCATGCTGTAGAACTTGTTCAGGAACTGAGAACTGGGCGACCCATGGCTGGCAGCTCTTTTAAGGCTATTTATGTATGGGTTTTGTGTTGTAGGATTGCTGGATCCAATGATCCCCTAGAGTGTAGAGCACAAAACATAAATATTGGGGCATATGCGTAAAGGAAACACCCAGGGGGAAGGGAGAGTGTGTTTAAACTGAAACCATACCTTACATAACATTAGTAACTGAAGTCTTTGAGCCAGTGAGGGGGGCGGATGGTCCTGCCTGACCGGGCAAATCCTCGTACAGCAGTTGAGGAATCTGGGATGGGATGGTGGGTTGTGACGAGCCGTGGTAGTGAACCTGAATGCCTGTTACAGTACGTAGGACTTTTACCATTGATGGTCAATACCAACAGGCAAGGGGACAGATTGGAGAAGATGAATGTGGGTTAAGTTGTCATTGGGGATGCTGGCTCATTTGTAGAAGATAACAAAAAACACTTTAGAGCTGCAAAGAAAATCTGTGTTGACATTCACTACCTCTTCCGTATACGGGTTGACAGAATCTCTACAAGAGTCGATGGTGGTGGCAACACACGTTCCGATGCTGGCCCCTGATACATCACTAAATCCTAACAAGGGAGAAGTGGGGGGCTGCCTATAGGAGGGGGAGTCATCACACTCGTCACTCTCTAGTGGAATGTCACAAACACCTGTAGCACAGTCACATGACTGGGAGTGGGTAACGTCACATGTGCAGGAATGGGCTTCACTTACCCGCAGACCATCCATAGATGCCTCATGCGACACAGGTGTAGCAGGATGTGCGGGCTGACTGGATGCAGTATCATGCAGTTCTCCCAGAGCCCACACCAGTTTGAGGCGGCAGACAGTTACCATTTGAGGTGTCCCATTAATGAGCACTTCACATGTGTTGGTACGCCGCGATATGACTCTGTGTGGGCTCGAGTATAGAATTCTTAGTGCCAGTTGGACGGTGTCACCGCGCACCATGATGTGAGTGCACAATGCCAAGTCCTTATGCAGAAATATGGGAGGGAGTGAGTGCGGTCGAGGAGGGGGCACACGAATGTTAGTTATTAGCTCCTTAACATGCCCAACAAATGTCACAGATTTGATCTGGAGGAAGTGAAGGTTCGACCAGCTCTGCTGGGAGTGTACAGTACTTCTGCCAAGGTCATCTTTGTACGCAGGCCGAATGCCTAACATTACCCATGGTAAGGTGTAGGCCCACTCACCTCCATGGCACATCAGGGAAGCTTTAAGTTTTCTGTGCCAGCATTCAACAAGCCCATTGCTCTGGGGATGGTATGCTGTAGTCCTAAATCATTTCACCACACAGTTCACAAAGTTGTTGGAAGAGGGCAGACTCAAACTGGTGGCCCTGGTCAGTGGTGATAGAAACTGTGCAGCCGAAGCGCAAGATCCACATTAATAAAAGGGCTCGGGCCACTGAGTCAGCTGTGATAGTAGTGAGAGGAATTACCTCTACCCAGCAGGTAAACTTGTCAATGGTAGACAGTATGTAATGTAAGGGGCCTGAGGGGGTAAGGGCCCAACAATATCGATGTGTATATGCTGGAATCTTCTTTTTTCCACATTGAATGTACCCATGGGGGGGGCTGTGCATGACATCCTACTTTTTCATGCTGACAAGCCACATACCTTCATGCCCAAATGCGACATTGTTTTACTACCCCAGGCCAAATGAAACGTTCAGATACCAGACGTGTGGTGGTGCCTATACCAGGGTGTGCCAAGTCATGGATACTGTTAAAAATGTCCCGTTGGAGAGGTGCAGGAATCACCAGACATATGTGTCCTGTTGAAATGTCGCACCAGATGGGTGACGAAAGCCCATGAAGTGTCCATAACTCTAGTTTGAATCCTGTTTTAACATCGGAGTGCAATGCGGCAAGTTCAGTATCCTCTGTTTGCAATGTATGGAGTTCACTGAGGTCCAGTTGTGAAGATAAGACTGACGCATGAGATAGAAAATCAGCAGCGACATTGTCTGCCCCTCTGACATAACGTATTTCATCCATCAACTGACATATGAGGTCCATATGCTGAAAATGTCTTGGAGATGAGTCCTTACCTGGGTTACAGAAAGTTTAACCAGTGGTTTGTGGTCATTGAATACCACGAGATGGCGACTTTATGTATCATCTTGTAAATATATGGTAGCGGTGTAAATAGCAAATAGTTCCCAGTCAAAGGTCGACCATTTATGTTGGGAAGCAGACAGTTTGTGGGAGAAAAATTTGAGTGGCTGTACAACAGAACCCACGGATTGCTGAAGTACCGCCCCCACTGCTGTATCACTCACGTCTGTAGTAAGTGAGATGGGAGCATCAAGAATGGGGTGAGTGAGCGTAATGGCTGTCTGTAGGGCCAACTTTAGGTTATCAAATGGGTGACACATATCTGGAGTCCATGTGACCACCTGAGACCCTGAAGTGAGAGCACCCGTCAGTGGGGCTTGTATGTTGGTGGCGTGGGGGATGTGTCTGCGGTAGTAATTTACCGTTCCAAGGTAGTGGCAGAGACCCTGAAAATATTTGGGCAAAGGCACCGTACTAATGGCCTTGACCCATTCTCGTAGGGGGTGGATGCTGTCAACAGAAATCCCATGGCTCAGAAAAGTGACACTAGTGCGGCAAAGTTGTTACTTATCATTGTTCACTGTGACACCGTTTGCTTGTAATAGTTGTAATACTGTATTTAAATGAAGTTCATGTTCCTCGAGGGAGGAAAAAAAAATTAACAAGTCATCCAGGTACACACATGCAAAGTCCAGTTTTCCAACCAATGAGTTGATGAACTGTTGCCACGTCTGTTCAGCATTTTTAAATATTCAGACAACCCAAATGGGGTGATGATAGCGATTTTTTCAACGTCCTCCGGCGGCATTGGCAGTTGGTGGTGTCTTGTGACAGTTGATTACACTGAAAATTTGTGCCCCATGCAGTTGGGCAGCAAAGTCTTGAATATTTGGGATGGGATAATTATCTAGAATTGTTCTGGTGTTAAGTGCCTGATAGTCACCGCAGAGGCAGAAAGTTTCATCTTTCTTGGGCACCAAATGAATGGGTGACGACCAACTATTGGAGGAAGGGAGAACAGTCTTACTATCTAAAAGTTCCTGAATAATAGCATTGGTGTGTTTAAGTTTTTCCAGGTTTAAATGCCTAACCTTTGCATGTACCAGTGGACCTTCTGTGGTATTGATTCTATGGACAGTACCGTTGTTGATCATGAACACTGATGGGGATGATGGACCCACACCCAATGCAGTATGGCAAATCTGTAATGCTCACACTTGTGTGTCTCAGGCCAACAGGTCAGTAGCAGTGGCAGTGATGCAAAATCCGGAGTTCCGGGATATACATGAAATTTCCTGTCTTGAGCATCCAGCTCAATTTGTACCACCACTGATTCGATTGTACAGTTCACACTGGCAGTTGGGAAACCCATAAACATAGTCAATGGGGTTTGAGCACATTGTGTCAGCCGTTGAGCACTCAGAACACGTGGAAAGTTCATATTCAATGTAAAATGTTCCCATTCAAAGTTTTGTGTGCAAAAAACATTCTGTTGGTACAGAACACTGCCACACGACTGCTGACTCATGTATGGTAATGAAAAGTTATTGTTCATATCTGATGCTGGCACACATGGCTGTGGGAATGTAGAAGCACTGTCCTGTTGAGTACAGCTAGTCGGTGTGTTCACAAACTGCATCGAACTATTGCGAACACAAGGTGGATGATTGGAAAACAATGCCAAAGTGTCTGTTGGAAAACCTAGTTGACATGTGTGCGGTGTAGCGGGTGGCAAGCAATCCATTGTGTACCGTTCATGGTACAAGAGTTTGTCATAGCACTCGCGAACAAAGTTTGGGGTCACCAGTATGGGTTTAGTGTTGTAAGATTGCCAGATCCAATGATGTATACTATAACACATGAAATAAGCACTATTTTATTACTCAGAAGCACACATATACAGTTATATACATTCTTGATTCTCAGTGCACTGCTCGCAAAGAGCTTGCCAAACAAAGATATTACACACAAGTTGGTCAATAGTCGCCACATATGCTTTCAGATAGTGTTGTGATGCTCATTTCCATGTGTAAAATGCTGTGCAGTGCTGTCTTAGTTGATAAACAGCATATGTGGTTGCATAAATTGCTCTGCTTTTGATACTGTATGATTTACCAGTGGTAGGGCTGAATTACTTGCTAATGAATGAGTACAGGTTCAGGGTAGGAATCTTGGAGTAGGTGATAATGGTTTGGGAATGACATATGGTATGTCTGGGATGTTATGAAGGTTAAGAGAGTGAGGGAAGGTGACAGTGGGTGGTGTGTGGAGGACATCAGGGAGTGAATATCTCATTTCAGGGCTTGATTTAAGATGGTAGAGTCTAATCTATTGAGGTAGTCAAAGCCTGGGTGGTGCTTTGTGACAAGGGGGATGCTTAAGAGGTTTTGGAAGTGGGGGCTGTATTAGTCAAAGGGTGAGAGAGGGAGACTATCCAACAGATTTTTTTGCATAGAATTTGGGGTAGTTATGGAAGAATAAAGACTGGGAAAGATTTTTGGTGTCAACATTCATGAGTTTGGTGGTGGAGCAGGTACATTTGCCACAGTTGCCTATGTTTTAGGGATGTACAGGATATTGAGGGCATGATGGGTAAATGTTGGAAGGCAGGCAGTGAAACAATAAATTATTAAAACTACGAAATAATGAAAGGGCTCATCCTGGGGCCAGAGATAAAGAGTGACTGCCAGCCTAGGAATATGAAACAGGAGAGAACAGGGCCAGAGGCAGGGGCCAATTGCTCTGACTGAAGGTTTCAAAATGAGAGGGAGACATTACTGTGCTCTGTGGCCCAGGTTTCTCCAGTGGGCACAATGGGACATGCTTCCAACTCTTGCTACCACCTCACAGAAAGATTCAATGGAACCAGGAGTACCTATGAATAAGTCCAGCACAGCTCTGTGTAAAACATCAGGAATGAAAAGGTTTCATAGACCATGACCATACAAACCAGAAGATTTATGAGCAGTTCAGACATCTGGTTGTGAAAGCCTTCATTGTAAAATCTGTATGAAGCCAGGGGATTCAGTTTCTGGGTGTTGAGGAATGCATCTTCCTGGTGGCCCATGAAGAGATTGGCAGAGGACAGAGTCATGCTGGTTTTGGTTTTGTACCATCACCTTTTCCACCTTCATCATAGTTTTTACTGCACTACTCAGTTCATCTCTCTACATCATAGTACTTCTCCTTCCTCCTATCATATCTGGACTGAAGCTGTGACAGTACTTACCAGTGTACTTTGTTTGACCTCACTCTATCTGGCTCCTCCTTGCTCATGTCTCTCCTTGCCCTCACAGCAGGTGGGATCCTCTGAATCTCTATTCTTAGTAACTTTCCCCTCCTTTCCAACCATCACTCATCAATGCCCCCCTTCCTCCTTAACAAAGAAACAAAAAAAAAATCAATGTTTTTCTACTTTTAGATGTGCTTATCAGCAGCACTGGAATGTGAGCTTTGGAATTTGTAATTAAACAGTTTTTCATGTGAATTTCTCTGTTGACACAGTCAAAATGAATATGTTCAAGCAGATCTAGAATTCTGTACCATCTCCAAACTTTTCTAGAAGTTACTTCCAAATATTTGTTAGATACGACTCGTTTTAGTAATGAGTCTTAAATATGGCAGTCAAAGGATACTAAACAAAGCAATTGTGCTGAAGGCATGTGTGAGGCTGGAATAGGAGCAGGGAAGGGGATAAATGCAGGTGGAGGACAAACACTAGTGAAGGTTGAGACCAGGGGGCTACAGGAATTAAGGAGTGTCCTCCTCTAGCTGTCTCTTGGACATATTTTAGCAGTGGCCATTCATGCAAACAGTTAGTTTGTTAGTGGTCATGCCCATGTAGAATGCCAAACAGTGGTTGCAGTTAGGTTCATAGACCACGTGGCTGCTTTCCCAGGAGGCACTGCTTTCAGTAGGATAGGGAATGCCTCTGACAGAACTACTTTACCTCTGTACCATTTTTTCAAACAGATGCTATCATCACTAAACTGTGCAGAAGAAGTACACATCCATGGTAAATAATAACAGTGGTAGTTTCCCCTTTCTTTTAGTTGTTCATCATTCCAACACAAGAAGGCCATGGTGGCTAATGTTTCAAGGCCAGATCAATCAGTCATCCTGACTATTGCCCCTGCAACTACTGAATAGGCTGTTGGCAGGGACTGTAGATTAGTCTGGACTCTTCACAGATACTACTCCAATGCTGTTGCACCTACAGTGCAGTAATCTGCACTGCTAGCCTGATATTTACTGGATTACAGTGATATTTTGTAAAGAAAATATTTATGTACACCTGAAAACACTGAGCCATATTTACAGAATGTGTGCAGTTTCTTATTATACTGCTCACTTCCACATAAGCCACTGCAGCATGTTCCATGGTTTGTGCAGAGACGTCTGAAACTAACTGTTGAATTTTTTAAATTATTGAATGAATCTTCCCTCTCTCCTATATAATATTGATAATACATTACATATGGTTAATCAATTGTTCACTAATTAAAAGGAATCTGCTTCATACAGTCTTGTTGTGGAGTAAATGATCATATTTCCTAATTGTTAAAATTATTTTCAGCTTTCTGTATGTCATTACCTGCAGACTGTTTATAATGGTTAGATCAATAGGTTTTCACTTAATTTTTCAGTTAGTTTAATTATTATATACAACATTTAGCCTGTAGAATGTACTTACATTTTTGTATTAGGCCATTTAATTCCTATAATTCAGTGACATGCTAGTGTCTTGAATAAACACTTTATAAAAATCTTCATATTAAGCCTCCATGAAAGTTTTCTACATAAATGTATCTAAAAGCTAGTCTGTATTTGTTATCATGTGCATTAACTGTTTGAAATGAGGTTAACACAATTACTTAAAACATTCTTAGTATTTGCATTAATGCTGAAATAAAATAACGAACTAACTTGTCTTCAACAGTGCTGTTAAATAGGTTTATTATAAGTAGAGTTCTTTCTGAAACAGAAAAGTGTTATTTCTGACTACAGGCATTCATGTAAATTAAAACATCTAACAAACATCATATGCAACAAAAACACATGAATATAATTTCACTCTGTTAAGTAAACTTCACTGTTTCTTCTAATTGCAGGATCCATCGATCTTTACTGTACTTACTTGCCCTTCAAACAAACCAGGAACAGCTATTGCTGATTTTGTCATATTCCCACCTAGATGGTCGGTGCAAGAACATACATTTCGTCCTCCTTATTATCACAGTATGTATGAACCGTATTCAAATATTATTAAATAAATTTTGTTTTAAATTATTAATAATATTATTAATTTTCTGTATTCAAAACAAGATGTGTATTATTTCAATAATGTTTATGAGACCCTCCACTTCAAACTGTAGGCATTCCATAAAAGATAACAAGAGTAGAAAACTTCTTCCTGACAAAATTTTTTATTGTTTTAGTACTGTTCTTATGGATGAATGTTTGCCAAAACTTATTTACATTTGCTCCACATGATTATGTAGTTAAGTTATTTAATGTATTGTATATTTTGTTCTCATTGACTCATTTGCTGAACAATAGAGCTTAAGCCATCTATAGTCTTAACTTCCAGTGGCAAAGAGGCCACTAACACAATTTTTACTCTTCTATATACCACTAAATTATTTAACCCTTAATTAATGATGTGTGGTCTCTCAGACAATGAGAAAATTTTCGAACTTGCTCTCCAAAGTTAATTCTGGTGGGCTGCTTTTCTACCCCCTGCCCCCTCAATCCCCCATCCTTCTTATTAGATCATAAACCCTGCCATATTTTGTTATTGGTTGCATTATCGCCTTCTTGGTTTATTGTTGTGTTGGGGATCACTTATACCACACCTTGTGAACTACATACTTGTTTTCTTCAGTATATGTTCACAGTAATGTGCCAGTTTTGATGATCCCAAGTTTGATGGTATTATTAATCAGTGGCTGGAGAAAGATGTCAGTGATAGACATCAAGAAACAGATGAAAATGATGAAAAATTTTACAGTAGCCAGTAATCACAGTTCTGCTAGTGGAGGATCATTTAGAGAAGGAACTTCAGGACAATTGTGATGGGGACCTTCATGTTCCTCCAACGAAATACTTAAAGTGTTAGTTCAAATCAAATGTGTTCCAAGTTGTATTAAATGAAAATATAGGTCCTAGTACTGACTGTCAATTCTGTACCTACAAAGGGCAACATTTATGTGCAAGTTTAAACCTTAGAATTTAGTTTTTTGTCAAAATTTACTTGCTACAGAGATAATACAATTTTTCCAAACTTAAAATTCATTTCTATAACAGTTCATTTATTGGTACTGCTTAAAAAGTCCTCAAAGATACGAGATTTTGTGTGATAAAAAGTAAAATATTGCAGGCTTTATTTATTGCAATAAAATAAACAAGGAGTGTTTAAACAACACTTAACTAATTCTGAAAATAAATGTTACATAAATTAAATTGTAAATTTTATATGATTTGTGCCTTAAACATAAGGGTTTCAGAGATCCCACCTCATAGTATATTTTGCAGAAAAGTCACCTCATGAGTGAAGGGTTAACAAAGGGCCATGTACTTCCCTTTCTGCAGTTGGTGGGTGCATGTGAGTGTCTGTGTGTGTGAAAGTGTTCACTTAGACTACAAAAATTGTGGTAGCTCAAAAGTTAGCAATATGTGCCATAAATGAAGCAGCTCCACATAAATGGATACCTTTCCATATTGTTTTGGTTTATAGAAAAGTGAAATAATTAACTCAGTTCAGTTTATTTTGATTAGTTTTGTGCTTTTCCTACAAGGTGGGCAATTATCTGTAATTGTTATAACCACATTTTTCAGTTGTGGGCTCTTGATAACTGGGTCTCATGATTATTTGTAAAGAATAGCTGTTGACAGAATGAGTGAAGACCATATTCTCATCCTATTTCTCAACCAAACTTCTTTCTTCTATCTGCTTCTCCCCTCCCCCCCCCCCCCCCCCCACCCACCCCCCCACCCCCCACCCCCCTCACTTAAATAAGATTTTATATTGAACTGATTTTATTGAGTTTTTTGAGTGCAATTTTTTTCACAAAATATGTTCCTTTAGTAGTACTAATCCCATGTACCTCATGGTAGAGCCCTTGATTGTACATTTTAGAAGTACTAGAAGGGGAACATAGGTTACACTGAAAGTTTTAGTTGCTAATGGAGCTGCACTTTATGGCTTCATTGATTAAAGCAATTGTTTGTGACAAGGAGGCTGCTCCAGGTCCTAATCCTGATGTAGCATAGATTATCAACTGTCAAAGCACCTATATAAAGGACGAATTCATTATATGCAGTTGCATGAATCACCTTACATCTTGATCAATTTCTTAAAGTACAAGAATGTGTATCTGACACATGTGGTGACAAGGAAATAGTACAACCATAATCAATTGAGCGGTTGAAAAAAAAAAACACAATTTAGGTGCTGAATAACCATTTTGGTACATTGGATTGCATTCCACCATATTTTGTGCATATATGAATATTTGATGATAAAAATACATCTTCAAAATTTTGTGATTGTACAACAAATATATTAATGTAAACAATATCAGCTTCAGAATATTATTGCTATCTCAATTAAACTATTCTTTGTACCACTGCCGCAAAAATCTGAATTCCATAATATTCAAATACCTATTTACTTTCTGTCATACTTATGAGACAATGAGATCAGCACAACAATTGGAAAGAGTACTCATATTAATATACTTATAACTGCTTCTGTTTGGTATCAATGATATTCTGCTTTCATGTACACAGCAGCTCATTTTACCAACAACCACATAATTACTCTTACTGTTGTTATTGGAAATAACAGCTAAGTTACTGTAGGCTAGATGCTGTAATTGTATTGTAGTTTTAAAATGAAGTAAGCTCATCAAGTGTGTCTGAAATGGCTCTTTAATCAATTGTATTAATGCCTGTACATTATTTTTTGGGAATCTATCATGTTTTGAAGGAGTATTTCAAACTTGGTTTCCTCCTCAGCACTTCCACACATACTATGTGTTAAAGCACTTCCACACATACTATGTGTTAAGGCAAGAAGTAATACACACAAACATCCATATGTCATCAATGATAACATTTTAAAACACCCACACTTTTTTTTTCAACGGTTTTCTTTTGTTTACAAGTTGATACCACACTGGGAAAACATTCCTCAGTTGTTCAAGTTGTAGCAGTGATGGATAAAACAATAGAGCAGTTACTATGTGTTCAATAGAACTTGGCCCTTTCCTGGGAGCAAAGGAATCAGAAGAACCTGCATGACTTCGGGCTGGTATGAACAAATGAATGAATGAATGAATGAATGAATGAATGAAATGAATACGTCTGCTTGTGTCTGTATATGTGTGGATGGATATGTGTGTGTGTGTGTGCGAGTGTATACCCGTCCTTTTTTCCCCCCTAAGGTAAGTCTTTCCGCTCCCGGGCTTGGAATGACTCCTTACCCTCTCCCTTAAAACCCACATCCTTTCGTCTTTCCCTCTCCTTCCCTCTTTCCTGATGAGGCAACAGTTTGTTGCGAAAGCTTGAATTTTGTGTGTATGTTTGTGTTTGTTTGTGTGTCTGTCGACCTGCCAGCACTTTCATTTGGTAAGTCACATCATCTTTGTTTTTAGATATATTTTTCCTACGTGGAATGTTTCCCTTTATTATAACCATATCATAAATTTTATTGTCATTTAGCTATGCAGTTTCCACCCATTTCCAACATTATAACATAAGCTATTATACAATAAACCATACACTAGCTTTGTAGCAGGCACTGTGAATGCAATGTTGATTCTAGTGTCCTACCTGTCTTGTGAGAAAGAGGTGGGGCTTGTTTCCACTGTACCTCCCATCCCCACATGCGTATGTTCCCTGCATCCCTTGCAAAAAGGCCAAGTTACATTGTGTGCATAGTAACTAAATAGTTTTTTGCCTCAAAATAAGAGAAAGTGATGATTGAGACAGTACAGTATGGTAGATTAAATATATTACAACTCATTATTTTTTCTCTTGTATCATGGCCCTGCTGAACACTTACCTGTTACTTAGTTTGCATCTTTTGTATTTTTGAAGACAGGGGAAACTTCTCATTCATTAAGAACACAGCTCATCTCCCATTGTTTTATTTTTTTGTTGATTAGACTTATTTTGCTCCAGTCTCTGCCACTGTAAAAATGCACTTTCTGCCTAATGAATATTGTCTCTAGTTGACATGAAATAACTTGAAATTTGATAAGACCACTCATTTACACTCCATGTTCACAACCTGAGAAGTAATATTATTTGTATTTTCAGCAGATATTTTTATATGCACAAGTTCACTTTGTACATTTGCAACAAAGTGGCAGATCCTACATAAGACGAAAATCTTATGTATATCTAAAAGATTTTTTATTCAATTCTTTTCAAATGATTTGTCATACATGAGTGTGTCACATGCAAGAGGCAACTGGCAAAGAAACATAAGATTTCATAATCCAGAGGAAAAAATTAGCTACACATATTTATAGATACTTATAAATATGTTTTAATTAAATCTGATTTTTTTCTTTTGATCTTCCCATACTGTTTCTTGATTTGTTTTCACTTTACACAGATTTGTTTCAAAGTTACACTTTTCATAATAATAAATGGCATACAATTTTGTACCTTCACAAAAGCTACTGAAGAATCTGCGGGGATAAATTTGTGGATTGCTGTATGTTTCCTATTTTTTGACAATTTATGTGCCTGATAGATTAAGATAATCAATTATGCAAGTAAACTGACATTTGACAAGTCTGCAGTGGTGTCTGTATCAGTGTGTCTATTCCTTATTGACTGTTTTCCCCATGATTCTGCAAGGCAAACATTTTTCTGAGGTTCAACTAGATGGAACTTATTACCTAATTCCACTCACACTGGAAGACATCCACAAAACTGCAGTACAGCCCATGTGGTTTCTTTGGTTTGTGCAATGCTGTGCAAGCTTTCCAAAGCTTTATTAGTAAGATAATGTGAGATTTGGAATACTACTACACCTACATTGATGACATTCTCATGAAGGCAACCACTCAGGTGGAATATTGCTCCCATTTACAACAAATATTTACTAGATTGTAAGAGTGTGGTTTGCTTGTAAAACCATCAAAGTGTCCTTTTGAAGTGGTGGAGAAAGGTTCCTGGAATATGATATTATTCCAAAAGGGATTTGACCACCACAGAATAACACAGCCATCTCCCACAGCCTCACATGATACATAAAATTATGATGGATTTTGAAACCTGACAACTTCTTAACGCCAATTCATCCACACTAATGCACTTTTGGTGGCACCACTTCTCACATTTCTTCGAGGCACACTCAATCAGAGGACAAGCTGCAACAGGAAGAATAGGTAAAGACTGTATTTATTTAAGTGGAATTAGCCATAACAGAGACTGTACCCCTGTCACATCTGTTACTGTATGCACCTATAAAACTAATGGTAGAAACATCTGCTATCGCCATGGGAGCTATGCTACAACACTGGCTCAGTCAGCACTAACAACCCTTAGAGTGGTGAGCACCAACCAAGAGTAAGTGAAACTGAAGTAGAAAGTTACTGAGAGAGCAGGAAATTGACAACTTCCAGGTGAGAGTACTGAACTAAAGGAGTAAATTACTACAGGAGTAAATTTTTCATGTACTCCCAAAGCAAATTTATTTTCTCAATGGAGTACACTGCTACATTAGTAACTTAAGGAGGAAATAAGGCCAAAATTTACTCCAGAGCACTGGTAAGAGTAAAGTTAGAGAGTGAGGCGTGTTCTTTGGTTTTTGTGTGTTAAGTATTGAATTCTATGGATTACCTGGAGTTCAAAGAACAAATGGGGATGGAAGAAGAGGTAGACAGCCCAAGAATAATGGTTTTAATGGAGAGACGAGACCCTTTTGTGATGCATGTCAACAATGATTTCAAAGAGTGGTTTACATTTTGTAGAGAATCTCTTGAGTCATTGCTTGGTATTCTGGAGCCATTACGGCAGCATATGTACATAACACTACTGGCTGATATACATTTTTTTCCCTTTCACTAAATTTTCTTTTACTACTTTCCTGCTTTATTTTCATCATGCATTGAAAATGTTATTTTAGAAAGAGTTTTGCAAATTTAATTCTTGGTATAATAATTTTTCTGTTTACATATCTTAGTTGTTACAAATGTGATTGCCATTTTAAATTATTCTGATGTTGGATACTTTCTTATTTGTTAAAATTACATTTGAAGTCATTTGCTATGGACATAGTAACATGAAATTGTGATTGACTATAAAACTGTAAACCAATGTAATCAGAATCTTCAAAGCATTATGTGAAGCAAGGTGTATGAGCAATGTAGAATTATACAATTAGGTTGAAGGAGAAGGCATCAACAGAGAGTCGGGAGTGATAAAGAGAGAGTGGAGGTCATTGTTATGCCAGATGTATATACTGCTCTACACATGGTGTTTGTGGCTGAAATGTCAGTGTTTGGAAAGTGCTTTATTATTTTGGTGTCTATCGCAATTAAAGATTTAGTGACTTCACGTGTTGTGTTGCCCATTTGCCTGAACTGTGTTTTGACTCTTTAAACATAAAACTTTGATGTGTAGACCATTAAGTGGGTCAAGAGGAATGTTTGATTTGAGTCGTCAGCTTTGGCCAGTGATATAATATTAATGGATGCATATATTTGGTGCATATATTCACAGTTCTGTTGGGTTGGCGAAGCCATCAAATATGAAAGCAAAAAAATAAAATTATTTTTGCTGACACACAGATGTATAGCTTAGCCTGAGGTACAGGTTAGGTTGGAAGATACCAGTTTGGTTGTGAGCTGGCAAAGCCAACAAATGTGATAGTGAAAGAAAGGAAAAAAAGGAAGCGGTAATGGTGACAGACAGATCTGTAGCTTTGCCTGAGGTCTAGGCTAGGTTGAAACAGGACAGTTTAGTTGTGAGTTGGCAAGGCCAAACAATGTTAACTAAAAAAACAGGTTGTGGTTATTTGAAAAAATTGCCAATAACATCACGTTATAGTCACCATATTTTTTATGGCATTTGTCGCATGCTTCCTGTGTCACTGCTCAAAGCCGATGACTCATATCAAACATCCCTCTATATCCCTGTTAAGCTATTTCCATGCTGTAAAAATACTGTTTTTAATTGTAGACAGTAAAAACTGTTTAGAGCATACCATGGACTATGGAAAGAAACATAAAATATGGTTACACATTTTTGTGTCATGTACTGATACAAAGAACTTTTAACTGAGAATGTATTATGTGCTGATTGCCACATAATTGAAGTGATTGCATAGACAATTGTGCATGGTACTTACTGTTCTGTTTAAACAATGGACTAATGATTTACAGTACAATTGACTTGATTTACTTTCATAGTGTGGACAGATATGCTGTAAAAAGTGGCATGCCATGATTGTAACCATAAATCTGAAAACTATGGCTAATGTGTGTAACAAACATTATGGCATCAGGTTAAGTCACAAGTTAATGTAAAGAAGGATGTCTTATGTTCATTGTTGCATGCAGAAACGCAAACTGGAATTAATTCTGCAAACATCTAAAATTCTTGTTAAATCTGTAGCGGGCTCTCCCGATCAAGGAGCTTAGCAAGACAATACCAACTATTGGATTACATTCAAGGATGAATTATATTGTTCTAATCAGTGATAATCAAGAGTAACTTTTCATGTTGATTAATATTACATAATTGGAAATAGTCATATTGCAATGCTGTTTGGATTTCTTTCCAATAATAACCTTCAGAATAATAGTTAAAATCTATTTTCATACATTTACTTATTTTTTCCACAACTATAAAAAATTTGCAAACGCATTGACTTACAACATATTATTGCAAACAATTGCAGTCAGTACCAAAGAGGTAGAAGTTAAACAGATTCATTTCATTGCCAATGCTTCTTTGTTTATATATTTTGTAACTGTTTATCTGCATCTGCATGTTTTATTGTTTTGCATTTGATTTCATTCAAATTATTGTGCTCTGCCAACAGGTTTTGCACACTATGTGTTGTCCGCCATTGCATTTTTAGGTAGAGACACATCATTTGCTTTGTTTAGGAGAATATTTTACCATTAGTAATCTGTTTGATTTTGACAAATGGGTGATCATTTGTGTTGTTATAGTTTTGAGTAATTACTTTCCATTAACTCCAGTTAGCCCCTCAAAAACTTGTGGGATTGTAGTAGGAAATATTTAGCTTATATCATCTATCTTCATATCAGCTATTCCATCACCACCATAAAATTGTTCTCAATTACATTTAGCTTTCATCTTCTTTGCTTTCACTTTCATGCCCTTCCATGTTACTTTAGCTGCTCTTGTCATTTTTGTGTAAGAGAGTCTGCATTGTATTCAACATGTAAGGGAAAGCGGGGCATGTTGAGACACAAAAAATTAAAACGGCCATAAATTTGTAAGTAGCCCCTGTACAGTTTCGATTTCACTATTTTTTTGGAGTATATTTACTGTAAATACAATTATTTATGGAAATAGATGTAATTTTTGCCTTTTTTTTATAATTCTTTCAAAATATGGAAGATTTACAATGTCTCATGCTGCCTGCCTGGTGGGGTACATTGAGATACTGTATGTGGAAGGTTGAGACAATATGGGAAAGAATAAGACACTTTACAATTAGATTAGAAACATTGATTTTGTTCCTATTTTTTAATTATTTGGGGATAGTATTTTAAATTAAGTCATAAGATAAAATATCTCTGAAGAAAATAACACATTGTTGGTTGAAAATGGCAGAAAACAGTTGCAATGGTGAAACTTTTTACTGGAGATAAAACATGAAATAAAATAGTAATAGAATTAGAAAGAAAATGTTATGAACTACCTCTATAAAAAAAACTATTTTAATGAATGTTATACTGCAAAAACAAAACAGGGAAAGAATGCAGCAATTTCTGGGGTTTTTTTCTTCCATGTTCTTGAGGTTGAGGTAACACCATAGCTATAGTACACATCTGGACATTAGAAATATCTTCAACTACAGGGTAGAAGAAATTATTTTCAGTCTTATGCAACTTTCTCAGAAAACAAACTTCAAAGTCCCCATCATCACATTTTTTTCAAAACCTTCCCTATATAACGGACTACACTTTTCTTGCTGATAAACTTAACGAGAACATAGTGTCCAATGACATGGTTCTGTGGAACTGTAACTTCACCTTCACTTAATTGAGCGATATCATCTTCCAATCCAATGTTCCATCAATGTGGTGCATTTTGTCTTCATTCTCAGAGCTAGCTTTCTGTTTCTTGAAGAGACTTGTCTTTACACTTGTAACAAGTAGGCCTACTTTTGTGGACTTCAAGAATTTTACGTTCTGTTTTTCTTCCAGAATTACCTTTTCTGGCATATCTTCTCCCCTTTTCTCTAGGTTTCCTAGTCCTATTGTTTCTTTCAGCTTTTGGATAGCCATGGAACTGTTCAGGGCTGATGTAACTTGAAAATGGAGGAGAATGGATGTCTGTGTAATTTGAACTTTGTGAATTTTCCGGTTGTAGTGAAAAATCAGCCTTTCTTGTAGGATCACCACTTTGTTGTGGTAGATCACATTCAAGTGCTGTCTGTTCACTGTTCTGTCCTTCAGTTGTAGGATCCTGCTTTGTTTCTCTCTGTTCATCTGTGGGATGGTGTTTGTCAGTGACCATACTTGGCAGAAACATATCATCTGTGTAAACATGCCTGTCAACAGGAAAAATGCCAGTTTTCTTGAATGAATTGGTTATATTTTCTGGAGTCATTGCACGTACATGGGCTATACCTACAAAAGCTGCAACATTATAGATGACGAATGACTGCCTGGATGTTCATTCATTCACGTGTCTACAGCAGCATTATAATAAGCCTGAAATGGCTTCATAATTCCAACATTCAGTGGCTGAATTCTATGGGTTGAATGTGGAGGAACAGTTAAGATGTGCACTCCGTTAGCTTTTGCCATATTAATGGCTTCAATGGACATGTGAGTTTCATGGTTATCATAAATTAGCAGTGTTTATTGAGTCATAGAACTCCCAGAATATTTAATAAAATGCTGCATGAAGCGTACAAAGTTAACTGAAGTCATCCAACCTGAGGAATGAGCCAGTCCAAGCATTCCTGTAGGTACACCATAAAGCTTGAACTCTTCAAAATGAACTTGTGGGAAAACCATTACGGGTGGCATGGTGTTGCCCACAGCATTGATCACAAGCAGTGTTTTTATGAAAGTTCCCTTTCCTCCGCTGATAACTTTGGACACTTGTTTGATTCCTTTCTGTGCCATTACCTTTGAAGGCTGCTGGGTGGTTTCGGTTTTTGTCTCACTCCGGTTTTAGATGCAAGATGGGTCATAGAGTTCTGTATTTTCTTAAGTAATGTCTCTAAATTATTAAAAAACATATCCACATTGAAGTGACTGAAGGAACTGGCTCTTGCTAGACTGCACCCTTCACCAGTTTGAAGGGACAGTTGAGGATGTTGCTTGAGAAAACCATAGAGCTAGTCTTTGCCAGCAATACAATGTTTGTTTCATGTTTCAGGACATTCTATTTTATTGATTTTTGTTGTCTCATATGCTAACTTAAGTGTTTCTAAAGTTGTGAGACCATAGAACATCTTTTTGCATTAGCTATTAAAAATTTAACAAAGTCCTCTTGTTGTCATCTGACAAAACCCTGCGAACATCACAGCGAGCTTTCATTTCTATAGCATTGCCAGGATTAGTTCTTAATTTTTGTATGTATCTAGCAAGAGTCTGAAACTTAAGATTCATCTTTTTAGCAGCACTCCTGATAGAATCTGCCTGTAGAACAAGTTTAGCACCTTCCTACATTGTATCTGCATCAAAGCTACCCTTAACCTTATGCTTTTTTTCGTTCTTGTACCATTTTGAACCTTCAACAAACAATCTGAAAGCAAAAAGCATTTATTTAAATAACTATATCTATTTCTTTCCCACTTAAAGCGAGTATTTACTCTGTAAATGATGTCCCAACCTACCTCTCTGTGCTTTGTCTCAACATGCCCCATCATAACCTCCCACAGTAAAATCATAGTCTTAAACTCCATAAACAATTTCTCACTAATTTGAACAATTTTAGTTAAGCACAAATGCAAATGCAATAACTTTATGTAAATTACACAAAAACTAATTCCATAACAAATTAAATATATCAAATTACCCGAGTGTTGAAAAATTTACGTCACTAGTGAGAATTCAGTCCTTCCAGTATTTCTCAAATGCTATATAATTGTGCCAAAGCAAATGAAGTTCTTTCGCATTCTCCATTGCAAAGGTATACAGCTTTGTAGGAATAGCCAACCTAAAACATTAAATTTTGTTCAAAATGATGTTGTCTCAAGGTGTCCCGTCTCTCAACATGCCCCACTTTCCCCTATTTTTTTTCCAAAGCATCTGTTTTCATCTTTAGCATGTTGGCATTGTGCATTTTAGATTCAGCAGCAGTAATGTACTTTTTCATTATTTCAGCAAACCACTCTTTTTCACTTTCTGGTATGTTTTTTGAACATTTAACACTTACATTGTCTGTGGCTGCCACCACAGTGCTGTTAACTCAATCTTAAGCTGCAAAAAAATTGTATATGGAAATGTATATGGTGGCAAGTAAATTAAAATGCATTATCCATTAATAACGAATGCTGGTACCTGTAGAAGATGGGGTTAAGGACTGAATTATAGATTCATCCATTAATATCCTGTTTCTCTTTCATAATACACTGATCTCATCATTAATACAATAGGATTTAGCTTCTTTGAATTTTAATAATTCTTTCTAGCATAAATTACACCAACATGATATTATTGTCAAAAGGTGATGCAATAATGTCTGCTGACAATCAATAGTTTTCGAGAGAAAATGAAATGCAAATGCCAGCAGTATGCCGAAGCAGCTTACTTCTGTAGTAAAAAGGTGCTACTACTTCAGTTACAACTAAAGAAGTAAACAGAAATTGAGTTCTTCAATGGTTACTAAAAGAGTACATTACCATGGAAGTAATTTACTAAAACAGTCCAGACTAAAGAAGCAACAGTAACTACGACTCTCAGTATTTTTAGCCAAGTGTTGTCACAATGAAAAATTAAATGATCCACTTACACCCAGAAGATGTATGAGGGGAGTCAAATGAAAACTGAATACCCACCACATCAAGACCATGGCATGCAATGGTTCCATTCAAAAGTAATCACCAAATGCTTTAAGACATTTATCCCACTGGGAGGTGGGAAATCAATTCCTGTTTTGTAGAATGTGGTTGGCCACTGTCAGATCCACCACCACACCCACTCTTGCACTTCCTCATCCAACTGAAACCCACATCCACACATATCTTTCTTCAGGTCATCAAAGATGTGAAAATTACAAGATGAAAGCACTGGGTTGTATGGAGGATGTTGCAGTGTTTCCCAACCAACTTGCTGATGTGTAGCATGTAGCCTTTGTGAAATAGGCAGTGAGGCAGTGTGGGGAAGGGGAGAGGGGGGGGGGGGGGCGGATGTTATCAACCAACAGCATGATTCCGCCCAACAGCATTCCGACAGCCCAAGGACAAACAGCAAAATCAATAGCGGAAACATCCCACATCTCTCCCATAAAGAAATCCAAAGCTGTTCACACAAGTTCCAGTAAGGTCATGGTGACCTTCTTTGACTGCAGTGGCACTTGCTCATCAAGTTTCTTGGATGACCTTCTTTGATTGCAGTGGCACACGCTCATCAAGTTCCTTGAGTATGAAATGACAATCAATTCACAGAGCTATGAAGACACTTTGCAGAAACTATGATGTACCATAAAGTCAAAATGCCCAGGAATGCAGTTCAACAAAATCACAGTGTGGACAAAATCATCCTGTTGCATGATAATGCTCACCCTCACACTCCCAAATGGACAAAGGCTATGCTACACTTAAGCAGTTTTGTGGAAAACACTGCAACAATCTTCATCCAGCCCAGATCTTTAACCCTATGATTTTCACATCTTCGGCAACCTGAAGAAAGACATGCATGGATGTCAGTTCAGTCAGATGAAGAAGTGCAAGTGCGGGTGTGGTTGTGGAACCTTCAGCATCTGACTGCATTCTACAAAACAGGAACTGATCATCTCATCTCCCAACAGAATAAATATCTTAGTTCTGAACAGAACCATTCTGTGATCTTGTAGTGGTTGATGTTTGGTTTTCATTTAACTGCCCCTTATATGCTGCTTATACTGCAGTGAAAAAGTTTCTGCACTTGCTGGAAGGATGCCAACTCTGCAGTCTTTCACATCCAAGAATGAAGAGTACAATACTTTTAGTAAAGGCAGCATTTGGCTGGCCAGTTATCAGCAAGGATTGTAAGATGTCTGCCTGGAAAATGAAGCATTTCCCAATGTAATGAAATCATAGAGCATATTACAGCATTACCTGGTACATATAGTGAATCCAATTGCAACTGACCACTTTTCTCACTGGCCAGAAGTTTTTCACTGTTGCCAAGAAATTCCTTCAGGGATGGATGGAACAAATCACTGTACCATTTCACATTAGAAACAACCAAGATAGGCAGTTTTAATCTCATCTTTTAAACACATTAACAACACTGTTGTGAATGAGCTGTATTCAAACAAGTTCTACCAAGTTTTGGTTTGAATATCTATCAATAATTATAATAATCCTGTAACTGCTGATGTAGTGTTTGGACAAGCACTATGATTATCCAGCAAATTTTTTGTTGACACTACAAACCTCACCACTGATGGACATATGGACACAGATTACCAGTTATGACTGGTTGTTTCAGAAAAGGAATGCTGTCCTGCAGACCATTCATTTCCTATGATTTGCAGTTGGTGAGTCTATTTGCAAACATAAAAAAATGTTTGATGTTGACATGCATGACTCAATACTACAGTTAAAGTGAATGGGTTTTATTGCAACAGAAACTTTGCCCTCTGACCTTCCAGATGCTCAGCATAGCATGTGGCATGCAAGAAACAGTACAGCCAGTAGCTGTGGTTAATAACCCATCAAAATAGTCGGATCACAACCAAGTCATCGTGTGTGTATTAAAATGAGTGCATAAAAACTTGAAGTGCATTGACACTACATAAGGAGTGATATGGCGTGCAAATAATTTGATGTTTGACGAGCTGTGTGCAGCGGTGCTTGTATAAGGTCTGTGTCATTGTGCCTATGTCTTGACAATTAATCTCCCTCCAAATTTGTCTTACTCATTTTATTCCAATATATCAGACTTGAATTATCTCATTTCCATAACTATTCCAACATTCATCCATTCATTCATTTATTTTGTGGATCCAATCAATGATAACCTTCAGATAATGTGAGATGTAAAACCCACCCATTACCTGCTTTTTGTGTGACACTGAACACTTCATATTTGTATGTCTGAACACACTAATAACTTGACCATATTTACCCAAAGAGTGAGATTGGCCCAGAGGTTTGGTTTGGAATAGCAGAAATTGAACTATCTTAAGAAGAAGAAAGTTGAAATAACTTACAAGTTCACTTCATCTTGTATTATCACTAGAGGCCTCTATGAATTAATGACATGGGATCAAAATCACAGCATCAGTTGGGACTGCAAAATAATAAATATAAAATACTTGAAGTTTTTGGATCTAGCTGAGTTTCATTATCAGATGATATAAATTTTGTTGTTACAGAATAGATTGTTATTGGCATGGAGTTTCTGTCACTATTATCCTATTCCATACATAGAAACAAAGGATAATCATTTTAACATCCTTTTGCCAATTATGGACTGATAAGTCCATTATTCTATTGCAAACATTTGTTCTATTTGTACTGTCCAGGAACTAAAACCTGGAAATCCAAGTACAAATAACATCAATAGGCCTATTTAGTATTGATTCTAGAGCTTTGTCGTATTGATATTATGTGTGCTGTGGTTGTTGAGCCAAAAATACACCTGAGGGGAGATACAACAGTGCATTTTTAATAATGTCCTGAGCTGTTTACAGAATACCAGATGACTTTATGAAGAATGATAGGATTGCGCTCAATGTTAAAAGATGTTCAACCCAGAAGAAAAGTGTAGGTCAAAGCAAAAGCTAATGCCTTACCAACAAGGAAGAAGAAGCAGAAGAGAAAATGAGATAATTCCTTCTCTTTATTACTGACCTATGTTTTTAAAAATTTTAAGGAGTATATTAAAAGATGCATCCCAGTTATAATGAAGATGTTAGTTATTTCAGCACTTATTATGATTTCCTCTTTGATGTTGCAAATTATCTGCTTACTTTATTTGTTCTGTTTCTATTTTTAACTGTGTTAAAATCATGTTTAAAGTAATTTATGCACTAATATTGTCCACAAACACCAATGAATACATTGATACATTTCTTTCTCTCCCTACAGGAAACTGTATGAGTGAATTTATGGGTCTTGTCATGGGCAACTATGAAGCAAAGGAAGAAGGCTTCCTGCCTGGTGGGGCTTCTCTTCACTCAATGATGACACCCCATGGACCTGATACACAGTGTTTTGAGGCAGCATCAAATGCAAAACTTGTCCCTTGTAGAGTGGCAGACGGAACGCAGGTACTTTTGTTTAAATAGATCACTTTTATGCAATGATACACCAATGTTTTTGAAAACTGCAGAACCTAGAAAGAATCAAAGATTTGGGAATATGTAGAACAGTGTCCAAACAATAAGTGTGCACTGATATGTTGTGTGATGCCTCATAACAGGGCAACAGGCTTATACAGGGCATGTTGCTACAACAGAAATGAGTGGATGGAACCTGCAGACAGAAGGGGGTCATACAAAGTCATGAGCTTGTGGTGGACCACATGTGTGTGACTAACGCATGACAGCAACTTGGTCTCCATAGCTATAACAGACCTCACAACTTAATCCACAGTGTACTTCCCTGACCTATACATCTGCCTCTCACAACACCCATTAAACATGTCTAGCATATGATTGGGTGGTAACTTGTTAATCAAAAGTCCTCAAATTATCATTGCTGATTCTTTGTTTACTGACATATAGACTGTGTATTGGAGAACCACCCACCCCTCGAAACATATTCAGACCTCTTTCAATGTTTCATGCTGTGACATGGTTCTGATTGCAGAATTTGGAGACTGCACACCATACTCAATTCTTAAAAGGCAGAGATCAAGTACAGATCTGTAATCCTAATCATCTTTGTGTTGTGATTTATCAGATTTGTGGTATAAAGCTTACTTCAGTCATGTGCACACCACCTGGTGTTGTCAAAAGATAGTCTTGTTCTCAGGAAATAAGCATTGTGGCAGGTGAAGCATTGTGGCAGGTGATGGGATCCCACATTGTCTTCTTGGATACAGTCCTCGTGGAGATGGTTTATCGTTGTCTTCCTCTGATTTATTATGAAGTGTCAGGTGTATAATTGTGTTTTGTGGATGAGTCTGTATACAATATAGTGTCTTATTTGTTCTGTTATGGCTAAATGGAAAGAAGAAGATACAACTCAGCACTCACACATGAGGACTACTGAGCTTAATATCCCCAGCTGATGAAGGATCACTGTTAATAATGCCAAATGCACTTTATGTTATCTATACTTGATGCTAACGAATTTCTCTTCTTCAGAAACACTTTCCTTGCCATAGCCAGTCTACATTTATGTCCTCTCTATTTCGACCATCATGAGTTATTTTGCCTCCGAAATAGCAAAACTTGTCTGCTACATTAAGTGTCTCATTTCCTAATCTAATTCCCTCTGGTGCATCATCTGATTTAATTTGACTACATTCCATTGTCCTCATTTTGCTTTTTTTTATGTTCATCTTTCAAGATACTGTCCATTCCATTCAATTGCTCTTCCAGGTCCTTTGCTATGGCTGGCAGAATTACAACCTCCAAGTTTTTATATCTCCTTCATGGATTTTAATTCCTACTCCAGATTTTTCTTTTGTTTCCTTTACTGCTTGCTAAATATACAGATTAAATAACATTGCGGATAGGCTACAACCCTGTCTCACTCCCTTCTCAACCACTGCTTCCCTTTCATACCCTTCTACTCTTATAACTGCCATCTGGTTTCTGTACAAATTGTAAATAGCCTTTAGCTCCCTGTATTTTACCCCTGCTACCTTCAGAGTTTGAAAGAGGGTATTTCAGTTATCATTGCCCAAAGCTTTCTCTGAGTCTACAAATGCTAGAAACATAGGTTTGCCTTTCCTTAATCTGTCTTCTAAGATAAGTCATAGACTCAGTATTGCCTCATGTGTTCCAACATTTCTATGGAATCCAAACTAATCTTCCCCGAGGTCAGCTTCTACCAGTTTTTCCATTCATCTGTAAAGAACCCATGTTAGTATTTTGCAACCGTGACTTATTAAACTGATAGTTCAGTAATTTTCACACCTGTCAGTATCTGCTTCCTTTGGGATTGGAATTATTGTATTCATCTTGAAGTCTGAGGGTATTTCACCTGTCTCATACATCTTGCTCACCAGATCAGATGGTAGAGCGGCTGGCTCTCCCAAGGCTATCAGTAGTTTGCAACAATTTTATTATTATTATTATTATTTGGGGGAGGGGGGGGGGGAGGGAGGGGGGAGAGAGACTGGAATTAACAAAATAATCATTGAAAGATTATTTGATTAAAAACAGAGCATTTAGCATTTTAAAAGTTCATTGTTATACTTGTGTTCCAACGACATCAAGAAAGTATGATCTTGGGGGCGGGGGGAGTTCCAAATATTTCATTTCAGTCATTAATGCTGCAGTGATATTTAAAGTTTAGTTCATTGCTTATGCATGTCTTAGTTCGGTGTAACTCCGAGTAATCTGCTTCTGCCGCTGCTGCTGAAGTCGTTGTCCTGGTCCATTTCATCTGCAAACTGGATCTAGTTACATGAATTCCATGAAATAATCCAGGTACCAAGTCATTTTATAATGGTTTATGAATGGCATGCTGCATAACTTCTTCTTGGTGGAAGCCAACTCCACATAACAGGCTACATAGTCACGAAACCGTGTTACAACAATTAGATTATCACCCTGACATGCAACACAGTGGTCGCATCTGTGCACTGTCTCCAACTGAGCTTTTCTGAGCCTTCTGCTCCCCCTATTTATATGTTCTTAATGATGAAGCTAACAAAACTATAGTGCAAATCTATAAAATTAACAATTAAAAGTTCAAAGTTGTTGTGATTAACTATACGCAAATCATTCGTACTGTATGCCCAAACTGGCATATACAATATAAATTTTTTTTTACGTAAGATAAACATCACATTATACAAAGATAGTGAAAAACAACAATGTTAACCTAGTTTTTCTTAATTATGGATTCATTAGTGAATGAAAAAAATAATGCTGGCATATATTGGACAAACATGACCTACAAGTAAACAAATTGAATAATAAATTTTGTGAAATTTAACATATTATACAAATCACTTATTAGATACAATTGGAATAACAAAACTTTCAATGAATTGCCTCTTCGGAGAGCATTTCATTAGGGTATCAAAAAAGGAATGTAAAACAAGGGGTTGTTTTATTTCAAGTTCTAATGGAATATCCTCTACTCCCAGGGCCTTTTTGCAACTTAGGCCTTTTAGAGCTCTGTCAAATTCTTCTCACAGTATCATATCTCCCATTTCATCTTCGTCTACATCCTTTTCCATTACCATAATACTGCCCTCAAGTACATGGCCCTTGTATAGACCCTCTATATACTCCTTCCACCTTTCTGCTTTCCCTTCTTTGCTTAGGCTGGTTTTCCATCTGAGCTCTTGATATTCATACAGACAGTTCTCTTTAATTTTCCTGTAGGCAATATCTATCTTACCCCTAACAATACATGCCTGTACATCCTTAGCCATCCCTGCTTAGCTATTTTGCAGTTCCTGTCAATCTCATTTTTGAGACATTTGTATTCCTTTCTGCCAGCTCCATTTATTGCATGTTTATATTTTCTTCTTTCATCAGTTAAATTCAATATCTCTTGTGTTACCCAAGGATTTCTACTAGCCCTCATCTTTTTACCTCTTGATCCTCAGCTGCCTTCACTATTTCATCTCTCAAAGCTACCCATTCTTCTTCTACTGTATTTCTTTCCCTTTCTTGTCTATCATTCCCTAATGCTCTCTCTGAAACTCCCAGCAACCTCTGGTTCTTTCAGTTTATCCAGGTTCCATCTCCTTAAATTCCTACATTTCTGAAGTTTCTTGAGTTTTAATTTACAGTTCACAACCAATAAATTGTGGTCAGAATCCACATCTACCCCTGTAAATGTCTTACAATTTAAAACCTGGTTCCTGAATCTCTTTCTTACCCTTATATAATGTGACTTAGGCGCAAATAGTGCCCTCTGCCACACACCACTTGGTGGCTAGTGGAGTATATATGTAGATGTAGATGTAGATCTTTCACTTCAATTTGCCTTTTGTTATTTAACTGAAGTTCAGTTGCTCTACTTTAATTAATATGCATCAACAGCTCATTATTAGTAATATTTTAGAATTTCAATCTTGGTGGTTAGTCATTGTTACTTCCAGACTATTTCCTGAATACTATGTATTTCCTATTCCAGTATTCCAAAATGTTTTAATGTATTTTAACACATCTTAAATTGTAAATTTTCTTTGGGAAATTTATGTGCATTAATTATCTTGCTTTAAGATAGAATTGTTTTGTTAATGCAAAGACTAAGTCCAAATAAAACATAAATAATCTGTTTATTGAGAAAGTGAATCTACACAATCACAATGACAACTTATACAGGATGGATCAAACCCTATGTTACAAGACACAGTTGTTGGTAGACAGGTACCATGCGAGCATATTGTGCTAGTAAACTGATGTTTGAAAATACTTTGTTTGTGTGCTAGCATCTCTGAAATGTGGAGGAGGATGTAGGCAGTATGGACCACACAAGCTGGGCAAGGAGTAAAAGATAAATTGTATATTACTGTCAATTAATACCAGTTTAATTCACTTACAGAGGGTGCTCAACATGACCACCACTAATTTTGATACATTTCTGTGTCTCACTTTATGATGTCGTACTGAATACTTGGCCCCTTGCTCATTGGACCTGAAACCATTGGATTTTCATTTCTGGAGCCACATGAAAACCATGGTGTACAAGACACCCATGGAGTCATCACGAGATCTTGAGGCATAAATACAGGGAGCAGCTGGGGCCATCTGTGATATGACGGGAATCTTTTCCAGGATTAAGCAAGACCTCACCAGCCAGTACACAAAAGTACCAGAGATGGTGATGGTCATTTGAGCATCTCCTGTAAGTGAATTAAAGTGGAGATACCAGCACACAAACAAACCATTTTTGAACACACATTTATTAGAAAAATATGCTCAAATGGTACTCACCCACTGACTGAAACAATTTGTAATGTACCTCTTTGGTACATCCAGTAGATTTTTAAAATAGTCTGAATCAAAGTGCCTTTATTTGAGAAGAGAGTGTGCAAACATAATTCACATCAAATTAAAATAGAATAAGTTCTTAGAACAGTGATCAAAGTTTTAAGTCTAGACTTTCAAAATTTACTCAGATAAATATTTGCTCAGACAGTTAATTCAGAGACTGATTACACAAGACAAAGAATATCCCAAGTGGAAATAGTATTAAAGCATAGTAAAATAAGCAATTTTAATGATTAACCAATTAAGCTGAATGTGACCTCCAATGATAGATTTGCAAAGTGTAGTCAAGAGACATTAGCAGAATGTAATGCAGACAGTTTAAGTTTGCTATGCTTGACAATAAAGTCTCATCTGTAAGGCATGATCAAAACCGTGGAATGGACACTTTGGGTGGGGCTCACCTGATGGTACAAGAATGCAGACAAAAAAACTATAATCAACCCAGATCATCACATATGATCCACAGCATTCAGCAAAAACAAATACCTTCATTATAATAGTCATGTGATAGGTGAGAATAATAAACAATTGTACAGCCACTGAAACATTTGGTAAAAGTGCAGCATGTGTTACATGATAAAGTCTTTGCTGTTTTCATCTTCAGTGACTGCAGTGTCTGCTATCATGAGACAGTGCTGAATGAATAGAATTAAGCTGATGATGTATGGTACTGCTTCAGATTATACACAGACTTTACTTCTTCATTTTACCCATTTCATCAAGTAAATGCAAAGACTCTACTCTTGCAATATGTCTGCAACCAATTTCCTGTTTTTATGTTTGCTTAGCCCTCTCCCTAGATGCTAAAGGCTGATTATTTCCAACCCATTATTTCCAATGAGTAAATCATAAGGAACTGGGCTTTCAAATTTGACAAGTAACCTGTTTTGTAAATGGCAGTTTCTGGTAAAAACATACATATATTGGATTATCCATATTTTTTGGTTGTTCATACAATATCAGACCCACATTAAGCCAAATAATCAGGAGCTTGATGTGCATGATGTTTGTCAAGA